>NW_020884934.1:0-685079 GCF_003945725.1 Corapipo altera | reverse complement strand
AATCAAGCAAGGGGGAGATTTTTATTTCTAGTGTATAAACCTACTTGGTTGGAATTTCCCACTTTTAAAAATCAAGTGTTGTCATTATTTTTTGTTCTAGAAGTCCTGGGGCATTCTAGCTCTTTTTTAGAGAGCTTGCTATGAGAAGAGAGACTAAGCAGATGCATATCAACCATAGCCAGATCTGTTATATTGAAACTACAGCTTTATTAAGTAGCCTGTGTACTGTAATCATAGCCAAAGTCTATTGGACATTTACTTATAAGTTGTACTCATCAAGTCTTCCGTGACAACTTTTTACCTTTGCATAAAAGTGTTTCTCTCTCCTAAAAGCTACACTTGCTTGTTGGCATTCCTCTTGTTCCTTCTGCTTGGCATTTGACCAGATTTATATTTTAGGTGTCTCTTTTGTCTGATGTGAAAACACTTGTTTAAAATGGGCTTCTAAAAGGGGTTGGTACTATTAAAAGATATACTCTCAATACAGGAAAATCCATAAACAGTATTTCTAAAACAGACAGAAGAACTTCTGCGTAATATTGATAACTGAATTTTCAGCAAAGCCACAGCATGGCTAGTTTTGTTATAAACCCACTTCAGAAGAAGATCAGTTAGAAGATGAAGAGTGGCAGGGTCTAACGCTTGCCTGGAATCCTGGAAATTTTTTTAGGGCTTCTGGAGTAAGGCCCAGTTGCTGTTGGAAATCAGCTGAAGGAACTCAAATGTAAGTAACTGTTGCATACAGGTCTGAAGACAGATTAAAAGTATACCCATTAAACAGTATAAACTACAGTCAGGCATTGATGCTGGTGATATAGAGTCCTGACTTTAAGGGGTGTAAGCACTGAAGAAACTTCTGCTAGAAGATACTGTATCTAATAGATCCTCTATTGTATTTAGTTTAGGTATCTTTAGTTTAGGTATCTTTAGCCCTAAACATGCTTTAAGTGTATCAACTCATATCTTGAAGTGGATTAAAAATTGCATGGGAGGTCAAAAGAAAGTTATGTATTCGTTGCTGAGGAGGAGTACTGACATAAACTGGAATTTTTTGATGATTAAAAGACTGATACTTCATGGATGCCTACACTACAGGAGAGATGATGAAATCATGCATAACAAAGTCAGGTAATCATTTGTCAGGAGACAACACAGTCTGCTAGCAAATAAAGGATGATACAAAAATATAGTCTTTTCCTCCTTTATTTTGCAGAGGATGTGTGCAATTCTCTGTCTCTTTTCCTTCCTTCCCCATTTGATTTTGCAGGGAGAGGGATAAGGGATAACCTGCCACTTATAGATCAAACTGACCAGTTAAAACAATCTGCAAGTTGGTTAAAAAAAAATCTTCTAAATTCCCTCCTGTGGTTCCTCTTCCAGAGGAATCTGTGTTTTCTCCTTGTCCAGTCATGGGTTGATTTCTGGCAAGTATTGCTGACACTAAGCTGGTTTCCTGCAGTAAAAGAGAGGTGTCTGATGGTACTCAGTGTGCATCAACAGTTCTCACCAGGGTCAGAAAGCTACAATATCCCAGTTTCTTCATAGCAATCTTACCTCCTTTGCATAGGGATTTTTTTTAATAAAAGCTTTGGGATATGTGCTATTTGTACTCTGTATTTCCTCCTAATACAGTGTGACAAGACTTATCAGAAGTTCCAGGCAGCACCCTGCTAGAAATAATTAATAATTTTACTTCACACTAGGCAGTTCCTGCTTGAAGATTTCACAAAGCTTTTTAAAAAGAAGTAAAAATGTTGATATCCACATGTTACCAAGAGAGAAACGAAGAAAAAGAGGTTCATTATGCAGTCATAAGGTGTGTCAAGGAAAGCAAGGGGCAGGATCAACATCACCTGGATGACTCTCTCCTGACCATTGTTGGTTACGATGCTGGTGGCACGTGACATTTGCAGAACCCCTCCTTTCCTTCTCCTATGCTGTGGTTAGGGTTCAGTGCATTTCCAAATGTTCGATGGGAAGGGGGAAGGATCTGAAGTCTCTGCTTGCACTTTGCTGTTTCCGTTTCCTCTCATAATAACTCAGAGACGATTCAAGCTACATCACGGGTGATGTAGAATATGTGGCAAGCGACTGCTGTAAGACCCTGACCAGGAAACTGATATGATGTCACTCGCTGGGATGCAATTTCCAACAGTCATAAATCTTCTGTTTGCTTTCCTCTCGGTGATTTACTGTGTAACAACTCCCCACCATATATCTGTGGGTGCTCCTCTGCTCACCTTGGTTTCTGCTTTTCAGGGTACTGCACTGCATGATGATAAGCTTCAGAGAAATGACTACTGTCGATAAACCCAGCCATCCATGCTCCACATTGCATTCCCTAAATCCCAGGGGAGTGTCTACCTGCAGATGAAAGCTGATGGCAGAATCCATTTAGAGAAATGGCTGGTGTTTGTCTGTTTATTTGCATATAGAAGTATCCGTAAAGCATTCAGTTATTCCATTGCTTTGTTCTTTTCCTGACAACCATTCTCTTAGGAGAGAACTATAAAAACAAGCCTTAAAAAGCTTGTGAACTGCCTTAAGAATTTTGGGTTTTCTTAAAAAAAAAGTTTCACGTTTTTACTATGTAAATAATAATAAGTGAGAAGGTGAGGGAGACTGGAACTGAACCCAGGAAAAGAGATCGTTTAACTTTTCAGAGCATTTCAATATTTTGCTTGTGGCATTCTTTCTTTTTTTGGTATAAAAATATTTCATTTTCATTCTCTGTGAAAGAAAATAGAAATGTGGGCTCTGGGAGCCCTCTGTCACTAGCTGAGAAGTAGTCCACACGATGTTTTTTCCCAGAGCCTTAAAATACTGAAGCCTCAGGAACAGCCCCTCTGTCTTCTCAGGAGCCATTTGCTTAAATTTTCAGGGAATTGGTTGCTGTCCAGCAAACTCCCTTAGCACAGTGGTAGAGTTGAAATATCATCTCTGCATCTCATTTAAAGTTCAGGAAAACAGTAAATTCTGGTTAAAAAAAAATTATAATTTTTCAGACTTGCTACAAAAAGATATGACCTTGTATATTTACTTATGCCTTAAAACCAAAGCAGTGCTGCTTTACACCAGACTGTATAAACAGGCATTAATGGGGTCAAAAACCGCTCTTAGAGAAACAGCCTTAGAGTGTATGACTGCTCTGGTTACAAAAAAAAAAAGTCTTGTCTAGGACCTCTGGACCAGTTCACGCCAGTTCAAAGGAGATATCAGGATGAGAGTGGTAATAGGAGGGAGGGAATGAGTTGGGTCTATGGAATGCAGTTATTTCTACTTTCTAGCACCTGAGTTCCTGCAGGAAATGGAAAAATACTGCAAGGTTGCTTTTGTTACTCACTGCTAGGAGAAGGAGAAAAGACTTGAGAGGTATGGACTTCATTTCTAGCAAATATATAATTATTATTTTTAGGGAGATGACAGAAGAAGCTTTCAAGTCCTTCAGGGTATTCAGGAAGAATACCTAGCTGATACCAAAGCCTGCCTACCCATATGCCTCTAATTTCTAATGTGTATAGAGGCAGGAAGATTATAATTTCAGTAAAAGCTGCAGGCCTTTTTCTTCACTTTATCTCATCTATTTTAGATGTTTCGCACTTACATGCGATTCAATTAATTAAGGTCATGCAATGAGGTAAGTTAACCCTTGCTTTCCAGGCTGAGTTCTGAGCTTTATTTCCAGTTTCTTGTTGCTGAGGGCTTTAAGAGACACTGTGTTGTTGATACCTGTAATTTGCAAGAGGTGCTTGAGAAATAAACTTCTTTTCCCAGCAACCTATGTTCTTTCTAGTGGGTCCCCTTATTCACTGCTATTAAGCACACAGATATATCTCTAACAGAACTTACCATTTTAGTTTAAAAGTCTTGGTGTTTTTTTATTTCCACCGATGTCACTGTAGCTCTGGGGAGAATGTTTGCTATGTGCCCCACATGCCCCAGAAAAATATACTCGACAACAACAACAACAACTATATTGACCTTTACTGTGTAAATATGGTTCTTTATTGTTTAGCAAATGGAATACTGGCTTTGAAAAAAGCTTTGGACTAGAGAGCAATTTACTCTGCACACTACACATTGTGAGGTAAGTCAAAGCAGGCATGAAGTAGAATTTGAATATAAGCTACAGCCCTTTTCCTGGATACCTTTCTTACTGAAATCAGTAAGACTGTGAATGCAAGATATTTTGCAAGGCACTGGAGGATTGCACTCAGTTCATGACAAAGTAGGGCTGCTCATCACAGCTGGCAGGCATAGATATTCCAGTCTGGAGATGTTTTACCTCGTTTGAAGGTCATTTGGTTCTCTCTTGGCAGGGAAAAAAGAAAAATACTTTTAGAATATTTTTGTGTTTGTGAGGGAACCAAACTGCAGAGGCTGTAGTTTCCAGGTCAAAAGTCCTGCAAGCACTCGGACAGGGCTTTGACTCTAATGAATTTTCAGCCAGTTTTTAGCCCTAGTGGAGAGTTGCTTAGACACCTAGATGGTGAAATTGCAGCAAATCTTAGTAAAGACTTGCAGTATAAAATTGCATTTCAGGCTAAAAAAAAAAACAAAACAAAACACATAAAAAAATAGTAACTATGAATATCAGTTTTTGGTCTGATATTCACATTATGGGATTTACTGCTTTGTCATTTTGTCAGCAGTCTTGATTTCCTCAGGTTTCTGTGCTATTCTTAGCCAGGAGTAGCTTGTGAGAAGCATTACCTGTTGGCAGCATCTGCTATCAGTACCCAGCATTGTGTTTGTTAACCACGAAACAGAATCACACCTGGTAAGGAACAGATGAGCTGACCAGCGAGATTTACTGGGGATTGAATTAATGTTTATTCATTTTATTTTCATATTTACTCAACCAGCTGTACAACCACATCCATTTAGTTAATAAGTGAGATGACTTTTAACTTTTGGTCACTAAACATACTGTAGCCCAGTGTATACCACTCTAATCAAATTAGTCGTTCTCACTGTGCTTATGATTATTATCAGTCTGAAGCATGCTACAAGTCAAGCAGAATGTAAACATAAAGAAAGGGAACTATATCCTGAAAGTTAGTCAAAGTTTGAGAGTGAGAACATACAACTCAGTTCCTCACTCAGCATCTAAGCGTGTAATGATTTTGTCCTGTGGCAGGAGTGTGGAGAATCACTTTTATAGAGTTTGGAAGTATACTTGTGAAATACTTCTTGTTTTCTGAGTAAGAAATGTATATACAGGGATTATACTGCAATCTGCAGGAGATACAAAACTTTGCTGGCCAAACATAAGCCAAACCTGGGAGGATCTATTGATCCAGAGGGTTGATATGAAGGAGGTTGGTTTTCAGCCAGCAGTAGGAATGTTTGGTAAGGTGCTTCTAGCAGGGAGCTAATTAGAGGCTGCTGAGCCTGTAAAGGTCTCTGTGTGGCAAATACAACACATCTCATGTCACCATCACACTTCAGCACTCCTGTCACATGTTCATGCACCTCAGAGGGGTCTCTCACATCTGGTTGAGCTGTGGGAAGGCTGAAGGCATTTTCCTTCAGCTGTTCTTTTCAGCCTCAAGTATCAGGTGTGGGCCCCGCTACCTGTTCTCTGCTGCCTCCTTTATTGCTTCCCCTGCTGGGTTATGATGGCAAAGAAAGGGCTGCTTGGTGGGAGAAGATGACATTGCTACAGGGACTTTGTATGTGTGGGTATGCAAGCTTTGCAAGTAACTCCCATGAGAGGAGTAATGTCTGACATATCTTGCTGTGCCTGTGTTGGATCCCGAGCCACTGGCAAACTCAAACACGGTTTACACTCGGTGTTCACACTGCCAGCTCTGAGACATCAGCGGCCACTTCTCCCCTATGTTCATTGTAGTTTGTGACTTCAAGGCATTCTGGAAGGAACGTGGGCTGAAGTCTCTGCCAAACACTGGGAATGCTGGAATTCCTTCATGGCAGTGAGAGGCATCATAACACACCTAGACCGTGGAGCATGATGACTTTCAGGGAGTGCTTCAGATAGCAGTGCCCCAGCACTTTTTCTTTCTACCTCAGCTGAAGCCAGAAACTGTGTCTTGCCTGTGTCTGAGCAGCCCAGATGGTAAGGCAATTTGAGCACGGGTTCAAAATGCAGTTTATTGCTTTGAAAGAGGACAGCGAAGAAGACACAGTTAAATAGAAGCTGTGCAAAAAAAAAAAAATTGTTTGTAAGACACGTGAGCTGCACTGTGTGTTTTTGGTTTAAAAGTTAATATGGGACAGACAAAGTGAGAATTCCAGCTAAGTCGCATTCACTTTGCAGACAGTTCTTGCTTAGTCACAGTTTGGAGTTTCAGTAGACACTAATGCTGCTAAGGATTTCTGAAAACAAGGCTGTTTTAAAACCTAACTGCGATATTTAGAAGCCTGACCTAACTTTGAAAATGCAGCTCCCTACAGCAGGTTGTATCACACACACCAGTAACATCTGCAAACGTTTCCAGCAAGAGGTTTGAAATGGCTTTATTCATTACTCGAACAGCTCTGACAACAGTCAAACGATGTTCATCGGGTAAATTATTCAAGATATTCCTCGTCAAATTTCTTTTGTGTCCTCCGTGCAATTTTTCAATTGTTGATTTGCCAGCTCCAGCCAGTTTGGTGGCTCAGCTTTTCATAAGCATTGAGAGAGAGCTGCTTTTTACAAACACCAGTGGCCATCGTAACCATTGAGTTTACAGCCAGTCAGCGCCTGTGAAAACGGCAGATTAAAGACAATCTGTTCTTGCATATCTGGAACAGCAGGAATTGACTCGATAGGTGGTTGAACAGCTCTGAGCAACACTAAACTGTAATGAGTTTGTTTTGCTGGAAAGAGATGAAGGCTCAGGGCTACATCCACACAGAACATCCATGGAGCAGAAACTCATAGGAACAACACGAACTACACAGAGTGGGATTTGTGTGCATGTGTGTGTTTCCTTCCTTAGTGCTGTCTCTTTATCACACAAAACCAGTTATTATTTGAGCTGTTTTGGGAATACGCTGAATACATTTTCCTTAAGTATTTTCTGTGGATTGGTTTTTGCCAAGTCCAGTTGTATTTTTTTTTACTAAACCCTTTTGAATATGAAATGCTTTACAAGTGTCTTCCTTTTTCTTGCCTTGCACATCCATTGACTTTAAATTTTGGGCTTTTCCTGGTGAGGGTATTAAATTTTACAGAATTTTTGCAGGATAATTTACTCAACAGGCCGTATGAAAGGAAATAGCACTGCAGTTTTCAAATGAGATACGTTTGAAATTTGTGTACACATTATGTTCAACTTAATATTTTCTTTAATGACATTCAATATAAGCAATATTTAAACCATAATATTATTTAATCTTAACTTTGTTTTATTTTTTCTATTCCTATTTTCGTGAGGATTAGTTGGTTAGGCAAGTGTACTTTCAGCTCTACAAAACTGAGTTGAAAAAGAAGAAAAGCACCTCCCTTTGGAAAAAGAGAGGACTGACTACCCCTCCTGCAAAGGTTAGGGCAACAGTAGAGAAAATCTGAGCCCTCGTGGCTTAGAGCCATGGTGGCCTCATCAGTAGGGAAGGTTGGAGGCAACAGCTCTTTCCACAGCTCTTTGCACAGAGAGCAGTGGGAAAAGAGGCTCCCAAAACCCAGTGGTGTCCCCCACATTTCAGGTGAAAAGAAGCAAATTCTCCCCCTAAAGGGATCCTACTGGTTAAAAAAAAAAAAAAAAAAAAAAAAGTTTGGATGTATTTTGAAGAACTTCTTCACAGTTAAAATTAAAATGAACAGGATGAGGGTTTGTCTTATTACGTGATTCCTAGCAGCCTTATAACAAACCTCTTAGAAACTGTACATGAAAAAGACCTAGACAGTCTACAAGTTAATTAAACTTTGCTCTAGATTCTAACTTAAAAGAGAAATAAGCTGCTAGATTTTTTTCTAATTAAACATAATTTTTACATTTTACTTATGCAAACCACATTATCATATGTAAGCATCCGAGACTCTTTCCTTAACTCAAAATATTAAAATTTCAATTATAGCAATGTTTTAACTTAGTAGCACTAAATCCCAAACCAGTCACAGATTTATGTTAATAATTAAGAAATTCTAGGCATTTAACATTATTAGGAGTGCGATGTGCAAAAACTTTAGTATTTTAAGAATGTTTAGAAGACAAGCGAGTATGTTGCTCTTTCATAAATATTTTAATACCACATCATATTTTTTTCCTAATATTAAAATTTCCTGCACGAAAGAAAATAATTTGTGAGTTTCTATATGAATGCACATGATGTTATTTTTACCAACCTGATTCAACTTTTGTGTCATTTGTGTTGTTTTATAACTATGGCCACAAGAAAATCTAACAAGTGTTTTTTCTGTTGGGTTTTGTTTTGCTTAATTATTTTGCACTTCAGTGCAGAGTAAAAAAAAGGTGTCTCCACATTGCAAATAGATTACGGGGCAGTAATGCAAAATTCTTCACAGTCAGGTTTCATACAGTGCTGGTCAAACAGAGATTGTGTGGAAGGAGTGTATTTTTTAATTCCCTATATCTAGTGGATCTCATTGCTCTCTGACTTTGGTGTCTATGGCAAGTTGTTGGCTTCTTCCCATTGGAATAAACGTGTGCAAATGAACAGAGGTAAATTAGCTGCCTGTAAAACCAGCATTTCGAAGAGAAGAATCACAATATGTGTAGTAGATAAGTGTGAGACTTCACAGTTCTTCATTAAGCAGCTTCCACTAATCATCACCCTTTTTAAAACTCTGAGCAGAAGTTCAGCAAAAACGGGATATTAATGCGTTTACTGGGCTGTTTTATTTTTGCACTTGTGACACCACCATAGAGAAGAAATTGGAGGACGAACAGAAAAGCAGTAGGAAACTCTGGTCCACAATGAATGTCTGAAAGTTTTTATATATAAATATATAAATATTTATATTTAATATAAATATATTTATATTTAAATATAAATATACAAATATAAATATTTATATATTTACACACACACATATGTATATATACATACGTATGTGCACACACACATATATATACATATATATACATATACTGACTTTCAGCAGAATAATCCCACTCCGCTCTCATCAAAGTGGGATAACAATTCCAGAGCCTGTGCCTTGAACCCTGCCGTCAGTGGGCAGTACCTGTGGGGAGCTGAGCAGGAAGACAGTGTGTTCCCTGCCACCTGTGTTGCTAAGCAGATGGGTTGCTTTATTTCCTACCAGTCGGCACAAAGAGTACTGGCAGCTCAGGTAAGGCAGCATCACTTCCAAGCTCAGCAATGCCTACATCTCCCCACTTCCAGAAGAGGAAAGTAGGAGCCAGAATCGGTAACATCTGAGATAGGTGAACACGGCAACCAACCCTCATCTTAAATGTGTCAAAATGAACAATTAAACAAACTTAAGTATGCTGGATAGGTGTGCTGTAGCTGGAGGTATAGTGGGCTATAGTAATTCAGGTAGATGGTGAACCATGGAGTTTCTCAGTCCATTTCCAAACATGGTAGATGATTACTTCATTTCCAACCTTTGTTTGGACAGCCACTGAGGGAACCGATAGCGAGTGTAGCCCCCAGGTGAAGCGTGTTCACCTTTAAAATGCATTTTAAGTGTAGCTGCTGCAAAGGGCTTCAGTGCACAATAACATTTTCACTGGGTGTCACAATCAAGTGACTGAAAAGCAGGATGGGCATCGTGAAGGACAAAGGTGACATTATATTACTTACATTTTTTGGCATGTTGCCATTATTTCATTTGCAGCTTTAAGGGGAGTAGAGCTATATCTTCTGCATATTTAAATGCAGAACACGTTAAAATGCAGGCTAAAGAGAGTTACTCTATGCTTATTAAATATAACTGGGTTTTTGAAACACTTATTGTGAAATGTGAGACACTATTATTAAAAATATCCATTTGTATGCCATGGGCAATTAACAATAATTATTTTCTTAGTGGTCAGTTAAAATCTAGCTGACATAAGAAGAAATTTTATACACATTTAAATTGAAAGTGTATTACAACATATTTTTAAAATGACTTAATTTGACATATAGCTATATCTGTAAATAGTTATTAGGGTTTTACCTAAATTATCTAAGCTTAAGGAGATACTATCTGTTCAACAAATGCTTGGTTTAATAATAATAATTAAAAAAAAGGAAAAAAAGCTCTAGTGTCATACTAGAAAAACACAGTTCTGCTGACCAGAAAAAGCAGCTGGGAGACCTTCATGATACAACCCAATTTTATTCTATTTGAGAAAAGGACTCATCTGTATAAAAAGCCCAGTCATAGAGCAAAACAAACTGCATCACTCAGGAAACTTCCTAAGAGCTTAATTCTCACTGTTTCACAAAAACTCCATCTCCTGTCATGTCTGGACAAGTGTTCTCGATATCAACAATGGAGATAAGCAGTTTTGTCCCTCTGTTAGTTCTTTCTGATCCGTGTTTTCAGCATCCAAGCAAATTGCTTAATTAGAGTAACCTCAGGACTTTTGACACTTCATCCTCTTGTGGCCTGGGATTTGTCAGGTCACTGAGATCTCCCACTCCCTTGTCTGCTCCGAGCATGCCTGTTGCCCCAGGAACCAGGAAGATGGTGATACAGGAATTGATTTGGTGACTGCCTTAGCCTTTACCCAGGGAGATGAATAGAGTGGTTGTTTTGAATCTGATGGTTTTGCTCATGGGAAAATTGCTCAAAGTCTACTGAATCTGAATTAGAGTTGTCGGACTGTTTCCTGGTGAATGAAACTTTACATAAGTTGGTATTTTCTTTTACATTTTAGTACCATCTAAGTCATAATAGTTCTGTAATAATATGTAGAAATGTTGAATTCTAAAAGATCTAAAGCCAAAACTGATTTACTGAACTATCCATTTTCCCAGCTCTGATTAAGGGAGCACATCCAATTACATAAGTATATTATTAATGTTCATCTGTAGTGTAGTAGAATTAAAATTGCAATGCCTCCCAATCACAGCCTAAACCGTGCAGTAATCAAGCATGAATTTAGCAAGTTCATTTTTCCATTATGCTGTTTTCAACACAAAGTTACCATATTAGCATATGGTACCATAACATTGCAGTTTAAGCTACAAGGGAGAAATTCTTTGCCACGGGGGGTCGGTGAGACGCCGACACAAGGTTGCCCAGAGAGTTGGTGGCTGTCCCAGCTCTGGAAACATTCAAGGTCAGGCTGGTCAGGGCTTTGAGCAGCCTGATCTGGTTGAGGATGCCCTTGAATATGAGACTGTGGATGAGCTTTAAAAGGTTCCTTTCAAAGCAGGCTGTTGGATGGTTCTGTGACGGGCAAAGGAAAGGCAATTTGCGTGGTGTGCAAATGGAGGTCACTTTTAAGATGCCGTGATTCATGCTCGGGACTGTACTTATCTCTAATCAGTTTTAAAATGGAAGATAACAGGATGTGACTGAAAATCCCTAAACGGTAGCAGTTACTGAAATGAAGAGTAGAAACAGCCTATTTAAAAAGCTCACTATTTTAAGTTTCTAATGTTTCTAATGCTTCTAATGCTGTCTCCCTCTTTACTCTTGCCCTAGTAGACCATGGCAGAACTAATATTATATCACTGTACTGAGTTCAAATCTACAACACAGTGTCCAGGAGCCTAGCTCTGTCAAATTCAAGCTATTCTTTTAAGTATGTGCTGCAGTATTTAAATATCAAATTAGACAGGAGGGGAAAAAGTGAGGGTTTTTTTGTTTTCCTCTCTTTTTCTGTGGGGCAAAGAAAAAAATCAATATAAAGTGATGAATTGTGAGTAACAAAAAGGCTTAAAAGGTTTATCTTTGCAGAAAAAAATAGCGTCCTTTGCAGTGTGCCAAGGTTTAAAAGCAATTATTTATCGTTATATAACTTTCTTTTTTCCCCCTTTTGTTCCTAACTTGATTCATCTTTTTTTTTTTTTCACTTCACTCATTTAGATAAAAATAGGCAAAACTGTGAAAATAATCCATCCTCTATCTGTCATTCATGCTTTTATGATATTCATTGCATTGGTAATTTTACCTACTGTGAAATTTTTGGTTTTAGCTAAGATTAACTAGGCTTCAAAGTACTTTCAATGCTAATAATACAGACTGTCCTTATATAAGCAATCTGCTCCTTTGTGAGGATTTTTCCTTTACAATTTTGTGATAATATAGGTCTGTTTTTCTCTGACTCACTGGTCTGCTCTCGCATTATGCCATCTCTGAAGAATTTTTTACATAGTGGCAACCATGCACAAAAGAGAGTTATGGTCACAATTCACACCTGTGTGGTATGGCCACACCTGTATGAGAGGCAAGAAGTATTACCCTCACATAGAATCTTTGGCTAAAAGCCAGTGCAAAGCTAAGCCTGCAATGCTTTATTTAATAATAAAAAAAATAAAAAGTAAAAAGAGAAAACAACAAAAATTTAAAGAATGATGGGTTTTGTAATTAATGGACTAAATTTCGCTCTATTGGGAAAAAAAAAATAAATCTGGTTTTACTTCTACATTGTGCTACTAGACCATGACTGTTCCCTTGGAGTTTATTCTCTATGTCACTTGCTAAAGTTGGCTTAAAAAAGCCCCAAACACAGGCAGGTGTTAAACCATTAAATACTAAGTGAAGACATGCCAGATTGCACTGTAAATTGAAAATAATAAGTGAGTTTATATTTTAGGCCTTTGCAAAAGCAGACTTTGACTTACTAAACACTAATGAGTACTTATGGTCTCATATATTGTTAAGTATTTTTACAATCATGAATATGCCTCATGAACTACATAGAAGATCTTGTGGGCATTTTATTGGAAAATAGTAGCCGGACGTGAAAAATTTGCTATCTGAAAAGAAATACTTTTTAAAAATTTTTCCTTATAATTAAACCGACAGCAATATCCCCACGGTTTCGTGAGAGCAAGGTGAAACACTTCAGGCAAAACAAAAACTGTGCAGGGTTTTTTTATGTCATTTTCTGAAATTAACATTTTAAGGTCTTGAAGTTGCTGTTTGGGTTGGTTTCTTTGTTTCCAGAGGAAGCAGGCAGTAGTGTCCTTCTACTCCTGAGATGTAATGGCAATTGTTCCCCACTCTGACTGTGAGTCTGAACCATCTTTCCTGTGGTAGTGGGATTCCCTCCCACTCTTGGATCACTGGAGCAGCTGCTGCCTGAAGCCCCTCTAGAACTTGTAGCTCTTTTTATCCTACACTAGCTGCTACTAGGAATTAAACTGTAGAGAGAAAAAATGGGGGAACGTAGTGTAAACGGGTGCTCCTCATTCCCTCCATCAGTAACCATGAATTCTTTCAGGAGTATTTATCCCATGAGCATGTGGAGTTTAGCAAATGGAAAGAGGTAGCTGTATGAGTGACAGTGAAAAGTAGGGTGTGATGGTTGTCACTGGTTCTTAGTGTGAGGGTGGCACAGCAGATTTAGATAGCCATCAGTATCACTCTGTTTCAGAGAGGTTAAACAATTATGAGTTATGAAGGTCTTATGCCAACATAAAAGTTATTTCATCAAAACACATCCATGGAGTCTTTAACGGAAGTTTTGACAAATAGGAAAAGTCCAGAAAACCTAAGATTTTAGAGATTTTTTTTTAGCTCTTCCAAGAAGAGCCCAAAATTTTCATTAGATGCTGGAATTTTCTCCAAAATATTTGTTTGCTTGAAATTAATTTTACTCTACTGAGACAAGTTACAGACAGAATAATTTTTAATAAGTTTATGAACTCAGTGTAACACTGAGAAACTTGTTGTGGCTCAGCTCCTCAGCAGGTCTGAAAAACACTCCTCTGACTTCAAGTAATAGGATCCAGCATAATTTATATCAGTGAAAATAGGCTGATTTATGGCATTCAAAAAACCCTGTGATCCTGAAATAGAGATCAAATAGGAGCATGATATGTAACTGATACCTGGAGCTAAGTAAAATCCGGAGCACTGACTGTAGATTGTTTTAGCTTTCTTACTAAACTGTTGTGGGTTTTTTTAAGGATACTATCAGCATTTCTAAGCGGTTCCTGAAGAAACAAATGATGAACACAATTAATGTGTGAGTTTTGACCCACTATGGCAGGGACTATAAAAAAAAGCGTGTGTCTAGATTCAGCCATGATTAATGACTCAAAAAATGATAAAGGAGGTAGTGGGATCAGTCACAACAAAGACTGCTGTTAAGGTATTGTCTCAAATTCAAAGGCCTGAATACCTGAATAAGAATTTATAATTCAGTCAAGAGAGCCTATCAATTACTTCTTAATTTATTTTGGTACATGATTTTGAACATGTTGTCACAGTTTCCTAGCATTATCTGGACATGTTGTGGTGAGTTTTCAAACTCTGCTTAACAATGGTGCTTTTTATTAATCATTCCAGAAAACAAGAACCCCATGCCCTGAGCGCAGGAAATAGTTGGGGAATGAGAATTATTCAATTCTTTGCTCCTACCTTTGTGTTTTCCATTACAGGATTACTATTTGTCTGGCACACATAAAGAAAATTGTATAAAAGTTGAATTTGTAGATGCTCATAAAAGTTTGCATTGGCTTTGTTATGGGGATACCAAAACCTTAATTCACACATTTCTTCAGTCCTGATGGTTACTAGCAAAACCCGACTCATCAGACTGAAATAGTACTACAGGAACATACATATTTATCCACCAGAGTGTGTCCTGGGTACTATTGCTGCTAAAAGTCCCTTTGTCCCATGGGATTACACTAATAGAGATGTAATAATCTTTCTTCCTTGAATGTGAAAACTGTAAAACCTGTCGCCAGAACAGATTAATAATATGATTTCCTGAAGAATTCATTGCAGAATAGATGGAGAAATATATATGTGTTCCAACCACAAGTATGGAAGATGTTTTTCAGCAAGATAAGCTATAGGTTCTCCTGTGGTGTGGGATCTCTATAGTATCCACATGTTAAGTTTGATAAAGCCTGACTAGTGAGGAATTTAGGTTGTTTGGTGTGTTGAAAGGGCCTTAGATGTTACTTACTGTGCTGAATACAAGCCTTATAAAAAATAAGATTACAATTGGGGGAAAAAAGTGAGTTTTAAATATTTACATTTGATTTTTTTTGGTTGATTTTTTTGGTTGATTTTTTTTTTTCCCCTCAAAATTGGTAATCTGCAAATTGTTGCTAAAATGTGGCATAGGAGAAGAATATACGTGTTTAAAGGTCATGGAAAGCCTTAGGATACTTCAGGTAAGTAGTCAAACAGCTAAGAGACATAAGCCTGTAGGAATCAGGTGCTCAAGTGCTCAAAAAGCTGTTTATTATCCACTTTTCATTGTTTAAGCCCAAGAACAGGCTTCTCAAGCAGATGCTGTGTTGTTCCAGGGTTTCACGAGGTCTATGACAATGCCAAGCACATTTTAATGTTCTGTTAGGTTAACTGTTCTACTCATGCAGCCCTCCTGGTGAGCAGTCCTTGTTCAGGCATGCTTCTAAAATTATGGTTCGTTTTCAGCTTTAAAGAAAACTCACAGGTCTCATAGGATCTCACTGTGGATTTGGTAACATTATATTATTATATTTTCTCATTTTATGGACAGACTTCATCCTGACGATAATTCTAATTTGGTTTTTAAAAATAATTACTACATTTCTCTTTTTTTTTTTTATTTTCTGTAAGAGTCAGGGACTTGCATGTATGCAAGTAGATAATTTTGCTTGACACAGGTTTCTATAAATGAAAATCAAAATCATTTTTATTTTTTTTTGTCCATAAAGAAAGATATTTAGGGATAAATTTTGGACATTTCTGGGATAAAACCAAGTTAGTAGCTATCAATCTTTTCTCTTCTCGCTCCTCTTACACAGGCTCTGCAAGAATCTTACTGATAATCTCACTGATATCTATATCTGGCCTGTTCTTTCATGGGTGATAATTACAGAAGCAATGGAAAAGACATAGTAGAAACAGATGAACAGGCATCAACTTGGATGGCACTGCTGGCAAAGCAGCAAGGCAATTTTCAGGATATGAAGAGGAAAGTGCACTACTTAATGAGGGCCAGAACTATGCAGAGCTAAGTAAGTGATGATGAGCACAAAAGAAGGAGTTAAAAGTGAATTTACTGATATTTAGTCCATGTTTTGGGGCTTACTCCTTTTTTTTTTCCAAGTACATCCTTCCACAGCCCTTGGCAAGTCTAAGTGCCAACCACAGCCAACCACAGAGACCTGTAGGGAATAAATTGTTGCAGAATGGTTCGTGACCCCCTTGTACTTAAAATGGGACTTAGAGAGGAATGTGCTTTTTCCACAAATGGCAATGCTCTGTAGAGATACTATTAAATTTAACTTTGCTAAATGTTATGTAAATTCAGTGCATTTTAACTTTCGCGTGTGAAATAAAAGAGTTATGCTTTACTTTAAACACACATTTTGCATAACAATATCAAGTTCCATATATTATCCTAAAATGCAAAATTTATAAATCTACGTGGCTTCAAAAGCATAAGCAGAAGATATTACTCTGTTAAAATGAAAGTATAGTCCCAGCAGCATACAGCATCTGTGTATTAATCAAGGCCACTGATAGCTTTGTTTCAGGAAAAAGAAGTTAACTTTAACTTTTTTTTTGCTTTAATTTATGAAGTATGAGGCTATATTAAGCAATAATCCACTCCAGAAGACAGCATTTACTGCACAAAGAGATTCACATTTTTATCCTACTAGGCTAAAAGAAAAGCCATAAAATTTTCAAATTTATAATGCTGCAGCAGAGATAAACTCCTAAAAATCATAATTTAGCTGTTTCTCTGTCAGTAAAAAAAAAGCAGTTAAAGTTCAGTAATCAGATTCTAGTTCTTAATTTTTCCCCCTTAAAAAAATGAAAACTTTAAAGTTTTCTTTAGTGAGCAGACAAATTTCCATTAGTGCAAGGAAAAACACAGAGGATAAACATATTGACTACTCACCAGATCCTTCTCATGGCTCTATACAACGTGGAAT
Organism: Corapipo altera; assembly: GCF_003945725.1. Lineage (NCBI taxonomy): Eukaryota > Metazoa > Chordata > Aves > Passeriformes > Pipridae > Corapipo > Corapipo altera. The sequence continues at coordinate 668,096 of NW_020884934.1, read as the reverse complement.
TAGGCAGTGGTAGGGCCAAAGGATGCTCCTAAGTGGTACTGAGAAAAGCAAGAAAACAGTTATTTAACTAAAGGAAGAAAAATTATTGCTTACATCCCTCCCCCCCCGTCCCACCTCCAAAGGCAAGAGGATTTAGCAACGAAGGTAGTGGTTACTGTCATAAACGTGGGAGTGAAGAGAGTTGGGGTTGTTCAGCCTAGAAAAAGCTCCACAGAGACCTTTTAGCAGCCTTCTAGTACCTAAGGGGGGGGCCTAAAAAAGTGCTGGAGAGGGACTTTTGACAAGGGCATGTAGTGATAGAACAAGACGTTATGGCTTTGAACTGAAAGAGGGTAGGTTTAGATTATATGTTAGCAAGAAATTCTTTACTGTGGGGGTGGTGACACTGGAACAGGTTGCCCAGAGAAGCTGTGGATGCCCCGTCCCTGGAAGTGTTCAAGGCCAAGCTGGATGGGCCTTTGAGCAACCTGGTCTAGTGGAAGGTGTCCCTGCCTGTGGCAGGGGGCCTGCAACTAGGAGATCTTTAAGGTCCCATCCAACCCAAACCATTCCATGAATATATTTGGCATGTCCATAGTTCAAAGAGCTGTATTTGCAAAGATCTTTAAGCTTTTATTCACAAAAATTTTTCTGGGTAGTGTTTCCTGCATCATCTGTTGAAATCCATGGCACTTACTTTACTGCTGTTCCAATAAATGTAGACAATTCACCTACGTGCTTAACTCCATGTTTGGGTGCCTAAACACTTCTGAGAACATAATCTTAAATTACTTGTCTGCAATAACAGAAGATCTTATGACAGACTGCCATTATTTACCTGCACTCACAAACATAATCTATTTGCTACCCACCAGAACATCCTTTAAAAATCTACTGAATAAATCACCTATGTGTAAATAATTACATGTTTGGGTTGTAAGCCATTAAGGTTCATTGATTTATTACAAACCTTTAGAATATGATGCTCTGGTTTTGTAAACATTCCCAGGTACGTCAAGAAGCAATGCTTCTGGCGGAGAAACAAGGTGGAGAAATGGTATTTCCGTGGTTTTATCTTCTTCACCAGGTTGTGCAAAGTATATGTCCACATGAATAATGATGTCCTGTTCCCCACAAAATGTTTAGGCATGTTGTTTTCCCTAACTGAAGGAAGCATAAAAAGACAAAATTCTTCATACTGGTACTTCAATAGGAGCAGCGGGAAAAGCTGAAGTGATTGTGTTCTGCTCTCTTATGTAAAGTCACATGGTGCCATAAATACTTAAAAGTTTCTCAAACTAAATGGCAAAAACCTTTGTTAAAAGCTCATGGATTTTCCAGTTCACTGTACAGATTCTTCTCACAGAAAAAATTACTTAGTCCCTACTGGTTTTTAAAGCTGTTATCACTGCCATAAATGGTTTGACTATGTTTAAAGTTAATATATGTCTCTCATGTGTGAATATTATCTTTTCAGAAGAAGGAAAATGGGGAAATAAAAAACATGATTGTTTAAAATGCCATATTAATTAACTCGAAGTTTTAGATTCTATAGTACATTGGTAATATGATATAATTTAATGTTAGTGTGTTCTGTCACCTATTGACCACTAATTTTGAAGAGAATTTTTGGCAAGTATTTGTAGGAAATCAGGGGTTTTTTTAACTTGTTGTTTTGCAATGTGCATGAAACATTTTTTTTGGACATGGTTTCTTAATTGTTCTTTGTGTGATGCAGTGCTTGTTGCATGGCTGCACATCAGACTGAACAGACCTGCCTAGTTACTGTTTTCATGTGATAAGAAGCATGTTGTAAGCCTTGCAAAAGGGGAAAGGAGAACTTCTGTCTTCTCTATGATCACTCAGAAAAGTAATTTCTGGCAAGATTGACTGAAAGGACTGTTTGATAGGAGGGTGTTCCTCCCACACTACATCTGTTCTGGGTATCAGTGTGTATATCAGTATCCAGACCAACACTTTGGAAGCCCTAGTTTAAGTTTGATTTCTGATACTCCAAATTATTCTGGACTTGTAATCTCAAACCTAGACCAGTAAACTCCAACTCAGATGTCTGGTAATTCAAAGCTATATTCCCCTGTTTCCTGAGGATGACACAGTAAGTTAGAATTTCAACTAAAGCTCCTTTGGTTTTCTTTGTTTATGATACATAGGCCAGTAGAATTTTTGGGTTTTTTTTATTTATTTCTTGGTTGCTCACCATGATGAGTTAACCTTGACAAGCAAGCAATTGCCTGTCCAGTTGCTCTCTTGCTTCCCCTCCTTTGTGGTGCAGAGAAGATAGAATGAGAGTGCAGAGGAGATGGAAGTGTATGGTCAGTACATAGGGGTTTCTCCTTCCCTCTCACACTTCTTCCCCTCATCCATCATGGGTCCCTTATGACTGCAGTTCTTTTGGGATGTCTGTCTCCTCCATCATGGACTTTCCAGGGGCTGCAAGGATGCTTCCTCCACACTTGGAGCATATCCTTCTCGTTCTCTCACCTTGGTGCTTGCAGGGCAGTTTTTCACAGGTTTTTCTTTCCTCTACTGTGCAGTACTTTGTATTTTCTTATATATACTTACCCCAAACCTGCTCTGCAGCCTCTGACCAGCAGCCCCTGGGTACCTTCACCCAGTATGTGCACTCAGACACCAACACTGAGATCTAGGGGTATTTCTTTAGTATGCTAACCAACTCAGAAAAATTTATAGATGTATAATCCCAATGAATTCCATGTAACTTGCTCAGGACCTGGTACAAGCTGCAATGCACACCCACCACCTACTACTCTGTGGCATCCACCTCTCTTAAAACATTTCCTAAAACTTCAAACTAAGTTTTCTACAGAGGCTTAGGAACAGTTAGAGTCTGAAGAGGTGATCTCAGATGTAATTTTCACCTGTAGCATTTAATCTTTAATCCCCTAAACCCTGTATTTAGGGAGGGTGGGTGTGGGCAAGAAATCTAAAAACTACAAACAGTGGACCTCTGGAACAGAAATATGTGGGGGATTTGTTTCTGTTTAGTTGCTGCTGAATATGGAGAAATAAGGGAGACTGTAGGACGGGATAGAGAGCAATTTTCTCCTACACTTTAGACAGAACTGTGTGTTTAACAAGTATCAGTTTGGGCAACATAACAAAGAATTAGAACTCTTTCCTTGGACTCTCTGGTAGAGGAATGTGTTTAACTTGTGTTGTCAAGGTAACACCAGCAGCACTTGCAGGCCCCTCGAGTGCATTATTTTCCACTCTTTAATATTTACCTGATTTGGTGAGCAGAGTTGCACCCCCCTCAGAGTGTTTCCAAGGGCCAGCGGGTCATTGCTGAAATCTACCCATTAAACCCCTCTACTGCTTTGAGGTGATCTTGTAGCTTTTGGAGAAAATATCCTTTCAATTTTTTATTTTTTTTTCCCAAGTATGACAGGTTTGAAAAGCCCCATCTAAAATAATGTTTACAAATTTTTCTTGATGCTTGCAATGCACTTTGAGGGGTGGGGAAGAAAGAACCAATTTGCTTTCTACCATGAACAGAATGTTCTGGGGCTGGACACCACACAGAACAAATGATTAGACTCAGGTTTTGAAACACTTCTTCGTAACACAAGGGCCTCTGCACACACCAAAGTTTTGCTGATGGAGTTGTAGAAATAAATTCATAAATATTCTATTTATCCGCTATAGTGTACTAATTCCCTCTCTGGCTCTTTACTGCATGTTAAACAATATGTGCTCATCAATTAGTTGCAAAAATACATCGGCAAATTTATTATCTTTCTGGACCAGTGTCTTTGCATTTTTCATCAGAGCAGTTGCAGTCCCTGCATTGGATTTCACAGTATGGTGACTGTAGCTGCAGGAACACTGCGGGGCTCTATTTGTGAGAAGTCTCTTGAATTGAATCCCATGGTTCTGTCCACAGGGGGTGACTAGCAATGAACCAGCCCCTGTATATTAAAATAAACTGAAGTACATTTTCAAGGGCAACTGCCAAATGGTTTTCCTTTTCCCCAATTAACAGCTAACTTCTCCTGCTCCCCTCAAAGGCTCAAGCCTCTCATTTAACTCCATCACTTAGCTTTGATTATTTCAACAGGCTCAGTAGTATGAGTGTGCTCTCTTCTCAGCTGTCTTTCCTCCTGAATCTCTTAGAGAGGTTTCTTCTCATCGATTTTGGGTGGATATCCATTCTCTCTTTTTGCTAAGGTATAGAGCCTGGAATGTCAGTAATTACATCTTGTGAGTAGGATCGATGGTCGTAGTTAACACATTTTCTTAAGTACCAACAGGAACACACAGAATGCGTCTTCACTGGCATTTTAGTTCCAATCAGAAATGTGCTTTAGCTGTGAATCTCTCAAGGTAATTTCCCATGCTATGGTGTTAGTTGTTGGCTGGGTGTTGAACCACAACAAGCAGATGGACTGGATTTCTGTTGGGGGAAAATAAACTGGAATATGTACTCCAGGAGTGTTCATAACCCTCTCTGACCTCCTGCAGTCATTCAGTCGACAGCTAATCTGAGGTGAAAAAAAAATTAAAAAGATATGGTCTAGATCTCAAAAGCCTGAGTAACAATAGTTTTGCTCAATAAATTTGCATCAGATGGACTGAGCCAATACTAAGTCTCATCGAAATCAATAACACTTGTATCATTTCCCCAGATGCTGGGAGAAATGACTTCATCATTTCCTGAAACAACCAATAATTTACATCTCTAAGAGGACATAATGATTTCAAACTCTGTTGGAATATGTTTTTTCTTTTCACCATACATTTCTAATTAACTCGGTGTAATTTCTCACTCTGAAATCACAGGGTCTCTTGCAAAATTCAAATATTTCTGGTTTGAATAAAAAAAATCAACAACAACAACTATTGTACTATTTAGATACATTTACTTGTACTTTAAGGGAGAAATTAAACTTGAAAACCTGATAATGGTTCTGCAAATTCATACAAACTGTTTTGTCTCAGCTGGAATTATAGACAGTGTTACAGGTCTTCTAGTAATTAATTTTTTTTGTGTTGTTGTTGTCTTCCAAAGCAAAATTCTGACTGAGAGATACCCTGGATAAAGAGTAGTGTGCTCCAAATTGCAAGGAAAGTACATTACTTAGCTGACAGCTGACCTGCCTTTTATAATTAATATCGGAACAGCAGTAACCTAAAATGACTACTTTTCCACTTGATATAACTTGTCTTCTGTCTTGTCCTCTTTAAACTTCTTTCAACACACTATATCTATTGGCATATCCTTCTAAAATCCCTTTCAGTGCTGTGTTTTGATCTCTTTAGATAGCTGATCCCATTTCCTCACAGTGTAATTTTGTTTAATTGAACAATGTTCTCTTAATTAAGAAATAATTAAAGCAGAATTTCACTGAAAATATCCAGGTCTTACCTTATTTCCTGTTTTGCCTAGGAAGACAATCTGTTGGAGCAGCTGTGTGAACAATAAAACACACCTCGTATTAAGAGGCTAATCTGCTTTAACCATAATAAAAGTTATCTTAGTACTGCAGATATCCAGAAGGATCTTTTCACTCCCTTCCTTATCTCTTTTAAATCTCTCAGAGAAATGAGAAATCTCTTCTTATATCCTCCTGGATCTAATTTACATACTGTCAGCACTCTTGACTGGTCCCACAAATTGACACATGCAAGAGAATTGAAAGAGAAATAATAAGTTGAACTATTAAAGAAAGTGAGAAGGGAAAGAAATGAATATTTGTGAAGAACATACACAGAGTCTATGGTAAAATAGAATATGTGGCAGTTAAGGATGATGCATTTCTTCCTTCAATATAAGTACATAATTATGACTATTATGTCTGAAATCCAATTAGATATTTGGGAAGAAAATTCTGTCGAAGACTTTTCATCCTATTATCTTTATTCAATGCGTAATATCAGTGAACAGAAAATAGTTCAGCACAGAGTCTGAGTGTCCATGGCTATCTCATAAATATATACACAAAAAAATATTAAATATAGATATATACCTTTATATAAGTGGTATATTATGTATAGGTATAAGAATCTTTGGTACACCAAGTCAAATCCTATTAGTAACAACAGTAGACTGGTGTTAATTTAAACTTTCATTAGTTTCCTGCTACTATCTCTTCACCTTCATCATTCCCTGACAAGCACAAGGGGAAATGATGTGCCACTTTTCATTTTCCAAATATGATACATTTAATAATGAAAGCAATGTTTTTAAACTTTACAATTTGAATGGGAGCTATTAAAATAGAACATTCTTAATAAGAGTGAGGTACAAGGATCGACCTCATGACCGAGCTGAGCACTCAGAAGTTAGGGTGAGGAAAATGAAAGATGTAAGAATTAATGATTGTTTCAGAGAAAAATAACCAGACATAGGCATATATATATATATATGTATATAAATCATATACATTCTTGTCATATTTCCACTGTGTACTCTTGTAAAGCAGTAAATGTTCAGAAATAATTTGCTTTTTGAGGGAAAAAAAACCCCAGTTTTTGAATTATGTATTTCAACTATCTCTGGCAATGGCTAGTCCTGCTGGTAATTATTGAAGACTAAAAAACTGTTGTTATGTGTACATGTGATAGAATCCCCAGAGACAGCCTGGTAAATATTAAACCTGCTGTACGGGCTTGATCTGAACCATGAAAGCAAGTGTATAATCAAATAAAACAGACCTATAAAGCGCACTCACACTTCAAAGCTCGCTATTAAAGTATCTTTGTTGGATTCAATGTTTATTGGGCTTCAATGATTTCTAGAGCAAATGTGCTAATTTTACTCAAGGCTTGATATGTCCCTTTCCAGGAACCAAGAGGACCTTGTTGTGTTCCCCTCTGTGTGGAGCAAGGAGATATTTCAAGGCTACAACCACACTTAATGTTGTCACAATGTAGAAAAGTGTCTGAATCACACGGTATTAGTCAGATGATAGTAGTTGTTTGACTGACCACTCTTTTTCAGTTTCACAGTCACAACTTTTGCTGATCATACTGATTTTGACAGGAATAGAGTTAATTTTCTTCACTGTGGCTGGTATGGGGCTGTGTTTTGGATTTGTGCTGGAAGCAGTGTTGATAACACAAGGATGTTTTAACTCATGCTGAGCAGTGCTTGCAAAAAGCCAAGGTCTTTCTTGCTCCACACCCTGCCCGGCCAGAGAGTGGGCTATGGGGGGGTCACAAGAATTTGGGAGAGGACACAGCTGGGACAGCTGACCCCAACTGACCACAGGGATATTCCATACCAGATGGCTGGTTGGCCAGGGCTGCCATTGCTTGAGGGACCAGCTGGGCATCACCACAACCATTGGTTGGTGGTGAGCAATTTATTTTGTATCACTTGTTTTTCTTGATTTTAGTCTTTTTGATCTCTTTGATGCTTTATCTTGTCTTTTTTTTTTTTTTTATTATTATTAAACTGTCTTTATCTCAACCCACAATGGGTTTTTTTTGTTTGCATTTTTTTCCCTGAGAGTTTTCTCCAATCTCACTAAGTGGAGAGTTAAACTGTGATACTGTTGTATGTATATGAGTGTGCATGGAGATGATTCCTGTGAAGTAGCTAAGATGTTATAAATCCATATATGTTCTTGCTTTGATATGGTTTGTGTTGCCTTCCTTTAGATATACACAACCAGTTCCTTGTGATGCCAGATGCTGGAAAGTAAATTCTATTGACAATTCCATTAAAAATGTCATAAATATTCTATTAAAATATGTCGCAAAGAAGAGATATTAATATATTCTTCAATTATCCACTACATTTCCCTTTACGGTTTACAGCAGTCAATCTACATGTGGTCCCTTTTGCTGTAGATAGCATATCCCTGTACAGGAACACAAATAATGAATTTAATGTTTGGAACTACCTGCATTCTAAAAAGGAGAAAATATTTAGTCCTGTAAGCATCAAAGAACAGCAGAAAAAAAATTACACTTATGGAGAAAGGCTGATGAAGGGCTGGGTGCACTGCCAGATTTCTGAATTACATGAGATTATTTCAAAGAGTTGGGATTCTTGAGTGCAGTCACACAGTAAGAGGAATCTTTACATAGCTTGTAATGCCTATAAAACAGTCCGTGAAAAATTTAACATTAAAAAAGTCAGAAGAAAAGAATAAACACAGATTTTGAAATAATCTTGAATGTAGGCTGTATTGTTGCATCAGTATCTTTCACTGGTTTTGACAGTAATTTTCTTCTGTTAAAAAAATAAAAAAAAAAATAAATGAAAAAATAAGTGGAATAAATTACTAATGTATTCGATATAGGGTAAGTATATGGTATAAGTAACAGAAATGTTCACACTTTAAATGCACAAACACCATTTCAAATTGGCATATTTTTATTGCATTTTGACTGGTTTTTTAACAGTTCTGTGAAGCACTTATTTATGTAACCAATACTAAAAGGATGTAATTTCACTTTTTTTATCTCCTTGTATAAACTTTTGGAAATGTAAAACAGCATCTTTGATTCTGTGGTTCTTCCTCGTGCACAATAATTTCAACCCTCCCCCCAAAACCAGGTGTTAAGTGCTGCTGCCTGAATATTCTATTATGGGAAATTCTCTGCCTGCTTTGCACAGATCTAAATGATTACCTAAATTATTATACAGAGAAAATCATCTCATCAGGCAAACAGGTTAAAGGGTAAAAAAAAGAAAAAAAGAAAAAAGAAAGCAACATATGCTTCCAAAAATGTTAGTTCTTTTGTAATCTTCTTTTTTTCACAGCTATTTATCCTCAACTGCCATTTCACTTTAATTCCTAATCCTTAAACACTGGAAAAAAACAAACAAAACAAAACATTGATTTAATTGGAATGAGAGTATATCCTTTTTTTGAGGTGTTCTGAGTTCAAGTATTTCTGGGTCAGAATTAAGATTATTGGCCAGATCAGTGTGTTTATTTCTTAAATCCAGTGAAGTCTGCCTGTATTATGTACTGTTTCACTCTTATCTTCAATACTTCCTTGAAGTGCTGCTAGGTTTAAGTGAAAGAAAATGGGTTTGAAGAGTAGATTATAATGTCATCTACATTAAAACAAACAAAGTCAATGTGAAAAATGGTTGGTTAAGGAAATAATTATTTTTCTCCTCCAGTTTCACAAAAATAATTAAACTGTATTATACGTTCCACTTAATAATTTTCCTTAATGCTACAAAATGTATTTAATTTTGTACTAAAGGATAAATGGCCAATGACTCACACATATTAATTCAGGAACATCTGCCTGCTTACAGATAAGAGTTGGGAGGAAGGCAACTGTGTTCAAGTTCTTGCTTGAAAAATAATGTTTTCCCATTGTGAGAAAAAAAATATACTGAAGTAGTGGTTGATTAGTGGATTGACATTGTTTTTCAGATGTTATTATGTGGAGAAATGCTCAGGTGCTTAAAATCCTTCCTGTGTCAGTCCCCAGCCTTGAAGCATTTTGGAACTGTTGATCTTTCAGACTGCTGATGGTCTAAACTGAAGAAGTATATGAAGTAGTCTCGTGGTGAAATGAAAATGACCTCCATATTGTGTTTGACTTTTGGTCTGTTTTGTGGAGATTTATTTTTATTTTTTTATGGTTTTACAAAACCAACTTATTTATACTGAGTTCTCCTAACATAAGAGAGAAAAAACAAACAAACAAACAAAAGAAACAAATAGAAATGTATTTAATCCCAGAAAGGAATGTTCTATATTGTGAGCTCAAGAAAAAAAAAAATTGTGGTAGTTTGGCTCAGATTTTTTTTTGTTTAAACATAAACTACAACCCATTTTTGGCCTCTTTTAAGGGACTGTTAAACGCTGGTGTGTGTGGGGGGGAATGTAATTATTGTACACTGAGGCTAAGTCGGTCTCACCCAAAGTGATTTACTTGGCACAAATGGTAATGCATAATGAATGTATGTTGAATGTATAATGCTTTTCCTTGCAGTACTTGTTATCAGAAGTAGTCAATGCCAAAATTTTATTTTCATATACAATGTATTTTATTCTAATTACATTAAATTAATCTGACCAGAAAAAGAGAGATAACGGTGCAGGGAGAATGTGAATGATAGTCTACAAACATACAGGGAGACAAAATGGAATTAGTTTAGAATTTTTTTTAGTGATTGTCCTTTTTAATAGCTGGGTGGGGTGGTGACTGAGACTGTATTTTCAATTACTCTTCAGGTCATTAATGTTGATTACATTCTTCTCCTAACCATAAGTCTTTATTTAATGAAAATGTATGCCACCCACTAAGCAGGCCTGTAGTTAGGGAACAATGCAGCAGGATTTGATTGCCCTATTAACAATAATCATCGTGAGACTTTGGGAGTAATAATTTAATGACTTCTTGCACTCTTGTGCTACTTTTCAGTAGTGTTCATTTAGCACGTACTACAGTGATATCTCTAATGAAACTTAAACTTGCCAGCAAGCATTATTAGCTAGAGATAGGCAGGTATTGAGATATCAGACCTAATAGGGCTCCAGCAACTGCCATTAAAATATCTGTGAACGAGATATTTGAATAAAGTAGGGGGGCCTCTCAGAAAGAAATGATTAAATAAATAATTTGCAGTGACTGACAGGGCTCATGTGGAGGATGTTGTGGAGGGGAGGAGGGGAGTACAAGGGGAGGGAAATGTTTGTTTGGCTCTCTCCTCCTCACCATTGCCAGCCCTGTGGACAAAATGCGAGACTGATGGCACAGAGCTGGAACTGACCTAATTACAGAAAACGGTGGGACAGCTGAAAGGTTCCATTTTCTGGGGCTCAGTCTGGCTCACAAATAGATCAGCTGTCAAACTCTCACCTGGTGGGGCCAACACTAGTCACGCACTGTTCCCTAAAGAATTCCCTATTCTGCACTCTGAATTGACCAGTGGAAATTGTTTTGCTGAGGCAAAAAATAAACTGTTACAGAAGACATTTTGCTCAGTCTTATATGAAGAACTACGGTTAGGGGAGGGAGCTGCTGTTGTTGGTTGTACCATCAACACTTCTTTGAGCCAGAACAGAGAACTCTGTGTTTCAATTATCTGGCTGCATATTTGCACTCATTTTCTCCTCACTCAACTGATTCGCTGTGCTTTGTTATACATATTCAAGCTGAAGAGAGTACTTAGTAAGGTTGTGCTAAGCAAAGACCTACTGCTGAAAAATGTCACCCACAGAAATACGGTGCACTCTGGGCAGCCAACACGGGCACTCATTGCCTGAGTAGTGGTGAGTGAGATCAGCTGCCTGCCTGCCCATGAAACCCAACATAACTCCTTTTCAGAACTTTTGTCAGTATAAATCACACTTCAGCCAGATGTTGCTTGATATTGCAAGCGTTTCATTACATGAGGCAAACAACTCCGTCAGTGAGTGGGTGAGTGCTCCTACTCCATTCCAGTGTGAAGTTAAACTTTACTGTGGTTTGCTGAAATTAATCTGTATAACACCCGGTTGAAGCTCTCAGGGACCTTTCACCAGGCCAATAACCACATCTTGGCTCGGAGGCAGGAGCTAATAGATGAAAGGCTGTGAAGAGGTAGCTTCCTAGAACTTCACTGGTATAACTACTGATCAGTAAACCCAGTGCATCTCGGCTGAAATCAAAGTATAAGTCACTGGCAGAACTGGCTGAAGGCAAACATTCCCACTTAAGAGTCGAAGGATGGTTTAACAAGCTGTTCTTTATTAGACTCCACCAGTTGCTAACTGACTCAGAGCCTGAGGTTCATACCTGGTTTGTTGTCATGCCATCAGCAGGTGATGTCGCAGGACAGAAGCAATGTAAACTTTCCAGAAGGGTTTATTAACACTCAAATAAAATAATCAAGATTTAACCTTGTGGTGTTAAACAAATTAATTTTCATCTCACATGTAATTATGGGCAAACCTAATAATGTATACATAATACAAAAGTAAAATGGAAGACTTCTCATATCTGAAACAGTCCACAAGGAATACCCAAGTTCCCAGTTGTAGTGGTTGGAATCTTGTTTTTCCCCCAGAGGCTAAGAAAAGTGGTAACCCCCAAGGGGTGGAAACCCCTGGAAGTTTTGAAGTTCTGTCCAATGGGCGCTCCTGCAGAAATGTAAACATACCACAAGCAAACGGAAGAGAGGAGTTGTAGTTTGGTAGTAGAAGAGTAGCAATGTTGTAGAGCCACAACGAAGGGGCTCTGAGCCCCTTGGGGCCTCTGGGGCCTCCCAGCCCCTGGTTGGGGGGGGACTGCAAAGACTTGGAACGGTGTTAGACTGGACTAAGTGTCTGTAGTTAAGCCGGGAGATGTTTTCTCCAAACTGGGCAGCGGAGACAGAGCAGAAAGCAGAGACACAACGTCCAGAGACTGGCAGAGAGCCAGGATAGATAAGACCTGAACCAGAGGAGCAGCAGGAACAACATGCAGCACCGCAGAGAAGACTCCTGGAAGGAGAGCCGAGGAAAAGAGAGCCAGCAGCTGAGAGACAGAGTTCTGGGGGGTAAGAACTGATACCAGACCCCCCAAACTCCTTTGATCCCTCTGAGAAAAAGAGGGAGATGGACTCCTATTTTGGAGAAGAGTTTTGGACATGCAGCACCAGAGAGAGAGAGAGAGGAGCTGAGAAGCTCAAAAGACGTCCCGGAGCTGGACCGGGACTGCCAGATGGAATGCAGAGAGGGTGACCTTGGTTCCCCCCTCGCACTGCTGCTAAGGTGGTAGCCTGAAAGCAGGGCACAGAGGCCCTGCTAGGAGGTTGAATCTCCTAGATCAAGGAGATACCAGACCGTCACGAAGACCCCCTGTGTCTTTGTGATATGACTGTGGTGGAACGACCTTTGTCTGGGGTGACGTAGCCCACGGAGGAAGACCCCTTTGCCTGCGTCAAGGGGCCGAGGGAGCTTGGATACCTCCTTCGTGAGTGCTGGCAGAAAGTCAGCCACAGTTGCTACGTGCATGAGAAGAAGAAACCTGCTGCCTTGGAAGATACTCCTGCTGTTCAGAGACTGGAAGGGATCTGTCCTTCTTTCCCTCCTGGACTTTTATTTGGAGGGGAGAGGAGATCTGATCCATTGTAAATACTATATGTCATGGTAGAGAGAGTTGTGATCGTGTGTATAATGTGTTATAGTATTTATTTGTACAGTCATTGTAATATATTCCCTTTCCCCCATTCTGAGTCTGGTTGTGTTTTGTCTGGAAAAACCCATCTCACATTGGGTTGAGATGTGGGAGGGGGAATGGAGCTAGGGAATTGGATTTTGGGACTATCTCAAACCATGACACCAGTAAAAAGGGAATTTAGGCTACCACAGGAGATCGAAGTAAAATGTTTGTGATTGTCCTTTATCTCACTTATGTTAAGCTGATTGTGCATTTATACTTTGCTCTCTACTGGTGACAAAACCTCACATTATGTATGTGCTGCTGTAATCTCACAACTAGTGCAGTGCAGCAGCTTCCTTCACTGTTAGAGTTTCTTATACTGCTTTCACTCTTAACTAATGTCCTCCAGACTGTCTGATGTAGTTGGTAAAAGTTAAGTTTCTTGACTTGCACCTGGTAATAAACCTGTGAATTATGTAGGTTTTGGAATGACTTGGTGTTTTATTACACATGCAGCACACCTTTAACAAATTTTCCTATTTTTGTATCTGTAAATATTTAAAGAGAATATAACAGAAATATAACATACGACTATAATATCAAATTAAGAGAATATAAGAGAGTACAAGAGATATTGTGCTTACACTTCAGAGAACTTTTTGTATCATCTCTTTGCTGTGGATAGCAATACTTTCAGAGTGAGAACAGTGAGAAGACTGCAGGTAGTTAAAAAGTAGTCATGTTCTAGGAGATGGTAAGAATGTATATATATTCTTGTTATAGCTTAACAATGTATGCCAACTGTCTCATTCTCTACACATGTAGGGAGTATCCAATATAAATCTGTATTTAATGTAAATAGAGAATTCTGTGTTTAATGTAAATATAGAAACAAAAGTAGATATTTATACGATTAACAAGGTTATATCCAGCTCTGCACTGGGGTTTGCCTTAAAATTTCTTCAGCAGGTAAAAGTGATCACAACCCTCACCCCCCAGCCAGGCCTCCTGTGCTGTGCAGCACTTGCAGGACAAATGCTTTCAGTAACCATGAAGCTAATGGAATATAAGCTGTACCAGTGTCCCAGGAAAGAGTTAGGAGCCAGTGGGTGCTACTGGAACCACTTCTGGTACCAGCGTACTTTTTCCAGAATGGTTTGTTATCCTGAGTGTAACTGGATGGGCACCTGCCCACTGGTGGCAGAGAGCAACAGTCCCTGAGTCATAAAACAACAATCCCAGACAAAAATCCTGCTTAGATGAAAGGGAAAAAAACTTTTTCTGAGAAAAGGCTTTTGGGAACTCTCCAAGCCTCAAGTGATTAGAAAGGCAGGCTTGGTACCTGTTCAAGTAACTTGTTTGTCACAAATGGCTCTTCTTAACTGAGGTAGAGGCCAGACCCACTGATTTTGACAGAAACTGGAATGTAGTCCTTCGGCAAAGAAGGTTAAAGTTTGAGCTTAAATATCATGCTTATCTTTTTAGATTGTTTAATTGTTGCTGTTCTCCAGTAATACTCGTTTCAGGAACTGACACCTTATCTCCTTATTAGTCTAAAGATCTCTCCACAAGAATAAAACTGACCCAAGCAGTTGTTAACTGATTGCCGTCTGGGCAAGTAGTAGGAAAAAAGTTTCATTGTTTATGGGCTTTTTTGTCATATCACAGGAAATTTGAGGACAAAATGTAGTTCTAAGCAGAAACACTGGAGAGCAGAAGGAAGTATCAAACTGTACAGAGCTTTCTTACAACACACAGTGCAAAATTTCCACGTAATTCTCTCACAACCTGTTACTCTTAAAAATGAATAAATGTGAATGTCAAAAACTAGCTGCTTTACATGCTTATAACTATACAAGAAGGAAAATTCAACCTGTTAAGTCTTATGACTGTAGGGTAAGTGTTGAAACAAGATTAGATGAGACCTAAAAAGTGCAAAGAAAAAAACCCAATCCCATCTAGATGCTATGTCTTGTAAGGCAGTACAAACTATATCAGCATTGGAAGGCAGAGTAACAGAAAGTGTTATGAATATCAATCACAGAAAGTGTTTCTTTATATCCCATAAATTCACACAGTACAGTTTGACTGCCACACAGTGTCAAAGTTAAAGTCAACTTTAATAGACACAGTATTTCACCCTTGATGCTCAAACCAAACCTGATGTTTTCTTCCATTTGCAAAATGCCATACCTTCAGGTCAAAGGGAAAGGGTGTTACTTTACAGTATTTGTCATGTTCAGGCAGCACACTGATGACTCTTGGAGCGACTGTAGTCACACAGTAGCAGCTACAATGCTGCAGTTCTGTCTGGTAAGCCAGGTATTCAGTCACTTCAGTAAAATTCTGATTTATTGACTAAGTGGGAGAAAATGTGTCCCTTACTATGTAAAACAAGTGCAGGAATTTCTGTAAGAACTTGTTGTCTTTTTCTTTCTTTTTATTTATTTATTTTTTTTAAATTTTTAAGTGTGGTTCTACAAGACTTATTCCTAAGCTCAAGACATTTTTGCATGATTTAGTTATCTATGTAAACCTTCTTTACTTACACTCAGAACCACATAAGACATCTCCTGTACCTTACATATATTTTATCTTTATTTGTATCTGCTGAAGAAATGTCAAGAGTTGTTTAATCCACTCAAATGTGGTACCAGATGTCTGTTATATAAAGTGTATCCGTCGTATTTCAGGAGTCTTTGTCTTACTGGTTCATATGGTTGGTCTTTATTTTCTCCCTCTTCAAGGAGTTCTATGCATTAATCTAGACTTTTATAGGGAAATATGTGTCTAGGCATTTTTCAGGTACTGCCACACAGAACACACACAGTTTAAGAGGGTACCTTTCCATCTGGCCCTGACAATCTTTCCTAGCTCTTCACTTCAGTGGTTCTTTGTCTTCCATCTTTCATATTAGGCAGACACATCTTTGTCAAGAGCCAGGAAATGACCTGTATGATTTCTTTTAGATTCCTACCTTGATTATCCTATCTGTTGGCAACCTATATTGCTTACTAAGAGTATTTTTGGAATATCTAAGGCAGATATCAAATAACTGTATTTAAATCTTTTCCACAGAAAACTCTGACATTAGGAAAATTAAAAATCTTTTTTTTGTCAGGCAACATTAAAACTGTTGTTTGTCATTTAAAGGATTGTTTGGTACAGATCTTGCACTGGATTTAGGTTGGGTTGCTTTTGGAATAGTATTTGAAAGGGAAATAAAATCTTCAAGAGAGTCTTAGAAGTTGTCTCAGAAAGTTAAAAACAAAAAAGAAGTTTGTCTGATAATTATTCACTATAAAGGCTTTGATTTTAATTCTTGATATTTGCCAGAACTTCTAAAGCATAAAAAGAAAATGAAAAGGGCTTGGTTATTTGGGGTTTTAGGGTTATAATAACATTGATGGTAATATGATTAAAAATTAGGAGGCTTGGTAGATTCAGTGATTTTGTGTTAGAATTGAAGACAAAGCTGAGAAAGTGTGATATTTCTTGGACTTCAATTCTGTGGAATGAACATGCTAATTCAGTTTACTAATCTTACTTCAAAACTCTCCAGACTCCGGTGGGAGAAAAGAAAACCACCACCTACAGAAAATAAAAAAAACATGGAAAAGGTAACATAGAGGTTTTATATGATTAAGAAGCAAACAGTGTGCAGGTGATTTTAGGGTGTTTTCCTTTCATGTTTTGCTTTCATACAGCCTACATTGTTCCTTAATTCTTTGGCACAAAGTTGTGACTACTGCTGTCTTACAGAAATATGTAAATAGTCTATATTCTTAAACTTCGTAGCTTCTCTAACTTATTCTACTTTGGTTGTATTTCTAACATCTCCAGAGATTTAAACCACTTTGCATTCCTGTTTATGTATCACATATTTGGCATATAAACATGGGAATACCTTTCTTGGGGTTTTTTTGGGGGTTTTTTTGGTGTGGTTTTTTTGTTTTAATTTGGTGGTTTTGTTGTGTTTTTTTGTTTGTTGATTTGGTTTTGTTTGGTTGTTTGGGGTTTTTTTAATCTGAGGGAATAGGCAAGGACTGTGTGAACCTCCCAGTAGCATCATTTGCTAGAATTTTTTTGCATACCAAGTATATCAATGTAGTACCATCTACATTAAAATCATATCAGTGGTGGTAAAAAGCATGTACAGCTAATTGTTCTCCCTGAATAGCAGCAGTCTCCCCACATTTTTATGCTGTCAAGTTAGGTAGTTTCCTACAACTACCCACACAGATGTGTGATAGTAATAACCATTAAAAAAAATCAAATTAAAACCTTCAGTACAAGACGATGGTTTAGAAAAATTGTTTCAATAAATGTCAGTTTTTAGCAGAGCAGTGAAACTGAAAACTGGCTATTTTCAATGAATTTGTTCATTTCAATATTTTATCAATGAAAACTTTAATTTCCATGTCAGTGTAATTATTTTCCTGTGTAAAATCCAATGTGGTTTTCATTATGAATATTTTACAGGCTTACAATAATAATAATAATAAAAAAATCAGAATACTTGAACCAAAATATTGCTTAGGTTCCAGCTTTTAGAACTTGTAATGTTGAGATACTTGAGAATTTATCAATATGACAAAGCTTTCATAAGGCAGAACAGATTTTTTTTTTTTTAACAAAATTTTCATATAAATACTCTATTGACAGAAAAAAAAAAAAAAATACTTAAATCCATTATAATACCACTCCAGCTAGTCAACCAGGGAACCAAGTTGACTAGAATCAGGATCATAAATGGTTTCTTATGGTCTTGTTCCCCCTGTACCCAATCCCTGTGGTATCTATTGAGGGTAATGTGTTTCTTAAACTTTATCCAACTGCCTCTTTCTATGGGCTTTTTTTGCCTTTTTTGTTGTTTTGGTTTGTTTTGGTTTTTTTTGTACAGGTGTTTATATTTTCAAATGTCTTTATTTACACCTGAAAATAGAGCTGTGGAAAGCATTCCATTTTCTAAGCACTAGACTGTTGGGGTTTTTTTCTGTTGAATTTACACTTATGTAGTTTATTGGATATAGGTTATCCCACTGAGATACACAGGAATGGATGCTGATAAATTCCAAAGGAACCAAAGAGCGCTGTGTTTGTTTCCTTAAAGTATATACAAGTCTTCATCAAGATGGCTTGAAATTTTCACTTTAATATAGAGCTACAAAGGTTTTGGATGCTTTGCTAAGAGCACTAGAAAAACATTTTGTACACACTACCTGTCCACGGACAAGATAGTCTTTGCTCTCTGAAATTATCACTGTTACCTTTAACAGCATTAGCATTAGATGGGGTTAAATCAAGACTTCCAGGATTGGGAGTACGCCTGGATCTACTGTATGTCTTATTCCTGTCCTATATTTCACAGTGTCCTGGTCCATATTTCACAGAGTCACAGAATATTCTGAGTTGGAAGTGACCCAGAAAGATCATCCAACATCCACGTTATAATTATATTATTATAAATTATTATTCTATTATTATATATTCTGCTATATTATTATTATATTATATTATTATTATATTATTATATTATATATTATTATATATTCTGTTATATCTTAATTGTCCTCCAAGCTCAAGTTTCCAGTGGAAGTGTAGCTGAAATTTTTCCTGTGTGTCAGCGTGTTTCTTACTCCATTAAAATGAGACATCAGACTCATGACTGAAGTACCTGTTCTGAAGTTTGGATGCATCCAGTGACATTTTGCAGTAGTTCACCACTGAGATGATTCTGAAATATTTTGTTGCACTTAGTAGAAATATTTTTTTTCCTTCTCTAGAGTTTAGGTGCTGTTTTGTATTAAATATCTTTAAAAGAAATGTATCTGAAGGTATATGATCAGTGAGACGGTGACAAAAGTGTGTTCAAAAATTAAAAAAAAAAATAAAAGGCTTTTGAATTCTAGAAAAGTCTCATTTGACCACAGACTTTCTATACATAAGCATAAAACCCAACATTAAAAATAAATAAATCTACAAAGGCTGAACTTTCCAAAGGGAGAACCCAAGGTGAGATGAAACAGAAATAAATAAGTTTACAAATACATTTTCTCCCTACCTGCTGTGCCCTGGCAGCAGACATTCTTCTTAAGGTTTCTTCTCAGCCCAGGAATAAGGTATTTTTGAGAATGGCAGTAAAGTCCATTCAGCACTCTTCCTTTCTGTTTTCCAGCCTGAGATCCAGCTGGGTGTTTCTTCCCAGCAGGGGTAGCACAAGCTTCAAGATCCACACTCCCCTGGTGTTCTCATTCCCACAGGCACCCAGGGAAGTGTGTGCATTCACTCAGCAGCTCCACCTCTCAACCCCACTGTGTATTCAAAGAACTTTTCCCAACTGAGGATATGCATCTGCGTTAAGGAAGGTTTATCCTGCTGTTTCTGCTAGAAATTCCATGGGGCCTAAGGGGCAGAAGCTGAAACAAGGTAAATGGCCCTTACAAAAGCCTCGAGAGGAATATTGCACAGCGAGATATAAACAAATGAACAGAATGGATTCCAAAATGTAATGCACTTTCTGGTTTTGCGTGAAGCTAGTTAGCCCATTCCCACCTGGAAAACGAAATGAAATGCAAGAAGAATCATGTGACCAGAAGCATCCACATTGCAATGGGGTTTTTGGGATGTTTTTTGGCCTTAGAGAGTGTGAATGGTCTTTGCATTCAATGTAAAGGGTAACCCTTTCCTGATTGCTGCCAACTTTGGTGCTACATATCGTGTAATCTAAGGCTGGTTGGAAATTCAGATCATAAAAAATAGTGTTTTGCTGGAGCCACTAAAGGATGTAGCCCAGTAATTTTTCTAATTTTTTTGGGATGGGGGGCATTTGGTGACACTTTTGTCCCAAGTCAAGAAATTTCAGTATAGGTAAGTTTGTCACTTCTGTTTTCTATTTTCTTAACATGCTGACTTTATTATTTCTCCTAAAGTCCTTAAGCTATTTAGAATTCTGCTGTCCTATAGCTCAGAGGTGAGAGTGATACCATGTTGCTGTCAAAATAATGATGACATTACAGAGATGAGTAAATACTTTCTCTCTTAGCTAAGAGCTGGAGCTAGAAGAAAGAGAATAATGTGTGTATAACCCTTAGGGAATCTCTCTGGTCACTCCTCTCCTCCTTCTATTTTTTCAATATCATTGACATTTCTGAAAATGGAGCCTTGTTAAAGACTTTGGCTTTTATCAGTGGGCTAGCAAAATAAGGTTTCCCTGAGGGATAAGGCATATGGAGAAAAGGGTTTATGTGAAACACTGTAATAATATTGTTGTGATGGTATCTTGCAAGATGAGGCAGACTGGAGTAATGTACTACAGAAGTTATTTAAGAGTGGGAGTCTAATGCATTTACTCACTTTGTCTTCAGAGGAACTTGCCCATAAAGTAAAATGCTACTCATTAAGAAAGTCAGTTGCCACCTAAGAAAGAAAAGATGGCTTCGTAGCTAGGATGGTCAAGGAACTTCAGCTCTGTTCTTAATTTAGCTACTTTCTTCTTGTGAAACCTTGGAAAAATGATTTGACCAGCCCCACAGATGGAAAAGCCACATTATAGTGTCTCAAACTTTTTAGTGTGTTTATGCTAAAAACAGGTGAATGCCTGTTAGATATTGTCTGTGCTTATGCTTTCATCACTCAAATCCCCAAGTTTTTCTTATGCTTTAGTTCTTGGACTGCCCTCTTCTGGGGACCTTAAATATGTCACAGATGCAACAAAACCTTAAACTGACCTACTTGTTGCAACCTGTCAAGTTACCAACAGACACCAGTCTGTTCTTTTCAACTCTAGAGTGTAAAAAGTTGTCAATCTGTATGCAAAGGCAGCGTCTTTGGGGCCAGTCTGCAGCTCCCTACCTTCACTTTCTCCACAGGCAAGATACAGAATCTGATTTATAAATATTGGTAGATGTTGCTGTGTGGTAGGATCTCAATAATCCACAGCTGGTTGGATAAAATTTGTTATTAACTCAAAGGTCCTACAACACCCCTCTGTAGAATCATAAATGGTTTTAAAAAGTCCATACCCAAATTCAAGACTTTGCTGCAA
The DNA here is from genome assembly GCF_003945725.1 of Corapipo altera. NCBI lineage: Eukaryota > Metazoa > Chordata > Aves > Passeriformes > Pipridae > Corapipo > Corapipo altera. The sequence goes on along the minus strand of NW_020884934.1, from coordinate 646,984 downwards.
ATCAGTGCAACAGCCACCCACTGCAAGAGTAGCTCTATAAAATAACTATAATGACAATCAAATCTAATCACAAAAAAGGTGACCTGTGTGTCAGTCTTTAATTCTAATTCTCTTTTTTTTTCAGTTTGTGGTAATGTATTTATTTATTGCCAGAGATGCTAAGGGTACAGTGAAACAGAATGAAATCTATTTCTAATACTTCTTTAGATTCCCAATAGGGTAAGTTTTGAACCACAAAATAGAGTAAAAAAAAATAATATATAAAAAGGTATGCTTTGTTTTCCCCCCTGTGGATGGGTTTTACAATAAGAAAGCAAATGTTAGCTTGTTATAAGAAGTGACCAGCCCTCCACTGGATATCACCTTTTCAGCTGAAGGGGAAATAGCATTCCTTTTCACTTCTTTTATTTGTGTTAAACATATGCATTCACTCAGTAGATTCTCTGCAGCAGATCATAAATTAAAAATGAAATAATATTAAAAACTCCATGCAGAGTGCATACAGAACATAAAAAAACTTCGTGCAATTACTGCTGAGCTTTTGTATTCACTGTAATATCAACTCAGACTATGCCAAAAATCCTCACTGTGTTTATTGTTCAAAAATAAATAGGGTGTGATTTGGAGGGGTTTGCTCATGGTTGGTTGTGGCTTTTTCCCCTCATTTTTTCATTTTTCAGTAGAGAAACTGGCTTTGTTTTTCTAAAATGCAGTTTATTATTGCAACTTTCCAATAAGGCAATTAAAAGTTTAAGGCAGGAAGCTTCATCCAGTTCTTTGGACACAGAACCAGAGGATCAGGTGACCCGAATTATGTTCTTGATTTGACCAGTCATATACCACTATTCTTTGTCCTCACAATTTTTGTCTGATTTGTCCTGTAAAACTTTCTAGGCTCCCAGTGGCTCTCTGCTTTTTGGTGTATGCCATTCCCTGCAGTGAAGGTGGTAGTCTCCTGGAGATCTTATTCACCATGTCACAATCAAAAATTATGGTAAGCCCTAGTCCTCAAATGTAATAAATCCATAGAAAGGAGCTGATTTTAAATGAGTCTGGCAAAACTCTGTGCTTATTTTAGCATAGGAAAAGGCAAAGACCATATAATCCAAGATCAGCATGATTTCATTCACAATCTTAGAGCTGCTTTACTGCAGTTACTGGCAATGCAGAGCATCCAGCCTGGTGTAGAGTTTCCTTCTTCCTTATCTGTAGCTGCAGGCTTCTGTCTTCATCAAAACCTTCCCCCAAAAATGTGGTAGAACCCACCATGCTCTAAGTTTGTCTTCTGTTAGACTGCCTTCAGCTTTGTCTACTGAACTGCACTTTTTCTAAGCTTTGCTATCAAAAGGAATGCAAAGATAGTAAAGGTTGTGTGACAAAGCTATGGGGGCAGACACATCTCTCCCAGGCAAGGAAACTCCATTAACACATCCATTAACAGCTAGTCATATGCTACAACAGAGGTGACAGCATTCTAAAGGAAGAGTAATAAGATATTTCTCTTAAAACTCAAATACTCCAGCTCATCTTCTCACTCCAAAACGTGATTTCCATTAACAGGGTTGTTTTTATATTTGCAGCCTCATCAGTGTGTACCATTCTGCGAAACACAGATGAACTTGATGGAATTCTCCTCTTTTTGTGGCTATGGCTGCAAAACTGGCATGTCCCAACTTTTGTTTCACGAACATTTAGGGTGAAGATCATTAATGAAAAAAGATTTAATGAAGTAAAGATGGTGTTAGCAAAAAAAAGGTCTTAATTAGCTACTAGCTAGTCTCAACCATTCCAAATACTGGCTATTAATATAACTGGATTACACATGAATCTTCCAAAACTTCTAAATGTTATCAAATTTCATAATAAATATTTGGGAAGGAGTGACAGAGTTTGATGAGTATTTTAGTGGCAGGCATTGAAGTCTGTCTCTCTCCTGGAGAAAAATCTGTTTCTTTCAACAGTTCATTGTGCAGTAACTAATGAAGTAGAAATGGTCACTGTTGAGTAATATTTTCTTAAAGTAATTCTTTCCTTCCCTGGGCCATGCCAAGTTATTACCAGTATCAGTAAAAGTATCTACAGGGATTTTATACACTTAGAAGAGTTGGTGGTATTCATTAAAAATCTGCTACTGTCTTTTCTTACATCTCTCTTTTAGTTGATTCACATTTGTCACGAATGATTTCAAACAGAAGATTCCAATGACAGTAATAGGTTTAGAGGCAGGGAAAAATTGTGTCAACATGTGGAATGTAAACAAAGGATATCAGAGAAATTCATTCAGGAGCCAAGCAGAGGAATGAGTATTTTCAAAGACTAGAAGTCTGACTATGCTAAAGCTAAAGTTATATTAGGTTAGTAATCCTTTATTGTTTGTTCCTTCTCCAGATCAGGGTTCTTTTGTGATGGTATAGCCTTCAGACTGTGACTCACATTGAATGTGAACAGTGTGGGGTTGCAGGAAAAAAAATAACTATATGATGAATTGAAAATGAATGTTGTATTCCTTTTAGGCATATGTTGATCAATCATTGATTGTGATAGTTTATAGTCATCATGAGATTTGGTTTTATATTAGGAGTTTTTAGCAGAGGCTCACATGCTGAGAACTCTTAGTTGAATAGCACATATTGTAAATGTTAAATAATACTAAGAAATAAGTTGATGGAGTAAGCCTATTTAAATTTAGGACTATTTAGTTATTTAGTTATTCCGCTACTTAGTTGTGCTTTTCACTCCGCTATTGCAGTGCTTCGATTGTGACTGCTTTCATGTGTTAGTGAACTCTGAGTATGAAAATAAGGAAGAAGAGAAGCAGACCAGTCACATTATTGTGTCGTATCTACGAGCTTCAGAAAGAATATAACATGAATCACATACATAAACAGTGTGGAATTTATTTACAAAGGTATTCCAGCTCCAAATTACCATTGGTAATTTGAGATCAACTAGAGATCAACTAGAGATCAACTCTCTGCCTTAAATTATTCATACTGCAACCTCTGTTGTTCACTCAAAGTTTTCCGGGTTGGAATAAGTATTTTAAAACTTTGGAAACAGATATACCTGAATCTCAGCGAAGTTCAGAGACTCCAGCAACAGAGTAAATGACTGTCATCAGAAATGGATGACAGGAATTAATGTCCTTTGTTCCTTTTTCTAGGCTGTGACTGAGAGATGGGTGAGCAGAGTAAAAACCCCAGTAACAGTGGCAGATTTAACAGGAACTGATGGTCCTGAGGAACTCTAGAAGTCAGATCTTGAGTCTAGACTTGAAAAAAATTGCAACACCTGCATATGGCAAATTGTTATTTTGTCTGACCATATCGTTGAAGATATTTCTGCATGTGAAGTAAAAATAACAGAAAGCTTTAAGTTTGATCTGCCTTTTTAATAGCACATCAAAAGAAACCATTCACAGTGCATATGAAAAGGTGAATCAGTCTTATGAAGTTCAGGGGTGAAACTATGTGTTCATAAGCACCATCCAGTGGCATTTTATCTCTCAGACAGCTCTACCTGTAGAGATCTGGAGCACTTCTGGAACAACTGTTATCGGAACTAGTTTGGGAACATCGATGGATGTGTTTGGAATTTGAAACGGTTTGCAAACGCACAGATACAGACTATGGGAAATGCTGTCAGGGAGTTGGGATGTCTCTATATTAGCTGTGATGCCCACCACTCACTCTGCAAGGGAGACCTCCCCTCAAGAAAGCATCCAGTCAAGAAAGACTCTGACCCCTGGTCTTGATAATAAAAGCTCTGGTGAAGTAGCCTCATTCAGTGGTTCCAGACACAGATATGGCTTCCTTTTTTGGGATCTAGCTTATTCTTAGCTCAGTTGTTCCAGGTGATAATATTGCAAGGTCAGTAGATGATTTCCAGTGAGCATTCCTCTGTTTCAGGCACTGGTCAATCACAGTTTTGGCTACTATGTTCCCTGTCTCTTTTCCTGAGAAGCTTCTAGAGAGCAGTTGTGACAGAATTTCCTCTCATCTCCCTCCCAAGTGAGGTGTCCCAACCTCCATTCACAGTGCCACTGGGTGCTGAGCTCCTGAGGAACCAATACCTGATCTGGTACAATTGGAAGGAAGTACCAAAATTAGGGTGCTCCCTGATTAGGGACTCACCGACCTTAGTATTTCCCAGCCTATGAAATGAGCCAGAAATGATTCCCCAACCCTCAGGCTGAGTAGCACAACAGCTGCTCTACCCAAAATAGTAAACTCTCTGTTCTTCAAAACAGAAGGGCCCCTTAGGAGCTGCTGAGAGAGAAGTCACTGCTCCACGCCAGCACCTGACCTGTGTTGGTCAACAGACACAGCCTCCCTTCCCTGAGGTGCTCACGGGATAGGCCTGGCTTTAAAACCTCCATGTGTGAATTATGGCTCCTTGCTGTGTACTGTAAGACTGTACAAAACCCACTGTAAAAGTTTAGCTCTCTGCTGATACGTGAACAGAAGAATTATCTGCCCAAACCTTCTCTACAAGATGCTGAAGCTGAGACTGGGTTCTTCTCTTCTGCTCGTGCCCTCTTACCTTCCTGCCGTGTTTTGGTGCAGGTTGAGCACAATACAGTGGAGTTGTGTCATCCCTCACACACAAACCTCCCTCCTCTCCAAGTCCTCGGTACCAACCTGGCTGCTGAAGCAGGCTCCAGTTCTTCTGGCTTTATGCTAAAAGGTAGGATTTTTTTTCCCTGTACTAGGTAATTAAATAATGCCTGGGGCTGGAGAATAACACGTTATCTGGGTTTTTTTTGAGTACCCTCAATTCTTCACAGCAAGTGTTTGTGAAATAATGGGAAGTATTATGGAGCAATTTGATTTCATGAATTGTTCATACTGGTGGCAAAGCATTCCCTAATTATATAATAAACATCTGTTCTGCTTGATTAAGTACCCTCAGAACAGAACCATTTCAGAGAGTCTTCTTTCACTTGCTTAACCAATACAAACATCTTAATTTTACTTTTTTAAGTGGGCGCTGTAATGTTTGCTGACCTTCATTTGACAAAACTAAAATGACAGCAGGGAATATAAATTACTGAAATGAAAAGGTGGTTTGTAAACTCTTTAAATTGTCCATTGAGCTGAAGCACAATACCTTAGTAAGAAGATTTAGAGGCTACCCTGTAGTCTTATAGAAAATTCTTATGCTCCTGGAAAACTCAGATTTGATCTGTGTACTTCCCTGAGATCAGTAACCATAGCTAAAATGGTAGCAAGTTTCTAACTCTAAATGCTCCCAAAAGAGAAGGGGTCAATTCTTTGAGTTTTGAGCTTTCTTCTTTCAAAGACTGGAGCCATGAGAGGAAGAAAAAAAAACCAACAAGTACAGGAGCTGTTTACAACATTGAAATGCGTCACACACTGTTAGATCAATGGACTGCAAGGGTAGGAATCTTTTATATGGAAGCCTGTAACAGCCCTGCTAGGACAAGTTACTGATGCAGCAGGGTTGGAGCAATTATTCTTTCATGTGCTTCCCCAGTAAATTCCTAAGTGTCCTGAAAGCAAAGGGCAATCAATAACTCATCAGACAAAATGTAAAATGAAACTAATGTTCAATCAATTAGGTACCATAGCCATTCCATGAAAGAACCAATCAGAAATAAAAATAGTTTAAGTAATTAAGCAGCCTTTTGAAAGCACTTGAGGATGGGAACTGTTCTGTTTTCACAAGTGGCATATTCTAATGAGAATCTCTTGTCAGTGGCTGCCAGAGATGCAAGGCTTCAGATGCTAAACTGGGTTGTTTCCACAAATAGTACCTCTAGCATATTGAGTTCCTTTAGATACCACGGTGAAAAGATTTGTCATCTTCATTTAAATACATTTCTGGTATTCCTGAAGGTGTTGTTTTGCATGCCTACATGTATGAGAAACACAATTAAGGTAGGAGGTAGAGTAGGATCTATTTCAAAAAACCAAAAATTCTCAGTTTCTGCCTCAGGTTCAATTTCCTGTTTGCTTCACCTGGGTAATACCTGTGAGAATCAGTTAAAGTTCTTGTAGCACAGCTGAAAGAGGCATTGGTCCTATTTATTATTATTAATTTATTTATTACATCACAGCTGAGGGATTTTCAATTTAGTATTCCAGCTCATTTTTGTTGCTTTTCTTTCACCTTTTTCTTTTAAAGAAAAATCTCCCAGAATCTCTAAGGAACAAAAACTAGAATTTAACCACCTTGATTACATTGTCTCTTGGCTAACTTGTGGCCTATGACATAAGTGTGGGTTAATCTGAAATATTTTATTGCTTCTGTGTAATAAGAAAAAATTCTTTATCAAAAGAATAGTATCTGTGAATGAAATGTATCATTTACTTCAAGGTTATTACAGCTGGTTGAAAATATTCTGTCTAAAAGTGTTGTGGAAAAATGAGTATTTTCAAAGTCAGGGGTTTTTGGACTTTGTTTTGTTTTTCTCACATTAACTCTCTGTGGATATTTTGATTTTTTTTAAAATCAAAAAAGCACAATGATAAATCTGAATATTTTCCTTTTACATAAAGGTGGTCTCATTTGGTTGAGCTACCATAAAGACATAGGACAGTTGTGACATGGTTACCTTGTCCCCCTTATGTCTGATTACATGAATCACTTATTGAACTTCAAATGTTAGGGGGGAAAAAAAATCCTCCATGTCTTAGAAATATCAGCTACTGTCCTCTGGTGTGAGTACAAATGGTGGTTGGACTAGTGTAATAAGCAGATCATGTGAATTCCAAATCCTCTGAGACAGGAAACTTTGCTGTTTAAAATGGCAAATCATATGATGAAGGACAGCTCCTTTGGTAGTACTGCAAACAGCAAGAACTGGACTCATCTGCTTAGGTCAGCCAAGTCCATCCTGAATGGAAGGGTTCTATTCATTAAAAATGGAAATTGCAAGATAACATTAAAGCTCAGATTTTACTACAGTTGTACTAACATTATGTTTCCATGTACAGGAACTATGATAAATATCCTATTTACCAAACAGAGCTTCTTTAAGGATGGAAAAGGCTGAGGGAATACATCCAGTTCCTGTTAGAAAGCATTATTTGAATTCTGCAATGTTGTTAAACCGTTGTGGGCAGTGCCTCTGTCACAGAAAGAAAGAACTAGAATTAAAGTCCAGTTTAGTGATTCATAAGCTCAAAGATTTGTGTTGGAAAGAGGGAGAACTGGGTCGCAGTGTGTAGGGGGTTAGGGTTATCAGAGAGGAAATGTAAGGGTAGTAATAATCACTACAACTGTAGTATACAACTGTATACCCATCTTGTCCACATGGAAGAAAACCCAGAGTAGACTGGGAGTGTCCTTCATTTTGGAATAGTCAGCTGCTAAGAGCCCATTGCTGGGAGGTGAGAGATAGGAGTCAGTATCCTGAAGGCAATCAGGGCATCAGGCTGTAATCTTCAGCTTGGGAGGTGAATACTTTACTAGAGAAGGTGCCCAGACAAACTTTGGTCCCTGTTGACATATGTGCGGGTGCCTCATATCTCCCTTTCTGAGGTGTTCAATTTTCCTGATGGACTGCATACGAATCCTGTATTCTATAACATTAAAATGCTTGGATAGCTTCCTAAATGGTCTGCTGTTTCTCAGCCAGAAATACATTTTTTGTGTGCTATGCAGTAAGGAAGATTAAATAACTGTAATGAACTTAAAAGAGACTGAAAATCTTGTACTGAAGAGGGTGAAGGCTTTCTCAGAGGGGGCTATCAAAATAGAAGCTTCCTTAGATGTATTTATTACAGCAGAGAAAATGAGGTGTCAAATAGCCAGAGAGTTCTGATAGCTGTGTTTTATTTTTGGAAAGCATCAGTACTATTATTTCTATCTTTTTTTTTATTATTATTTTCCCCCTAGGTTTAAAATTTGTTGCCCAGTGAACTGTCCCTTTGCGAGGTATCTTTTCTGAAGCACTGCATATCCCAGAACGTAGATTTGGATTAAAAAAGGGGCAAGGTGTGAGGTGTGGGCATATGGCTACTGTTCCATATTTAGAATATTACCCTCAGTAGTGTTAACATTCCAGCTGCAGAGATCACTCATGCATATGCATAGTCCTCCAGGAACAGAAAAGGTAGGATTATTGCGTGTGTCTGAAAGTCTTAATTAACAGATTTCAGCAAGGTGAATGGTAGGTAAAAACTTTTTACAAGCATCACTTTAGCAGCATATCTGTGAAAAGGTAGGATATGCAGGAGGTGGACTGTATAATTATTCTGGTCTAAAAACCTATGAAAAATGCTATCTGGCTTTTATTGGGTAGAGATATATGACACATATTTTTTGAGCAAAATGAATACCAAGCTGCACTAGACTTCCAGCTTGGTTGGAAGCAGAATTTGGATTTTCTTTTCTTCTTCTGATCCACTTGAATGAATGGAGTCAACAGCAGAAAATGCGAGCTTTTTTTAACAGATGAAGTGCAGGAAGGCATTTAATTAAATTAAAGCTCAGAAAATGTTAAACCTATGAAAGGTAATACTTTTTCTAGGCTCCATGTAATTTCTTTTCTTTGCTTCTTGAATGCATTTCAGACATAGGTGTATGACCAAGCTATTGTACCAAACTATCCAACAGGCAGATTTGTCATCTGTTTTGCAGTTACTGCAGTAACTGCTCAAGTGTTTGCGATGTCCTCTCTGGAAAATTACCTTGCCAAACTTCTCAGATTCCTACAGATTTGTATCACAGAAACTGAACCTTGGTAAGTCCATTCCAGCTATTATCATGGAGGTCTCTGACACTGCTCCATTCCTTTTGGCCATCAGTCATAATGGGCATCCTCCCTTCCAACTGGAAGAAGAGAAAGATGAGCAGAGTCTGTACCACTAGTTGTGATTTACTGCCAGGCAGGGCTAACCTGGCTGCCAGATGGGGTATTGGAAGGACAAAAAGAACTCACATCTCAGCTACCAAGGGTTGTCAGCCAAAAAGAGCCCATTGTTTTGTCCTGAAGGTTTCTGTCTCACTGCTGACAAGACCAGTGCTGTAGTCTTATCTATTTGTTGTACTGTAGGGTAGATCGTATGCCCATGCTGATAGGAATCCCACAGCTGTGTGGGCATGCTGGATGTTTCTTTGCATTTTTCTTCCTATGGAATGCTTAAATTAGGGGCCCTAACTCTCCTCTTTGACTTTTTGGTAGCTACTGATTTTTCCTTCTCTTACCTCTCTTCTCTACCCAACAAACAAAAGTGTGATTTCGTAAGGAAGCTCCTGTCAAGAAACCTCTCCAAACATGTAGTTCTGGAGACAGGAGCACTTCCCTGGTACAGTTCTTACTCATTGTTCACATGTATCATTTGGCCGCATGTCAGTGCTATGTACAGATCATCAAGGATGTGGGAATTTGACATGAGGGTAAGATAGTGTATGTGGGACAGTCCATGCCCAAAGATCACTGTGGGATATATATTTATAGATTCAGGGTGGTCAAAGGTTGTGGTGGTGTTTTTTTTAAGCAGCTTTAAAACACTTGTTCATGACAAATGTGTTCTGCTATACGCTGGAAGATTTTCCCACCAGTTAAAGGTTTTCCACTTTTAAAGTTGGACTGGAAGTTTTTCTGGCTGCAATCCATCTATATCTCCCATTGGACAGATATTTCTCCCAGTGCAGGTTTCCATGGAACTGTCCTGAAAAGCACTGCAATAAAATATGCTTCTGTGTGCACATCTTACGTGTCTTTCATCAGGTATTTTTGCACCTGATTGTATAATGGAATTCAGCTTTTTAGTGAACGGGTCTGAAATGTTTCTCACATTTTAAACATTTTTCCTGTTCTTTCTCTGGTATGTTATTAAAAACCTCTACTCAGTAGTGTGCTTTTTGTTGTCTTGTCTTGTTTAAATGAAATCATATTCCATATATGGTACTACAGAGTTGATTACTACATTTATCTAGGCTTCAGTTTTTGAATGGCCTGTAGATGCACCCAGGAGTTCCAAGTATCATGTATGTTTGAAAGCATTAGGTCAAGACAAATTGTTTTGAAATGCTATACAAATAATGATCGCGAAAACTATATTTCACCGGGTTTATCTGTGTATGTGACAGCTGTGCTAAAATAATCTGAGAGTGCTCCTCCGAGTGAAGTTACTGCTCTCAATACTCCTGACAAACAAAACAATTTCTTTCTTTAGCAGCACATACCCCTGCTTTATTGTGTCTCGTTCTTGGAAGCAGGAATGGGTTTTGAGGGCATGACACTGCAATGAGATCCTGTGGCGCATGTGACATCATGACAAATGGTTACATTGCAGCTTAGAATATGATAGAGGCTGTGGCACTGTTCCATGGCCAATGTTGCTTAAACAAACAGCAAAAAAACAAAACTAAAAAAAAAAAAAAAAAGCCCAAACAAAAAACCCCTTTCAGTGGAAACAAACAGTAGTATAATCTCCAGAGAGAAACCCAGAAATCTTCCAGGGGGCTCTCAATGCTTGAAAGTCATAAGAAACCCTTTTCACACCACCCTTTTTCTTCCCACTCCAAGAGAAAATTTCGTTCTCTGCAGGAAAGGTACTTCTCTGTGGTGGTACACTTGATTTTAGGTTGCACATTATAAATGTAATGAAGAGGGGCATTACTGATGAAGTTAGGAAACAAGAGCCTATGCTGACATTTGTGGAACATCATTGCCAATAGGCATATGTAAAGATTTACTGTTTATGGCAGCGGTAAACTATGATGCTGTGCCTCTGACTCATGGGAGCTATATATTTTGTTCTTTAATGCTCATTAGTGTTGTAGGAGGCTCAGATTTTAAAAGGGTTTGCCTAGGTAGGTTGTCAGTTGGTGATGAACATAATTGGTGCAGTGAATCTTTCTGACAGCTCACAATCATAATTATTTTCAGAATATCAGCAGAAGAGCTGTAATGCATGGTTTATAGCATTTAGCTGGTGGTTTGTGCAATGGTGGGCTTTGTTTCGCAGATACATCTATCACACCAAAGCAATTTTCTATTCTCTCACCTTCTGTGGCATTTTCCATCTAAAATCTGTTCATATTACACACTGCCAAAGCCATGGGATTCGCTAGGATTGCATGGGTGTAGTTGAAATCTGCAATTTGGTGGCTACGTTTTTAATTATAGATTTCATAGCTATAGCATCTCTCTATAGAAACCAAAAGTTTAATTACAGGAAAGCAATGCTAATTAGAGAGGGAAATACTACAGCATTACAGTAAATAAATGCAACAGGGAACATTTATTCAGTTTTGTTGGCTACTGCTAAAATGCTCACGAAGATTTCCGTTTTCCCTCGGTGATCCGTGATGGGACGTGCTCCCTGCTCTCAGAACCACTGCTCTGCATGGGTTTGTGCCCCAGCAGCCAGAGCCCCACTCTGCACTCATGGCACTTGTCCCTTGTGCTTTTTCCCTGGGCAATGAGGTCATTGTCTGAGTTCATCTGTGAGCCTACACAAACGCAGTGCACGAGGATCCCTGGATGGGGTATGGTTGTCAGGAGGTGCATCACATGCACCTTCAAGACATGGGTGGAGAAGTCTGTGCTGACCAGTCTACACTGCAGAGCTGCAGATATCTGAGGTGGAAGCTTTTGTACCCAGAACATGTGGCCAAGTGCCTGAAGAACTGCATTCCTAGCTCAGCATGGTTCTCTGGACACATTATGCTGTTGGTAATTTAGGCTTCTACCTGCTTGATGGCCAGTTCCAGATCAAAGGAATGCTCTACATCATATATCAATTACATATTACCATACATTACATATTAGACATGAAGTCTTAACTTGATAGAATAGAGAAGATCTCTAACAAATGCTACAAATATGCAACCTTTCCACCATACTCGAGTACGAGAACATCGTAACGCTTCTCAAGGAATTTCTAGGTAGGCTGCTTTCTCAAGTTTCTTGAAATATCAAAACACTTAGAAAGGGGCTGCTTAACATTCAGAAAAGAACAGGTAATTTCTGGTTTTCTGTAAAATGTAGTATGGAATGAACATTATTAGTCTACATCAAGTTTTCCCCTCCATCTTCAACCCACCCATTCATTTGTCTTTTGCTTTTAATTTTTCAACATTTTCTACTGTTTAAAAAGCCCTCACAAATGTGACACGTTGCTCTTATTGGACTGATATTTTTTTCCTATCTGGAAAAAACATGTAAAATTACAATTTTTTGTGTTAACCACAAAAAGAAACAAACAAAACCAAAACAAAAAAACCCACTCAAAAATCCCCCAAAGAACAAATATTGTTTGCTTTCATTCAGCAGTGATAAAGTCCAAATCTATGTTGGGACACATAAAGATTCCTTGGTTATGGAACTCCAATGAAAGCAGAGCTTCAGCCCTAGGTTAGCTGAAATCCCTGAGAAGTCACCCTCTGTTCTACCCTTCTAGTTTTTATCAGTCCCAGCACCTTGTGATGTGTCGGCATGTCCTGGATTCATGAACATGCTGTGAACCAGCAATGACTATTCAGCAAGCAAAATCTCTTCTTCAGGAATTGTAATCAGCTTATGAATACAATGACCCAAAGCAACCTATTCAAACCCAAACTACCCTATTTCCAGAGTGACAAGAAAAAAGCATGACAAAAAAAAAGAGAGTGCATTGTCATATAAAAGAAAAAAAAAATCACCCTCCAACTCTCAATAGATGTACTTTAAAGCAAAAGAGGCCCCATAGAAAACACAAGACTCTATGCAAAAAGCTGGATATATAAAAGACACAAAATGTTATAGACAGTTTGTGAACCCACAACAATAATTTCATCAATTCTAGTCTGCTGGGTTTTGTGTTGGCAGATGACTTTTAGGACTCAATATGCATGGTATTGGGGGATAACAGTGCACACTGTTGACTTGACTGGTATGTCAGCAGGGATAGCAGATACCTGAGAGCAGATTTTGAGGTGCTATAATTTCTTCTGGCTCTAATGCATTTTAGCTCTGCTGATTTACATCTGCTGAGAATTGTATCTATGGGAATTCCTTGATGTTCAGTGCTATTATCCTGACACCTGCCAAAATGACGATGGAGAATGGACCATAAAAATATCACTCCTTGATAGAAATGAGTGTAACTTTAAGATCAGTCATTTGTGTTAGCCAGATTTTGTTCTCATCTTAATAGAACTTTTAAATATCTATTTCACTGCCAGGACAAATGGCTGAGCATTAACTACTGCAAATGAATGCAGAACTATAAAACTTCAATATAATCTTCTAATTTATTTCTTAATTTTCCGTTAGTATAGAACCAATCTTCTATTGAAGAGCATTGTGATGTCAATTGGGTGCTATATATTTGACATGTAGAAGTAAAATCTGTATTCTTGAGAACGCAGACCTACGATGATTTTTATCATCATTTTAAAAATACTTCACAAAGAGAAATAATTCATTATTATCTTTATGGCTCAAGGATAGGATGTTTAGAAAGGTGAAGTGACTTTTTTGAGAAATTCAGTGAGGGGAAATAAAATATTGTTAACATGAAAATGGTATTTTATAATAAATATCATTTTATAAAATGACAAAATTCTCTTACCTTCAGGGAGGCCAAATTTCCTTTGGAGTCTTAGATATAACCCATATGTCTAGTTCATAACCTTATTTGCCAGGAAAGATAGTCTCAATCTTTTGCCTAGCATAGAGCACACCTATTAATAATAATCTCATCACTTCCCTGGGACTACAACCAGTGATTTAATTAAAAAACAGGGTTTGAATTTGGGTTCATCTTTTTAGCTGTAAAAATAGAAGCTTTATAGACCACATAACCTTAGGGCTCCACAATCAGCCACTGGTTCATGTACAGCTGTTTGAGAGAGACCATGCTGAAATCCACTACTTTGCAGTAGCATAATAAGCTGTGGTTCAGGGATCCTTAAGGATTCCTAAGCAGTTCTTGACCTTTACTCACAATTTTTTTTTTCCTGGTGAAGTGGTTGTTGACTGTGCCACACAGATCATTTCTGTGTATGTTCTAACCTGTAAAGCACCTACAGTCATACAAGAAGGAAGAAGTTCTTCACTGAAGGGGTTGTCAAGCATTGGAATGGACTGCCCAGGGAGGTGGTGGAGTCGCAATCAAGGAATGACTTGATGATCTTGGAGATCTTTTCCAACCTTAGTGATTTCTGTGATTATGCAATAAGGATGTACAAACATGGAGCTATAGAGAGTTCCAAACTCTGGCAACTATACAAGGTGACACCTGGAAACAGTGAGATATTACAGTCATCATGATTGACAATGAATGCCACGTTCTACCATCAATACCTACAAACTCTTCAGAGAATGAGGAAGAGTTTAATGGAAAGTAATGGATATAAACTTTGAAGGTATGTCTTTTTTAAGGACTTCTCCAAGGCACTTCAGCTCAAGAGGGAAAGCAAATGTAACTAGTGAAACATGGCAAACGATTCTTGGAAGTTATGAATGTCAGCCGCTTTTTGTGGCAATGGTTCTAAATAGTTCTTAAATCTAGTACTTGTAAAACAACATTAGCTTACTTGCACGTTGATTATTTCTTACAGTATGCTTTTACTTCTCTGAAAAACATCTGGCTCTTTGAACAGCTCCAATGGCTTCCAACGTATGTCTATTCAGGGTATCTGAGCCTGGAGTTTCACAGCTTTATGGTTTTTTTTTTTTCCCCTCAGTAGAATTGTCAATGAGAAGCTCTCAATTCATTTTTATTTAAAGTTCACTTCTGAAACTGACTTTCCAACAAAAATAAGGATGAAAGAGATATAAGAAAAACGTGTCATAACCAGCCACTTTGTTAATAAACAGCACAGTATTATTTTTACAGTAGAATGACACAATTAGGGAGGAAAGTCACACATTTTTCCATAATAAGGTGGAGCGTATTGGTTGTGCAGTGATTCCCACTGACTATGGGTTATTCCATAGCCATATTCTTTTTTAATTTATTTTTTTGAGGAAGGTGGAAATGCACTATTTGGGCCCTCTTTGGACCTACCTACTCACACTTCCTATCCCTGCTACTCCTTTTTTCTTTTCATTGCTTCTACAGCTTCCCTTTTATTCCTTTCTTTGTGGGTTTGTCTGTAAGGTTTAGCCCCATGCAGCTAAAACCAAATGAATAAATTCAGCAGGGGTTAGCCGAGTAAACCTGGAGTAACTCTACCATTTCTGTTTGAACTTCCCTTGGCTTCTGCATTTCAGAAGTGCTAGAACCATTAGTCTGGTTTGCAGCAAACCTGAATGTGAGCATGGAGGAGGGGAGAAGGTAACAACCAAAGCCCCCTGCCCCCCTCAAAAGAAACACAAACAAACAAACTAAGAATTTGATTAAATATTTCTGCAGCTTATAGATGTGAGTCTATATGAGGTATGAGGATCACATCCACACATATATAGACCTGTATAGCTCTTTTGCTGATCCATACAGAATTTTGTTCAGTGATGGTTACAAACTCATTTGCTGTTTCTGCTCCCTGTATTTAGAGTTTTTAGAGTTCTTGCTGTTTATGGAGTGCCCAGGTTGGCCCACCAACTGCACCAGAAACCATGAGGGTAAGGGCTAATCAACCCAGTGCCTTGAAGTCCTATTTAATTAGCCTTCTTCATTAATGTCATCACTACCAGCCTGGACCAGCAGCAGTAGATAATCATCTGAGGGCCAGATTAGCTTGGGGAGTCTCCTACTAATATCCCTCACAAGGGCCCTGGGAAGGCAACAGACTTCCCTGTGGGATGGGTCTAGCTGGCATTTAGGGCCCTCAGTTCCCCTCAGAAGGGAGTCACCAACTACAACTACCCTTTTTTTCTTTATAGCTGTGGTTGTAATCAATCTAGTAAACAGGATGCAACCAGGAGACTCTCCAGAGAGATCCTCTTCTTGACTGCCCTCTACCTGACTCTCTGAGTCCAGGGCCTCATATCTCTTCTTGAAGGGCACCTGGGGAGGTGATGGAGGTCAGGAGGGGATTCCTTTACCCCTTGCATCAGGCACCTGTTTCCATTCCCCCCAGTCTACTTGGTTTGCTCCAACTGCCTGATGGCAGGAGGGGCAAGGCTTCATTGTCTCCTGCTGGACTTCTTTTGGGGTTGAAAGGGTATGACTCGACCCTTTCACTCTCCCTAATGCTTCTTCACCTCTCCACTTCTTCCTTGAGCTCTGCCACCAGGCACAGCAAATCATTCACCTGATCGCATTGTACACAGATGCCACTCACCCCGTCCTCTGGTACCGATGCCAGACTCAGACACCCTGGGCAGCCAGAGATCTGAACAGCTGCATCCTTCCTGGGGGGTTCTGCCTGGGTTAGCACACTCCCCATGAGAGCAACAAAAACGGCTTTTGCTCCTTTGGAAACCATTGCTGGATCAAGTCGAGATGCAGGGAAAAAAAAAAAAAATATAGACATCACAAACCTACCTTGAAGACCACCACAAAGAGCTGGAAGGCTGGCTGACTCCTTCCTGCTTACCCTGCCTGTGCGACATACCATGCAAAATACCCTGCAAAACCCCTCTTCCCAGCTGCTGTTCCACACACTCCCAGTTGCTAGCATGCCCTGGACCAGTTTAAATCACCCAGAAACAACCTCGACTCCACCCCCTGATCAGCTGATTGGGCCCCACAAGGTGGCTGGGCTGGGCTGGCCTGGGCTCAGCTGAGAGCACTTTGCTTCTGCAGTTTAAATATCCCACCAACGACCTCAGCTCCAATGACCAGTTATCTAATTAAGGCTCGCTGGGCAGCTGGGCTGGGCTGGGCTGGGCTGGGCTGGGCTGGGCTGGGCTGGGCTGGGCTGGGCTGGGCTGAGCTGAGTGGGGAGGAGCTTCTCCATGCAGTATAAATCTCCCCTGGTCAACTCATTAAGTCTCACAGAAAAGCTGGGCTGACCTACTGAGGTGTCAAGACAGAGAGCTTTTATTACCCATGGAGTGTCCAGGCTGGCACACCAACTGCATCAGGACCCCAAAGGTTACAGACTCTCTTTCCTGAGAGAAAGGGCTGTTGTTCATTTTCTGATCCCTGTGATGAAACTGCCAGTCCGACTCCCAAAATTGAAAACCAACAAAGATTACTTTCAGACAAAAAGAGCCACCCAAGAAGGCTCCTGTTGCCCGTGGAATGCCCAGGCTGGTGAATCAACTGCACTAGAAACCATGAAGGTAAGAGCTTTCTTTCAGGGGGAAAAGGGTTGTTGTTCACATACAGGAATTCTTGAGCACATATAGGCAGAAAATTCCATACAGCCAAAGACTCCTCCCACAAAAAAGGTACCACCCCAGAAAGATTTTGCTACCCATAGAGTGCCCAGGCTGACGCAACAAGTGAAACTCCACCCCAAACTTTAAAACCTCTCATTACTGACAGAAAGGAATGATACTAATTTTCAGAAATCCTGCTCCAAAACTGCCAGACCAACAAACACTATTGAAAAGAGATGAAAATTGCTCCCAGAGCAAAGGGGCCAGGACAGAAAGCTCTTGCTGCCCATGGAGTGCCCAGGCTGGCCCACCAAATACACCAGAGAGCCAAAGGTTGCAGGCTTGCTTGGCTGGGGAGAAGGGCTCTTGGCTTTTGGCAGCTCCAGCTGCCAGTCCCACTGCCCAAATTGCATACAGAAAAAGATTCCTCCCAGAGCAAAGGGGCCAGGACAGAAAGCTCTTGTGGCCCATGGAGTGCCCAGGCTGGCCCACCAAATACACCAGAGAGTCAAAGGATGCAGGCTTGTTTGGCTGGGGAGAAGGACTCCTGGATTTTTGTAGCTCCAATGCCAGTCCCACTGCCCAAATGGCGTATGGATGAAGATTCCTCCCAGAGCAAAGGGACCAGGACAGAAAGCTCACATGGGGCTCCAGAAGCAAAAGGTGACCCCAACACAAGTTGTGCCTCCCCAACATGGCACAGTACCTGAGCAAGGTGGGCAGAGCCAGGTGCTGACAGAACCAGAGAGTCAGGGCCAGGGCTGAGCCAAGAGGGGATGTGGACAAGCAGGGCAAAAGCAAAGCAAGACCAGGGCCCTGGCCTTGGCTTGAATGCACCCGTGGGTAGAATGTGGGTGGTGGTCCCAGGTGAGGCTTGTCATGGCCACTAAAGCCTCGTGAGGTACTCAGGGCCTTGACCCTTATGCTTTGCAATTAGCTGGGAAATTTGGTCATAATAACAATTTTATAACAATATTTGATTTTTTTTATTATCTATAATAGAAAGTATTTTATCTCACTTTCTCCCTTCTTCCCTCTCGCTTTTCTCCCTTCTTCCTTTGCAAGTGGTAAAGGTACCACTGGCTATTTCCATTCTCTCAAACTTTCCCACTTCCATAGGTATATATCCCTTATTTCTGTTTTGCTATTCCCTCACATGTTTCAAATAATTATTTCATGCCTCCCTTTAAAACTAAGTTACCAGAATACTTACTGATCTTTAATCCATTACATTTTTTTTCATTTTTCTGTCCATTTGAATTTGAGAAACTGGTTACAAACACACAGATGCATCTCTATAACTGAAAAATGTGTGGTTTGTACTTTAACAAAGGGATACACACAGCACTTGGCAAGCACTGTGTTCTGTGCATGCTACAATTCTCAGTAAGGACGATACTTATTCACCACCAGCTGTTTATGGTGCACTGATGATTGTGGACCAATTGACCAGGGACTGCTTCCTCCCTACTCTAAGGTGAAGTGTTTACATATTCTATGAATATTGCTGATGAGGAGTCCTAAGGGAGAAGGCTGGAATTATGCTGTAATCAGATGGTTTCAAAGTTTTTTTGAATGTTTGTGATTCCGGTTTTTAATTCTGATTTACATATTGTACTACTCTAAATCATTGAAAAAAATAGGCATCACATGATATTACCTATGTATCTAAAAGGGAAGAAACTAGAATAAAAGTAAATCTATATATAAATCTCAAACAAGTCCAAAGGAAATATCAAATAAAATTGGTCCTAATGTCCTCCCTCTTGTAAGAGGTATTGGAATACATCTTCTGGTAACAACAGAATTGTGTTTTCTTAGCTATGGCATGGTGAAATCTACCCTTCCTTTTAATGTAATAACCCACAGACCTTAATGTAATTATTTTTAATAATTACATTCTTCAAAGACAGTATGGTATTCAAGAGGAGAAACATCTATTTACATCATAGCCATTGAGAGAATTTATCCATTCACCCATAGAAAATTAGGAAAACCATTCCAGCCCCTCCAAAAAATACCAAAATACCTGGCAAACAATTTATTAATAAGAACATTTCCAACCATTAGTAACAAAAAGACATCAAGAATATTAATTAAAACAAAAAAAACTTGATCACAAGCAAATCAAACACAGAAATTAACATTATGAGAATGTAATAAACATACTGTCAAGTCACTAAAAGATGAAGATTAATTTCAACTCTACGGAGGTGATCTATGAAAATGCCCCATATGATCTGTGAAAACACCCTATATACAGTATATGATGTATTGTATGCAATCTAACTTACTAGAAAATACCTTTACACAGTAACAAAATCTGTAAGATGTCCGAAGTTACCAAAATCCACCGTGATTAGGAAGAGGTTTTTATATCCCCTTTCTCATGACTAAGTCTGCAATGTAACAGAGCATTGTTAAAGAAGAAAAAAACAACTATTAAGAGTGCAAGTATTATGTAAAGTATTGCATGTATAAAAAGCAAGTAATTTAGGAAGCATGTCTAACTGATCTGGTGTCAGTTTTACTCAATTAATAGAAAGAAATATAATTATAACTTTCTAAAGAAGCTGAGTATAAACACACACGTAAAATTTACCTCTAATGAAGTTTTCCATGTGGGCCTCTCTTACTCCTACTGTGAAACACCTTACTTCCAAAGGCTGAAGTTATACAGGGACAGAAGAGCCTAAAAAAACTTCTGTTATCTGACAGAAAGCTCTTGCTGCTTGTGGAGTGCCCAGGGTGGCCCACCAACTGCACCTGAGACCACGAGGGTAAGGGCTTTCTTCCCAGGGGAAAAGGGCTGTTGTTCTCTTGAAGGAACCCTGGGCCGAAATTGCCAGTCCAACTCCCAAAATTGTCTTGTGAAGAGAAATAGGAATGTGTGCAATTATATGTATATTTTTATCCCTTTCTGTGATAAGTGATAAGAAGTTGGGAAGAAATCAGTATTTCTCTTTTTCTATAATTACAGTAAATTTAATAGGTTACTTTTCTTAGTTGTATGTGGTCCTTAAAAGACTCAAGTGACAATATTCCTGTTTACTTCTTTCCAGCAGTAAAATAAGCTCCAAATATGCCTTTCTAGTAAAATTTAATTTTCCTAGGAGGGGGGTAGAAAAAAAAAAGCGTTGCTTCTTATGTTTGAGACTAAAATTTTTTGTGACAAAATCCAGGAGAATTAAACACCAATTAACTGAGATAAGTAATAAGTCCTACCACTTTGAAGAGGTTTTTATTGGCAGGGATTCCTCAACCATTCTAGGTGACTGGTTATTATGCTCACGTGTGTGAAAGCCTGTCTTTCTATCAGTCTGTTTTCTTCAAGGCAAAACTCATTACTCTTTGACCAAACCTCCCTGAATCTGAAGGAAACACTGTTCACACTCTCAATAGGAAACATTTTACTCACTAGAACAGTGCTATCATTAATCATCTCTTCCCTCCCCTTTCCCTCCTTACATTCCTCAAAGACAGTATGGTATTCAAGAGGAGAAACATCTATTTTTTAACCTTTCCTAATGTATCATCTTTTAAATCTTGTGTTTCCATTTCCTTTCTCTATGCTCCCTTCCATTTGGCTACATTTTTAAAGTATTATCCCCAAAACATAGACAAGCTGAAGTGTCCTGGGATATAAAGAGTAGAATAACAAGCTCCTGTTCTTATACGAGGTGGAACCGTTAACAGGTCACAGAATGAGATTTGGTCGCTTGGCTTCGAAAGTTCACGCTGCACAAGTGGCATAATGTGCACATCTGAAGTGTTTGCCCTCTGTGTGGGGCTAAGTGTTATTAGAAACCATTGACAAGGACTGAACCCAGAGCAGATCTCTGGAGAACCTTGCTTGATGTCAGAGTGGGAAGACTTACCAAAGGATTGCCTGTGCGTGTTTTTCGGCCTTTTTTCCCCTTTTATGTGCTGAGCATACAGCATGTAATAATTTCAACTTCACCATATTTTCCCAATTTTTTTGAAAATGTCATGTAGAACAGTTTGACTTTTTCCCCCTTGTCCACTTAGACTGTCAAAGAGGGAAATTCCATCAACTTAACGCAGTTTGTTTCTTGCCACTTTGTTATTCTTTCAAGGCTTTGCAAATGGATTGTTTAATTTGCTCCAGTATCTTTCTGGATGCTGAAATGAGGCTGACATGTCTATGATTTTCTTATTCCTTTTTTTTTTTCCCCTCTGTTAAAATTTAAAAGAGTAAGTTTTGTCTTCTACTGACCTGTGATGCATCATCTACACTCCAAGTCATGGAAAGTAATCACTAATGACTTGGAAATTGCTTTTGTGACTACTTCAAATTCTTGAGGAAGCTCTGGTAATTTAGATACTTTCATCTTTTTTTTTCAAATATTGCCTAATCTCTCCATAAATAGATGACTGCTGGCTATAAATAACCATTTAAATTCTATTTTCAGTACCATGAATGACAGGGATATATTATTGAGGAAGCAGAGACTGAGTATTAAAAAGGTGTAGGGAGGAAATAATTTAGACTTTTAGGAGTTACTAGCTCAATTAAATCCTAAGTCATAAAAGAGTTATAAGCTAAGGTCATATGCAAGAAGTTCTCTTTACTTAAGAAATAAATCAGGGTCATTGGTCTGAGTCTTTTTTTTAAAAGTCATACATTGTCCCTTTAGTTCTTTTATAGTTATTCTAAGTTCAGAGAGAGATTTAGCTTTACCTGCTTAACTTGCCCTTGTCTGTATAGAATCAAGATCTGGATTGTTACTCAAGAATTACGTAAGCTGTGGATTTTTAGTATCACTTTGCACAATTCAGGCTTGAAAAAAAACAGAACGTTGTACCTAATTAGCTGAAAATTAAATAACGTCTTACAATTTGTATATAATTTCTCTACTGAATTAATTTCTGCAGGCTTTTTCCTACTTTCATAATGATTTTAAACTTAAAAGGATAAAATGCTTAATTTGAAATTCCAGCTAATTAAAGGAATTCTGTATTTTATTGATTTCTTGCCAGAAGAGAACAATTTAAAAGCACAGAAGATTACACTTGGGGAAGCAGTAGCCTTTAGCATATATGATAGTGTATTTCAGCATTTGAGTTGGAGAGTTTTATATGATTTTACCTGATGCATTTTATTCTTATGGTTTATCTAAGGCCTAATTACTATGTAAATTTTAAGGTAAAAGAAACAAAACTTGATTTGCAAACACGAAGGAAAACCTTGTACAGAGTAGAAACCAGAATAAATAAATTAGATGTCCTGTTCAATCTGATATATATTTTAAACACGTACTCATGACGATACTCTTAAAGGTCACAGATGATCTCAAACTGTAAGTTACCTTTTAGCTAAAAATGTTGATTATAATGAAAGTGATTGTAAGTGTGGTTTAAATTGTTCTTTTCTTTGAGAAGTGTCTCTTGCTCTCTCCTCTTTCCTGTTAATTACTGTGTGGTAGCAGAAGAGAAGCCTCTGCTACAGCTGTGTAATGGGTGACATACAGTAATACACTGTATTGAACTGTAGTGAAACTGCCTTTATCATACATAGATGTATACTTTGAAAATATACATCACTTGGGCAAATGCAGGGTTGGCTTCTTGTTCTTACACTTCAGCTGTTACAGGCCAGACAAAGGTCATCTGTCAGTGGAACCTTTCAAGGATATTTCTGAGAGGACATTAATTTAAGCATCTGAAAAAACAGGAACGTAAAAGGCAGTGATACACTGACGGCATTTGCTGTAATTGCAGCTGGGAAGCATATGTCCTACAAAATACATCAAAGCTTTGGCAAAGTAAACTAAGTATAGGATATGGAAGTCATGGTTTATATACCCTAAATCTATTATTATGCAATTCTTAACATTTTTGTGCTTTTCGTATCAATGATTAGCCGTGAGCCCCACTCTCCACTGTAAAAGCAAAGGTATTAATTATTACAAATGAGTGTTCTCAAAGTTACTTAAGGTAAGGCTGAGACTAGAATTAAAGGTTTATAATTTAACAAAACGTAGCTTTAATTTTTTTTCCAGCACAGAAAGACCAAGAAGCATTTGGATCCAAACACTGATTAGTCTTTTGTAAATACTTTTTTTTTTTAACAAAAAAAAGAGAAAAAGAAAAAGAAAAAAAAAAAAGCAAACTCCAGTCTCTGACAAACTTTCCAGTCTTCAATTGAAATTTAGTATCTTTACTAGAAACCTAGCTGTTTTGAACCAGATTCTTGATGTAATGCTGGACTATTTCCTATTTTGAGATGGGGTTTTTATGGGATATTTTAAATTGTTCTAGGAAAATAACTTTTAGAAAGAAAAAAAAATCTTTTGATTCCCAGATAATCTCTAGAGCATTTCATTTATCAATATTATCAAAATAATCTTTCACCACAATAAAAGATTAATGAAAATAAGCATTCTATGCAAACTGACCATACTTACATGGCATTTTGTACAAAGCTTCCAAGTTTTCATATCTGAATATACGGTAAGCTGGGAATTTTAAGGTATTTGTACTGATGCTCTTGTATTGCATAACTCAAAATGCTTCAGGTGCACAAACTTTTGTTTGTATTTGCTAATTATTTAGAAGAAAGAGAGGGGAGAATAGGTACCTTCCTTAAAAAAAAAAAAGGGTAAAATAAAAAGTGCTTTCGAGTGCCCTGTGGTAGTAGTGTTTGAGAAGAAAAGTTCCACACCAGGACCTTCTTGTTGCACCCAACTGTGCTGGTTTCTTGCTGTACACAGAGCTACATCCCAGCTACAGAAAAGGGATGATGTGCAGTGCATCTCACGGGCCTGCTGTACCAGAGACACCCCCATTTGGGAAATAAATGAAATAATTAATAGTTCCTGCTCTACCTTTAACCTATGGGATGATTCTTGGAAGGAAATCTGAAGCCTGAAGCAGTGGGGTGCATACGGGTTGTATTGCAAGCCTTGAGAAGATATTTAGGATTTGCTGATCTTGAACAAACCCTGTCTGCTCTTTTGGGCCTTGTACTCAGGGCTTGAGAATCCTTTATATTGGCAAGACTGAGCACTGTAAGTGAATATTTTGGAGTGACCCATGCTGGTAGCTACCAAATTACTTGAAACTAAAGGTGTTATCTCACCTAAATAGCCAGGTCCTGTTTCTATTTGAATGGCAAAGTGGTCATAAATACATTTAGGTTTCGAGTTTAATTTCGTTCCTTAGCAGAAATGCACAGGAAAATCTGACAGCTAGAACTAATTTAAGATGCCAAGTTTTTGTTTCTGTTTCTACATTATTTTACTTTTTTTTTTTTAAAATTAAGAAATCAATGAAGGATACAGCCAATATGGTGTTTCTGTAGAAACAAAAATCTCATCTGTACAATAATGAGAATATAGATAGATGTTCCAGATGGTACACATGCAAAAAGAAGGCTAGCTGTATACCAGATGGTGTTATGACCATACATAAAGCAGCTGGATAATCATTGTAATATTGTGACATGTCATATTATATGAATAAATATTATGTTTTCCTGAGGAAAAAAAAAGGTAAAACCACCAGTAAATTAAACCACACAAGGCAGATGTGGCACTTATCCAGGAGTTACAGTTCTAAAGGAACAGCAATATTGGAGTAGGAACTTAGAGGCTTTATTTCTTTAATTCATTCCCCTTATAAAAAAGACGTAATTCTTATTAGAGCAAAATGTGCTTTACACAATTAATGTTAGCTTAGGCAACTCTAGAGTATTGAGAATACTCTGTTTCTAAAATAGAATCAATTCTTTTGCTCCCCCCAAGAATATTCAACTATTATAAACACTTGTATTCCTACGATATTCATCTTTAAATGCAATAAACATTTAGAAAAAAAAAATGTGAGGTTGTAACATGAAAAATTTTCATATCAGGATAATGCTGTGATGAATGGAAACAGTCATTGGCAAGATAGAAAAAGTGAAGTGGCCTGCAGTGTTATAAGCAAAACTGTGCCAGTTTTTGTGTAACTTCCTGTGCAAGAGATGGGATAGTTTGACTTACAGAAGTGCAGTGAGTGTCAGCATGTGAGATGTATATTAGGAACATGTTGCTAGGGTAGTATGAGGACATAATTCTAACTGTAAAATGCTACCAGTACAAACATAGAGTCAGCTACAGCTGAAGACTTTCTCCTGAGTGAAAAGACATCACTTGTTTCTTGCTTGAATTAGGTCATTCTGTTATTCTGGACTTTTTTAGTAAAAAATGGACTTTAGTCTTGGGACATAAGAATGAATTGTAAAAGGAAAAACTTAGTGCACCAAATGCGGTGTTGTTTGTTCTTGAATGACAGCTACTGTAGGAAAACATTTCCATGCTTATTTGACATACCATGGTATCTAATTTATTAATAACCCTGCAAGGAAGTAGACTATATGATTTGCAGGAGAGCTCTGGGATGAAGGCTACTTTGGTCATTGAATCTTAGCCATACACTTGGGAACTATCACCAAAAAAATTGTAAACAAGTTAACAAACAAAAACCTCAAACAAACCAACTCGTGCCCCCTCCCCAAACTCTGAAAATAGATAATGTCAGAT
The DNA here is from genome assembly GCF_003945725.1 of Corapipo altera. NCBI lineage: Eukaryota > Metazoa > Chordata > Aves > Passeriformes > Pipridae > Corapipo > Corapipo altera. Next base: position 621,262 of record NW_020884934.1, on the reverse strand, counting down.
AGTCAGGCTGGAAGGAACAGCTACATCATCCAGTCTGATGTCCATATATTGCTCATAATGTTGATTAGAACAGTGCTATTGATAAAATCAATTTGTCTGGATAAAACCTGTACTCCAAAAGGATGTGCACTTGTGAACTGAAGGCCTTTGGAATCATGAGAATGCTCTGTTATCTTAAGCAACTTATTCTGATAACATGTTTACTACAGATCTAACTTAAAAAAAAAATAATCAAATTTCTCAGTTGAAAGAACTTCTTTCTATGCCTTTCCTCACTGTATTTGCTTTCTGTACTGACTTCTAAGGATAACTGTGTGCGGTACACAAGTCATCTATCTCGTTTATGAAGCTGAAAAGAAACTCAGTCTCTTATATTGCCCGTTGTTAGGAATTGTCTCCTCACCTCAAATCTTATTTCTAGACTCTGGATCTTTGTTTAAAATCAAAATTTGTTCACAAACTGGTCCTTCTCACTTTCCATGACTTTTTCTATCCTTAGTTATCTTTCTCCTTGTTTCTCCCGTCCACTGATGTTTTCAGGAATTAGTCTTCATCCTGACTCGATGGGTAACGTGGTCTAATATTGATCTGTGTGGAAGACTTTTAAACTGCATATAGCCCCAGCATCAGGGAAATGGCTTTTGATTCAGAGTGTTTTTCTCCAGCATCGGATCTGTTGCCTTTATGGCTACATCTGTTGTGCTTTTTAGCAGTTGAAACAGTTAAAAAGTTGTACAGACAGCATAACTTCAGCAGTAGTTATGGTGGTTTTGTACTGTGTCAGTGCGTGGTGTTAAAAGATGTCTCACATAAAAAGTGGAAGTAGTTCGCTGTAGGTTTTAACCTCTGAAAACCACTTCTGAGCATACCATGTGCCTTGGACATAACACATCTGAATGTAAAAGCAGCAAAGCCTATGTTTTCAAAGGAAAACACAAATAACAGAATGTATAAGTAGCTCCATTGATAAAACTACTGTTAATACTAGCATTTCCCTCGTACAAAAAGATAATAACTTTTGCAATTTTCCCAGCGACTAATTATTACTAGTAACTTTCACATATTTACAAGCTGAAGAAATATTTCTTTAGTGTGAACATGTTGTTTTAAGGTAGAGAAAGAATAAATAAAATGTAATTAGTGAATACTAATGGAGAATAGATCATTAATTTGAAAGAACAGCAAGGAAAAAATGTTGACCAAATACTTGTCTATTAATATTAGAAAAATAGATATACTTGCCCGTCACCTACAGGTAATGGCATCTCAGTGCTTTGTGAGCTCAGGGAAAATGCCATGTTCCTGTATACTGGTACTTGCTCCTTCTGTACTTTCACTGATTTATATCAGAGAAAACAACTTTGTTTTGCATAAGACCACAGGCAAAAAAATTACCTGAGCATCAAAAACATAGTCCCACCTTGATGAGAGTTTTTTTTCCTGGCTTCTTCCTGCTTCCCTTTGATTACAAGCATTAACATGACATAATTTTTCATCTTGGCTCCCTTTACTTCTAGGGGCCTAGAAAACAGTAGAAAAATCTATATCTAACTATCTACAGAAAGAGATATTTAAAGATTCTTTAGAAACACTTTTAATATTGAACTACCATGTAGAGAATGACTCACAAACTGAAGTCTGGTATTGTTATATATATATATAAAAAAACCCAATCTGAATATTAGCCAGAACCAGTTATCTCTGAAGCTGTAGGTCAGTTCTTTATCACAGAGAAAAAGGTACTGGAAATTTTGCAGAGGGTATTCAAGCTGTAATGAACATTACACAGCAGAGTTTGTTGGTTTTTTTTTTTGGTTGGTTGGTTGCTTGGTTTTGGTCTCGGGTTTTTTTTTACAAAGATACTGTGATAAACATCCATCCCATGTTTTAGCCACCCTTGTGATCTCCAACAATGCCACACTGGATGATTTATCCTGCTTTAAATGAATATATAGCACACATTAGAGATGATAACCAGGAGATACCTTTACACTATAAAGGTATCGTTACCCCCATTCCCCCATACCTTGTAAGCACTGTTTTCCCTTTGTGAGAGCAGAGCAGTGCTTAGCTGTGCCCAGACCAACACAGCCGGGCTCTGCAGGCCCTGGAGGGAAAGTTGCTGATTTCCAAGCTGAGCAGCTGCACATCATTCTTAAGAATAATTTAGCAGTTTTCTCCTCATTTCAATCAAACAGGCTCCAGAGTTTACTGAGACACTCAAACTGGGGACAGAAGTAATTTCAGTGTGTATGAACACATATCAGACAATTTAGGACTCCCTTTATTCCTAACCTGACAGTGAACTGCCAGTACCAGTTCAAGAACAGTGAGTCCAATGTGCTGTTAGCATGGAATAATCAGTCAGGCACTTACTGTAATAAGTGAAGTGTGATCTCAATGAGTAGTATGATGGGAGCTGTGTTATACAACTCTATTGTTGGGAGGACAATAGACTATAAGCCAATGGAAATTTTATTTTTAAAAACTATTTCTGTGGAAGTTTAACTTCAATGTTTTCCTTTCAGTCAAATATTAGTAAATATTGGTAAAGCAAAATATTTTAGTTCTTCCTAAATAAATAACTTGAAATGTTAGAGCAGGCATATTTCACTTAAACTAGGGAATAGTTAGGCTTCAAGTCTTGCAAAAAGGGAACAGAATTACTTTTTTATAATAAGTTTGGCATTAATGAAACTTCTTGTAAATAGTTGTGAATGGAGAGACTTTTTAAGGTGACTTTTTTTTTTCTTCTGAACAGATTATTCTTCTGAACTGGTGTGTTTTCTAATCAAACCAAAGGTTTTATTCCTTATCAAGATTTTATGACCCTTAAATACAGGTTCAAGAACCATACTTGTTTTCTCAGATTTAAACTGATGACATAGGCATTTAGGAAGATTCCAGTGTCTGGGATCTTTTACAGACTCTGCCACTATTGCACCAGACTAGTCTAGAGTTAAACATAAGTACACTGAAGTTACTTGTCCTGCTATTTGAAAAGAGGAAAATTTTGGTGCTTACTAAAAATTACTAAAAAAAAAATTTTTTTTTTGCACTATTTACTAAGCCTCATTAACTAAATAAGATAAGGCATGAACCCGTTCCAGTTTTCTTTGTAGACATCAAGTGAGGAGACAGTTTAACTAGGAGATGTATGAAAAAAAAACTCAGCTGAAACTCAATTTCTTTTGTTTTTAACAGTGGTTTAACTATTTTTAAAATGTAGTAATAGAAAGCATTTAGCTATATTTTCCTATCAGTTCCCTTTAAATTCATTGACTTACAATCATTATACCTAATGGGTTTGTTCTTCGTTCCCTAAAAAAACCAATATGTTGACAATATAAAATAAATTAAATGTATAGTTACCCGAAGGTAATCATTAGAAATCTAGACTTATTTTCATTTTTTTTAAATCAACACTTTCACTTTGAGGTCACTTAGAGAATACTACCATAATGATAATTTTAACTCTTGCAACATCTGAGTTCTTGACCATTTTTCTAAGCAGTGAATTTTGAGTTACCTTTAATATTGTTGAAAACCTTACTGCAGAAAAGCCATTTTCTGAAGCAGATGAGCAGTTAACCTCTATAAAAACATCCCATCCAGCTTTATTTGGTTCTGAATGATTTTTAAACTTCTGAAATAATCTCCTGTTTCAGTTAAAGATTCTGCATAAGATACTTTTTTTTGATAGAAACCCCATTATTTGTAAGATGAACATGAAAACTGTGTTCCAAGAAGAAAGTACTTTTATTCCAGAGACCACATGCATTTATCAAATAATGTAGCAGTAGACTGTCCTTCCAGAAATTAAATCAATGACACAAAACATTGACTTTTGTACTCAGTCAAATAAGTTGTGGGCTTTAGAAAGTCTGTTAGCAGGAAGAGGTATATTAGGCTAAAGTGTGTTTGATTTTATTTTTTTTCCCTTATTTTTCAATAAGTCAAATGGGAAAGTAGGAAAAAAAAAAAGAAAACAAGGTATAGTTCTTGGCGCTGTAAGTTCTTTAGGAGAATCACAATGTGATTTGGTAATCCTTCAACCTGTGTGCCTGCTAGATTTGAGAGCAAGCTCCTTCTTTCCTTTTGAAGCTGTTCAGGTTTTTCTTTGTGAAGGAACACAGGAAACCTGCCACATTTTTTTGGTTTTTTATCCTGTATTTCTCTACATAAGTGATGTTGGTGAGTTCTGCGAGTTATTGTTTTGACACGAATAGCTTAAACCCATCAAGAACTCTACGGCTTGAGGGCCTTGGAAAAAAGATGTAATTACTTGCTTTAAAGATGTGGGCTAATTATTACAGATTTCTTAGTAACTGTTATATTCATAGTTATAAACACTTGTATGTATCCTCAGGGAATATTAATTTTCCCTCTTTTGCTCCAGAATGAAACGCTTCAACAGCAATGGTGGAAGGCAATGAACACTTGGTAATTTTAATCATCCAATATGTGTGTTCATGGGCAAAAGTAGATGCACAAGCATTTAATGTTGAATATGCATCTGCCAGTTGTTACCCTAAGAAACAAAATCCTAAGGATTGCATCTGAAAGTCCAGGTAAAGAATAACTTTCAGTTTCTTTAACAAAACGAAACACTTCTTGTTCTTTCTCTGCAGCTTTTAGTTCAGCGAGAGTTCAACTGAAAGCTTCTGAAAAGGTTCTCAGATGGGTGAATCATAAGGATACAATCTCTTTAAAGCCTCTGGAAGAACTGTGAAGGAATATTGAAGCAGCATGACCCTAAAAAAAAATTCCACAGGTATTTGTAACAGAAGCATGTTTAATGTTATATATATATCACACATATGAGCTTTTTAAGCCAATGGGCTTTAACTTTCTGGGAGCTGGAAAAATAAAAAGTGGTTTTTGTGTGTAGGGGATGAGAGAGGAATGGGAAGCAAGGAAAGAAGCCATGTGGTTTGGGAGCTTTTGCATTTTTTTTATTTACAAGTAAATATTTCCCTGAACATTTGAAATATCTCCTAGTGATTTACTGGGGTTTTGCTGTCCCATTTTGGGTTACAGTGTCTTTTTGAGCTATCCTTACTTTGTGTGAAGACAGAGAGGAGGAAAAAATTTGAAAAACAATGACATAGAGAAGAATAATTTTTTTTTCCTTTCAAATACATTAAAAAAAAAAAAAAAGGTTTTCTGGGTACTTTTCCCCTTTATTTTGACCTCGTAATGTTGAGATTTTCCTTTTTTCTACTGGGTGTCTTTGAATGAAAAATAGCAGTGAGGTGGAATTCCACGAGCTTTTCCTGAGTGGATCATATGTACAAAGAACTAGTAGGTGTTTCTAAAGAAGTTTGTTTCACCTAACTGTATTCCAACAGCCACATATAACAAACTGATTTCACTGAGAATTTGTTCTCAGGATGTAGAATTCTTTAACAACTTCAGTGTAGAGAGTAACAGAACAGTCACCAACATCTTTGCCTGATAGTTTTGACAAGGAAAAAAATATGAAGTGATTCATTCCAGTTAGGGCAAAATTGCTTCTTTCCAGCTGCATCCTTTATGCTGAGAGCTGCATTTCCTGTGCTTGTGAGGGAAGCTCTTCCACTGGTATTTGATTTCCATGGAGAAGAGGAGCAATACCTCTTGTAGTAACTCTATGGCTGACTCTTAGGCAAATTATTTTAATATTCTTTTAGCAGCACACCCCTGCATAATAGTAACTAAGCTTTCTGATGAAATATTTATAAAGTCTGAAGAAACAGACTGCTATGTGTGCTTACATTTTCTTGATCATTCTTTTGATGGCTGTCTCTTAGTATTCAAAATCTGTTTTTATTTACACCGATGTGAATTCAGAGTGACTTTTCTGAGATGCATCAGTTATATAGCGCTGAAACCCATGGCACGGTTTATCTAAAAGATTCAAATAACAACAAAAAGCTGTAAATATTTGGCTAGTTGGACTGTTTCAGTTGATTCTTTCTCTTCTTTGGAGTGCATGTGGTGCATAATGAGGTGCAGAGGGAAGACATGGCAACTATTCTCAAGGGATTCATGTAAATAAGAAGTATTGACACTTTCCTCAGCAATATTAAGTTTCTGAGCAAAATGTTAAATTAAAAAAAAAAGTTAAGGAAATGGTGCATAAAATGTGTATGAATCAGGTCCTAGCTCAGTAATCTAACTCTTGGGGAACAATTAAGACATAACAAAATCTCAAGGCATTTATCTGTCATTTTTACCGGGACAAGGGGAATTAAGAAAAAAAACCCACTAATGGAAATCTTAATTATACATACCTAATTACAAAAATTTCACAGAATAGGAATGCAGAAAACGAAAGCTTTCTAACGTTAATAATACTGCTTAGAAAATACCATAAACAAGGCTAAGAGCTTGGAAGGATCCCTGATGAAATCCTTCTCTAATCTTCTATAGGAAAAAGAGGCATAATCGTAAGGAAAATGAAAACAAACCACCACAATTGTGCAACCGTGATTTTAGTAAAAGGTAAATGTCTTTACCTATAATGGAATCAAACACAATTTAACTTTCTTTAATTGCAGATACTTAGAAGTGTTTGTATATGAGGTACTCATATTTGCAAGGAACAAAGAAGTAGCAAATTATACTATTTCTGCTAGTGTCAGATCCTGCCTCAGCTGCAATCATAATCTTAAGAACTCAGAAAGGTTTTGATTTAAAGCTGTCTGTACAATCCAAAATATCTGTGGGATGCTGAGTGGGAATGCCCATCCTGGGGTCTAGAAATACCGAAAAAGAGAGAGAGAGTATCAAAAATACTGACTGGTAGATAGAAAATGAATTAAACCATGACGGATTATGTGAGGAGAATGTGGGGGAGGAGAATTAAAAGAATTATTTTCAAGTGAGGAAGGGCCTTGGCTCTGTGATTCTTTACCCATCAAGGGTGGACTGTCTCACTGGCTGCCTGGGGCAGGCACAGCCTTTGGATGTGTTTTAGGGGAAGATGTGTCTGGCTTCTGGTTTGTTTGTTCTTTCTGGGGAAGCTGGGTTGATACAGGAGACTGCTGAGCTCAGCCATGGAAGAGTTAAAAAGCATGGCTTTAAACAGCTGAGAAGAGTAAGGTGAAATCTTGGTCTTGGTATAATATTTCCAATTTTTGCAGAATAAAAGATTAAAAAATATAAATTGGTATGTACCCTGGCAGTCTTCTGTTTGTGCAACTAATACAGTTTCACTGTAGGCTACATTCTTTACTTCATGAGTGGTCAGAAATCCTGGCAGGAATAACTAGCATGTATGGGATATATGTTTTACTGTTAGAAACTCTTCTAGCTCCTGCTGGTTTCAGGGCTGGGACTGTGGAAGAAACTTTTTATTAGGACTAAGTCTCCATTTTTTCCAGTTAATCCTGTCAAGATGCTGAGTAAGGCAGGTTTTTTTTAGCTCACGTGTTGAATTTAAAGAAAGATTCATGAGACTGTACTTTTTTTTCTTTTTTCCTTTTTGAGTTAGAAGGGGTAGGTGCCACAATGATTTACTACTCCTTTAGGCATAAAGACTGTGGGAGCATATGGTTCTGAATGTCTTTAAGGTAATTCACTGTGTCACCTAACCACCATCACTCCTATTGGGAAAAGCTATCAAGCCCTTACCTGGCAGAATTTAAATGTGAAACACGTAAAGGACATTTCAGAAAACACATAAAATACTTCTGTAGATGAACTTTAAGTCTAGTAAGATCTATTTAATAGTGTATGTAACAAAGAACAGAAGACTTCTGATAAAGAACTGGTTTAAGAACCAAAATTAATACTTTTCCTAAAAGAATTGTATAAGCAGTTATCCTTACTGAGTAAATCTATGGTATGAAACCTTTATCATATCAAACAATAATGAAGGGTGACATTTAGATCCTCAGCCTTTCTAAACAGTGATTGTGAAAATGAAGTATTAGTGATGTCTTTGACAAGAAAAATATATGAAGGAGAAAGAGATATAGCACAGAGATAAGATATTTATTTTTACTGACCTCAGTCAATCTTGTCATTATTTTTTAAAAATATTTTAGCAGTCAACGTGCTACAAAATATGCCAGTCATTAGATCTGTCAGAGGCAACAGCTTGGGTAAATAGATGTGAAGGATTAACAGAACTCTATGAAAGGCAGAAATAGTGATAATCTTGCAGAAAAACAATACACAAATATCTAAATATTGCCTTTTTCCAGTGTGCCAGAGATGTAACAAACTCCAGTGGATGTGACAAGTATGCTGTGAAGTTAAAAAAAAAAAAAAAAGTAGGATTGACAGAGCTTCTTTAATATTTCACATTTTAAGTAGGAAGTTAGAAAAAAAAAAAACGAAAATACAAAACCCAATTAAGGTAGTATATATGTGGGGTAATAATATATACCAGACCAAATTAAATTAAGTTTTAATTTTTTTAAAGAAACTGCTTGTACAGACAAGTATCATTGCAAAGGTGTTAGATGAGAAGGGTCTTTTGTCAGTTTGATATTGATGACCATAAAATCATTAAAATTCCTAAGTGTTTACAAATATAAGTTCTCTGTTCACCTACTACAGAACAGCACTTAGAAACATAGAATCATAGAATTAACTGGGTTGGAAAAGACCTCTGAGATCATCAAGCCCAACCCTTGATCCAACACTGCCATGGTTCCCAGCCCATGGCAATGATGCCACATCCAGTCTCACCTTCAACATCTCCAGGGATAGTGAATCCACCACCTCCCTGGGCAGCCCATTCCAACGTCTGATCACTCTGTAAGGAATTTCTTCCTAATATCCAACCTAAATGTCCCCTGGCACAGCTTAAGATCCTGCCCTCTTGTCCTACTGCTGTTTGCCTGGGAGAAGAGACCAACCCCCACCTGGCTACAACCTCCTGTCAGGGAGTTGTAGAGAGTGATGAGGTCTCCCCTGAGCCTCCTCTTCTCCAGGCTGAACAGCCCCAGCTCCCTCAGCCTCTCCTCATAGGACTTGTGCTCCAGGCCCTTCCTCAGCCTCATTGCTCTTCTCTGGACCTGCTCCAGCACCTCAATGTCCTTCCTGAACTGAGGGGCCTAGAGAAAGTAAGAAATCTTGAGAAATTAAGACACTGTATTCTGCAAACAAGCTGAAACTATAACTATAAAGTTATTCTGAAATAAATGTGGATACGTTTATTTCAAGGTATTTTAAAGCCTTTCGGGGTTTAAATAGGGTTTATTTTCTATTCTGTCTGCTTTTGAAGTCTGAACATTATTTGTTTATTACATTTACCATGTTCTACATGTAGGATATGATAGACAAATTCTTTATTGTGAACATATATGGGTGTTCTGGTAAGGAAAGCTCAACAGTAGTGTTTAAGTACATTTAAATATAATTCTTCAAATATGACATCTATTCCTATCTCTGGGTGCTCATGGAAAAAAGGCAATATCAACAGTTTCCTGGATAGCTAAACCACATGTTAAGTTCACTTAAATGCTTGGTGTAGTTAAAAAATGAGTGGTACTGAGGAAACCTGGCAGTAGAAATGAAATTTTAAATCCCCTAATTGAAGTCCCCTATATCAGAAATCAAGTTTCAGTTCTCCATATAGGAACAAAAAAGGGGATATGCTGTACTTCAGAGCAACACTTGAAAGGTACTGCAGAAGGTGTGTGGCTGTTCACCTCTACAGACGAGGAGATGCTTTCTCTAAATCCCATGGGCAGGAAATGTCCAGCTATTGGGAAGCAGAGCCTCAGGACATGCAGTGGTTCCTTTGGAAGACAATTGGCTCGTTAATGAAACTTATTCCTTCTCCCCTCCCCTGCCTTTTTATTACTGAGCATGATGTTGTATGGTGTGGAATAACCCTGTGGTCAGTGGAAATCAGCTGCCCCAGTTGTGTCCCCTCTCAGACCCTCGCTCACCCTTTCAACCCTCTGGCCTTTGTGGTGGGAGGATGCTGAGGTGGTTGTAGGGAATGACCCGATGCTGTGCAAGCACTGCTCGGCGATAGCAGAGGCTTTGGCTCCTTATCAACACCATTTTAGCCACAAAAGCAACACAGGACACTGTGTGGGGTGCTATGGGGAAAGCTGACTCCATCCCAACCCAGTACAGCCGTCACCCAAAGCAACTCCAGTTTCTCTGCCAAGCACAGCAGCGCAATAAAGATGTTTTATTATTTGCTTTTATTGTTAGTGTCTTTAAAAGGCCATTAAAAATAACAGTCCAAATGTTTCTGTGGTTTGTGGGATCTATATGTGTCAGTATTAAAGTGAGTCATACCATCACAGTCATGATAGGTTATTGGCATTTTGCTCTGAAAGAAAAAGCATGGCTTGCTTGAAATATTTTTTTCTTTCTGCTTTAGTAACATCTCCTTCTTATGAACTGTTATAAATGTTTACATAAGAAAACTTTTACAAAGTAGAATTCTAACCTTTATCAAGCACTGTATTTCATTACAAAATTGGGTTTGCTGTGAATTCTAGAAAAATATGTTCAAAGTATTACACTGTGCAAACATGTTCTTGGTAATTGCATAACACATTGATCTTGGTGAGTCAAATATCAAACCATTTCCTGAAGACATTCATTTGAACCACATATATCTGAAACCACACAGGCAATTCCAATATTTAATAATGTCTGTGGGTTTACTTCACAGTCAAAATTAAAGATAATTGTTTTCATGGGATGTCAGCAGTGTAGTGGGATATGATTGCCTCCTCTCCTGGAGAGGAGGGGCAGCTGGAACCTCCTTTAAAGCTTCCAAGACTAACAGAATAAGTTAAGTGTTGTCATTGCCTGGGTTAGCAGCCGTCCATCTTATCACCATTCATTTTTTTACTTGTACAGCTTACTAATGCTTTCTGCATCCATATCCCAAAAACTGCAGTGCTGACAGGAATAGTCCAGCCTTGATACTAACTCAGGCCTCTGGACTGAAACTTTGCCTAGACTTGTCTTGATCTGCCTAAATCTCTCTTTATTTTTATTTAGGTGATAGTAACAAGTGAATTTCTTTCTGCATAGAATAAGCATCTATGATCTGTGCATAATGAAGTATTATAGAGAGGAGCACAAACATGGTGTAGCAACAGAGGCTTGAAAGTAGGGACCTGGAGCAGTGCAGAGGAATATGGGTGTGACATGGTAAGAAAAATGACACATGGTGACACTGGAGACCCCAGGAAACAAATAACTTCTGACTATTTACTGATAAAGGAAAAAAGGTGTGGGAGCTGGACAATACAGATTTTAGGGTATCAAAGAACAAGTATCCATTATATGTAAGATGCTCCATATGTAGTACATTTAACTGTAAAATGAAATTGCAGAGCAATGAAGAAAAGGCAAATTGTAAAAAGGGATAAGGTATAAAGATAGAAAAATATCTCCAAGTGGAACCCAGAAACAGGAAGAAGAAATTATCTTTCTGCCATCAAAGAGGAGAAAGAAATCCCTGCTATCAACATCATGTCTTTCTCTCTGAAATACTTGCTGTCAAACTCCTCAGGCTCTCAAAATTTAGCCAATAAGGCTAGCCAGTAGGACCTAGAAGGTTGTGGAAGGGTAAACTATAACAATGGGGAATACCATACCCTAGGAATTGTCTGTATGAAGTTCTAACTTGAGATCTTTTTCTCTAATGATAATCTTTTTTTTTCTTTTTTTTTTCTTCTTTTGTCTGTAATGACTAGATGTGGAATTACTTGATTAGATGGTGAGAATTTCAATTACAGAAGCAATAATTCTTGACTTTGCTCAATAGGATTGTTTTCTTTTGCCCAAGTAAGTTTGAGTCTATCAATACCTTCCCAACTCCTATACTGCTATTATAGTTCATCATTATAGAAGAATATATTCAATACTCATTGTGCCAAGTAAAAAATATTTCATATTATTATTTGCATGTAATTACACTGTCGAGAAAGAGGTGAAATAATATTTCTCTGTCTTTTCAATAATATCTGCAGTATTGACTTCTAAACAAAATTTTAACTATATGAATTTCAGGTTATGTTGATTGCTTGCAAGTCTCTCACCATGTGAACAAAATAAAAACAAAACAAAACAAAGCAAAAACTTGTAACTAAGAAATTTGTGTTCAAAGGTTTTTCTGGGAACTTATTATATCAGAGCTACGTCTTGAGGGACGTAGGGCCACAGCCAGCATTTAATGAATTAGTGGGTACAGGAAGTAAAACATGGCTGTGTTACACAGGGGTAACAAAGCTGAACATATCCTTTTCATTAATTTACTGCAAGCTGCAGATATCTATGGTAGGCAATAATAAATTGAACTCCAGACCTAGCTTTCTCTTACTGTAGGGGGTAAAGATACCTCTCAAACCCTGAAGCACAGTTTAGGAAGGATTACAGCAAAGGAAGAGAAACAATTACACTGACTGGAAACATTGCTATTTAAGCCTACGTAGAAAAACAGTTTTCAGACTGTGTCAAAACCCACTCCTTAAAGCTTTGGTGAGTAACCTAATTAGAAAGGCAACTCAGCCTTCATTGAAAATAAAATTCTGAACCTCGTTCTCATTAGTCCAGCCTAAAACTGGCCCTTAGGTATTTTTTCATTGTTAAAATTTTGCAGTGAAATATGTATGTGATAGTGACTTATGAGATATTTTAGCATGACAACAATATTCGTATTTATTTTTATGGTATAAAACTATTGACTGATATAATAATAGTGAGCATGATTAAAACCACTTAACTTGCTCTTGAGTCACTCTGATTTCATCACTAACTGCAATGCACGAATACAATATAACTTACTTTTTTAGTTTGGTTTCTTTTTTTTCTCCTGAATTATTACTGAATCAGTATTTAATACCTGTAATAGAAGGTAATTATTAAACTCTAATATGAAGCTGTGTCTCTGCCAAGTTCAGTGTGCTTGTGTTAGCCCTAGGCTGTGTTGTAACTGGGAAAGCTAGTTACAAAATCAGAGGTAAAGAAGACTCAATGAATTAAGGTCCATGCAACTACTAAGACAGGTTAGTATAGCATGAATTTGGTTTGTAGAGCTATGCCCAATGGGGAAACAGATGCAGGCTGTGGGATTTTATATTGAAGACTATTGCACAGATAAAATAATTTTTCAAATAATGTCATTTAATCTTTCTTTGATTCCCTTCTCCCTCCCCAATTTTAAAACTTCCTACCAACACCCCCCCCTTTTTTTTCCCTCTTAAGAAATGTTACGAAACAAACAGTTTGGAGTCCCAGGCTTATCTTCATAGGCCAATTATATCTCTTTGGTCGTGTAACTTCAGAGTTGCTGAGGAGCTCCTATTGCTCTGGAGAGCAGGGAAGATGCACAGACTCCATGTGATGGTCTAAGGGAGGCTGTCATTTCACTCCTGACTGTTCCAGGAGTCTTGTTCACTAACAGGCCACATGTGTAGCTGTTGCACACAAACTGTTGGCTCTCTGCTGTGCTCTTGGCAGACTCTGGGGAGGCACTGCAGAATCCATAGCACTAAATCCTAGACAGTTATTATGTGGCATGCTGCTACAGGCCCTTCTGATGTACCACATGGTAATTTGTGTTAATGAATGTCAGAATTGTAGATGCTCTGCTGCTGGGCGTTTTAGACCACACGTAGAGAATTCCAGCGAGTGGCTTGTCCCTTGTCAACAAACAGTGTTATGTTCTAACCTGTACCTCATCATTTTTGTCTTCTATTTCACTCCTGCACAGGTGTGAACCAACATGTTGCATTTAATCAGAAATACAGCTAATGGAGAGCATCAAATCTGGTCTATGTACCATTCCATAACAGGACTGACTGAATTAGTTAACTAAGAATCCAGTTTGATAATTTCTGGGATAAAGTAAGTGTCCTTTGCCCCTCTGACAAGGGCAGACTAGGTGAAATTCAAACAGTGTCTTGCAATGACAAATCTAATAATTAGTAAATAACAGAAATAGTCGATATTGTTCAGACACCTTGTCTACAGGGTAATTGCAAATCAGTAACTGTCTTTCTAACACTTCTCTGGTGTGCCACTGGCAGGTTTGCTCTGTATAAAGAGATCCTTAAGGATAGAGGAATTTGTTAGCTTCTGAGTACGTCAAGGTGTTTTTCCTTACGGATTTCAGTCAAAATTTAATTCATTCTTCTCTGCAAAAACTTTCACTCTGCAATCTTCAAGTGTTCATGGAGTAGCTCTCATGGGTACATGAAAAGCAATTTAAAATAAAAAAACCTGTGTGTATGAGGCTTGGATTTGCAACACAGCATCTGTACCATCACTGATTATTTTAATTTGCACACCTCAAAAAAAAAAAAAAAAAAGTTAAAAAACTAGCTTACCGCAGAGGTGTGGAGATAAGAGTTTTTCCCCTGTCCAAAAGTCCAAGGAATGGAGGAGATAATTAATTATATAGATAGTCAGTTAAGAATTCTAAATTATGAAGAGGTTACCAGTCAGCAACTTGAGAAATATAGTCTCAGTATATAAGAAGTGCAGTACCCAATACTAAAAGAAGAAATTAGTTCTTTATTTTGGTTTATAGTCGAATATATTCTGTAGGACTGACAAAGAAATTATTTCCAACAAGTTCTCCATAAACATATTCTGCAAGATATTTTCCACTTTTAACCACTTAGTATGTGTTCATGCTGCTTTTTCCAATTTGCTCTACACAGTCTACTAACATCTGCATATTGCAGGAGTAAGGTCTAATTTTAGAATGAATGAAAGTTGGAAAACATTGTGTCAGTTTTACGGAAGGACACTAGACAGAGGATGATTAAGTGTCTTGCCAGAAATTCACACCACAGAGCAGAGCAGCAAACTGAGTTGCAATGGCAAGTTCTTTGAATGGTAACTTTATAAAACATGCTCTAAGTGTCCATCATCAAGTGCACCTGAAAAGCCTGAGCATTCATGATGATTGATTGCATTAAACTCTGCCTGCTGTGGTCACAGTGGGCTCCTCTGATTTGTATCACTTTAGGATCTGCCCTGTGTTCTAGTAAGTGTTGAGTAGAAACATCAGCTTATAAACTTCTTCACTTTTCTGCAGAAAAACATTGTAAAAGTCCTTTACAGAACTGTTTTTCTGTTTCTGAATGGTGGAGGGAGGTTATTTTTTTTCCTTCATATTTGCAGGAAAATGCCAGAAATTGAAAGGCTATGAAAAGGAAAATTCTGTGATTTCTGAACTTCTTTCATTATTAATCTTTGAAAAGATAATACTAATTCAATTCAAATTTTTCATTTCAATAAATATGATATTATTTTTTTTAATTTTTAACTTCTGCAAAATATATGCTCTTGCATACTAAACCAAAAGTCTTAATGCTTCATATTGATACCAAAAGATGTATTTTTCAGGGGTGAATTAAATTTTCCAGAACCAGTAGATTCTTGCAGAATGGTTTAATTTTGGTGAAAATGCCTTCTGACAAGAAAATATCCCATTGTAAAACCTTAGACCAGCTCAGATTCTTTCTGAGTGTACCTACTGTGAAACCAAAACACTGAGGAGTACTTTCTGACTTTTCTCAGCATTTGACATAACCAATATATGAGAGAAGTTATTAACTGCTAAGGCAGAGCTAAGGCTTGTGCTGTAGAGACATTGCCCAATTAATATAATTATTGTGTTTTCAGTGCTGCTAGTTTTGATAGCTTCTGAGACTGCAAATCAGCCTCTGCTCTTTCTGTCATGCATATCACCAGCAGATGCAGCATTAGTGCCATAGACACAGGCCAGATAATTCTGAATTTGGAAAGCAAAGAATGTCATGCAATTATTTTGCAGCCTAAACACAATGTGGTCTGTTTGGGAAGCCAAAAATACCCAACACATCTTTTCTGTTGATGTTTTACAATAAAGTTGACAGCCAGATAGCAGTGGGGTGAGGGAGGCAGAGTGTTGTGCAGAATGTGTGTGTGCTCTAGTGACAGCCCACAGCACAACCTACAGACACAGTACAAAAGAGCATTAACAGCTCTTCAAAGTAGACATGTTAAGTCGATGGCATTACTGAACACTGGAACATTCTGTTGTCACACAAAAATGAACAATGCCATTATCCATCCTCCCAGTCTTTTGGCAGCATAAAGGCGGCAAAGAATTCCTTGAAGAGAAAGTGTGGAAGAGTCTTCTTCCCCCTTGAGGAATTCCAAGCTGGTATCAGTGGACCTGAATTTAAAAAAAAAAAAAAAAAGGAGTAGGACTCCAAGTGCCAAACTATATATTTTCAGGCTGAGGTTATTGTTTCATGGAGCCTTGCCACCCCCTCTTTAGTCTTTATCAGCACATTTTTATCCTTTGTCTTGCATGTATCACACAATACCATAAATATAATTAGATTCCTCTTTCTCAGCCTTCTCTCCTGTTCCCCTTCTTATGTTCCAGTTCTCTCTCACAAGGCTGGTCTCACCACCCCGCTGCTCACCTGATGTGTTTTTTACTTCACATTTATAAGGCTTTTTTTCTGAGAAGATTAATGCATCAACCAAAATATCTGTGACTGACCTATACTAAATTGCTCTATTTCTTGTGTGTTACTGATTCATACATAGTTGATTCAGGAATTCTTAAAAGGCTGCTTTCAAGTCAAGACCATATTTAAATTGGTGCAATAGTTTTATAGCTCACATCTTAACTCATGGTTTCTTCCATACTGTTTCTCTGGATCCTCTCTTGGCATCAGGGGTAAATCTAATTGCCTACATTTTAGGGAATGTTTTTGGTTTTTTGTACTGTCAATCACAGTTTTGATTCCTGAGTTGAATAAAATTGGGTATCACTTACGAGATGGAGAGATTGCAGTTGAATGATTGACACCATGACTCTATATCTTACCTGTTTTCTTCATTTAAATTAAAAGAAACTTAAAATCTGTTGAGCACTAGATGATGACAGTGCTGACCATGATAATGACTAGCAGTAACTTTACTAGTTTTCTCAGGGATATTTTACAATTGTCTCAGAAGAATTGTTTTGTGAAATAATTTTCCTGTCATTCCCTCCAATTGATGTCATCTGAGCTCTGAAAAACATGAAAATTTTCTCTGTTGCATGTATGGGTCAGATATAACCTTTCTTCTTTTAAACTCTGGAATTTCCATCTCACTATCAGTACCACAAGATGACTAAGGATCAGCAGGCTTGTACCAGAGCCTAGAATAGAGATTTCTTTTGAAACTAAATAGCATGAAGAATAAGACAATATCAGGCCAATAAAAATTATAAAAGAGAAGCTAAAAATCAATAGTATAAAATAACAATTCTCCATCTTAATGAGATAAAGTCAATGCATGTGTATTGGCACAAAGTAACTTGCTATTCCGCTGCTATCAAATTTTATTTGAGGTCTATGGTTCAGGAAAGAAAAGGTTTTAAAACTTTTTTTTTTTTTTTGACATTCAAAACTTCTCTAAAAGAAACTAGTTTCTTCTTACCTGTATGAATCATTACAGTGAAATAAATTGTAGAGTACACATCATAAATTGATAGTAGAGTTCAGATGTTATTAGACAATCCTTGAGCTAGGCTCCTTTGCTTAATATTGTCATCTGGATTCCACAATGATTAAGAACACAGTAATACATTCCTCCTCATTCATTACCTTACAGATAATAACCACATATTTGATTACATTTGATTACATTATAAAGCAATATGCTCAAACCTACCATGTACACAAAAAAAAAAAGCATAGAAAAGCTTTTTGCATGTAATTAGGTGTAAAACAAAGTCCTGTTAAAAAAATATGTATTTTATTCATAAGTTCTAGTATTGTCTGTCAAAAAATATAAAGGAAAATTACTCTTCTGCCAACTAAATTAAAAAGAGAGGCAGGGGGAAGTGGGCTCAATATCTAATAGAAGAAAAAATACAGAAACAGATGTCTTTCTTTACCACTTATAATACTGTATTTTTCATCTTAGGGCAGGACAGAAAGATATTGCACTCTCTGGAAAATCATCAGTTAATTCATGGTAAATAGCAGACCTGCTGTTTCACAAGTACTGTTTTGACTTTCTCTCCCAGTGTTTTTCTCAAATGTGTCCAGATAGTTGTAGTCCTTCGTATCTGATTTTCTCTACTTGTTATGCACATTATTAACAGATCTCCCACAACAGAGGAGGGAGAAAGTCTTGAGATCTACACACAGCCATAGCCTCTTGGTAAACAATTCCCTTGGTATTTACACATTCAAGACACCTGTCTCACTTTCTCTACAATTTTCAAAGAGGCAATATCATGGTGTGGTGTCAAGGGAAAAATAAAAACAAAACGTGAGACTTGAAACAACAGAAAAGAAAAAAACCAGCTGGAAAAGTGCCGGGAAATAGTTGAAACTCCTTGGTTGGTGTTAATATTTAAAAGGGTGTTCAGTTTTCCTCTAGAGTCTTTCTGCTCTTTTGTGTCCACAAGCAACAGTAAGAATGTTTTCACTGTCTGGTCTCTGTGTTTGTCACTCTCCATCGTATTATCTAAACTACAAACTGCTAGAGTATACAAGAATCTAAAAAGGTTTCCTTGAAAAGATTCTCTGAAATGGGATAGTGTTGTATTAGCTGGTGTTTATGGTAGCTGGGCAGGTAGTGATAAATTACCATTGATGGGGGATCTAAAGACTGAAGGTTTCTGTGGGGCAGATGAGAAACAAGACTGAGAAGATCTACGATGTCAGAATGACAATATTCTGATAATTCAAGACCTTTCTGGTATTGCTTTTAAAAGACTGATTTGACAAGGACACTGGCTATAGTGATATTTTAACTGGAAAGGATTGCTATAACATGCCTTTCATAGAAAATACACACAAAATTCTGGCATTTGTCATTTGCGTATGGAATATTTATATTGCATGTGTCACTATAGTATCTAAGAACTGCTCAGGGATTGAAAATACAAGTTATTTCCAAACCAGGAGCATTTTACAACACAGAGTACCTGTTTACCATCTCAAAAAGCTGGATGAAAAAGGAAAGAGAAATCCATGCATTATAACCTAAATCCTTAAAATGGATTTGACAGGAATCTGTGTAGTGCTGAAAGTCTGATATAATGTACTTGTTCACTGCCTTTTCTAAAGTTAAAATAGTCAGGATTTCAAAATGGTGATGTTTTGTGTTTTAAAGATGCTTTCAGCTAACAAATATACAGCTAAGTAACACATAACCTGTGGTGAATTTTAAAGGTTGTTTATAGTTATAGGAAAATGTAGTATATTACAAACTCTACCAATAACAATTATTTCATGTATTTTTTGGGTTTTACTTAAGAGAGTTGTATGTCAAGAGCACATAATTTCTGGTGAGCTCTCAGGCAGAGAGAGTTCTTAGTAATAGAACACAGTTGTTGTGAGATGCTTGCTCTTTATTAAGAGGATTGAGTGAAGAGCCTAATTTTCAGAGGAAAGCTCACCAGCATTTAAAAATAAACAGTGCTATATCTTGCATTTCTCCTGTTTTTCCTGGATTTCACAACAGATCTCTCAGGTTTCATCCAACCTCCTCTCTCTGATAGAGTCACTGATATACCCAGTGGCAGCTCTGCTGCAAACCACGTTCCATTTTCAAAACTTTACATGTGTATGTCTGAAGTAAGAGTTGTGATAGCACTGAACCCCGAAAAGTGGCGGTCTGAAAAATAAAAGCTAGACACGATTCCAGTATGGGGGAACTAGAATGGTTTATTGAACATGAGAACACTATTTTAAAGGCCTCTGGGGCTGGACATGTTAATGAAGGGGACAACCTATGTTAATTGGGGAGTTACACAAGTTTTTACTGCAGTTTCCAAATAGTTAATTTTTCTTCTAGTAGGATTACATGGGGAAGAGAGGGATTACAGAGCTTTAGACATGGTTTTAACAATCATCTCAAAAAGTCCTTCCTTAATTCTTCTTGGAACCAGGTTTATATCTCCGGGTTACACATTAACAGGTCTTAGGACAAGGGTCCAAACTTCTTGAATCACGAGATGTTTGTCAGCCTTGTTTTCCTTTGCTGAAAGCTGGGTTTGGGCTCCCACACTGAAAGGTCCTGTTTGTCATTGGGATGACATGCTTAGGGTGCAAATGTTTCCTAGCATTAATTTTGGGACTGTTTCAAAAGGAGTGATGGATGGCAATCTCAATGTTAGCCAGAACACATTATGTATGCCACATTCAGCACTATCCTACATGGATGTCTGGGTTTTTTGCTCCAAGGTCACACTGGTAGCCAGACTGCTTCAGCTGATGAGCAGAGTTGAGCTAGCAAACCATAACAGTATTAGACTCAATGTCTGAAGCCATCCTGGGAAGGACAAAGAATTCCTCTGTAAACTACATATTGTCGTTAAGAGGCCAATATTATCATCCAAAGAATCCAAACAATTAAAAGGTTCTGGAGTTGTTTGATAGCAGGATAATCTTTTGCACTTCTTAAAAATGTGAATGTAACTATGTGAGCATTTGAGCTTGAATTTTTTGAAACAAATCTCCTGTCTACTGCAAAAAGGTCGTGTCATGGAACATTCTGCAAGGATATGAGAACACCAACTGGATCATTTTCAGCTGAAGTCATGGGAGCAGGTGCACTGCAGGGGTGTGCCTAGTGTGGTCTAGCTGCTAATAGCATGCAGTTCACCAAACTAGAACAGAATCTCTGCAAAAAAAACCAAACCAAACCAAAATCTTCTTGAAGAGCAAGTAATTTTTGTCTCGTTGTCATCACAGTTTTGCTCCTCAGACCTGCTTCATTTGGGCAGCACTGCTATAATACAACCATAACCAGTGGCTGTTTCTATATTCAGGATAGTAGGCAGTTTATTTCTATTTATGTACACTACTTGTATGTTTAATAGGTGGCAGAGCTAGATGCTACAGGTAATTAAAAATCTAACAGAACTGCTTGTATGGACACTACAATAATCTTTGCCAAGGACTTTCAGAACTTTGTGGTAGCGGGACTGGTAGAGGGTCTTGTAAGTGACACAAGAAGTTCTCAGGAATTCAGTGGTCTGATTGTGACAAGCACAGAGACTGCCAATGGCTTTGCACCTTTTTCTTAGAGAGCTCTTTTTCTTCCAATTTCACTTCTGGTTGACAGCATTCCCTGAACAGCTCTCTGGGTTGTAAGAAAGTCACAGAATTCTTAAGAAAATCTTTTGCTTGCCAACATACGAGACTTGACTACGGGCTGGCTCTCAGAAAACTCATCTTTAAATTAATTCACAACACGTACATGGTAACAACTAGTTCTCGCTGCACCCGTGCTGAAGTGCAACTAAGAGACTCAGATAGTAGAGATATAACAGTTGTCACAGGAGCTTCCAGGCTTCTTCTTCAGGGAATTTCTTCCATATGTTTCTTCCACAGGGATCATCTTTCTTGGGAAACTTCTGGCAGCTTGCTGCTGCAGGTGAGGGGTGGCTTCTGGAGGCTTTTGGTTCTGTCAGCTCTAACAGTCAGCTCATGTTGGCAGTTCCTTGAAGTGCCTACACATCCTGTTTCCAGCTGACTGCTGCTGCAGATTCTTTTGCAAAGGGGCCTAGAAGCTCTACTGAAAAGTCCTCGAGCCTGCTCACCTGTGGTGTCGGTTTGCCACAGTCTCAAACACCAGCTGTTTTGGGACTTCTGAGGCCTTGACCCAGAGGGAACTGTGGGAGGAGTATTCAGCCTTCAGCTGCAGGTACTACCTGGTGCCTCTCCCGAGGGTTGTGCTGAGGGTGTCATTGGCTCTGGGAGGTGAGCTGTCATTGGGACACCAAATCACCAGGTGAAGGAGCTGTGAGAGGAGATAGGCAGACTGCATATTACCAGGGTGGATGAACAGAATGTTGGTGGGGTTTTTAGAGAGACATTGCAGAAACAAGAGCCTAAGCCTCACTGTGGGTGGAAAGAAGGACTTCTAGTGACTGTGCACAGACATGGAGTGGATGGTCAACCATGATGAGTAAATGTGTGGCTTCTGGAAGCAGGAAGAAAGTTTCTTCTGTGCCTGCAGAGCTGAGTTACAGAACAGGTCATATTAGATGGGGCTTTGAACAACCTGGTGTGTAGTGGGAGGTGTCCCTGTCCATGGCAGGGGAGCTGGAAATAAATGATCTTTCAGGTCCCTTCCAACCAAACTATTCTATGATTTTCTTAGCCTTCTTTTTGCTGCCAGAACCACTCGTGTTGTTCTTCATGCCTCTCTCTTCCAACTCCTTTTGATCTCTGGTTTTCCTAACCCTCTCCATTTACACTCAAACAATGTGTTTGTGATTCTCCTTGGTAGCCTGTCCTCTCTTTGCCATCTGTGTACCTCCCATCATCCATGGAGGCCTGCTGCCCACTTCTCTGAGCGACCTGTTCCAGTGCCTCACCACCTTCATAGTGAAGAATTTCTTCCTAACATCTAAACTAAACCTACCCTCTTTCAGTTTAAAGCCATTACCCATTGTCCTGTCACTACGTGCCCTTGTAAAAACTCCCTCTTTGGCTTTCTTTTAGGCCCCCTCCTGGCACTGGGAGGCTGCTAGAAGTTCTCCCAGGTGCCTTCTCTCCAGGTTGATGAGGCAACTGATCAATTCTCAGGGCCTGAAGGCACCAATAAAGCCTCAGTTGCTCTGCCCAGCCCTATCCATGACGCCTGCCCACATGTTTTGCTCACAGGTGTGGGAGTTGAACCCCACCCTGTGCTGTACCCTCAGCCTGTGTCTGTCTTCAGTCCTTTTCCTGCTGCCTTGACTTTCTACTTGCAGAGAGCCAAGACCTACACTGTGAGTAGTCTTTTCTCAAGTCTTAGTCCTGTCTCCTGGATGGCTCATGGATGTATTACAGGCCACTCTGGTCTTATTTCCTGCTGTTCCTGAGCTGTTGTTCTGGACACTACTAGGATATGGCTCATTACCTTGATTTTTCTGTCTGTTGGAAGAATTTGCCACTATCACCATCTTGCCATAGTCAGGTACAGTGAGAATATGTGGATTTGCCCTGGGAAAATGGTGACTGCTCAATGTATTTGCATTGTTTGATTAGATCATGGAATGTGTAGGCAGCAGGAGAGCAACAGATGATAGTTTACCTTGACATCAACTTTTTAAATATTCTTTTTACTACAGACATTTTCTGTTACTAAAGTTTTCATTTCACCTGCTGGTTTTTGGAGGGTTTTTTGTGGTTGGTTGGTTGGTTTGTTTCTTTCTTTGTGGCTATGTACAGTGTAGACAAGCAGATAGAGATGAAAAATGATTGGTTAATTTTAATTCTTGTAGTTATGTCTGTTAATTAGAAATAGCATAATCGGATTACAGTAGATGAACCTGAGTGTTGACTGATGGTAGATAAATGCAACAATATGCCTTCCCTGTCTAAAGGAAATTTTTCTAACAAAAATTTTTGTGGACTGATTTATTTTGTTCCCCTTTGTTTGCTGGGGAAGGGGAGTTTTGTACTGATGGTGTGAGAGTATAAGGAAGACTGTAGTAAAAAATTCTGAGGTTATTAGCAATATTCTTGACTATTTTTCTCTGCACTCTGAAGGAAGACCTTGAGGTATTGTCAGGGACAACAATGCAACAAATAATATGATGGCCAGACTCATCTGCACTGTAATTTCTGATGTATTCTATGCAGCTGCATTATGGTAAATTAAAAATGCGAGCAGCACATTTTGCATTTTTCATTACTGGAGTTTGAATCAGCGTGATTCTCTGGAGACAATAAACAACCTTAACTTTTTTGTCTTTGTTTAGAGTTGAGATTTAGCTCACAAACACCTATGGAACACTGTTTCTGCTGTGAGGATAAAAGGAAATTTTGTAAAGAGGTGCTGATAGGAAGCTCCACATAATTGTTGAGAGGATGTTTTTATGTATGACTAGGTTTTATTTATGTGATCCTTAACTTCAGATAATTTCCTTATTCCTGTGGCAGTTTATCTGTAGGGCCATGTTTAGCTGGATGTTTAAGACAACTGAATTCTTTCTTTGTTGGACTTTCCAGCAGAATGTGTCTTGCATCTGTGTACTTTCTGACTGTGCACACAAGTGGGAACTCACAAGGCTCTGTGGCACCAACTGCTAATTTGTTATTCACTGTCCAGATCTTGGCAGATGCAGAACAAAAACAGCAACAGAAAAAGGCAGTGACTTCAGATGTTCTGCTTGGGTAGCTTGTATTTTCTGTCTTAAGTATTTCAAGTAGAAAGTTTGGTTTTTCCCTGTGATTTCCTTACTGTTCTTCCAGAGTTCTCCCTTTAATTTCAAAAGATCAAACTTCTAAATAGATTTCTTTCAGAAACATGGGGTAAGGAAGAAAAGAAAGATAATTTGCTACTTAAGACCTCTGCAAGAGAAAGGCAACATTCTCTTTTCCAACGCCTTATCCTATGATATCTTACCAAAATAATTTTGGGTGCTATTCTGTGGGAATAGAAAGCCTGTGTTGACTCCTCAGGACTGGGTTACTTTGAATGCAATGTAGATGGAATAGAAAGGTCCTTCTAATAAAATGAAAATTAAAAAGCAAACAAACAAAAACAAACAACAAAACCCTATAAACAAGCAAACAGGTACAAAAAGCCCTCAAGTAGTTACACTTGATGGACCATAGGGTTTTAATGAAGGAGTTCTATGATGTGATGCTCATCATAACAAGGGGCTGGACTTGTAGACCCAAAAATCACTTTGCTCTGAACTTTAAAAATTACCTCACACACTGTCTTCATGAAAAGATCATGAAACTATCATTTAGAAAAATATTTCTTGTGGAAAGAAATAGTTATTTTGAAAGTGTGTGGAATAAATCAGGTTTCAGCCCATGCATATAACCTGCTACAGGTTTACCTCCAGCATAGATTTAATTCATAATTAGGTTTGTATAATCCTAAATTCACCTGAGGAAGGTTCCTATTTCAAAGTTAATTCACTTTGGTTCAGTCATTACTGGCCACTTCACAAACAAATACGAATTGGGATGGATCTGCTATAGAGTTAGCAACACAACTGAAACTGAATCATAGTAGAAAATGTCTTGAAAGAGAATTGCAATAATGGGGGTTATTTTGTTCCAGAAGATGGAGCTTTTATTCAGTTCTCTGCTATTACGTTTTTACCAGTGACTGCTTTCCTTTCCTTGTGGCAGAGTACTCTTAGCTTGTGGCTTATAGAAAACACTGGAGAATACAGTATTTTATCAACTAGTTTATTTATTGACTTGGTCTGATGCTAGGCTGGGAGTTGTGGACATAATTCACTAAAACTCTCTGTCTGAATTGTAACAGTGGAAGGTTTAATCTCGCTGGATACTGGAGATCCATGTTTTCCAGTCCACTAGCTTTGGTGTTATACTCCTCTCTTTCTCTCCTCATGTCTAATAGCTGATACATCATGATGCATAAAAAAAGGAATTATTAGTTGCATTAAAACTTGCAGTATAAATAGCAGAATATAAAATTAAGATAACCCTCCAGAGAGATTCATATCCCCAAGCTTCCTAATTACTCTAACTATGAAGATATCTCCTTCAGCAGCTTCCATTGGCTCAAAGAGGTCATGGGGGAATTAGCTAGTGCTATTTTTAAAAGTCAGCAATTACAACCTCCATCTACATAATCATGAATTACATCATCTGCATTCTACCCACTGCCTGCACAAGAGCATTTTCCAACCCAAGTGATATAATAGCTGTAGTGAAAGAGACTTCAAATCAAAAAGGGTCAGAGGAGCTTAAAGCTATGGCTACTTATAACACATTAAAATCTCTGACTGTATTGGAGGCTTCCTGCACCTGGCATTCCAATTTGATTTTTTTTTTTAATTTTAATTTTCAACTTTAATATTGGATAAATTAATGCCAGATGAAAAAAACCTCTACAGAAGATGTCACCACTTATAGTTTCTGGAGTTGATACTATCATTTCAAGGATTTCTAGTGAAAGTTGTGGGTTTTTTCTCTCCTCAGTTCTTCTCTTGAATATATATGCTTTATAACTGGGTTTGGTATTTTATTGCCAAGCATTCTTTCTTCTACTATTGGTGATTTGACAATCTCTTATGATTTGTTTGTTCAAACAATGAACTATAAAACTGCCTGTAAGTTATCCCACTATAATGTAGAATAATAATATGAACAACAGGTATCTTACAGTGTCTGAGATTTACTTCTTTTTCCTATTAAGAATTTCATCGTGTCTTATATTTTCCCTAGTCTGATTTTTAAAAAATAGTTTATTTGGAGAAAACAAACAAACAAGCCCTCATACTGCATTCAAAGCCATTGTGCTGTTTTGTCTGGCTTTCTTTTCAGTATTTTGAATCTTTATTCATAATGTACTTAAGATGCACAGTCTGTTTAATATTTGCATTGCTTGCACTTCACTAAACAGAAAATAAGCTTGTAAAATTTTTCTTCTTTTGACATCTTCACAGGGTTCAGTTGCTTATAAGCATAGCTTGAAGTGAACAGTAAAAGTTAGTCCATTATCCCTATTTAACAAATTCTAATAGTGATATAAATCTACAATGCAAATATATGGGCTGACTAGTAAACACAAGATAAAGCCATGAACTACTTAGGTCTACTTAGAAAATTTGTAGGGTAGTGATTTATTTTTTTTTTCCTTCCCTTTCTCTCCCCAGTAAAGTGATACTTTCTTATGAAGAAAGTCTACCCTGACCTCATACAGCATGTATTTGTTTTAATGCAGGTCTTTATGTCTTAAAAACCCCAAAGCAAACAAACAAACCGAACCCAAAAAACCTACCCCTGCCCTCCCATCACCACCATTTATTCAGTGCCTAGTAAAATTATGTCTCTCTATATATTCTGAATCAAGCTATGAAAGGTAAAATCAATAGTACAATTTTTATTTTTCTTCTCTTCCCTAGCATGAAACCTGTGCTGTGACTTAGGCTGAAGTTTGTTAATAAGTCTTGGCTAGTGTATCATTCAGAATCATTCTAGGCTTTGTCTTGTGGGAAGATACACATCACTCTACACACCCAAAAAAGCAGGAAACAAAAAATATATGTGTTTTCAGTTTTTATTGACTTTTTTATCAACTGTAGCTTTAACTGATGGTCAACATCAATTTTGTACATGAAATGAAAGAAACTGGCTGTCTGTGATAATTAAGAAACAGCTAAATGAAGATTTTAATTTTTTATTATGATTTGGCTTGGGCCTAAATTCTATTAAAAGTATTTTTTAGGTACTGAAAGTTAGATCTACTTTTAAGTAGAACTTTATTCAGACCTTCAGTCTGTGAACTGAAAAAAACCCCAAAAGTGAAACCCAAGCAAACAAAAGTCTGAAAGCTGTTGGCTGGCAGCATAGCTTTAAAAAATATGTGAAGTCTCCAAATATAGCTCAGTCAACTAAAGCCCCAATAAGGGTTGGATCTGGCCAGGGATGTCAAGGCTAACAAGAAGAGCTTCTATAGGTCTGTCAGTGATAAAAGAAAGAGGAGGAAAATGTGAGCCCTACATAAGGAAAGGGTTACCCAGAATATGGAGAAAGCTGAGTTACTCAGTGACTCCTGTGCATCACTGGCAAGTGCTCCAAAGACACTGCCCAGGTCACAGAAGGCAAAGTAGGGGACTGGGAGAATGAAGAGCCACCCACTGCGAGGAAAAGATCAGGGTCAAGACCCTCCAAGGAACCTGAAGTTGCACAAGTCCATGGGACCTGATGAGATGCAACTGGAGGTCCTGAGGGACCTGTGGGATGAGTGGTTAAGCCACTATCCACCCTATTCGGGAAGCTGGCAGTTCAGTGAAGTTCCCATGGGCTGGGAAAATATTCTTTGTCTGTTATATTCCTTCAGCATTTGCTCACTGTAACTGCTCTAGTGCTCCAGATGCAGAAATGGTCTTCAAAGTACACAAGTTAGAATCACATTTATTACATTAAAAGCAAAAATATAACTTCTAGCTAGAGCTGACAAATCATTCCTTTGGTGACTTTTATTCATGTACACGCCTCTTTATTTTGGAATAGGTTTGGTTGGGGGGGGGTATTTCTTTTTTTTTTTAATAAATATGTTTACCCTGAGTAATTTCTCAAATGTTTTTTTTTGAATATACTTCAATTTCCCAGTTCTATGAGTAATTCGTGATTGGAGCTTTGTAATTTGCTTTGCATGTGCTATCAATGAGCATACAACACCTGACTGTCTACGGTCTGGTTGCGTTATATATTCTAAAATCAGTTCTCCAATAAATATATTTATAATGTGACATTTGAAATGTAGTTGTAGATTTCCCTTTTCTCAACATTCTGACAAACTTTGTGTTTTAGGATATATCTGTGATTTTTGTATTTTACTTGCTAGAATATTAATGAAAATACATGCGCACACATTAATATATCAACATTCTTGTCATGGTTAAAGAGGCTTGACAAGAGATAATAGAGAAAACTGTAAGAAAATGACCTGAAACTTCTTAATTAATAGATTTCTGGTTTATCAAGATCATTCTTCATGCTTTTTTGTTTCCTGTGGCTTTCTTCTGCTGATTGAACTAGAAGCATTCAAGCAAGTTAATATCCCATGTAACTTGAAGGACATATCGTTATTAATAAATGGTAAACCAAAATCCTTATTTTTATGGAACAGACACAGAAGATTTTAGAAATTCAGCTGCAACTGCCTGGATAACTTTATCAACTATTTGTCAGTTTAGCACAGATAATCCTACTGAAGCCCACTAAAATGGGAAATGGCATAGATGATGCACCCCTAATACTACAGGAATGATCAGACCAACTTTCCCTGTGAATGGAGAAAAAAATTCGTCATTTTTTCATCTTTACATTATGAAGAGAAACAGCTTCTTTAGATTGTACTCTAGATGTGTAGTAGAAAGAAACAGGGTTTTATTAAGGCAGAATGTAATAGAAAGAGTCAAGTTTCCTTGATTTTTATTTCCTTTTTTGGTGGATGATCATCAGTGTAATTCGAGGGGGACCATGAGTAGCTCATTCCTACTACAGGAGAAAGAAATTGTAGGAACTTTTTAGTTGAAGCTCAGCAGATCGTAATGCTTGAGGCAATAAAGATTTCTGAAACAAGATTATGAGAGTTAGCTGCCACATACAGCTGGACCATGTGCCTGCTTGTGCCAGATCCTGAACTTTTTTTGTCTCCGGAATGCACTCAATTGAATGTTATCCAAGAACTGGGGCAGGTCATCTGTGAGTGCCTATTGCTCATGCTTTGTCAGTTGTGCAATAAATAGCATACTTTCTGAAACTCTTATTTTGTGCTAATTGTAGAGAGATAGCCTCAAAAGGTTGGGAGGGGAAAAAAAAGTTTTTGTTCTAGAAAAAAAGAAAGGAGGAGAGGTAGAGGAGGCAGGAGGCGTGAACAGATGGTTCTCAGTCAGTAGGTAAATCAACAACATTTGTCTGTCTAAAGGGGGATGTGGGATTTGTGGTTGGAACAATGTGAAGGTTTGCTAATATTCTTTGCTGAAATACCCTTTTTTTTAATCTCTCTTTATTGCTTAGATGTTATAGACACTTACAGCTATGTTGTTTCAACCAAGGATTTGCTGGAGGATGGGTTAGTTTGAATTTGAATTTCTGAAATTCTGGTAACTGTAATTGTGAGTGAGATTCTACTTTTTGATTTGATATTGCAGAATAGTTCTTACTAATAAAGGGTGTAAAATAAGAGGTATTTGATGTCCTAAATGATGCGAAAATTACTTCTGAACCTCAGGAATCATAACTAGTCCCAAAAAGTTATATTTTTTCATCTGGAAAATTTCCATGCAGTATATATTTCATCCCAGAATGCACATTAGTAAACCACCTGCTGTATTCCTTCCAACATAATGATAATCAAAACTGTAGTAAAGCTGTTGCTTTTCCTTCATTGTCTTGTTTCAAAATATTAATGTAGTAAATATACTGAAAGTACTCTAAAGAAATTAAGCATAAGTATTTATGAATTTTCCCTGGTGTAAGGGATTAATTTGTCTCCTTTTTTTTTTTCTCCTGCTTGCTTTTGTGTGTGTGTTTTTATGTGGCTTTTTTGGTTTTGTTTTGTCTTTTTTTTTATTTGGGGTTTTATGGTTTTTCTTTTTGTGTTTTTTTTTTGTTTGTTTTGTTTTGGGATTTTTTTTTTGGGGGGGGTGTTTTTGGCTTGGATGGTTGGTTGGTTGAGTTTTGGGGGTTTCTTTGGGGAGTTTTGGAGTCTTTTTGGGGAGGGAGTGGGGGTATTGTTTGATTTTTGTTTGCTTGTTTTCTGAAAATGCACTCCTCCTTCATGTAACTTATATATCGATCTTTTTTCTGCAGCTGACCAGGCAAACACGTTTCTCCTAATCCCCTATTTAAGCACATTACAGTTTTGAGACATGGACTAAATATAGGCTACAGCTTCTGCTGTAACCTGCTGTGCTTTAAGATCTTTGTAAAAATCTCGTATGTGTCTGAATAGGTGGAGTTCAAGTGTGACTTCTTATATTCCCTCTACAGTTGAGCCACAGCAGAGCTGGTTGCAGTGGGCAACAAAGTTTAACATGCTGCTTTGTCAGAGGCTTGTCATGGGAAATAACTTAAAGTAATTCATTTAATAAGATTTCCATGATAGCAAATAACATTTCAACAGGAAGGTTGCTCTGTGGACTAATTAAAACTAAAGCTTTTGAGACCTTTGTGCTCTTCTCCCCCCATTCCCCCCTCTCCCAATGTGCCTTCAAAGAATGAGACATGAAGGGTCTTTCTGAGGTTGTTTACTAAAGGTAATTTGATAGAGTTTTGAGCTCTACTAATGAGCTCTTGTGTCTTGCATATTAAAAATTATGGCAGAATAACTCTGGGAATACCAAGTCCTTGGTTGTTTCACCACATAAAGAACTGATCTTATAAAGGTCCCAACACTCTGTCTACGCTTTGTGACTTAGCAAGTATATATCCCTACTCTTTTTTTCCTGTTTATATTATTGATCTCTATAGACATGCAGCAAAGTTTTTTTTTAAATATGTAAGCTGTGTTCTGTTTAATAAATGGATTTTACTGCACGTTTATTACAGGAAAATTTGTCTTATAGTTTAATCATGGACTTCGTTTAGTTTTCTACTTGTATCATGAGCAACAACAAGTTTAAAGGGAAAAAAATTGAAAAGTACTTTGAATTATATCTAAGTTTAAAATTGAGGTGTTTGCTGCTACACTCATCAACAGTTTGCAGGCCAAAAGACACTGTTCCAAATTGCTTTTATGGTAGGTTTCTCTCACTGGACAGAAAAAAACCACATTCTGATCTTGTCCAATCCTACATGTTCCAAATACCTTATCCCTGTCAGATTCTGATGGCATAAACTTCTCATATCAACAATTGTTTCTTGCTCTAGCTCAGATAATTCTTCCTCTTTAAAATGTGGAAAGAGGGAGTAGGAGGAAGAGAATATAATTATTGAGTTTTACCTGTCATTCTTGGTATAACATTATACTGAAATAACTAAAAGGCCCTAAACTCTTGCTTAGTAACACAATATCTTTCCAATCAACATTCATTTACGTATTTCCTGCCAAAGAAACAATACTAAAAAGTTATTCTGAGGTCCTGTCTTCTTTTGTATGAGTGCCTGAAAAGGAGGAATATCTGTAATATGACATGTAAATAATGCAATGTTTACATTCTGTATTGGTTTTCTTCTTTATACATAAATGCATTCCGCAGCTAGTTAATGTTCAATAATTTGAAGATTGAATCTGTCAGGTTATATATGTGTATATATATAAAGAATCTAATATGAACTATTTAATTGAGCACTAACTGTTTCATTGAAATCTTGCTGAAGTAATTCTGGTAGCATTCTATTTAGAACAGAACTCCAGCATTAGAGGCACTGTATGTACATTAAAAATGCCTCCGATTCAAACATTTTATTGTCTACTGGAAAGTCAGCCAGACACAACTAATTTTTCCCATTTTTAAAGTTAAATTAGGTCGAAAAAAAAAAAAAGGAAGAAAAAAACTATCTTACCTCCAAAATGAAAGATGTCCCATTTGTTCTTTCTTCAAAATATATCTTGTGAACACAAATTTTAAGGAGTACTATTCCTCTTTAAACTGAAATAAGCTTCTTTTTTTCCTTCCTAATATATTAGGCACCTGAAGTTCCTAAGAAAAATTCTTTCTTGTCAAATATTATAAATAGAGTGACAGATTTTTCAAGAAATTTCCTATAAATAGAGTGACAGATTTTTCAAGAAATTTCCTATCTCCAACTTTTCCCAGACTTTTGTGTTTGAATTCCAAGTTCTTTTTCATAAACAGGAAAGGAAGAGGTGAAAAGCAAGAGCTGTCATTGGCCAAAATTAGGACGTGAAATAATTCCTCTGAGCCTCTCTTTTGCTATTTGGAAAACTATCAGCCTTTCATCTTGACCACAAAGACATCTAGGCTATGAAGTAATTTGGAATGTCAAGAAATCATTCTTGGTTGAGTTTTTCAAGGAATTAATGTTGATAGTGGGTGATGACTTGGAGACTTTGACTGGCAGCTAGGACACTTTTTATTTCTCTACATCTATTCAAACATAGTCTTACTTTTTAAGGGTCAGAATCTTTTTAGCAAGCTAGATAAACTTCTAACTACCCCTTCTTCTTCAGAAGCAGTATAATGTCACCAGCATGTGACAATCCTGTTTGTTTTTTTTCATTTGGTTGGTTGGTTTTTGGTTTTGTGGTGGTTTGTTGGGTTTTCTTGTAAAAAGAGTATTTAAAATACACAAACCAAGAGGTTTACAGTATCCCAAGTGTGTTGTGAATATAAACATATCATGTATTCCTAGATCTTTGAGAGTCTATACTCAATTTTTCTTGAAGAAACCACATTTTGGGGACAGAGAAAAAACAAACAAACAAACAAAAAAAAAACCAGCAGATCAAAAGTGATTGTAACACACAGGATATTTATTTTGGAAATTTGATTGACAATCAATTGGTGACTTCATATAGCAAAACACTTCAGAATCTAGTGCTGCCGAAGGATGGGAGGAGGAATAAACAAGCTAACTAAAATATTGCTGCTAATTCCTTCTTTTATATCTTCTATTTTCTTCAAGTAAATAATCATATTAAGAGAGAAATCTTACAGTGCTGAAGATGACAAGCTTTGTTAGATGATAATGTTTTATGCAGCGAGCTTCTATCCTAGACAATATATTGGAAATGTTTGGTAAAAGAAACACTTTTCAGTCAAATCCATCAAAAGTCTAGCACATACAGGTTTTGGTAGGCAACAGAATAGGGTTGAACAAAGAAAAGCAGACTGAAACCCTGATTCTTTTCAGATTCAGCTCTAAAATATGTTTTTAGTAGATCAAAGGCTCACAGCTGGATTAAACCTTTAACTCCTTCACTGCAATTCTTCTTAGATCTTAGTTGATTACAAAACAACACTGCAGTTCTTCTGTGATCTCTATCTGAAACCACAACCCTTCAGAATCTAAAAGTTACCTTAATATTGCTGCATTTAAAAATATATCATGGATTTTGGCAAAGGTCTGCTAAGTTTTGTTAACTTAATGCTATTCAGCCTTTTGTTAGACAGGCAGATGCAGATACATATACAGACTTCTAATATTATTGCACTGATATTTTTTTTCCAATAAGCTTGGCATACTGTCTTAAGCTGCAAGGTAGGCTCTTAACTTTAAACAAGGCTTATGGCTCTTAAGACTCTCCATAGGTACTGCTGTACTGTCAACTGCTTCAGGGGATTCAAGCTCCTACTCTGCAGCATGTTGCTGCTGTTGGGAGAATACTGATGACTCCTGCCTGTGTAGTGAGACGTTTATGACTTCCTCTTTAAGCCTCTCCATACTAAACATATGTAAATACGCACAATATGTCCCATAACTTGATTGTTGCTTCTGTCTTCCTTGTTTCACTTTATTAATCTGTCTGTGTGTGTATTGACGAGGAGGAGAAGCAAAGCTCTTCTATAGATAAATAATAGTTTTTTAACTGCTCGAACTGATGTGATGGATGGCAAGTATTTAGTAATGGTTTGTAAGAGCACTGGATTGCTGTATTCAGGATTCCTTGCCACTCTGGTCAGCAAGTTTTCAATGACTTGATTATCAGCTAATTTTGGGTTTTTCTGCTTATTCTAAGAGTCACCCTTTTGGTGAAAGAGCACCTGGGAAAATACTTTCCTTTATGGTGAACTGAAATAATCCTTTCTTCCTCCCTCTGCCCTTAATCCAGCTCTTCCTGGCTTTCCTCCCCAGCAGCTCAGAGATTCAGTAGGATGGTGGGAAGTCAGGTCATATCTGTGACATGTGAATGAGTGCTTAGAGATGCCCTAAGGGAGTGAGGAACAAAGCTGGAGCTTTGAGGAGACAATTCCTTTAACCTTCCACAGGTTGGGTGCCCACAACAGGTGAACCAACTGTGAAGGGCTAGATGCTGAGGAGAGCCCTTTATTAGGTAAAACAATTAAAGAATGACAATTTACACTGAATAAGTTATTGCTAGTATTTCCCACATGGGTTAAGTTAATAGAGTAACAGCCTAATTAAAACATTTCCTGCTTCTTGCCTTTATTCTTACATGTTTGGGACAGGTCTTCTGGGAACAGCATGTGGGAAACTTGCTTGGAAACACTTCCTTCTGTGATTATGCAGTGATTTGATTGTAATGACATTGTTAAAACATGACCTAATGAAAAGGCTGAATTCTGACTTGAAGGTCTTCCAGTTCTGCACTTCCTTTTTCTTTTTAATTTAATAAACCCCCTACTTTTTCTGCTTTAAGATGATTTATTCTGTTCCTAAGCACCCTTCTATGTGTAGAATTTCTAAATGATAGTTATTGAGTCATTTCTCATAGAATCTATAAATGAGAGGAGTCTTTTTATTAATGGTGAAGTAACAGAAGCTGGAAGAACTTGCAGGTCTAGGGTGGTCTCAGTTCTTTGGCTGTTAGCACATCTCCACATGTAAACGTAACATTCACTTGCTCTGAAACACTCACATTTAGTTGCTAAGTCAGTAAGACAACATATCCTTAGAATATGTTCAAAACTGATGTGATCTTGGAAATAATTGTCTTTTTGTTCTTATCCTTACTCATCAATTTTGAAATACTCTAAGTAAGGCTCTTACTTTCACTTTTCTATATAAATGTGGATTTTTATAATAGCGTGGATCTACGCCTTTCTCATTCTTCTGAAATATTTTTCATGTAAATGGGTGTAAAGCACTGGAACAGACTGCCCAGGAAAGTGATTAGAGTCACAATCTCTGGTAGTGTTTAAAAAAAAAAAAAAAATGCATATAGCACTTGAGGACATGACTGAATGATGAACATGGTAGTGGTACTGGGTTGATGGTTGGGCTTGATCCTAAAGGTCTTTTACAGCCTTAAAAATTCGATGATTCTATATAGTAAATTCTTCTGCTTTCTTCTGATACTGTAAGTGGGGAAACAGGAAGTTAGGAAACCAGACTGAATGGACGTTTTCTTGGTAATTTTTTGTGCAATTCCACACTGATATTTTTCTGTCATTTTCTAATGTTTAGGATTTTCTATGTAGATCTGATAACTTCAAGAACAAGATACAGATTTTTAAGGGGGGGGTGGGGAAATAAGAACAGGCACATGGACACACAGACAGTGTGTAATTATCTGTTCATTGCCAGTATTCTCTGAAGAACTTCGAGTTGCAGGTGGTTGGTAGCTGAAACATCTTGAGTTGCTACTCTTTCCATATCAACATTCTCTTGAGGAAGAAAAGACAAAAACAAAGTATTTTTCAGTTAAACTTGTGCTAGCAAAAAATATCAGTTGTATGCAATGTAGGGCATCTCTGTTCCCCTCCCTTGTTACTTCCACTTTCATTTGTTTTCAGTAAATGAGAACAAGCTCTATCAAAGATGTCTTACATTTTGAAGGTAATCCCTTTGGAAATGAAAGAATGAGATATGCTTTCATGGGAGACAAAGTTTTAAAAGCCTTTCTTCTGTCTTATTTTCAAACACAGTACCTTTTAAAGAATAAGATCACCATTTTATCTTTCATTGTTCGGCAAACGCTGAGCTTCATCTTTTGTCCTCTGATTTCCGACAGGTCTCAGGGTGAGTAACTCGGGTTTTCTTGTTTGTGCACAGCCAGATATAACAATGTTTTCTATACAGTTCTGAGAACAAAAGTCTGTCCCTTTTTCTGGAAGGGGGGTTGCAAACTCCTCAGGTTGAAGCCATATCTTCACTGCAGAATGACAAACCACACCTTTGCTGTCTCTAGCTACCTGTTGTAGGTAACAGCTTTAGCAGTTTGCTAGACACCTCTGTGCAAAACTCGAGCAGTTCTGTCACATCTGTAACTGGTGTTCCTGTGTATGAGTGTGTCTCCTTATTCTCCAGTTGTGTTGGTGAAGATGGAGGCAATTTTAGGCAGGAAACAAAAATTCCACAGCAACCCCAACTCAAAGAAGTGATAAATTTTTCACAAAACCAACTTTCTAGAGAAATCTCTCCTCTCCAACATTCTCTCCAAAATACAAAATGCTTCAAAAGAGGGATGTTGTAATTCAGAGTGGCACTCTGATAATTCACATAGGTTCTAGTCTGGGAACCTGTGTGTCATGTTCTGTCTTCAGTCTCTCTTCTTTGAGGCACTGAAATGTGCTGTCCAGTCTCTTCTGTGGTCTTTCAGCTTGGAATCATCACTGTAAATATCTTGCTATATAATTTGCTTCCTGTAACAGAAAGAATACAGAAAAATTGTATAAGAACCATGTTCTGAAAATGAATTGTTGCATTTTGGACTGTTGTTTGCTGATGATGTAAGGCTGTTGGAAGCTTGCAAACCTCTCTAGACTAAGGAAAAATATATTAAAACTTACTTTATTGATGAGAAAAAAAAGAACCCCCCCAAAAAAACCAACAACAACAAAGAACAAACAACAAACAAAACCCAAAACAAAACACATTTCTCCCCCATATTTCTAGATCCCAGTACAATCTTTTATGTGTAATGGAATGAGATTCCCCTTTTCTTGCACACTCTTCCCCTTTCTTGCACCACTGCAAAAACAGTAGGAAAAGGAATAATGTAAAAGAACATGAAGCAAAGTATAAGTTCAGTGTTTGTTGTTGAATTAAGCCTTTTGGTTTTGAATGAAAGAATTAATCAATTTACTTTTTTTAGCAATCACAGAATGGGTCAGGTTGAAAGGGACCACAGAGGGTCATCTGGTCCAACCTCCCTGCTCCAGCAGGGTCATCCCAGAGCACATGGCACAGGACTGTGTCCAGACAGTTCCTGAATATCTCCAATGAAGGAGACTCCACACCCTCTCTGGACAGTCTGTTCCAGTGCTCAGTCACTTGCACAGTCAAGAAGTTCTTGCCCATGTTCAGGTGGAACCTCCTGTGCATCAGTTTCTCTCTGTTGCCTCGTCCTATTGCTTGGCACCACTGAGCAGAGTGAGCAGAGCCATCCTCTGACCACCCTCCCTTTAGATACTGATGGACATTGATGAAGTCCCTTCTCACTCCTCTCTTCTCAAGACTGAACAGGTCCAGCTCCCTCAGCCTTTCCTTGCGAGAGAGATGCTCCAGTCCATTATTCATCTTTGTTGCCCTTCACTGGACCTGCTCCAGGAGCTCCACATCTCTCTTGTACTGAGAAGTCCAGAACTGGACACAACACTCCAGGTGAAGTCTCACTAGGGCTGAACAGAGGGGCAGGATCACCTTACTTGACCTGTTGGCTTTTTATCAGATCAACCCCTAGCCTGCACTGATACTCAGGATTATTTTTCCCCAGGTACAGGACCCCACATTTGCTGTTGCTGAATTTCAGACAGTTCTTTTCTACCCATCTTTCCAGCCTGTCAAGGTCCTTCTGAAGGGCTGCACAGCACTCTGGGGTATAAATACTTCTCTCTTTGGTTGGCACTTCTGCTCTGCTCAGCAATCAAACACTTTTTGGTCTGACACGCTTGATATATTCAAAAAA
This sequence comes from Corapipo altera, assembly GCF_003945725.1. NCBI lineage: Eukaryota > Metazoa > Chordata > Aves > Passeriformes > Pipridae > Corapipo > Corapipo altera. The sequence goes on along the minus strand of NW_020884934.1, from coordinate 583,342 downwards.
ATTCCCACAATCAGAAGCAGAGAAAAAACAGTTCATAACTTTCAGCAGCAGAATTTATATATGTTTCAATTAAGGGTCCATGATATGATGCATTTCGAAGATGTGTGCAACAAGGACTCTACATTTAAAAAATGCAGATACTTTTTTGGGATTTGGCGGCTCTGGTTTTAGCTTCTTATCATAGGAAATGTACTCAGAAAGTTTATTATGTTGTTTTAGTCAAAAATCTGGCAGCTGGATTACAAAATGATTGATTTGTTCAAGATATGGGCAAGTAACTCCTTTGAAGTTATGAATTGCTCATTCATCCTCCATTAAAATAAGAAACTCAGATCTGGTATTCACAGTCTAATCCAGTGCTATGGAAATGCAGCAAATTTTCCTGTGTTCTTTTGAACTTGACTACAAAGGTCTTCTACACAGTGTGAAGTGATGCCACAAGTGAGCCGATTTTTAATAAATGTAGCTTTATTTCTCAGGAGTAAGATACCTGAAGCTTTCAGCATGCAGTCTTGAATGCCTTGCTACATGGCTTCTTCCTTTTAGTGTTTTCAGGAACCCTAATACAGCTAGCATGCATAGAAACTTCATTTCCTTGACCAATTTCTTAAAAATGAACCATTAAGCAGCAGTTCCAGTTTGTCCCTAAGGTAATCAGCGGTGAATTTATTAAATGACTTGTCATTTGTCAAGTAATGATATTTGATGTTTTAGTGTTTCATAACAGCAGTCAGTAACTTTTGTACAAATCAGGCAAAATGCTTTCTTACCTTCTTGGTATATTAGGTAAATATAATTCTATTTGTTCAGGAATTTTTTCATAATTTCTGGTTGCTTTTAAGTGCATATTGCATACATCAACTTGAACAACAGCTCTGATACAGGTTACTGAATGCTGCAAAGGCAGGTGGAGATTTTTTTCTGCTTGTTACCTTTTTCTGTGGAAGTGATCAGGAGAAAGCTTTGCTTAAGTGCTCCCAGCTGTAAATTGCACAACAGAACAGTGTAAACTTAAACCCTTTAGTAAACTTGCAGACAGCAAGCATAAAAGTGATAGGTAAATGTAAATGTTTATAGACCTAACTTGTAAACTGGCCAAGCTGGCATTTTTTTCAGAGCAGACATTCACAAAATGGTCTAAAGAGCAGCTTCATGTGACACTTTTTGTCCAAGTGACTCTGGAAATTAATATTGAGTTCCCAAGCCTCGCCTTTCCTATTTCTTTTCCCTTCTTCCCTTGTGCCAGGGAGAGACTTTGCAGCTAGATGGGTACCTCCACTAAGAGGAAGAAGAGCATACTGGTGGTTTGGTCTGTGAAAGGTTTAAAAACTCTCTCCTAGGCCTTAGTGAGAGCAGAAGGCTACTGCATAGTCACAACCTGTGGCCAGATGTGTCATCATTGTTTTCTCTCTGCCTTATGATGACAGAACTTGCCTTTCTCGATGCCTTAACTGACTGGTTCATGCAGGAATTTTTCCTGCTGGTACAGAATGGTATTTGAGGAAGCTTTCAAGTTGGTGCAGAGGGAAGGTGGGCACCACTGTGAAGTACCTGTTCCTACAATGTGAAATACAATTCCTACAGTGGGAAATAAAGGGCCTATAAAAGGCTCATGCAAGAGGAAAACCACTGTTGGCAGAGTTGCTCTAAGTATGTGGCTGGGCTGTCATTCTGGTGTTCATGTTGTGTTAAAACAATACATAACACTTTGTCAGAAATGTCTGCCTTTCATCAGCAAAGGATTTATTCCTCTATTTCTTTTGGTAGTGCCTGTCTCTCTCTTTCAGCTAAATTTGCTTGTGGGTTTTAGTAGTAGCTGGAAAGAAATACTGACTAATCTGTTGCCCACCTTCTCTTATTTGGCCTAAGGGAAAGAGTTTGTCTTCCAGAGCAAAAATTATGTGTACTTAAGCCTGGGAAGAGGCTGGAAATCACCTGCTGATGGGAAGTAGAGAAAAAATTATTTTGTCACCCTTTCCCTCTATGTGAGGCCTTTGCTTTTGCTTTAATAAATTGTCTATATTTTGACCACAAGGGTTTGTTTTTTTCCCCATCTTTTCCCATCCTCCCCTCTGCTGAGGAGGGGAGTGATGGAGCAGCTTGCTGGGCAAGTGGCATGCAGCCAAGGTCAAACCATGACCACGGATGCTAGAGTAAGAAGCTCAGAGTAGCAGAAAACCCGTAACAGTCATTGTTGCTATGGTGAAAAAAAATCAAGCAAAATAATTAAAATCCTTCTTTTTCTCAATAGGGAAAGATCGCCCCCATAACTTCCCTTTTTCTCAGCGAGGCTTGGAGATGTCCTATGATTTTGCACATTATCTTTCTGTGAGTAGGACACCTGTTCTTGAGTTGTTAAGGTGATGGATGTCACAGAAGGATGCTCAGTAAAGCCTGGCATTTTAGGTTGTTTGTATGTCTGGTTTAGGGAGCAGCTAAATAAATGCTAATTGACTTCCTTGTTCTTTCAGTTGGAAGATATTACTTTGGTTTTAGGTAAGAAGTGAAATGTCCAAAATGGCAAAGGGTGAGTCGACAAGATCTGCAAAGATTCTCTCACCCTCTACCCTCACAGACACTGCAGGCCTAGGAGTGCTCTGCCAGTGGTGCAGCAAGCAGGAAACACAATGCTTCAAACAAAGTAGCTTCTGTATTGCCTTGCTTCTGCTATCTTCTATGTTTAAGCATGCTGACATTAGGTGCTTTCACATGTGAACACGTTTCAATACAGCATGGGAATATATTGTTAATGGGAGTGGAAGCAAAGGGGTTAACCTGCAAAGAGAGTTACTGACGCGTGTCACTGCACTGGGGTCTCAAACGTGTTCAAACACAGCATCAAAAGCCATTTGGAGTATATGGTTAGAGGGAGATCTGGTGTGAATATTCATGAAACTTCTGCCTTGGGTGACAAAAACCAAAACGCTCTGACCCAGATCGCAAAATGATCAAATAAATTCCTTTTTGTGGAAAATTTTTGTTAGCTTTGTGGCACTTGCCATCAGTCTCTTGGCAGTATAAGTCTCCATGGCAGCAACCCAAATAATTGTTCTACTTGTATGAGGCCCTTAAACTAGAGTCTGAGACTACCTTTGAGTGACAAGCCTTCAGAGGCCATTAGCTGCATGTTTTTCTTTGAGAGGTCTCAAGTTAGCATGCTATTTCTGCACTTGTGGAGTGAGATTTTTAAGAAAGTGACTGCTGGTCGTTCCCAAGTTGTTACTGCTGTCTACACAAGTCAATCCTGCTTTACCAAGTTAAAAGGGAGCAGCGTTGAAACGAAGATATTCCTGGAACCTGATGGCAAAAGAAGGACTAAGGAAGCTGTGGTCTTACTGGTCAGTGGGGCAGTAGACATAACAAAACATCAAAAAACCTGAGATACTACTGTAATTTCCAAAGATTCTTCTGGTAATGCAACATCCATGTTTTCTAAGTCTCTGAGCCTAGCCTGCAGCCCAGTGGGGTACTTCAAGGGTTCTGAGAAGCTGTCTGATGTCATTGCGAGGCTACTCCCTGTAATTTTTGAAAGGTGATGTCAAGGGAGAGGTTCCTTGTTGCTGAAAGTAGGTAAACTTCATATTCCTCTTCAGAAAAGCATCCTATAAGAGACACATCCAGGCTGACAAAGGGCAAGGTGGTTGGGAACAACATAAAATCATAGGATATCATGAGTTCAAAGGGACCCAATAGAATTCATAGAAGTCCATCTCTTGGCCCTGCACAGGACAGCCCTAAGAATCACACCATGTTCCTTGGAATGTTTTCCAAAGACTTCTTGAACTCTGGTAGGCTTGGTGCTCTGATTACTTCCCTGGGGAGCCTCTTCCAGCACCCAACCACCCTCTGAGTGAAGAGTCTTTTCCTAATATCCAACCATAACCTCCCCTGACACAGTTTCGTACCCATTTCCTCAAGTGCTGTCACTGGTCACCAGAGATAAGTGATCAGTGCCTGCTCCTCTGCTTCCTCTCATGAGGAAGCTGTAGACTCCACAAATTTACCAACAAAGGTAGATTGTAGTTGGCTGTACCAATTGCTTTCTGTGATGAGATGATCTGTTGCGTGGGCAAAGGGATAAATGCATATTGTTTACCTTAAAGTCATCACACCTATTGACATGCTTTTCCAGCACATCCTTATTGCCAAATTGCTGAGATATGGACTATTTAAGTGGATGAATGGTGTCTGGAAAACTGGGTGTACCATTGGGCTCAAGGAGTTAACCCCATTTAACATTTTTATTCATGATCTGCATAATGACACAAAACACCTGGTCAGAAAGTCTGTGAATAACCCCAAAAAATGAGGGCAGCATTCAATACACTGGAGGACAAGGCTACCTCCTTACATTAGAACCAGGTTTCTGTTTATATCCACCACTGTTATGAGGCAATGACCAGAATACACAGAACCTGGCACCAGGGCAACACGTCCCAATCTGTCTGTCCAGGAAAAAATAAGGCAGCTGCACATTAGAGATGTAGATGATTTTCTCTTGTATTTTCATAAGACTCAGAATGAGGACTAGAAGGCTTTCTTGATTTTTAAAGACTTCAAACTAGGAATTTGTTTTCTCAGTACGAAATGAAGCTTAGTTGTGATTCTCATAAGGCTCAAAGATAAATTCATGATGCTTCCGAAGTTAACAAGAATGCTAGGGATAATATATTTAGGAGCAGATTAATCTGGGTAGGTAGGGAAAGATGGAGAGGAACATTGCATAGAAGAGCAGAAGTGCATTGTAAACAGGTTTATCCAATAGTTTATTCTGATGCCAGACGATCCTATCTTTTCATTGTAATGGTTTTCCTTTCTGCACACTTCTGCAAGGCAGGGAAAAGCAAATTTGTTATCCATGCCTTGATTATTTAGGTGAAGGGATAGTCTGCCCTCCTCAGTTCTATGTGAACAGCAACCTTCTGAGGCTACAACAGAAACATTTCCTTTCCTTTTCTTTTTTTTTTCCCTTCCTCTCTTTAGGAGCATTTTCTAAGATGGAAGTTTTCAGTCTGCCTTGCTACCTACCACTCTGATTGTCAAGATCTCTTTTATAGCATTATTGTGAATATGTCGCTAAAAAAGAAAACAATATTTTTGATAGAATCATGGAATATTTTAAGGCAAAGTTTACCTCCTGTTTGGTGCTCCTGGAGAATAATTTGCAGGAATATCATTGAACAAAGACATTCTAACTCATTATAATTACTCTGAAAGCAACATGCTTGAGGGGGGCCCTGGGGAAAGCAGAAGGATGTACAGTCCATAGATATGTTGGAAATCACAAGAAAAATGTAGTTCTACCCACCAATTAATGGAAACTAATTGATTATGCTTTAGTTGACCTTGATTATCCATTAGGGAGTGTCAAATGGAAAGTCAATATAAATGACAAAATGTGGAAGTGCGTGTACTGTAAATCAGGTACATCAGTGACATCTGTTGAGAGTTCAAAATGCTGCTCTAGGAAAACAGTCAGGATTTTAGTGCTTTTCTCTCTGATAACCTTTCTACACTGTGTGTTAGTCTCATGGTGACACAGTGTCCCTGGCAGGGATACAGACTTCATCTTAAAAGGTAATTAGAGTCAATGCATACTTTTCTCTAAATAATTCTTTTGAACATATGGATATACCTTTTTAGAGGGAATACATCCCCCATGTGTAATAATATTTTGGTGGTACGGGGAAGTTCTGATCGATGGCACTTCACAGACATGTGTCCTTAGTGTCAAACCTAGTACAAACTGGTCTTTGCAGCTTAGTGCGGTAAAGAAGTTTTATTGGTCATCTGTGAGTTTTTATATCCACAAGTGGTCTAAGAATCAATGTGCAAAAACAGGAGAATTTGGGGATGCAATAAAGTAAATTCTATGCAGAAATGCAACTTATTACAGGGGTATTTTTTTCTCCCAAGTTCACACCTCTATAAAGGGAGAGGTAGTTGTTGAAGAAGTTGTTAGACTAAAGTATATAAGGTAACACAAATACCAGGAAGAAGGGAGAGTGTTTTCCGGCCAGCTGACAGTCAATCTGCCAGTTCTCACAATCTGGATTTCTTTTGTTCAGGTATTTAGCCAAATTTGTAGTGATTACTCTTGAAACACCTATAGAATCAGTACAGAGGAAAACCAAAAACTTACTATTTGCTTGTCTTACCTTTGGTCAAGCTTTGTGATACTGAAAACAACCCGTGGTACAAGGAAGCTGATCATGACAGTATAAGTGTGTGGTGCATGTCATGAACAGCCTCTCTGTTTTGTATCTGCACAGAGCTGATATTATTTAAATGCATAATTATGTCCGCAGAGTAGTTTTTGATAGAAGTTGCCTGATGTTTTAGCTGTCTTTGGGATTTTTGCCCAAAGCTGTATTTCACCCTGAGCAAACTGGGAACTCAGGTGATAGTGATCTTCTTATTTATTAGGATTACATTCAGGCTGTAAAACCTAGATGATTTCATGTTTCTGTAATGGAGTTGCCCAAAACTCTCATTTGTAAAAAGAGGTGATGGAGGAGGAGGGAAATAATAAGTGATAAAAACAATCCTCCATGTCCTGAATATTAAGGTGAACTTTTGTCTTTCTAAAACAAGTTGTTTTCCTTTATATATATATATATATATATATATACATATTATATACCACATCTATTAATCTTTGAGAAAATATTGCTGCTGTGACTTTAAATTCACAGTATCTTCCTTGCACCTAGACTAATGAACTGCAAGTCTGTGCTGCTACTGTGTTCTAAAAGCACTTTCACAACATACTCATTTTGAAGTAATATTTGTATTTACAATGACTTGTGTTAAAACAGCTCAAGTATTCAGGACTTATAGTGGTTTAGTAAAGCACAGCATTGAATAGCTGGTCAGTTGCTTTGTGTCTAAAATGTAAAAATAATAAAGTAGTGAGAAATTAGACTATTTTTAAATTATCTCCAAAACATTTGTTTAAAACAATTAATTAAATTTATTAATGCTTGCATTATAAGTAGACTCAACATTTTAATATATTGCTTATATGGAAATGCCACTTCAGTAAATTTTAGCAGTTAAATTCACAGTCAAATAAACCAGCAAGCCTTAAACAGGAAACAAGTATTTACTTTGCTAGTACATTTTTTGGTCCATTTTTAAAGCATCATGGATAAGTGATTAAGATGGATTCCTAGTGACAGTACCTGTCCAAATATATGATGTACTCTTCCTTCTAGAGTTTTTCCATTTATCAGAAAGGGAAAAGCCTAATTGGGTAGTACTTTAGCAAACTTGTTGAATACTCCATCGTGTTTACTTGACACAAAATAAAAAATGAGCACACAGCACTTACATCTCCCAAATAAACAGACAAAAACCCCAAACCAGGCATGTTACACTAGTAAATTTAATGTAATTTATTAAAATTTATAAAAAGGACTGAAAAGAGCATTTGTATTCTAAACTTTAACATTAATTCCTCTTCCATTCTTTAGCTTAATGATAAACACGCTCAAATACCTTCATAATTAGGTAACTTACTCCAATGTACCCTCTTAGATGTTTCTTGATTAAATGGCTGGTTTTCTTTCAAAATACAGAAATTTTAATTTTTTTTTGCTAAAAAAATTAATAGAAATGAATATTTGATCCCCAAAGAGGCTTGTATGATAACCATTTGGTTTACAAGGATTTATTATGGTATAATTATATTCACATAAATAAAACATAAAGAGTTATGTTAAAATATTATCACCATAGCTACTACTACTCTTGGTATTAAAAAGACAAATAGGTTCTTTTTTCATAGAACCAAATAAAGATAATGCTTATAGCTAGGTTATTCTGTTCTGCTTATTCTCGGAATATAAATGTATAGAAAGTAACATTGGACTGGTAAAATAAGAGTGAATGTTTGTCTCTCAGAAAAACTCACTTTGTCCTCAGGAATCAAAGCTAACTACAATCATGTTCTTAGTTCCAAAATAGTTTTGTTCTTTGTCATGCAATGCATGCATTACTTTAAATAGAGTATTAATGTCAAGGGATAAAAATGTCTTAAGTGTTGCTATAGTTCTGAAAGGGTCTAGCTTCTTTAAAAAAAAAAAATCCCCTCATACAATGGCAAAGACTATGACACATTGTTTTGCAATTGCTACTTCAGTGGGCATTAATACCATTATAGAACCAAGGAAGAGATTTGTGACACAGAATATTATATTGAAACTGACTCTTGCTTCCCTTCATGTTTAAAAATCTCTTTAGCGTTGCAGTGCTGGCACACAGGATTTTTCTACCTGCTTTACTTTTGATCTTAGTAAGGAGAACTATTTTTTTTATATCTGTGGGTATACATATATGTACACATATACAGAGATATGTGCCCCCATTTACACAAAGATATACCTACATGAGTATTTTGTTAACATTTTCCATCTTGAACGCAGTCAAAGTGTAAGACCTCAATACCTTTTAGCTTCTGCGGTTTTGCTCCTTGTAGTACACAGCCACTTAACTTCAAAAAAATTACCACAATTGCTGTTAGTATTCCCTTTTGTGTGACTGCATGTGATCCTGGCTTGGTTCAGAGGAGCTCCTGTGCTATCTTGAGAGATAAGGATAAGCTGATAAGCCTTCCAGCTGTTCTGGTACAAATTATTTGTGCAAAATGCTTTTATTCTGCCCCGTGTAACAAGGACATCCTCTTTCCACTGCAATCCATTTAGCTTATTGTAGAGACAGCTAAGAGATAATTTGATCATCTTCTACAAGTACCTGCACAGGAGGGATGTTTTTGATGGCAAAGGACTCTTTACTAAACCCTTTTCTCTGCTAGATCGATCTCCACTGCTGATGCCAGACAAATGAAATGGAAAATAAGGTGCAACTTGTACTTTTACCTTTTCCTTTTTTTTTTTTTTTTTTAAGCAATTATGAACAAGGACAATTAATGTTTGGAATCACTTATCAGGTGAGGTCATGCACTCTTCCTATTGTGCAAACTTTACAAGAGAGTTGAATAGCTTCCAAAAAGTGTGCTGTAATTTTAACCACAAGGTTACAGGTTTCACACAGACATGTCTGACTGAGGTTCAGTAGAAGGAGGTCAAACTACTGGTTCTCAGTTGTTGCTGCTAGCTTAAAAAATGTTAATCTTTCTTTCAAATTGCTCTTGACAGATACTGTCATGAGCTTTTCCGTGCGCCAAAAGTCCTGAGGCAAAACTGAAGGAAGACTTTCTGACATCAATGGGCTTTGGATCTAATCCATAGACAGCTAGTTTCTTCTGGGAAACATTGAGTAAAATATAAGCAAAAAATTTTACACAATTATTAAAGCAGCAACCAAGGTATGTTATAGCAGTGGCATTTTGAGATAACTGAGGGGACAAAATGAGTATTGGAGGAAATTAATAAAGTCATCTCTAGCCTTTCCTGTAGTCTCTCAAATTCAACATATAAGGTAGTGGTTTTAATATGAAAAGTCATCTCTTCAATATGCTGTAAAGGAACAGATACGTGCTTGTCTCTTGACTACCAGATCTTCACCAGATTAATCGTGGCACTTTGCCTTATCCACTCATGTTGAACATTTTGAATACCTAGCTGGTGTAATCTTTCTCTGAAAATCAACATAATTGTTACATCCAAATTAGGATTTATTTTACAGGGCTGAAAGAATAAAATATGCTTATGCAGATTTTTTTAGGAAGGATGAATTTTGCTTTGTTTAAGAAAAAAAATGAAAAATTTAGTAGCGGTCATGTGAACATCCAGACTGTTTTGAAATGTGTACAGTGGTAGTGAGTGTCAAGAGCACCTTGTAAGCAGATGAGAAGCTTCTGAACACTGTTACCAAATACGTTTTTTCTCCTAAGCCAAAAATGAGAATTTTATGTCTCTTGTAAGAATAGTAGTGAATTTAAGTAAGGTTACTGAAATGCAGGAGAAAAATAGTAATCCATGCTTGCTGTCACTAGCCTGAGCTCAGCTTCTACTAATCACAAGAAACTCTATGAAAGTAAGTGAAAAGAAAAGTCAAAATCCCTGCTGAACATCATGAACTTTTGAATCCCTGAAGGATCATATACATTGCTCTGTCTACGTACTTGAAGCTAAATCATCTCCTTTCCTGCCTGTTCAGCTTCGTCAAAAGCTGGGTCAAAATTCTTGTGAGATTTATTTATCTTTTCTACATTCAAAAGGTAATTTCTCCCTTCTCGCTCATCTTTCCAGCATCTGTCACATTAAACTTTTCACTATTATTGCTATAGGTGCTAATCTTGAAGCTCAGCCTGTCTGTGTCTTTCCTCATGTCTCCTTATATTGACTGATCGTTTTTTGAGGAAGTAATTTTCTCTCTTAGACTTCTCTTTTACATTTTCTTATGCCACATCTCTAAAAATCCCACTCTGTATGGGACTCCTCTGATGAATGGGCTTGTCTGGAATGTAGATTCTTATGTGTGAAGAGGGGAAAGTATTCACCCCTTCATCAAATGTTTCATTTTGGATGTTTTTGGTGAGACTGCACTTCTGATGTACGTAAAATAACTTATCAAATTTTTAATTTTAGAGAACTAATCAAGAAAAATAGTCTTTATAGCCTGAGAAAAATAATCCATCCTTGATTGACTCTTCCAATAGCAGCTATTTTTACTGCAGCAGCAGGAAATAGTTTATCTCTTTATAAAATAAAATGTCCAGAAAAAATCTCTCGTCTTTCCTTTCACAGTAACAACAAACACATATAGCCAGATGACCCCAGTCCCACTGTGAAATAATTTTAGCTTGTCCACTTGTTATCACTTGAGGTTTTCCACTGATTTCACAGCTGTATTCCTTGTATCTTCTCCCTGCATGATACCTTAAGGTCTGTTCCAATTTATTTATTTAGATTTTATGCACAGGGATAAGTTACAACTCTTTGATACAAAGCATTTCATTTTCCAGGATACCCCACAGATATTAGCAATTACACTGGAATACAAAAGCTTTTCATCCAAGCAAATAATTTGTTTTCCAGTAAAGAATATAAGATCTCACCTCTGAAAAGGGATTTTTTTTTTTCTGTTTCTCTCATAACTGTGAATGACCTGTGAGACCCATCTGGTCTTTCCACAAATGAGAGGAAGAAAACCCTTCAAGGGTAAAATATTATTTATTCTATGAGAAAAGAATTTTAAATTAGAAAAGGAAAATATTTGACTTTATAACACTGCGTGTGTCTGATTTGAATCACTCGCAGCTTGTACTAATACACCCTCTTAAAATGTTATATTGCATAATATCTATGTGGAAAATATAAAAGCCTTTCTCACCAGTAAGCAATTGCATATGGTCTGAAAATTAATCCCTCACTACCAGAATACATAAATAGAAAGCCAGATTTGTTAGTGGGCTCCAGCTGCTTTGTGCTTCTCAGACAGTGCAAAATAACCATAGACCCAGCTTAAATGTTCAGTTTAAAGCGGGTTTACTGCTTCTTTCCATTACCAAAGCAGCAGAAAGCAACTGGAGGGGGCTTGTGAATCTGGCCTATTCTGCAACTTGATGCCACAACCCGTGTTGTACAACAACACTAATAGCCAAGTCGCGTCAGGACTTCGCAATTGCCGACTGCTAGGACACCTTTGTGAGCTGAGAACCTATGATTACACAGATGTTAGCTGGAAGAATAAAGAAGAGAGGCTTTGTAGTATTAAGGGTCTAATACATTTACAACTTTCCACACAGGAAAAGTGTGTGTGTCCTCAGGAAATTTGCATGAATCATGCTGTGCAGTTCAGCTAATGGTCAAGTTCTAGCGTGAATATACACAACTATATTGGATTCTGGGAAGTGGGAAGTTTTGTTCCTGCTCTGTCAATGCTGGTTTATTCTGATCTGTTTTATGTGTTTTGAAATTGCTTCAGAATTTACAAGGTCAGTTACTTACTCACAACTGATTCATGAACATTTCTCCAACGATATATTTAGTTTTCATATCATACTGTGTATATATCTCTGGTACTTTTAATTCTGTTCCAAGACCGTAAAATGCTTTGGGTTTGTAGCCCATATATCCGTAATCCCAATATTCAGTTACATATGCAAAATAAGGAAAGAAATCCCAGTTGTCCATGTGAACCACCTATAAAGAATAGTGCAAGAAATCTTGACAGATGGAGCATTATTTTCCCCTTGCAGGCAGAAATTTGGATTGCTTTCTAAACCATCTGATGTAGAGATTATGTAGAGGTGGAGGATATCACCTACAGCAATGTAAATTTGCATAAGAATTAGGGGTGTTTAAGCTAAAAGGATTCCAAACTGTGATAGTGATGAACCAGCAGTCGGGAAAGACTCCATGCCAGCTGCCCAGCTAACTTGCAGGCAGTCTAGTGGGGATAGTTTGTATCGATGTCTTGAGTTCAATACCTGGATCTGCATCACCTGCTCCCTAATCCGATGGATTAGGCTGCCTGTGGTCAAGATCAGCCCTCCTGTGGTGCTGTGAAAAACAGCTCTGGTGCCCAAAGCTTCATCACCATGACCCCTGCCCCCACTGCTCAAGGATGAGGAAGGAGTTGACATTATAAAAAATTTTGTTGGTTGGACTATCCCCTAAAAGATAAAAGAAGGCAAAAATGAAAAAAAATAGTCAAGATATGGTGGTTGGAACAGCCTACACCTCCAGACCTGTTATGAGCATAAGGTCACAGCATCATTATTCTGGTTTTGACAACCTGTTTGATGTAGCATAGACTGCACAACAGTGGCATGTTTTTATTTTACCAAGCTAAAGATCTTGGTACGTGGTAGCCTAATACAGTTGACACAAACTTTTTCTATTGGTATTTTGCATATTTTTCCACAATGGCCTGTTATATTTAATGACCAACTGTTGATGATATTACGAATATTTCTGCATGACTTGGTACAGCTTTTGATGAAAGAGGATTAAGCTAAAGTACAATACCTTGTGCTTGCCTCAGTCCAAGGTGTCATATGCAATTTCCACAGTTCAGCTGATGCAGGGAACCTTGACAATCTGTCATGCCAAGAAATATATCAGAGCCTCTAGGAAACAATGAATTCCAGAGTTACTGATAAAGGTACTTTGTACCTAATCATCTGTTTACATTCAGAATCCTGCTTACATGACAGTCTAAGGCTGCTATGAATATTGTAACACACCCAATTACTTGGAAGAGAGTTTAAATTAAGTGCACAAAAAGAATACATGTAATAAATGCAATCATGTAGTCTTTTTCATGAGTGGTTCATTCCTATGTATTTTATTGTAGATCCTAAGGGGAGAAAGGATTATAATTTTTTTCTCAGGGCAAGCTTGTAAAATACTTCTTTTTAACTCTGTTATATATAATAAACTGTTATATACATGTAATAGGAGATCCTTTATCTGTTATCCTTGTTCAATTTTTTATTCTCAAAATTTAGGTGACCAAAATATACTATTTGAGTTTTTTGGTTAGAGAACCTGTAATTCAGGGAATTATTTGTTTGAATTGCTTAAACTGTATTATCTTTTTTAATGTGTTATTTTCTCTGAGTAAGTACATACTAAATTCTTTAGCATAGCCTTAACTGTTAGACTTCTTATATGGGAGTAATTGAGTTAATCTTATGCCCTACAGCGTCCAGAATTGTGGTCTCTTTTATTCTTACATATTATAAAATATAAAATTATGTTTTCCAAGAGGAATTAATTTAGCAGTTAGTGAGTTCTAGTAACCATACAATGAGGAATCCACTATAGTAGGGCTGGAACCAGAATAGCCTTGGATAGGCTTTTTCTTTTTTACTTTTTTCCACACCCATGACAATACTTGCTGATACTTCCAATTAAGACATCTTCATCCTCTGTGTATCTTTTGCCCAACTCTTTTGACCTCTGCTTCTAGAGCAGCCTGCCAGGATGGAGAATTCATGCCTAGGTCATCATTTTAATCAGGCTAATGCATTGCAAGGAATTAATAACTTCATCGTTTCTCTGATACTGTTCAGCTTACCGTTATCAATACTTGAGGTTACTGGAAAAACTACAGAAGTCCCCCTTAGGGAAAAATGCTTCTTTTTACTTGTGTCCTTTGAGACAAGACTTGCATATTTTGTAACCCACGAGCTCTTTCCAGGCGTGTTATCTGTTTGCCCTGGGGGCTTGATTGTAGAATCATTTACGTCAGTTTTAAACAGAAGTGTGTTCAGCAAAATGATATGTTATTCCACCAGTAAATCAGGTTACCATAAAAGTCTGAATCAGTCTATATTTCATACTTAGTCTTCAGGCTTCACATTTCTTTCATTAGCGCTCCCCTCTCCTTTTCTAGAGGGACCTGCTTTTGATTTAAAGTAGTAACCTTCCGTCCTGCACCGGGTTAGCCTTTGAGCCATTACTTTTTCATTTTTAGCCTTGGGCCAGCTGTTTGTAACCTTTGTGTCTTGCATCAGTGGTATTCAGCCTCTTGTAGTTTACAGCAATCATGTAGCAATGACCTTATAAACTCTCTGTACTTTTCTCCTTCTTGAGTGTTCCAATTCACATCTAGCCTGGCAGAGCATTGTTCAGATGCTGCTGGGCTCTCTGTTTTCAGCAATCTCTGGCTTCTTTCACTTTAGTTTCCAAAATGTGCTGGGGCCAAAATTACTGAGGTAGCTCCCTCAAACCATTGTTCTGCAGGCTATGCTTATCTTGTTTCCATCTTGAAATACTACAACATTTATAGGAAACTGTCACCAGCGCTTAAGAAGATTTTTACCCTCTCTTTGGTTTGGGCCTTCTATGGTCTTTGTTAAGACCATAGAAGGTCTTTTTTTTGTTGTCTCAAAAAAAAAAAAAAAGAAAAAGGGCAGTAAATCAATGCAGTCATAACAAATTTAATCCAGAACAAGGCAGCAATAAACTGGTTCTCTTTTACAACTTTTGCTGCCATTTTGTTAACTTCAGATTATATCTGGTGCAGGTTTCTCTTTTTTCAGACTCCCTATAAATTGATTGAAATATCAGAGAAATGCTCAGCACCTGTTGGACTGTCACCATATGCTCCCATCTTAGTGATAGATGTTAGAGAAATAGGCTTCTTTGAAGCAAGAGACAGACAGTTGATTCATAGAAGAAGGCCAGGAAGGTGGGAATGTATTGCATGGCATGCACAGGTGGAAGGACTTGCCCATCTTGTCCAAGAAATCTGTCAGGGATTCATCACACTCCTAGCAGTGTGCTAGGATTGTGATAAACAGCATCTAAGGATTGACAGTGATAAAGGAATGCATGCACTCTCATGGCTTTACCACTCTCTTAAATCTAGAGATCTGTAATAAAAAAAATAATAATAAAAGAAAAAACCTAAGGCAATGAGTTCTTTTAGTGTAGGTGTTGCATAAAGAGTTCATGTTTGAAGATACTTCAAAATTTTATTTTTATCTTTATAAAATGATAGACCGAATTATATTAGATGCTTGATAAAGTTTAAACAAATCCTTGGAGTTCACTTTGGCTCAATAAATTTTCTTTGAAGTTATTTGTTGCTATTCTTAGTTGAGAATTTTACTTACGTTCTGAAATTCTAGACCTATAGAGAAGTTTTTAAGCAAATTGTTGTGTCCCACGATTTCAGTTGGGTAGCACAATTCAGGAAGTTGTCTCATCAGGGTATCTGTAGTGTAGTAGGCATAAAGGTAACCTACAGCTTTAGAACTCTATAATTTCCCTCTGAATGTAAATTTTAAGATTAGTCATCTAAGTTTCTGATTTTAAGAATGCTCTAAGTATAAAAATCCTTAACAGAATACTGTCCATTGGCTGCAAAATGGCTTGATTGTAATTTTATGTCAATGGATTAAAATAGATACTCTTTTTCCCCTCCCTATTTAATAACATATTTACTGAAATGTGCTTACAGTTAGTAGTCAGAGTGAACATTTGCTCTCATGAGTTCATGACACTTAATATTTCTTTGTTGTAATTTTTTGTGGACTTTTTGCATGCCTTAATGTGTACTCTTTAACTGTTACACAAAATCTACTGATATTTTGCTTCATAGTGGAGGACTTTTTTTTGTTGTTTTTGTTATTGCTTTGAATAGTTGATAGTGTGAAATGAAAGACTCGAATTTGCTTTGGTCCTTCTTGTATGACATTCTCGTTAACACTTTTTGTTTATTTTTCCTCATTTTTCATCCTTTGGGAAATGACTTTTTGCATATTTATTACCTGGTTCTGGGGATTTTTGAGTTAAAAAAAAAAGCCACATGATTTATACCTAATCACATTCAAACTATTGGATTCAAATGATTAATAAATTGAAGTATATTCAGTGTGGAGGACTAAATCAGCAATATCCATAATGTGAATCTCAGGGTATACAGAAGAAATCAACAGTCTGTGGCAGAAGGTTTGTAGTAGTTTCTGATTAAACTTGCTTTTCAGACTAAGCTTTAAGAGTGGGAGTAGCAACTTGAAACACACTGAAATTTCTGTGGAAAAAAAGAAACACAGCATAAATATGCATCAAATGTGTATATAGGTATATAAATAGTCTAATTAAAAATGTTTGCAAGCTCATAAGGTGGCTATTATCAGGCCAACTACAGTGACACACTTTTAACACCTGTAGGAATTTTGGATATGAACTGGTGTTTTCCATGTACTTACCCAGCCTATGCTCCTTTCCTATCTTAAGATCAGTGTTACTAGTCAACCTCCCTCCTAGTGGAGTATGGGTGTGGTAAATCATCCTGAGTCCTTCACCAGGAGAATTATGATGTTGAAGATGAAAATTACTTACTACTTATTCTAGGGTATGCTGGGAGCTATTTTATGTTTGGGGTTTTTTTTCCAGATTTGTATACTTTGCTTTTTCTTCCTCAGTCTGCAATTCCACAAATACACAAAATTTGCCCTATGACCAATATTTCCTGTATACTGGATGTATGTTCTTTAATATCTTTAATATCCCTAAAACTGGTTTTGTCCAGCTCCTGAGGCAGCTTTTCTTTGATGAACAATAATTGACCACGGAAGAACTTATCTAGTCAACAATTTCTGGTTTCATCATGTGCTGGTAACTTCAGAGACTTTACAATTATCTAACATTGCACATCTCTGTTCTGCATTTTTGTTCTAGGGTCATAGTTCACTCTGCACAGGAAGGCCACTTATTATTACTATCTGTTAATTACAGATAAGTATCAAAATTACTATAGCAGTAGGCTTTATATAACACAATTGCTCAAAGCTAAGATAAAAATAAAACTAATTAGGTAATATTCACCTGGTCATTAAACAATTTCCATCACAGCTAAACAAGTTTAAACAAAAGCCACAGGCAAGTCAAACCAAATGAAGCCTTACAAATCCTGGGTCTGAGACCTTGCAGAGCTCATGCAGTCCCTGAATCCCATTGTTAGCAGTAACAATGCCATATTTACTGGGCTTGCAGGCTACAAGGATGTGTGAAAAGAAATGGATGTGCTCTTGGTAAAACAAAAAAATTCAGAGGTGGAATCTTACGTATAGTATTGTCTACAACTCTTTGGGTGTAAGGACAGTGTGATACATCATTTAAAGTGATAAAGATTTACACATGCTTTACTGCTCAATATACATTCTTCAGCTTGCAAAAGGGATGCTTTCCTGTCTGGAGAAAATACATAGGATGCCAATAATCTAATAAATATATATAATGGTCAACTAAAACTTTTTTGTAAACTGATTGGTTTATTCTCTCAATCTTTTTTTTTTCTTTTAGTCTGTATTTTTGCTATAATTTAGCTTAGAATTATTTACTGTCATTTTAGGAAAGGTCACTTCTATACAGAGATAAGTAATTTTTTTGATAACTTCTGCCAACATCTGCTCAAAATATTTTTTTGCTGAGTATTCAGAAAATCTTAAAGATTTAGATTTCCACAGAAAGAACATTGATAATGTAATAGAGCTGCTATAAAATATTGCCTTCATATTTGGAGTGGGTTTTCTTCCAGTTCAAGAGTGTGTGTAATAGGAGGCTTCCCACTTTCCTGGGTTTTAAAAATGAAAATTTCAGTTGTTCATGGAGTAGTTGCTTCCCACAGTCCATAATCATGTGGTATAGCACTGATACTCTTATAACATAATTTAATGGATATGTATTTGATTATTTTCCTACTTGTGGTATAAATATAGTGCTGTGTCAAATTTAAAATTATCAAACATGCTACACCAATGACTGAGGAGTGGCACATCTTTGGAAAATGCTGCAAACAGAATATATGAGATATACAACTGAATAAGTGAGATCCTTTTCTATTCTTTTTGGGACAGTAGTAGAATTTTGAAATCTATATAGATTAGAAATGAATTACTGTAAGAAGTGTCATCATGCTAGAGAAACTTCTGAGATTGCATAAAAATCACTTGCAATACATAAGAGCAATACATAAGACCATATTCAGTGTTAGTAGAATCAAAATTAACATTACTGAGTTATCATAACAGTGAAAGTCCTATATCCTGTGGAGGTTTATAAAGTTTGTTATTGAGATTATAAAGTCAGTAGTTTTTCTTACGAATAGTAAACCATCTGAACAAAACTGTAAGGGAAGATTTAGTGGTCGGGTAGGACAACTGGATCTTATAACTTCTAGGGCCATGTTACCACAGCTTTGGCAAGTAGCACTTGGGGTGAGAGCCCAGAAGATGATGTGTGGAAGAGTTGTCTGCTGAGCAGACACAGCTGGTATCATTCCCCCTGGAGAAAAGAGCTGCAGCAGGAAGAAAAATTTGCTGCAGGTTGGTTTCTTCTGCCAGGAAATTAACTACAATTTATCACCTCGCTCTTTGGAAGTAGATTAAGCGACACCCAATCCGGTACCATAATTTTCCTTCGTTGTGCCTGGTTTGATATCTGTTCCCCATCACCTGAGAAAAGCCTGATGGTGGTGATGCCTACTGCCTTTGCCTCAAAGGTGTATCCAAGCCCTTAATATTCTCATGAAAAGAAAGCATGGATAGAAGAAGTGAGGGAGTTAGTAAGTGCTTTTTTAGTGAGTTTGGAAACGCAGATCTTTCTCCTCACAGAGCATTATAGTGCCTATGAATGTTAATTAACCTTGAAAGGGTATTTAGCTAAGGGTGTGATCTTCTATATTAGTTTAGAGAAAAGCCCACTTCTGTAATAGTTAGAATAGTTGAACTTGTTCTAACTTTGGGTCTACAACCAAAGTACCTATTGGTTTGTTTTTAAAAGATATTTTGCAGACTGATTTTTAATTAGTAAAATACTGAGGTGGCCATCTTCTAAAACACTTGCAATACTTATGCTCATGATTTCTTTCTTCCTAATAATACAGCCTTGAATATACAGTCAGACATGTGCAAGTTTTGTATTTACTGGATTTAATTCATAGGATACCCAAAGGACAGGTGGCTTAAAAATGTTTTTTTCATCCTAATAGAGTAGATTTTAACAAGAAACAATGATTCCTAAATTCATTCACTCCATATGAAACTGCATTAGGAATCAAATATTTACTGATTATCTCCTACACTGCCATTCAATTTCTCAAGTAATCTGGATTTTTAAATCACATTAAAGCCTAATAGAACTCAGGACACCTTAAAACGAAAGAACTGTATAAGTCTATGTTGACAGGGTGAATCTAGTTAAATCAGACATTTTCTATGGGTATATTTTATCTTTGTCATTGAAACGATAAAAAGATTATGGTAAAAGAACATTTGAGGAATGAAGAATTTTTCTGCCTCGAGATTAGAGCTTTCATTATGTTGCTCTAGTTGGGAGAAATTTAAATGCAGAACCCATTGCAGTCTTTATCTTTGTGAAGGCTCGGATCAAAGGGAAATTAATCTGTTACATAAGAATCACCAGAAACTACTTGATCAAAGGATCAGTGCTCAGGCCTCATCTAGTCAAGTTTTGAATATCTCTAAAGGTAACAACTTCTCAACATCTCTGTGTACCTATTCCAGCATTGGACCTCCCTCATTATGAAAATCTTTTACAAAATAGCCAATTGGACTTATTCTGGTCGAGAACCTGGTTCATTACCTCTTATTCTCTGTTGTGACACTCCCCTGAACTCGCTCAAATCTGTGTCTGTGCCTGTCATCTTACCAGAGAGCCCAAACTGGTCACAATACTTCACAGGTGATCTCACAAGTGTTCAAGAGAGGGGGCAGATCACAGAGCTGGTCTCTACACTCTGGGTAGTCCAGTCCCAGGCACTCTTGTCTATCCTTGGCAAGGGTTTTATTATCTGTAGTTCAGGATCACTCTAAAATACATTAGATAAACTGAGGAAAAAGCTCATGTTTATGTGTGTGTGTATATGGTGTCTCAGCTACGTTGCCTTACTCTTTTTTTGTGGCTAGTCCTTTCTGATAATATATTCTCTGGTAGTTGTCATTCATAACTGCATTCCTACATACCCTAGAGCTGTAATGCTCAAAAAAAAAAAAAAGTCAAGTCAGATCTTGCAAACTTCCCAAAGATTTCATAAGCTGGAGTGCGGAAGAGAAAGAGGAACATACAAAGAAAACTTTGCTATAGAAAGAGATACCAACGGTCACTACAGATCAATATTTATTTTGAGTTTGTATTTAGACACCGCTTTTATTGGGGTAGGAAGCTTCTGAAAGCCTAGTCCTTCAGATAAGGTTAGAAGTCATGCTGCAAATGGTGGTATTCATTGTTACTCTGGGTTCTTTTCCTCAGCAGGGAGGTTATCTTCTATTTACAATCTGCTTACTTAAATCCTTTTTTGGGTACATATCATCATGGCTTTGCAGTCTTTACTGTGCTGCTTTATATGCCCTGAAGACTTTATCAGAACAGAAGGTTCAGCACTTTCACTAACTGTGGGTTAGTCTGAATAGTGCTTGGAAAGCATACATGTGATACCTGTTTCACACTGAATATGTTGGCTGAGAAGATTAAATCATAAAATAATTTTATTTCACTTTATTTATATTTTGTTACCAGCACAACAAATATGGTAATTATCCTTATTAACCATATGCTGTTCATTGGTTAATTCATTCTTGAAATTAGATGCATTTTAATGAAGGCTAAAATAATTCATGTGCACAGAGGAGTTTGCAAATTTATGTAGCTCTTTGAGAGCAAAAATACTCGATAAACATTTGTGCTGGCTGGGGTAGAGTTAATTTTCTTTACAGTGGCTGGTATGGGTCTGTGTTTTGGATTTGGGCTGGAAACAGTGTTGTCAATGTAGAGAAGTTTTCATTGCTGCTGAGCTGTGCTTACACAAAGCCAAGGTCTCTTCTGCCTCTCACACCACCCCACCAGGGAGTTGCCTGGAGAGCACGAGGATTTGTGAGGGGACACATGCAGGACAGGTGGCCAAAGGGACATCCTATACCACATATCATCAGACTAAGTGTATAAACCTGGAGGAAGAAGAAGGAAGGGAGGGAAGTTGGAAGGGATGGCATTTGTCTTCCCAAGTCACCGTCACATGTGACGGAGCCCTGCTATGCTGGGAATGGCTGAGCACCTGCCTGCTCGTGGGAAGTGGGGGATGAATTCCTTGTTTTGCCCTGCTTTCATGCCTGAATTTTGCTTCACTTGATAATTTGTCTTTATTTCAGCCCACGAGTTTTCTCACTTTTACTCTCCCAATTCTCTCCCCATCCCATGCGGGGCTGGGGGAGCAGTTGCAGGGGGTTTAGTTCCTGGCTGGGCTTAAACCATGACAACATTCTTGGATGGTTTTTGATGGGAAATATACTCAGCTTATTGAACTGGCTGAATCAATATGGGTGCTTTATTGAGTGACCCTAAGTTATTTTTATACATTATAAAATTAAGTTTGAGATGAGAATAATCTGTTTAATTGGAGAACACGGCAACTTAAGTTTTTTTATTGTGGACAGCATAGCACAAATGTTGTTCAATATATTAATGTAATCACCTGCATCTTAAAGAAAAAGGGATTTTATATATTTCGCCCTGAGCTGAAATAATAAGACACATCAATTCAAAGGAACAGGACGCAGAAGTCTAAAAATAAGCTTTTCAGTAAACAACTTTCTTTTTTTTTTAATCTTTTCTTTGGCAGGTGGGACAGCTTTTATTTAAGAACTACTTTTCTAAAGTAGGGCAATAGAGGCAATAAGTTATCTATGGAGGTATCCTAATTAAGAGGATGGGGTTGTATTAATTTGATAACCCATTAGCACTCTTCTGTGGTTTTAATTTGCGGGACAACTTTCTTTTTCCTGTAGGAAAATAATATGCTTTCACTTCTTCAGGGGATCTTCAGTAGAATTTCTCATACTTGGTGTCAGATTTCACGTGCTGTTCTTGAATCTAATTTAACATGGATTTCAGTTTATGTAAACTCTAAATTTAATGTCTTTTACTCTTCAGAATTTTCTTATGAGATATTGTCTTCAAGCAGGAAGCAAGTCAAGTTCAGTTCCTTTTTCAGTACATTTGAATTTTGTTTGCCTGGAATAAGACACCTTTTGTGTGCATGTGTGTGGCCATCTTATACTCTAAACCAGGACATCCTGGCTTTTTTTGGCTATTCCTATATCTACAAAATACTAATCTGCTCTTGAAAACATTTACCTGATGTCTGCTTTGCTGACTCAGTCTTCAGAGCAACCATAGCTGAGAATCCAATAAACCCTTTCAGGCTGGAAAAATTACTTTTCCCCTCATATGAGTATTTAACATATGAAAGTTGCTCGAGGCATATCCCAAAGCAGCTGCTCAAATGGAGCTGCTGTGTGTCAGTACTATACTGGCATATCTTCTCTGCTCTCTTCCCACACATTTTCTAGTGTACAAGTAGGGCAGAAATGTGACACTGACCCAAAAAAAGAGAGCCTGATCTATTTGTTGAAGATTATTAAATGTCATGCCTAAAGATACGTAGAGCCCGTCTGTCTCATATAGAGATGAGAAAAAACTCAATAGCCTACCTTTTTTAATTCAGTGAGAAAATGTTAATTTGATATTATTGCAGTTTATTCTATTTTAATTCGCCCCCTCATCTTCAGCAGTCTGGAAATATTGGTTTCTCACTGGAATCTCTTACATTTCCCTTTTTAAAGGAAGAACATTAAAAAAGCAAATATGCAATGGTGTCAAATTCACAGGAAGCTCTTCACATTTTCAGCCTGCTATAAACTCTTCTCACAGATTGAAAGTGATCTCCAGGGGATGTGTTAGCATAGCACTGCTCAAATTTAGATCATTTGTTGGACTGTACATCATTCGCTAGTGTCTAGGCATTATTCTTCTATTCCCTTTTGTTTTCTCCTTAAATGCATTACAGCTATTTACTGCATTAGGACCTAGCAAACAAATCAAAAAAACCGTTTGCAGTGTTTTCACTGGTGGGTGGGGTTTTTTTCTATTTTTATTTTTAGTACATTATCCTCAAAACTGAATGTTCATGGAAATGCCTTCTTTCTTACTGGCTGCTTCTTTCTTGTCCAGCATGTTCAGAGATTTAAGTCATAAGCAGCTATAATTTAAATAATCATATATTCCTTTTCTACCATTTTTCTCCTTCTCATTATTATTGTACTCAGGAAAATTTAATCATGTTTTTAAATAGAAATAAGAAACACAAATAAAGCAACAAAATATGTGAATTCTTAATCTGCAGAAATATTCAAGTAATGCAAATAACATGACAGTACTTGGACCCAGACAGCTGTTGCATAACATAGGAGAAGCTATGTTGAGGGTGATGGACCACGGGTCTTTATTGATGATAATGATGTGGAAATGAATTGTTCTGAGCAAAAAGGAAAACAGAAGGAATTTATCCTTCAGACATCATTTTGGTTTTGTTGTCGTGGGAAAGCTGAAAGTGATAGTTCTCAAGCCAAATATATAAATTTGGGGTGTTATTTTGTTTGGGGTGTTTTTTTGTTTGTTTGTTTTTGTGGGTTTTTTTCCCTAATCTTGCCTTGTCCAACAAACAAAAATAGAAAACATTGGTCTCGTGGCTGAATTAATTTTGTGTAATACTGCCAGTTTGATGCATCTGTAGCCCACATCTGAAATGTTTTGGGACAGAGAAAAAGAGGCCAGCACAGTTAAAAATGAGCTTAAAACAGATCAATTGAGCACAACTGTGATGTACCAACAACATTAAGTGGCTGATTACAGCTTACTTGCTTGATAAGTGCAGCAGCTGTGCTAGGATAGAAAGAGGCCATCATGATGTGCTGGCACTATTAAAATGACAGTAAATAAACCAGTTTCTCAATTGAATACTATTCTCAATTTCTACCTTATTCACTGCCCCATTCAGAGTTTATAGCATTTGTATTACAATAGTGGCCGAGTGCTGCACAGTTAAAAGGAGGGTGCTTTTTTTTTAATGTACAGTATAGGCTACTTTTCAGTATTTTACAGCCAAAATAGATAGAACTGCTAAGAGAGACCAGGGGCACAGAGAACTGAGGTGACTTACACAAGGTCAAACAAAAGATCTTCAGAGAATAAGGAATTCAGCTTAAATCTCTCATCCTTTGCCTTTACCACAAATACATTGGCAATTGGCTTATCTCTAAAAGCTGGGTAAAGAGATATTGTCAAGTTTCTGGAATACAAATTCCCATTTGAATTATTTTTTTTTCTTCTGTCTATCTGTAACCTCAGTGTAATCCTTTATTAAAAATACTTCATTTTCCCCCTGATCATTACATGAATCATTATCAGCACAGAAAGACTCATGAGGTTACTAACAGTAACAAAGCAGAACATGTGAGTTATGAAAGAAAACACTCCAGAGCTCAAACAGATTTCTCTTTCAAGCTTCTCAGGAGGCATTAGAAACAATGGGAAAATATTATAAAAGTCTTACTTTTGGAGGTGTTGAACTGCCACATCTGTTGAAGATCAGTGGGAGTTACAGATGCTGTGTTCCTCAGTACACCAAGCCACTAATTTTAAATCTACTTCAATCATAGTCATCTTAAGATCATAACAAATAAGGTTAATTATATACTCCTTCCACTGACCATTCCGTTAACCATCATATCACTTAGGGTGCAGTATACAGAGGTGGCATTACTTATGGTCAGAGTATCAGTTTAAATGGGAGGAAACTCCCTAAATCCATACTGTCATACAAATTTCAAATGCCAGAAGCTCCGGAGAGAAACTTAAGGCATGTGACAGTATGTATGAGTACGGATGTTTAGAAGAACTTTGATCTTTTAAAGCAACAGCAGCTGAACCTTGGGCTGTCCACCTGAGCAGAGTGTATTGCCCAGGTGAAGCATAAGTAGAAATGATGCCTGGCATGTAACAGGTGGAACTGCCTTGGAGCTGCAGCAGATTTTGTGTGAAAAAATCCTTGAAATGTATTGCTGTGTTCCTTTGGGATGTCTTTACCTTTTGGCAGAACCAAACAATGGATGAATACCTCTTCAAAATCTCTTTGTTGAAAGGAGGTGATGACTTTTCTACTGCAGCTATTCCAAAGTGGTTCACTTTGAACTCTTTTGTAGTTACTATACAGCATTTGCTTTGCATCACTTTTTGTTTTGCAGGTGCAAACGTCAGCATATTCAAGCATTGAGGGATTTGATGTGGAGAGTTTTGAAAGACAGGCTTTCTCTGTCACCTCTGTCTCCCCTTGCCTAGCAGAGTTAGATGTTTGTGTGCAAGCTTTACAACTCTGTTGTGGGAGAATATATTCTTACCATTCGTATCAGTTTTCCTTCCTCCCCTTTGCCCTGATACCTGTGTCATTTTTAGAAACCTCAGCAAAGTATTAAATAGCTCACCCATCAACTGACATGCAGAGCAAGTTGTTATACGTATCTCTACATGTACAAAGGTATTTATTCTTTTTTTACTTCACATCTGCAACTGATCAGTGAATTTATCCTCCTGAGCAGCTTCATCACACTTCCTACCGTCACAACCCCACTCTTTGCATTCTTGCTACCAGTAAGTTTTGCAGGGCAACAGCAGTGGAGCAATTTCTTTTATCTAGAAGGACTCTCAGTTTTCAATAGACTTATTATTTTTGCATTTAATGGAAAGAATACATTGCTCAAATCCATGAGAGAGGAGGGACTTAGAGCATGAAGCAGGAGACCTGAGGAACCCGGTTGTAAAGGGATCCAAAGAAAAAGGCTGCTGCTTTGCACACCAAGGTTCTGAAAAACTGAATTCTGCAAAAACATGGTTTCCTCTGTCCTGAACTTGTCCTTTCTCAACTGTTCAAGCTTAGTTATTCCTCTTAAACTTCTGAAAAAAAGAGAAGTTGTAAAACATTATTGTGAGTAGAACAGAACGTATTCTGCTGTTGAGTTAAGAATTGTCATCAGCAAAAGGCACTTGTTACAGAATTAGGGTTAAGACCTTAGAAACCCAGTCAGTAAGAGGGTTAAAAATTGGATGGCTCCCTGAAGCAGGTACTCTTCTTTAAGAAAGCACTCTAGTCTATGAGTGCCTCTCCAGGTATACAGAAGGTTTAACCATTATCTCTAATAAATATTGCCTTCGGGGATGAACATTTTAGTTGTTAATTTCTTTTTTTTTTTTGGACATGTAAAATAGAGTTTTGATTTTGTTTGTTTAATGTCAAAAATATTTGTTTTGTTATTTGTCAAATGTGCCTACAAGAATCATGGAACTTGACATTGAGAACTGGATCCATTTTGAGAGTGTGGAAGTTGAGGATTTCAATTCTGTATTTGTGTTTGAGCAAAAAATTCTTACCACAAAAAGTCTTTTAGAAGTCTCATAAGGGAAAGTTACCATGGAGACAAAAAAAAAAGTTCATTTTTATTCATGAGTTATTGTAAGGGAGGGACAGGCCTAATTAAAGCTGTTTCAGCCCTATTTATCCACAAATATCTACATAAAAAGATCTTGCCTCAAGTGAAGTTCATTCCTCAAAAGCATACTGGTTTTCCCATGTACTCCAAAGAAGTAGTCTGTAGTTTTCCACGACTGCAATGAATACTAAATATTCTAAATTAATGAGCCTATCCTTGCTGTATATTTGGGGGGTGGGAGGAGAATTAATCACTGTTGCCCCTGAAACAGTGTTTCTGAATACACTACTGAGAATATATACCACACAAGAGATAATAAAATAGTTCATAAAAATGAAAAGAATGAGACAAAAGTACACTTCCTTTTCATGTAAGTGTACATGTATAAAATATCAGCCTAGGGTCAATGTGACTTGTGTTTCAAATTACTGAATAATTTATGCTGCTGTCTTCTGGATTTATCTAGAGATTGCTCAAAGCTCTGCTGTTTCTACCTGTGTAAAAGACGTTACTTCCAGCTTTTGTTTTGTCTACTCCATATTTAACACCTTTTTTCTTTGCCTTCTCCAACACAGTATTGGAGAATGGATATGTCAGCTGGTTTTACACTGGGTAGATAATATTGCTGTGTTTCAGATGCTACATCACACTATCAGACATTTCATCACAGATATACATCGTCCTTCTGCTTCCTGAATTTTGCAGTGTGGTTGTTTTCCACTTCAGCTTCATATTTTCCTGCCAGATGGGCAAAAGCCCTGTACATGTGGCCTTATTCTGCCATTGGACATGTAATAATTCTACAGCTCAGCTATAACTGAGCCTGAGGAATGCTTCCCTTACTCTTGTCTCCCTTTATTGTGTCAAAGTGAGCTTCCATTTCTCATTTATGAATTAGTTTTATCTGAATGTGTCGTAGTTCACAGTGGGGCTCCAATGGGTTACAAGTTTGGTTTAAGACATAAAATTACATTGGGGCTCAATGGATTGCATTAATTTATTATTTCCATTTACGTAACACGGCATTTTTTTTCCTGCAATGTCATTTGCCACTTCCACTAAACAATAATAGTCTGAGGTTTCCTTCAGATTACACACCTTTTTGAGAACTGAGTCCTATATGGAACAGCCAAGTCAAGAGTTCCCTGGCTTCAGAGAGCTTTAGAGTGAGACTGATAAAACTGGACATGTCAGCAAGGCATTCAACACCCACCCGTATTTGAGATAAAACACGTTGAAGTTGTTTTTCAGAACTGGACACCACATAAGAAAATTCTGACTTTTATTTTTTCCAATTTTTTTTTTTTTTTTAAATCTGTCAGCTTAGTTCCAGACAGAAGCAAACAAAAATGAGGAAACAATGATTGTTCCTTCCATTATAGTCTGTTTAGAGAGCAAGAAGTTGAAAAATAAAAGATTTATAGGGGGACACAACCCTCTGGGTTAATATATTTTGTGAGGTCTCTCTTTTTACCTTTGATAGCTGTGTTTAACTTCAGTTTCTAATGTCTCAGCCTGGGAGTTAGACTGTATTTCATATTCTGGTGAGCTGACTTTCAGACTGACCTAATTCCTTAAAAATAAGAAAAGAAGGACAGGTCATTGGGGCTTCTGTTTCTTTGCTCGAAGCATAGCTTCATGTTTCAGACAAAAATAAAGAACCAGAAGTGCAGAGTTAGCCAAAATTGCAATAGTTTTCAAGCATAGCTTTTGAGACTGCATGTTCTTTGTAATATACACAGAATGTATTATAATGTTTTGATATTTTACATTTGCATAAGCCTATTCTAGTACAACTTTCTACTTCTGCATTACTTCTGCTGAATTGCTGTGATGTTTGGTAAAAAATACAATGTGCATTTTGACTTTGATTCAAGAATTATTATTATTGTGATTGCTATTGAGCAGATTGTAACAAATCCACAGGTGAATAAATAAGAGGAGAGGAAAAATCAAAATCTCTTTTCGTGAACCTGCATAGGTTTTGAAGCATAACTAACAAAACACCCACTAATATTTACAATATCTTGTGTATGATTGTACTTCAGTCATATTCTATTATAGGTAGTACTTGCACATTTCTCTTTGCTTTCCTGTTATTTTGCAGGTTATATAAGCAAGATGTATTCTACTGTTTTTATCTAGAGTTTAGGCTCTAAAAATATCAAATATCAGCATATAATTCTAGATCTTAACCTGAGTAGGTACATCCAAAATATTTATGTTTTAAGGGAAATTAAACCGGACACAATAACCGACTTCAGAAAAACAGAATTCCAAGCAATGTTTGATAACAGTGTAAAATAACAGGGGAACTGGATTTCTGGAAGAACTTCTGTGATTTCAGTGTAACTATGTGAAAAGTAAACAATTGTTTTATCTGAGAATTAGTAGCAGTATCTTCCTTCTTCCTGTCTCATCTGCTAACTGGAAAACTATGGGAATCTGACTTCAGTGAGCTTCATAGCAAATCCACAGCAAAGAAAAGCAGAGGAAATCAATTTGCAAGTTGTTTTTTTTTTTTTTTTTTTTTTTTAACTCTTATTGATGAAGCATCAGCAGGTAACTGATCCTTAAGATAAGCTTCCTAATTGTGATATGAGGTTAATCTGGAATTGTCCAGCTGCATAAATAAGTTTCAAAGACAAAACAGTAACTTTGTGTGTATGCCAGCTGAAGTTGTGATTAATGCAGTGCTTCCTATCTGTGCAGTACTTCTCAAGGGATAAAAGGAAGTGCACCCTTAATTTTTAAACCCTAGGTAAACACCATCAAACATGTGTATGTGTAGATCTTGATTACTCCAGAAGTAAAACAGCAGAAAAGCACAGCCCTCCTGCTAACCAGACAAAGAGGATTTTATTAAATATCCAAGTCTTTGCTAGTTAGGTCCAGGAAAAATGAATATGTGCATTAGCAATGTATATCTCACCTAGTGTGAACTGAAACAACTTGAAATTAACTGTGCTGCACTGTTGGAATCCAGTGTTAATTTAATGTCCTTTTTTGCCCCATGTCATATGAAATATTCATCAACCAAACACATTCTTCAGAAAACAATTACTGTAATTCAATGCCATATAGAAATTCACTATTCCCTCCATTTCATTATCTCCCATCCTTCTCTCCGTTACTTACTCCTAACTATTACCTCCAGAGCTTGGCCAGTGCCTCAATTAATAGGTTTCTCCATACTCATACTCAGTTCTTGGCTATTTTCAATAATTTTATCTACTTCTGCACTTCAGGTGAAATGTTCCACTGTGCAAAGCTTCATAGGACTGATAGGTACTTTCACTTTTCCCAGGAGAGAGCAGTTGGAATCTTATTCCATCTTTTGCAGCACTACAATGTGTTGAGTTGTATTCTGTCCCCACCCATGCACGCCCAAAGAATTTAATGTTGCCTTAGACACTTTATAGTAAGGTGGTTAATAGCTAATGCCAGAGAAGTAGTTGAAACCTTGCTTAATTCAAACACTTCACTAAAATTAATAAAAAATAATGAAAGTAGTTATGATAATGAAAAACAAAACCAACAAAACAAAACAAACCACCACTCAGATAAAAACAGTAATGCCCAAAACACTTGCATCTCAGATGGCATGTTAGTTATCTACGGTCTATGCCACAACTACACCTGAGAAGTTGCACCTACCTGAAAGCTGAGAGGGGCTCAAGTCACTGATAAGGATGACACCATGTTATCCACAGTCCAAATCAGAGTACAGTGTCTAGCTTACCTTATCCTGAGGTCCAGCAATGAGCAAAAGACTCCGGTGCTTCTTCCCAGGAGACCTTAATTTGTCTGCAGAGCAGTTGAAGCTGCTGACAGTTGTTCCTCTGGGATTTTCTGAGGATCTTTCTACTGAATAGCAAGTTCTCTTTTTCAGATTGGTTTTCTGTCACCAGTACCTTGGTTTGAGCAGAATATTGTTGTCAATGTTTCAATCCAATCATTATCCCATTCATTTACTGTTGCTGGTTATTTCCTGCTCTTACTTTTGGGCACTAGTCTCCAGGTAGAGTTGTTTACCTCTTTATCTTACTTTTGGGTCTTACTAATCTCAGGCAATTCCCTTCCTTCCACTCATCATGCTCCGGTCAGTCTTGATTCCCATTTCTTACAGTCAGTGGCTATAAAGGTTGCTACATACATATGCCTGACAAGGTCATGGAAGCTCCTCCTGACATGACCTGCTTATTGAAGCTAAGACTTTTTAAAATTTTCTTTATTCACTTCACTATCTTTCACATATTACTAAGTAAATTGACTTATATCTTCATTCCTGCTTGCTGATGATTGAGTAGCTTTTTTTGCTCTTAGGAATCTTTCCTGCAGAGGAAAGAGTACTGAACACAAAATTACCTTCAGAGATTAATTTTATTAATGTAAGGGGGGTTGGTGTATTTTTATTCTTTTTTTTTTTTTCTCAGTTTGTTTTTTTCAGAAGATTTCAAAACTTAGTTGGGTTTATGGAGTCAGGCTAACTTCTAAGTACAGCTGCAAGTTCTGGATGTGTTCCTCGGTTCGCTATAGCTGATGCTTAATTTGTCAGGCCTGCAATATTAAATGCCAATATTTCTTTGAAATCATTCTTGACTGTTATTATTGTTTCATTCCACTCACAGCGATGTTGGGAAGACTTCAATGCTTCTCCTGAGCTACACTTTTCCCATTCAACATTTAGCAGAGCGGATATATGTGAAGTAAAAGCACAGTTGCATTAACTACCTGAACTTGTACACCCTTTCTGTGTCTGAAAGATGTCTTCTTTCCCACTTCTGAAGTCAGATTCCTGACAGGACACCTTGAAGAAGTTTGGGGGTTTTTTGTTAAAGGGATTGTCTAATTTCTTTTATTTCAATCATCCATGAAATTAAAGCTAGCTTTAAATGCCTCAAATTTCTCAAACACCGTTTCCCTGGGGAAAAAGACCAAACAAACAAAAAGACAAAGTCCCAAACAAGCAAAACCAAACCAAAAACCCCAAAGCTCCCAAACAAACAATAACAAAAACAAACAACAAACCACAAACAAACCAACCAACCAAACCCAACTCTCTGTCCCTCCCCCCAAAAAAAAACCAAAACAAAACACCAAGACAAAAAAACCAAAGGATTTGTTTGCTAGGAGTTCTGGGCGGGGAAGGAAGGGAATGTTTCTCCAATTGTTACTCTTGAAAATATTGAATTTAAAAAGGGCAAATAATGTTATTTTCAGAAGTGC
The DNA here is from genome assembly GCF_003945725.1 of Corapipo altera. NCBI lineage: Eukaryota > Metazoa > Chordata > Aves > Passeriformes > Pipridae > Corapipo > Corapipo altera. The sequence goes on along the minus strand of NW_020884934.1, from coordinate 551,349 downwards.
TTTTAAAGATCTAGGATTTTAACTTTATTTTCAAAAGTTACAAAATCTTCTAACCCTACCTTGCTGAAAAGCACTGAGACTTAACTGAATCTGTTGATCCAGTCTGGTTTCTGAGTGAGACAGAAATCATCCAAGACACAGAGGTGGTCAATTTTTATTGCTTTCTCTGCAATCGAAGCATCTAAACATCTTTTGGTCCTTTGGGCATTTCTAAAAACCAAGTAAGAACCAGGTTTCTTTTGTAAAGTACTCCAAATGTACTTCACATTTGGAATAATGTGGAATGAAATAATATAAATTCCATACAAATGGAATCACCTTCTTGTTTCATATTACATCTGTTGTACCTGCTTCATAAGATCCTAAAAGACTACAAATTTTATCATGTTATTTAGATGCATGGAGAGGTTCTTATACTTTATACAGTGATCTGAAAGGAGCTTTCCATTAACTAACATTTAAAAATAATTACTTACTTCATTAGATGCAAGGTTTGGAAGAGCTAATTAGTATATAATTTAGAGTTTGTTGTTTCGTTGGTTGGGGTTTTTTTTTCTTTTTGCACATGGTAAAAGGAAGAAGTGTGGTCTGTTAATTTGACTCAATGTACACATGTAGTAAGGGAGAATAGCCTTGAAAACCTTCCCTTTCTTCAGTAACCTTCTGCATATCCTCTTCCAAAGTAGAGCTTGTTTTGTAAAATATAAAACCATTATCAAAAGAGATAAAAAGAAGCAACACAAAGAAATTTATAGCTTAAACAAAGTCAGGTTTCTTGTGTGATGGTAATCTATTTGAATGCCCAAACCCATTAAAAACAGGGAAACAGTCCCTTATTTACTAGTTTCTTTCCTAAAGGAAAAAGAAATCAGCTTTAACTCTAGTATGTGACAAAACCCACAGAATTTGTGTATGCTGTATACTTATAGTGTAGTTAGGTATACCATTAAATAGAAATCAGCAGATATGGAGAAGATGCAAAAAGAAGTTTTAAAAACTCACTCTCAAAGCACCTTCTTCTGGTAGGAATGTACAAAGGGCACTGTGATTTCTTTTTATGTTGTGTTTTCATGTTGTGTCAGATGAGAAAGCAAAAAGACAAAAGCAATACTTTACTCAGTGCATTTTCAGTACTATGCTGTCCTGGTAAGGAGAGTATTCTTTCAAAAAAAGAAACACACGTTTTCAAAAATGCATCTGTTATTTAAAGAACAGTAATACAACAACATGACACATATTCTGTGAATGTAAATCAAATATATAATAGGAAATGAGGTGTCAATGCATTCACAGGTCAGACACAGCATAAAAAGGACCAGAATCTATGAACCTCTTCTCACCTGGGGGATGGGAGAAAAAATTAGTTTCATTTTATCCAGAATTTTGGGCAAAGAGAGTTTAGCAAGAGCAGTAAAGGAATATAATTAGTCCAGAAAAATATGTTTTCAGTTGTAGCTGAAATGAGGAGGTTACTGAATAACATGTGGATCTGAAGCCTCTATGTCTTGGCTCTGTGTTCTGACATAAATCAATCCTTGGACAGAAATCGCACTTTTCTTTGTTTCTTTTTTCCTTCCACTCCTGTCCTCCTGGAATATAAAACCAGCAAAATCATTTACCTTTTTTAATTTGAAGGTGTCTTTTAAGGTCTCATTTCTAGATTTATTTTTTAAATTAAAATCTGGAACTTTTTGTTTGGATGATACTGAAATCAGCCATGATGGTGAATCAAATCAAGTCTGACTCAAGTTTTAGTAACGTTGAACCAGTTTTCAGGATATATTTTCTCTTCATGAGTGATTTGATTTTGATCACAGAGTGTTAGGGAAGCAGGAAAGAATGGACTTTCAAGTACCAAATACCAAAAAGGCATTTGGTTCAAAATATTTGAGTTCTGCATTGCAATCTCCTTTTTCAGCAGAGGTTGGCTGCTAAATCATGGGTAGTAGCACAAACACTGTAGTGATGGATAGGCTCAAATACACCAATTCCACAGTTGCAAAACCAAGTAGAACAGCTAAGACTACAGGGCGATGCAGGCAACCAAGCTAAAAATAAAGGTATCTGTTTACTTTCATACTGTTCGTTCTTATTTACCATTAGACACTCAAAGGAGAACCTTCATGTTCTTCTAAATTGGACATATCTCAGATATTAATTGTTTTAAAATGCTTGTGTTCCTGTTTGAGGTAGTTTGCAGTTTCTCATGACCATCAATGCATTTCCTTTTATTGTTGCTATCTCATTCTGCTTTATCCTTTTTTTAGTGGATATTCACCTATCTTTATGCTCTAGTTGTGATTTGAGAGTGCAACAGAAATGAAAACATTCCAAGGAATAATACAGTTTGCATGCATTACTTCCCATTAATTTTGGAGAGTTATGTATTATTTACAGTATATATCTTCGGATGATGATCCGACTGCAGTTTTAAGTAGTATAAGAACCTACTAGTCTGTTTGTGGTGTAGGATGGAGGGTTTTTTTTGTCCTCAGATGTTCTCCTCCTCTAAATATAAATTTATTGGAGACAGCCACTGTCTTCTCACTAAGACAAATAATTCTATGTTCGGTAAGAAAATTTCTGGTCCATTAGATTCTTGACTTGTTCTTTGCAACTGCAACAGTTTCAGTTTGTTATTAAGGATTCTCTCTGAGGAGTGATATTGTTTCTTCCCAGGAGACAGACTGAATCCCCGATGGCCAACTGTAACTTGAGTGTTTGAGGCTCTGCTCCAGCTTGTTTCCCTCATGGCAGCATTTCCTATTCTTGGTAATGCCCAGCAGGGTTTACATCCTCAGCTGATTTCCAAAACATCTAACAAGGTTTATATTGACCCCTTGACATTTTACACCCTGAACTTGACAAAGGGGATTCCCAAACATGAAAAAGTTGATTTATTTTTTTTTCCTTACAAAATGAACAAACAAAACCCCATTTTATTTGCTTCCTATTTTTTCTGACTTTGTGGTAAAATACTGTTGCATGTCTATTTAAAGCTACATACTTATAAGCAAGATGGAAAAAACTGATTAACTTGTCTTATTTCACTGACTCTCTTGTGTTTACTCATGCTGTAGAGACCAAGTTCCACAGTTCACTGAAGAAAGTGGAATCAGTTTAATTTCTCACATGAACGGTACAGCAGAGAAAAAAAGAAAAGGTGGAAGATCGGGGGTAGTTTACATTAATTTACTTAAGAGACAAAATCAATTATTTCTTTCTACACTGAGCAGTCTGTGAGACAGAAAATATAGTGATTATATGCTCCCTGTACTTTTTAAAAAATTATTATTATTATTATTATTTTTATTTTATCATCTCTGGGATACTAAATGAACCTCTTTTTTTTTCCTGAAGTGTCCTGATGCACTGCAACTTATCTACGTATGAAATACAGTAGAAATCTTTTGAATATGTAAGTTGATAACACTCTGCAACACAGAATTTCTTAATAGATCTTGGTCTATTTACAAGGTAGATTACAGAGGTTTGGGGCTTGAAATACTCTCTTAACAAGTTCATTTTTTGTAGGTTGGGTTCTTATCTTTCAACATTGTGTACACCATCACTTTTTTTTGGCAAGATGATTTTATCACCATTTTGACTTATCTAAAAAGATTTCACAACCTTCCTCTCTGTTTTGGTTTGTTGCACTTTATTCAGTATACTCTTCAATGCATTGTTTTAGAAGGACCTTCTAAATGTCAGTGAATTTTAAAACAAAAAAACAAACAAACAAACAAAAAAAAAAATCCCCAAACCCCAAAGTATCTTTTCAGTTGGAAGATGCAATATAAACACAAGTAGCCAGTCAAGTTACCTCATACTGAAGGTTTCAAATTAAAAAAAAGTGTGGATGATGACTTGGACTGTAAATAATGAGAGAATATATCTCTATCTCTGGTCAGGGGAGACCTGAAAATACATAAGCAGAAAATCACTGAGTCGTTCCTCAAGAGTTTTCTGGGGACTTCTGAGAAGAGGAGGATTGTGGGTTTTGGTTGGTTTGGTTCAGGATTTTTGGCAGGGAAGTATGGTGAAAAATCAAGGTCAGGAAGCAGATGTAGAATTCATCACATGATTAATTTAAATATGAAAAACACTAATTTCCTTTCTGTTTCTTATGAGTAAATACTTTGGCAGCGATCAATGTCCAAGGAATCTACCAGGAAGAAAATAATTGGGAAAACTATTATATACAGTAAAGTTTAAACCAATGGTAAAATTACAAGGTGTTGATATTTGCTGCTGTAGGACTATAGCAGTGGTTTCCAAAATTTTTTCTTTATAATCCCTATCAGTAAAAAGTTTTTAAATGCGTAGCCCAGAGTGTTAATATATATATGTAGTTATTTATATATTATACACATATGTAATTACAGCAATTATGCACATTATAAAACAAACACAAGAATAACAATTTAAAAGGGATGAGATAAAGATTAACAATATTTTAACAATAATTTTGTTACGAGTCCAAAAAAACTTCTCTTGCTGAAAAAATATTTAATAATAATAAGTATTGTAAACAGTAGTGTTGATTGTGCTCCATTAGTTTTGAATTTTGGTTTCATATCTTGCTATAACAAGTTTAAAGGTTTGTTTCTAAATTTTGATACTTGGTTTTAATGACTGTCATAGCTGAAAAAAAGATAGCTCAAAGGTACATAGATCCAGATGGAAGAAGCGCATCATTTTCTGCACTTCCTAAATCATGACACTTGTTTTTCAATCCCATCCACCAATTATGCAAGATTTTTATTGAATGTCAGCTGGTGAATTTCCTCAATGTGAATCAGTAGTTCTTGCAACCTAATTGAAAGGTGCCACATTAATAAATGGCTTCAAAAACGACTGACAATTATTTTTCTTTTTGTGAGAAATTTTTAACAGGTTAGATAATTCCGTTTCCAGGGGTTTTATGTATACAGATAGGAGAATTTTTCTAGGTGACACATTCTTTTCAACGATGAAACCCCTTAATGATGGAAACATTTCCCAAACTCACTTTTCAAAATGCTCTCTCCATAGCATGAGGTTCTTTGGAAAAACAGTTGCTTCTTCACTCATTGTTAAGACGTCACCTTTACGTTGAAAGGATACATTAAGTCTGTTTATTTTTTTAAGAAATATCTGCTGCATAGCAGTCTGCTGACAACCACTTGTCAACATAGAAAAGGTCAGCAAGTACAGAACACTTGTCCTTTTGTAGAAGAAAAATGCATGACTTATCTTTAATTTTGACGACTCTTTTAAGCACTTTGATGAGAGATAACCAGGAATCCACCGCGTGGTACAAAAGATTTTCATGGTCGATCCCCCATTTCAAAACAAAATATTGTAAAGATTATTCTATTTAAATGTCTATAAAATTTACCACATACTGCAGAGCTCTGTGCACTTCTGGCTGTTATTTTCTTGCCACAGCAGTTTGTCTGTGAATGATGCAGTGAATGAATTCTACGTGTGGTGCTCTCTGTAACCTTACTTTGGAAACCTTTTTTTATTTTTATTTTAGTAAAAGCAGCCATTCCATCAGTGGAAAACCCTTGCACAGTTTCTCCATAAAACATTGTTTCTATTAAAGAAGTCACTTCCCGTTGAGAATAGATCTCCTTCAGTACATCTTTCCTTTCGTGGTTCACAAAGCTGTGGTTCGTAATGTATTTCATTATTGAAACAGAATCTAGCAAATAACCGTAAACTGTGACATATTAGAAACACATGCAATTCCAGCCAACTGTATAGGAAACCTATACCATGTAATTTGCTTTTATATGTTTCTTTAAATATTCAGCCATATTTGGTAGCATATTTCAACAAAATCTGCTGAAAAAAAAACATATTCCAGCCATTTCTACCATGGCAGTTTTTTGTCTTTTGCTCTTAAGAAGAAACTTCAGAAGAGGTTTCTGAGCATTTATTATTAACTGTAGTGAAGTACAGGGTTAAATATCTCATGACTTTAGACTTTGTTGATTACATCTAATTAGATTGTCATCACTTTTACCTCACAATATGACTGAGAAGAAGCTTGTCAACTACTAAGAGTAGGAGAAATGTCCCCTCTCCCATTTTATTGTTTTTTGCTTGTGCTCACATTATTACCATTATTTTCAGTTTGAGCAACGTGTCCATTTTGTGAGAGTTGGCTTAGTTAAAGCTGGATGATATAATCCACAAATCTGCTTAAACATGAACATCTGAAGTGCAAGATGTCACAATGTGCAGATGGCTGAGGGGGCACCACTGTTGCCATGAGTGGAGCCCCCACTCTTTGCCCAGGGCACCTCTGTGGCCAAGTAGATGATATGGGACTTTCTGACAAACAGATAGAGTGGGGGTTTTTTTTGTGGTGGTGGTAGTTTGGGTATTTTTTGTTTGTTTTTGTTGTTGTTGTTTTTGGGTTTTTTTAGATAAAAAATTTCAGAACTCTGATTTATATGTATTTCTTCCCACAGTCCAAAAGATCACTGTGAGCTACCTGGGGTGTGCACACCCCATTTTAGAGATCACTGTCCTGTATTGTACAGTTAGATGTACTTCATTTAACATTTTCCTAGTTTAAGTTTCAAATTAGAAAGCACGTTGGATCATGCAATGATAAAAAAAGGGTGAAGTGTTTTCAGGACTGTCAAGCCCAAATGTTCAAAAGGCACAGATCAACTGCCAGAATAACCAACTTAAAAACAACAGCAAGTTTGAGCTTCAAGACCAGCCTTGATTCATGTAATTCCAAGATTTTTTTTTCCTGTAACTATGGGGATTAGAAACATTATACACACACACGTGTGTGTAAATATATATATGTATGTGTATATATGTATGTGTATATATGTATGTGTATATATGTATGTGTATATATGTATGTGTATATATGTATGTGTATATATGTATGTGTATATATGTATGTGTATATATGTATGTGTATATATGTATGTATATATATGTATGTATATATATGTATGTGTATATATATGTATATGTATGTATATATGTATGTGTATATATGTGTATGTATATATGTATGTGTATATATATGTGTGTATATATGTATATATATGTGTATGTATATATGTATGTGTATATATATGTATATATGTGTATGTATATATGTATGTGTATATATATGTGTATATATGTATATGTATATATAATGTGTATATATATGTATATGTATGTATATATATGTGTATATGTATGTATTTATATATATGTATATATATGTGTGTATATATATGTATGTGTATATATGTGTGTGTGTGTGTGTGTGTATGTATGTGTATAGATTTATGTATGTATATATGTATGTGTATATATATGTGTGTATACACATAAATATGTATATATGTAGTGAAGGGAATCGTTCATGAAAGGCCTGTCTCAGGGACTTCAGGCTTTTAAGAAATCACTGAGACTCATGATAAAATTGTGACAGTTTTCAAGACTGTGGTGGTTTTTCTTTCTTTACACATGAGAGTACTAAAAGTTTTTCCCTCGTGGAATCTGAGAAAATCCCTAATGTATCGTGTCCAATGTAGTTATTTATATTCTGAACTTGCTACGTGTCGTGGTTCTGACAGACCTTCCACCAGAGTAGAATCCCACCAGTGGTTTCTCTCTGAAAGAGGAGATGTGAGTGTGGCACTCTGCCTGACACAACAACCTGCCTTCTGCACGGATAGCCTGTAGGCAGCCCGCAGGCAGCATGCATATGATTTGTCTGGGAGTGCCTCGTGGCATATGAAGCTGCCCTGTGGCACAGATGTCTGTTGTGTGCACAGGACACCACGTGCTCTGCAAAGCGGTCCCCAGTTGTCCCCGAGGTTGCTTTTTACAGGTGTCAGTGTCCGAAGGCCAGTGGGGTCTGGTTTTAAAAACGACTTTAGAAAGTTAAATAAGCTCTGTCTGTGCACAGAAAGTTGCTTGCTTTCAGTGAGAGGTCAGTACAGGATTTAGGATCTAAAATTCATTGGAAGCTGATTGGAAAAGCACTGTCAAATTAAGGACACCAAATAAAAAGTTCACCAGCAAAGAGCAACTAGGAAAATCATTCAGTGTGCAGTGATATGTCTTCTTTTATTCTTTTGCTGTTCATCTAATAATATTGAAAGAAATGTTATTAACTGTGAATATCTTGATAAGCTTGTCTATGCAGTTATAAGACTTAGATTTGAATGCTTTAAAATTATTGGTCTATATCTGCATACTTTTTTAGTAGAGGAGGGGAAAAAATAAGTTGGGCTGTTGTCAAATTCCAGAAGTAATGGTTTTAGAGAGACCAATAGCTAGTCTAAGGAAAAGCAGAAAGCTGAGACTCAGTCTGGAGAATACCCAGAGGGATCTTAACAATGTGAATAAATACCTGAGAGGAGTGAAAATAGCACAAGGGAAAGAGTCTCTGTTCATGGGCTCCCAGTAACAGAACAGGAGGCAGTGGACACAAATTAAAACACATGAAATGCTATCTGAACACAGGAGAGCTGCTACTGTGAGGCTGGTCAAACAGTGGGACAGGTTACCCAGAGAGATGATGGAGTCTCCATCCATGGAGACGCTCAAAACTCAGCTTCATGCTGCCCTCCACAAACTCACCTGGCTTGAGCAAAGGGTTTTTGTACTAGACGATTTTAAGAGGTCCCTCCCAACCAAAACAATTCTGTAAATTCTTCCCCCCTGCCCTAGGTGACATTTTAGAAGGCTGACAGATATTAAACTGCTAGGTGATGAAACTCCCTAACCTCCCACTAAAAAAAAAACACAACCAAGAAAAAAAAAAGAAACAACCCAAAAAACTTCTATGCTTTAAACACAAGGATTTAAAGGTCAGCTTACCACTCTCCTACACCAAACGAAGGAGAACAAATCCTGAAGAGTCTTTCCCAGAGCATGGTGATCTAGGAAACAGAAAACATCTTTGCATTATTTTAATCTGATATCTGGAAGATTGACACGTGCTAATTTCTTTAGGGAAAAGGGTATATCAGGAATCAGGGGGATAAATGTTTGTACCAAGATGTAAAAGGGTCCTTGTGCAGACAATATCACCATTTTGCTTTTTTAAATACTTTGCAATCCTTTTTCTTGACATGAATAATACATTACAGTGATGAATTTCTCCTAGGCCTATTCACATTCGAAGAAACATTGTGGTGAGAGCAGATGCTCTAGTCGTGATAGCACATAGAGAAATTGTCCATCAGATGGCATGGTAACAAACAGCTTTCACAAACAATCCAAAATATATCTACAAAACAAAAACCATCCTACAGCCCACCTGCTCAAAAGAAAATTCAGGGAAAAGCTATCAATGTTTTTTTTTAGAAATACCCTCCCAGGAAGATGTTGATGAACTGGGGAATGTCTGGAACAGATTGTTTTATGAGGGAAGAAGATAGAAATATTGGTTGTTTCAGCACTCCCAGAAGTGAAATTTTCCCAGCTTGCAGAACAGTTCAGTCTTGATTACTTAGCAGGCTTTGAAAATGTTTTAAATTATGTCTGTCATAGCTACTGATATGGAAAATATTGAGGACCAGATTATATTATCCTGGATCTTTGCACTAATCCAGAAGTTCTCTTAAACTTTCTTATAAGTTTTGATTTTGAAGTGAGCTGATGAAATGTAACATAAGTTCTCTCATTTGTTTTATTCAGTGGTCTGAAAGCTAGTGGCTTTTGCTTTGCTGCTGAATGGTAATAAGGGAGTAAAAACGCTTTGGGGTTGTGGAAGTGTGGACGACAAACAGAGCAAAATCAACAAAAATTGAGATTGGGTGGGAAGTGAGGAGCACTCGTACTGAAGTAGAAGGAATGGAAGGGAAAGAATAAAAGATACTGCCCTCAAAGTAAACGAGAATGGAAATTCTGGAAAACAAAAGGGGCAACATGCTGAGGGATGAAAGAACTGAAAAATAAATGTCAAGACAGAAGAAAAATTCAGATGAAAGGAAAAAAATTCCAGCGTTGTAAGCTTACCAGAAGATATTTTAACAACGAGAAAGAGCATCAAACACAAGGAGCCAAAAGAGTATGTGCTGTAATGACAGTGGGTCTGAGAGATACATGTGCCTCCCGTGACCTGAAGCAACACTCTCTCACCTTCATTGCTTGAAGTCTGCCTCATTGTGTTTGGAATAAAAGTAGTCTGGCTGTAAGCTAGAAAAATAGACGTGCACTGTGAGATTTATTTATTTATGTCGTCAACAGAAGAAGTTATTACAGCTTGAATAACAACTCTACCTTTCATGTGAGGTAAAGTAACATATTCAGCTGCTGGAACACGGTGCAGAACCATCACAACATCTGATCACTGTCACAGCACTGAAACAGCCTGAAAGCTTCTGAGTGGCTCCTGAACCCTATTTTAGAAATTAATATTTCTTGAGGTAATATTTCTTGGTCAAGGCTAAGGGTTTTATTTTAGAGCAAAGGGTAACTTCCTTGTGCCCTAAATAAAAGAGCTTTACTGGTATGAGATTTTACTTTAGAGTTCCCCATGAATGCATTTTTTTAATCTAAAGTCAGTGCATCAGAATTTGCCACATGGACGAACTCATGAGAATCGTTTGCAAATATAGATCAGATAGTATTTAATGCATGCCTTCAGAATTCCCTTGCTCTGCCTGTCACTTTATCTCCTCACTTTCTCCTTCTTAAGGGTTTGTTGGGTTTTTTTGGTTGGGTTTTTTTTGTTGGTTTGGTGTGGGTTTTTTTTTTTTTCTACTGCAAGCTTCAGGGATTTATCATGTTCCAAGTTTCAACTGCAGACAGGTGCCAAAACAAGTAAGTAAGCACCATTTTCCAACTCAGCTCTGCTAGCAGCTTTATAAAAGCTTAGTGAAGCTTTTTGCTTCAGATTGAAAGCACTGAACCCAACCATATATTTCATAAGGGAAAGTACATTTCGGGTTTTATTGGGTCTGGCTGTGACAGAGTTAATTTTCACCATTTCAGCGATCTTAGTGTCATATTCACCAGAGCAATATTCCACCCCATATGAGGTCTGCTCAGCAATAAAAGCTAAGGAAAAGGAGGGGGAGGGTGTTATTCGATATTATATTTGTCTTCCAGACCAATTGCCCTGGTTTCTGAAGCCCTGCTTCCTAGGAAGTGGCTGGACTTGGCCTGGTGGTTGAAAGTAGAGAAAAAATACCTGTAATTGGGAGGCCTGCAGTTGAACTGGAATCAAATCAGAACTGGACTGCTGAGTCAGGATGATATTTTTATTTAAACCCAAATAAAAAAGTAATCACACTTGTATCCTATCTACTGAACCTGAAATGAATAGCGTGGGAAAATGAGCCTTATGGTGAAGCTAAAGGTTAAACATGCATTCTTATTTTCAGTGCCCGTATGGATATATATGTGTGTGTACATATACACATGCATAATACCTGCATTAAAAAAGCATTTAAAAAAAAGGGGGAAATCCAAAAACCCAGCAACAATAAAGTCTTGCTGTAGAAAACTGTAAAGAGAGTGTAACTGCGTTTAGGAAGTAGGAGAAAACAGTGAAGTTAGTCTTTAAGCATAGGAAAAAAAGAGAAAAAAAATAAATTAAAATGAAATGAAATAAGAAGGTTACTATAAATAAAAATAACAGTTTTATTCCTTTGATTAACAAGCAGGGATGTTACTATTCTTCCTATAAGCTTGAGTTTTCAGACAAAAAAAAAAAAAGACATAGAGTTTCTGAAGATACTTGCACAAGAAATCAGTATTAAAGAAAATAAATAAAAGAGAAAGAAACAGAATTTAGAATCATAGAACTCCAGAGAGGATTGTTAAATCATCATTGCCTTGAGTGACAACTTCTAGGCCATGGCTTCCCCAAATTGTGTTTCTTTCCCAACAGAAGAAGAATTAAAAGCTATCAGCGAAAATTCCAGGAAGCCTGATAGGTGAGAAAAAAGTATAACTAATGGAATATTAATGGCTTTTATATAACATGGAATGGCAACAATACTGATTTGACACATTTTATATTTGGTGAAATTTCATTGAAATTAGTGAGGAAAAAGAAGAAATTAATTTTTGAAAAATTAAACTTCCTCTCCTGCTTATTATGGATTAACCAAAACTGTCAGAACACAAAACAAGATTTAATTTAACCAGAGCTTGGAAAAAATTAAGTGTGACAAAAATATTACTGAATGTATCTGAGGATCAGTGAATGACTCCTTAAAGCCTGTAAAAAAGCGAAATATATCTAGATATAGGAAATCCCCAAAAATGATTTGCCCAATTCTTGATTTATCAGTGAAGAAGGCACATTTCAATAAGGAAGAAAACATATTAGATTTGAAGAATGTCATAAAAATGTCATACCAGGACTTATCAATCAAGAAAAAGTGTCTGTCAGTCTCAGCAGTGTAAGTACAAGCAAAAAAAGTATTTTCAAGTCTCAACTTTATCATATCAGCAGAGGTCCAACATGAAAGAACAAATATTAGAAGATGTTAGTATGATTTGTTTAAGCAAATAATTCTTAGTAAAATAATACATTTACAGAAAGTTTTCTTGGATTAAAAAAATTAAATCAGGAATCAAATATGAGATTATTTTGAGATATATATTTTGTTTTACTATTTTTTGATTTACATTTTATTTTAATATATCTGGTTTGACTAAGTCTCAAAGTAGATTCGAGCCAGATTTTGTGATTGCAAAAGTGTCCAAACAGTAATTCTTTATTTATCTACTGGGGGTTCCACAATAACTGATCTTGGGTATATTGAATTCAACTGAACTGGGAATTGAATTAACCTCTCTTTATGCCTTGGTGTATAACACAGACAGGTTAGCAGTTGTGCCAGGTTTTCTGTATTCCTTAATATATGATTCTTCCTAGTCCAGAAGTAACTAAATTACCTGCAAATAAGAGCTGTTAGGAACCATGAGGCTTTAGGAGAGGATCTCTCATGAACACATTGAAATAGTTGTGTTATGTTGAAGTACACAAGACTCAGAATCGGTGTTTTAAGAATTGGACTTCAAAAGGAAATATATCCCATTGAAACGTCATTGTACCCTTAAAAAAAAATAAGCACTTGAAAAAGAGTCATCTGGAGTTGTTATCAACTGGTCTGGTTTCCTGTGTGGAAAAGGCTTTGAAATTTCCAAAGGTAGAATTTAGTTTTCCTTTATTAGTATGTTATCTGTATGGTTTCAAGTCAAGTATAACAGGTTTTTTTAACATTTATTTTTAATTTTATAGACCTTCTGTTTTGATCTATTTTTTGATTTCTGTTTTGGATGGTTTAACAGCTTCTTTAGCCAAATACATGGATTCCTTCCTGTCCACAGTAGCAGAAGTAAGTTATCTGTGGTTTTAAAATATTTATTTTTATATACATGGGTGTCTGTGTTTGCATTTTAAGATATTAACTACATATTAAATACATACTGTATATTTATAGTATATATTTATATTTTTTATTTTTTTTAAATTAAATTTATACAAGATGCATGTATCTCACAAGGTTCATATTTTATGAGTCCATGTTATTGGAACACATGAAAGCTAAAAATGCAACATTCTCCTCTCCCCAGGACACACTGTCTCATATTATTTGTGTGAGGACTTAATTCCACCCAAGTACACAGTGGCAGAGAATTCCAGAACTGCCACCAACTAAAGTTTAAAGGAATCTTCTTGTTGAGAATGATGAATATTACTAGGGATCAATCAAGTGCCCTACTGGGTATACTCTGTGGATGAAGCAAAATTGTAAGTGGAGGACTTTAGGGCTGACATGGAAAGAATCATCTCAGTTCAGATATTTGTGTTGCCCTCTGTAAAAGTAAAAGTGATGAGAAAAACAATCTCAGAAGAGATTCACTGATGAGAGAACTGAAATTATTTTGGTAAACATACAACAGTGCAGGCCACAAACCAGTAAATGAAATAAAACCACGAATGTGAGCTGCACACACAACATTCTGCAGGACAAATTATGTCTTGAATATAGATTAAATCAATTTTATACACAATTTATTAATGTTGTCACGGATGACCTGCTTCAAGTCAGAGCCTAGGTGAATTGAGTTGTTCACCTAAAGTAGTATTTTGTGGTCTTTACAGTAGAAATGAATTACTGTAGCAAAAAAGAGGCGTTGGGCAGAAGGGGGGGGGGGAAAAGGCAAATTGAGAAGGGCATTTGTACTTTGCAAACTGCTGATTAGCCGTCTGTAGATAAGCAGATCACTACCCACTTTGAAACACTGATGGCATACATTAGCCACAGGTTGCAAATGTGACTGCTGTATCAATCCTGTCTTGTGAAAGAATTCAGAAAACCTCCAAGATATGTCATTTGAAATTATTGTTAATTAATTTCTACTGCTGAATCTAAATTTGATCCCACACAGAACGAAGTTCAAAAGCATAATACCAATGAAACAGAGGGCATTTTGCTGCTTTGAACCACGAACAAATATGATTTGTCATATAGCACTGTGATTTTACCACGATGGTACTGATTTTCTAAAGATTGCATACAGAACTGGTTTTGAATTTAGTTTATGTCATAGGTGAAGTGAATTTTGTTGGCATCACTCCCCTCCCTATGCATAATTGTCCATTGCACAGCCCCTCTCCAGGTCCAGGATTAGATGTGACAGGAAGGCTCACCAATCTAGAGTGTCCCAGTAATGTCATAGCATATGTATGGTAGTATGTTAGCACTGAAGCAAAGTTGGCACAGATATTAGGATAAATTTAAAAATAACCGCTATGCTAGTAGTCATGTGCTGGAAAAACTATATTAAACTTACTCTCATCTTTTTAAAGTGCTAACAACCATGGAAAAGTAATAGAAGGTATATACATGAAACCATGAAAGAGTCTTTTGATTTCAGATTCCTAATCTCCTCCTCAATGGCCCAGTACTGCTGCAGTTCATCCCCTCCATTCCCAAAGTAGTTTTGTGTGCCAGGGTGTATACATAAAAAACTTCAGTTTCCTAGATTGACTGCACTTTCCTGAGCACTCAAATCTAGCAAGAAAGGGTTTATTCAAGGTAAACAAAAAAAACCCCACTTGACTGAAAATATATACTGGAATCTAACACTTTCTTTACTCTCAATTTGTTCCTTGGGAAGGCAAATACCTCAGTGTGTTGTGTGGTTGGTTTTTTTGTGTTTTGTTGGGGTTTTTTTCTCACTGCTGCCCTAGTTTAGTTATTGTGTTTCATGATTAGAAGCTATTGAGGCAGCCACCAGGACCTGCCATCATCTGCTGGTATCCCAGGGCCCTCTCAGGCTAGAACACAATACTGAAGCAAAACTTGTTGCTTTGCTGAATTACTTTCATCTGTCCTTAGACAAGAGAGTCAATCACATCCATACTTCTTCAGATAGACCTCTCTGCTGTGTTTAATGCTATTGACTGCTGTTACATTGATCTTCGCTCTGCCAGGTTTCCTTCCAATCCCAATGTGGTTTGGCCACATTGTGTTGTGAACTGTGGCCCTGACCAAAGCTGACTGTCAGCTCAGATAATGGCAAATCCTGTTCAGTATGGTTTAAGTCTTGGCTTTTGTTCAGTCTGGACCCATAGGACGAGGGGTCTGACAACAAAAGTCTCCTCCAGACAAACCTTAGGTGGTACATCCTGTGTGAGGTTGGCCTGGTGAGTTCTGGAGGGTCCAGGGAGGACTTCAGGGCCGTGTCCTCCCTTTCTGACCAGATCATTCCCACAGCCATGAGCCAGCTTAGAGCTTAAGGAAGAAATTAGTCTTTTGGTCCTTCTGAAGTCATAGACTTAAAAGTTGTTTGTTCCCATCACTCATTTGTTGAATATTCTTCTTCTCTTCTGCAAATTCCCATTAGCATGAAAAGGATTTTTATGTTCAGATATGAGAATTTGTTCTTTTTCTTTTATTACACGTACACGTTGGTTTATTTCTTTGGAATTTACTTGTAAATTACTTTTCATGAGGGCTAACATGCTTCTATAGATTGTGGGGCTGGCTGTTGGAAGGATTGCTTCCTTTGAGTATAGCCAAACATCGCTTTTCCTAGTGCAAATAACTACTTTTACTTCACAGAAATTATTTGCTGTTTTTTACATTAGATTAGAATCAGGTATTACTGGACATCCAAAGCAGACTGAGTGAATTCTAGAAGGAGTTAGCTTGTTAAATTACAACTATCCAGAGCCTTCTTATTTACCTTTGTGAATCTAGGCTTGCTTTTTTAATATGGTAAGGCATTACTGCAGCCAAAGTGAATATTAATTGAAAAATAAAAAGGCCAAACATTGTAATTTATAAGAAATGCCATGATCAGAAAACTATGGCAAGCAGTAGATAAGCACTATTGTTTTCTATCCGAACTTCTAGGTGAATAAATTGATAATGGGAATTACGACTATAGCAACACCTATACTAATCAAAAAAATTGCCATAAAAATTATACATAAAATTCTACTTTTCTGCCATAAAATGTTCTTCTTTCTCACCTTTCAGTGAGAATGCAGCACTTTTCAGTCCTTTTTTTTTTTTTTCCTCTTCAAAAGTTGACTCTCAGTCAAGGAAAAGAATGAAGGCAGAAAGCATTCCAGTAAACCTCCTTCTTCATCCCTACATTTGTGTAACCTTTCAAGATTCCAACTCCTTATTAATAGTTTCAGTTTCTAAAGCTCATCAAATTTTTGTTTGATAGTAGTGGTATTGAGACAGACTGCCAGTGGAGAGCAGCCAGTTTCCTCTGAAAACTCCCAAGATCCAAACAGAGTGTGTGAAAGCCCCCTGGCTCTCTGTTTCAAATTACAACTAAAAAAAAGAAGTCCAGAAAGACAGACACCCCCCAGCCAAAAAAACCAACCAACCAAACAAATAAACAAACAAACAAACCCCAACACACCAAATACTCAGAACATCTCCATTACCAAATAAAGTTTCAGTACATTGAAGGGTTTAGAGACTGGAAACAACTAAGAACACAAAATAAGCATTTCACAGTTCGTTTATGGCAACCAATTCTTGTGTCACAGATCCATTTTTTTCTGGTTTTGCAAACCAGACATAACTGAGTGAAAATGAAGCCCTTGTGCTTTTGCCCTATTTCAAAGGCAGAGGGTTGGGGTTTTTTTATATTGATCATAATTTCTTACTTTAACCAAGTAGACAATAGACAGTGTTGACTTTTACCCAGGAAAAAAATTTCATTGAGTAAAGGTCTCAAAAAAAAATCAATCTAAAAGCAGCCTTCTAGTTATAAAATAATTCTCTTATTTCATTGTGGCATGGTACAGAAAGAGAATGTATAAATGCACTTCAGTTAAATCATATGTAAAGATACAGACAGGAACCACTCTTTTAACACTTTGTTACCTATATATAACATCACAAGGATAATTAGATGAGGAGAGAAAAGGTAAAATTGTTTTGTGTTTACTAAATTCCTTTTAATTTGGAAGATGAAACACAAATTCACAGTAACTGGTTTGGGGAGGTTTAGAGTGAGGGAAGAATCCAAACTGTGGATACCTTTCTGTTATACAGTTAATGTATGATTTGACATTTGGTGTCGTCTCTGTCACAAATATTTCACAAATATTTCACAAGGCTTAGGAAACATATTTCCCTTGTGCCAAAGCATGAGGCACGCATCTCAGCCTTGCTAGGGAGAAGGCAATAGGCCTGAAGTTAGTTCTTAACTTTGCACCTAGGCTAAACTCCTTTTCTGAAAGGCAGACAATTTTTACTTTAGTATGTGTTTTGCTCTAATAGTTAGATTCTATGCCTTCTTCAACACTCCTGTTCCAAAGTGTTGTATTTGTAGAGTTTGAATATTACATTTTGTAAAACTTCAGCTTCTCTTTTTAATTTGCAAACCATAAAAAAGCAGTTTGGTTTGAGCTTCTGTGAACCAAACAGTACCTCCTCTACTGGTGAAAACTGACAGAGCTACAAGGACTTGAAGCTACATCAAAATTTTCAGCTTTGAACTCTGCTTTAAAGTTGCTGGGTTAATTTTGTGAATTCAGCAAAAACTGAGCTTTGCACATTCACAGACAGAATATTAATGCTTCAGGTCTGTTCCTCAAACCTTTGAGATCAAGAGAAAGTCTAAACATGCCAATCTTAACTTGAATGGCTGTACTTTTCATGCCTCTTTTTCACAGTGATATACTGCAGATTACAGTTACAAGGCCAGCTTGGATTTTTAGTCTAAAGCCAACCCAGGCAGAGCACAAGAAACATAGAACACTTGCACAAATATACTCTTAAACTTTGGAGAAGTGTTTGCTCTTCTTCAAAACAAACCGCTCTGTGTCAGTGGAGGATAAATGTTAAAAGCACAAATTATTATATGCCATTTCTTCTTTTTTATTTTTCTTAAAATATCTAGATTTCTTACAACAGACTTTCTAGTCTGAAATGGGGGCTACTGTAATGGATTCTTTTGCTTTATGTGCAGACATGCACACATACATTTGTGGTTGGGTGTATATATATATATGTATCTGTACATATACATATGTATACACAGAGTAAGTCCACAAAGTGTCCTTTAGAATTAGTGGTATTGTTGCAATGATTTAAAGGGAATTGAAAAAAGGATTTCAGATGCAGATTTTGTTTTATTTCTGTGCAGAGAATAACACAACTGCTTCCAATAATAAGAAGAAGAAAGAGAAAAATATCAGGTGCCACTGTTATATTTAACTTCTGATTTTTGAGCCCTGACCTCAAGTTTCCACAAAATTGTTCTTTCTTCATTTAACTCTCATGAACAAATAGCGTTGTTGCTGTTTTGAAGAAGCATTCTGAGTTTTAACACAGTCCCCTTTCTCCGCTTCTTTTTCACGGCACAAAACCTGCAACGGTGGTGAGTCTTCTTTATCAGTCTCTTTTTCTTGTTTGTTTGGGGGTTTTTTTGACAGAATTATAATTCCTTTTCTTGGCTTGTCTTAGAATCCAGAGTAATGTCACTTAGGCCTCAGGGGCTGTTGAGCAACAGTAGCAGGTATAAGCTGAGGAAGTCAAAGTAGCATTAGCAGTCGTGCCTGGCTTTATAATAGCAGTTTCCTCCTCCAGGATTTGTCAATTTTGATTTTGCAGTTCAGTCAGCAATGGCATGTGCTGTTTGCCTCCTGTCTGTTCGGCAAAATAAAGGGAATCATTTTCTCTTCTAGGTGACAAGACTGGAAAGGAGCCCTCAACCGTCCATTTTGGCTTGCTGTGCAAGCTGCATTTTTGTCGCCCTACAGCTGTGATGACCTTTTGTGTTTAGGAATATTTGATTCCTCTGGATAATTTAATAACGGGCGAATCCTGCTCCATCTCACTTTTCTTTTCAAAAGTTGCATCCTTTCTGAACTTTTCCACTTTCTTTTTTCTCTATGTGAGGAAGAGTCTGAAGGAAAGAAAGGTGGGGAGAAAAGAGGAGGGACAAATCTCATTTCTGACTGCAGGGGAAAGTCAGTAAAGAATAATGAGTTGGAGGATACAGGTGATCTTCTTGAGAGCTCTGTTCCCACTAGACAGTACTCTTGCCATAAAAGGGAAGGATATAAATAAAACCCTAAAGCCAACAAAAAAACCTGAACAAGAACAAATAAACAAACAAAAACAAACAAACAATTTAAAAAAACAACCAAACAAAAAAAAAATCAGCCAAAAATCCCCCAACCAACCAACCAACAAAAGAAAGCCTAAAACCCCAAGGTAAATTCCAAAGTTAGTACAGTGAAGGAAGTAGTTGATTCCTGAACCAGAGCTTGGAGAGAAAATAAACCCCAGTATCAAAACCTCTGTTGCCTGTTGTGAATCTTACAAGTGCTGTATGCAAACACACACCAGCACAGCTTTGCTATTAATCACTGCACCTTTTTCAGGGAGCTTGCAACAAATGAACTCAGTTACTTAGCCCTGGGATTTCAGTCAGAGCTTATTTTGAATCCTCCTTGTGCATACAGACTGCAAATATGTGCCAGATCCTTTTGGCTGACTGAAGGCGTTTCAAACATGTGAATAGTTCGCCTGAGATATCAGGAGTTTGGTGTGGGGGTTTTTTTCGGTACCCACAATATTAATTAAGTGCAGAACACTTGCCCCTGAGAATGCAAATTATAATTTTAGTTCTGAGACTATTTCCATGTTTGCCAGCTCACACATTGTGCAGTGACTCATCAAAATGGATTGTGTTAGTCATTTGACGTTTCAGTTAACCAATATGAGAAAACATGCATTATTTTAACAATGGTTAAACGAACATGTGTAAGCTTTTCTGAGGGAAGAAAAAAGTTTCTAAAATATCTTTTTATGTTCTTTTTTTGCATAGACAGAGTTAGATATTATGGCAGTAGAGAGATGCCTAATTTTGTGGTAGATTTGCAAAACAAGCTGCCACTGTCTTCAAAATTTATTTTGTTCTTGTAATATAATGCATTCATTCTTTATGTCCTCTTTTTTTCTTAGAACTTCTTGTAATTTCTTTTGTAGATGTAATTTGTTAGAGGAGGATAAAGTATTTGCCTCTGTAGAGTACTGGCAAGAATATCAGTACAAAGTTTGTGTATTTTTTGTAAGTAATAGTAAATTATTTCCTCATCTTTGTCTGTCTCTCCACATTGTTAACAGAATTCTCCATAAACTCATAATTACTTTCAGTATTCATTTTCTATTGGGCAAATACTTTTAAATTTGGGGGGAAAATAGATAAAAAGATATTGTTCATAAGATGAAATTTCATGCAGAAAAATCTTCAATCCTGACACAAAGCCATAGCCGAGTTCCAGGGTAACCTAGATGACACTACACTTTTAGGAAAGTTAAAAGGAATTTTTAATCAAACAAGTGCCTGTAGGGCTTTGTCTTTATTGAAAAAAAAATTGTTATATGGTGTATTTCCCAAGGCAGATTAATTTCAATGGACCACCTGCATTTTGCTGTGAGAGTTGTGTGGCAGATGCAAGATAAAATAGTCAAATTCTAATCTAAAATGCATCTGTTAAGGTCCAGGTAACTCTGAAATAAAAAAATGCCTTTCATTTTGTAATGACTGAAAGCATAATGTGGCCTTTTAACTGTAGGAATTAAGTAAACCTACTTGAAAAACTAATCCATCTCCAGAAGAACTCTGAATCACTCTGTAGTAGAATTAAGACTTCTCTGTTTCAAAAGAGCTAAATCCAGGAAAGTACAGGAAATATCTGACACGTACCAGCACAGATGTGTATGTGCATCCAGAAAGTATTACAATTTTCTAACCAAAGAAGGGCAAGTGTATTAGGGAGGTGTCCAAGGCACTGGGAGATAAGAAAAAGTGTATTTATCAAATCCCAGAGACTTCTGTAAGGTTTATTCTTAAGACAATCCTGTTGAACTAAAAGTGTACATCTAGAAAACAAGATGTCTACTGTTACAGCACACACTATAAGAATGTGAATGCAGCTTAGAGCATGCTTTATTCATGAACTTTTCAAACTACTGAGACCTTAAAGGGAAAAAGCTGAAGTATCTCCCTCTTAAAAAACCTCAAAGATAAAATATGTATTTAAAATAATAAATTATACATAAATCTGATTTATAATTTATTAGCTGTTAAATTTTAATCACAGAAACAAGAAGAATGGGATACATGTAAATACAAAAAGTAAACACATAGACTGGACGCTTATGTGAGAAAGAGAGTTTTTGTTTTGTTTTTCTAATGCAGATGCAGTCTAAAAGAAATTCTTCTAAGACTGTCACAAGAATACCACAACTAGGAGTATTTTTTCAATGAGAAATATATTTTTTCTGCTTTGGTATTAAAGCATGATGTTCTCTGGCATGCAGTGGTGGTGTTTATCCAGGTCAGTAACATTCTGTAAGGTAGGGCAACGTGGACGTATCTGGAATAGTCAGTTCCCACATTTGTATTCAGGGAGCCAAGGAGTCCTGATTTCACCCTGTGATTTTTATAACGTGGTTATAAACCATGAGTTTGCATGTCAGGTTTATAAACCTGAGTTGCATGTCAGAGTCTTGAGGGATCTGCATATTTAATAAAAAAAAAAAAGTGAGAATCAGAGACCATAAATAAGAAACACTTCAGGCTTTCTAAACTAACCACATTAACCTATGAGCAGGGCTCATGAACATGTTTTAACATCACTCAACATCTTCCCCCTCTTCAATACAGTGAAAACATGGGCTACATCTAGGTCCATTTAAATATATGTACATATGTATAATTAGGAATTTAATGGGCTGACTCATTCAGGATTAGTTTTTAACTGTAAGAAATTGGTTACAGTCATGACTCTAGTACAAATCGATTTGGCAGTGGGTACAGAAAACAGACCTAGCAAGCTTGTTAATAGTGCTATCAGCTGCATTCCAAAAATATTCTGATTGCTCTACTTTATGAAACCTTCCTGAGCTGTGCAGCTGCCAGGGTCACAATGAAGGCAATAAATAAGGGGTTTCACTTGGAAATTTTAGTCAAGCTCATGCCAGTGCAAGACTCACACAAAAGCTGCCAGGTTTTTCATACTTCCCCACTGTTTCAAGAACCTGTTCAAAAGCACATCAAAAGCTTTTTGGGGGGTGAATGATATGAGTTACAAAACCAAACAAATAAAAAATACTTGATGTCCAAACTTAGAAGAAAACAAAAATTCTTGATTTTATACTTAACATTCTTATATACGTGTTTTAGATCAGAGGTTAAAAGGTGAAGTGCTTGTCCTGCTGCACTGCAAACACCGAGGTGACCAATTGTAACAGAATGGTGAATTGATTGAAAAATACTTTGAAACCACCATTGTATTTTAATTATCTTAAAATTTGGGGAGTTCTGCATTTAGTAATGAGTTTAGTAAAGAAAATTGGAGAAAAGTAATAAGGCAATAGGACTTGAAGTAGTTATCTTTATGATCCCTTAAGGTATTAGAAGCATTCTAATACAAGAAAGCAAGCATCTTAATAAAATATCCTTAAAAATAAATCCAATACTAGTAAAGACTACTTGTCTCTGTAAAAGAGGTAGATTGCAGCAGTGATCTTTCTCTCTTTCTCATTATTTCAATCTTTTTTTTCTGTTGTTGAACCAGAGGGCGATGGTTTAGTTTATTGCACGTGAGAAAGCTTGATTAATGTTAAACTATTAGTAAATCAAGTGAGGCCTTGAAATATTTTGTCCTTTTCAATTCACAATGGAACAAAAAGAAAATCACTTAGCAACACCTAACGATGTGAAGCTGTAACCTTAATGTTCATTGGAATGTCTGCGCTCTTTTTGTAACTTAGTCAGTTCTTTCACAATTCTGGTCTCTTTTTAGCCTTCTAATACTTTCCTCATTAGTGTTGCTAAACAACCCCTTCTTTGACACACTCTTCAGATGCCTGTCTCACACTGTATTTCATTTCATTCTTTCTTTGATAGGCTGTAATCTTGTTTCTCTTTACCCTGTTACAGCTGTGTAAATTTAAATTAATTTGCCTTCTTCATAGATTTGTACAGCCAAGAATAGAATTCCATCACCCCGAGATGCTCGTTGTCAAATATTTGAGCATGGCAGCCACAAAATGTTGATGAACTCAAGGTAATTCTTGGTACCTGAATATTTCATTTGTGCTTTCAAATGAGAGTTGAGGTCTTTCTAATATTTGGTGATCATAGCTAGGACTAGTGGTACTGCCAGTGGATAAGTTACAATTATCTTTAAAACGTTTCTTCTTTAACTGCTGCAGAAATCTTAGTCTGTCAGGAAGAATAAGAGTATTAAGTACCTAAACTATGGTTTCAGTTAAATCCCATTTGAAGGACTTCTTTTTTCCACTAAAACATAGTGTCATCAAGGCAAGTTTCTCCAGAATCTTTCCAACATGTTTTCTTCAATTTATAGTGTATTTTAGCAAGGAATACTGATAAAAAGAGCCCAGGTTTTTGGAATTTATTCTAAAACTTTCAACTTCCAACAACTTTCCTGTGAGGAAGGAATGATAGTGACTTTAAAACTTATCCCCATGGCAACCTAGGATTAATACAAGAATTACTGAATCTTCACAGTACTTTGTCATGCAACAAGTGACTTTTGATTCCAGTAAGAAAAGGTTTGTCTTCTCCCTCTGTTGACAGTTGGTGTGTCCCTGGCTGTTGTTACCTTTTACCAGTGTAATAACAGTCTAATCTCTTGTTTGCAAGGCTTGAGCCTTCAAACTGGTGACAGGAAAATAGAGAGGAAGGAGATAGGTTTTTCCTTTCCGAATTTCTCTGGTTTAATCAGATTTAGTTTATCGAGAAGGTAATACTTTCAGGACTAGACAAAACCAAAGCTGGAAAGTCAAGTGATCCTAATTAGTAAGTTAGAAGCATGACACCTGTTCTTGCATCTTTGCTTTGGTTGTGTGTTCACAGTTCTCAGTTTTTAAGGGTGTGGCCTGATAACATTCCCTGTTATCTCATACACCATTTTCTTTTAGTACTCAGTCTCATTCTACTTGTATACAAAGGCTACATGAAACATAGGTTCTTATTCTTCTTGTGTATATTCTCTAGCAATTTTTACAAAAAACAAAGGTTCTACAAAGATATTAATGACTGTACCTGAACTTGAAACCTCTGAGCTACGCAGGAAACTGTTGCATAAAGTGTTTAAGGATCTACCTATTATTTGGAGCGTCTAGACTTTGTAACATCAGAGTCCTCTGCAACTTGCATACTGAAAGCATCCCATGGCTTCAGTTGTTAGTTGCTTTTTGCAGATTGTATCAAGATGCCCCAAAGTATATATTCAAATGCATATATTTACCTAAAAGCTGCATGAGAATGTCTTTTCAGAAACTATAAATCTGCAATGTTGCAAATCAGTTCAGTCCTTGCTGTTTCTAATTTTGGATTCCTTGTTGTTACTAGCGTTACTTACTTTGTATTGTTTTTATAGTTAGTCTTTCTTTTAGATATATTTTATTTATATATGTTTTTCTGCATTTGTCTTTGTGTTGCTAATTTTCTGGTACTTTTAAGCTAACTTTTTCACAGATAGGTGTCATGTAATGAAGCACATTTAGGGCTAGACTTTTTGTTAATTGTCTAATTCTGTGGTGTATTTCACATAGGCTTTGTAATATTTGCAGATTTTGTTTCCTTATCATAACTTCTGTCTTTTCATTTCCTTGCATAATTTTTCTGTCTTTCTGATGCATTATTTTCTCCAGTTGGTTCTGTCATTCCTGTCACGTTTTTTGGCTTTTTATGGGTTGAACACCAGGATTTCCTTAGAGAGAAATTGTGATATACTGACATAGTATATGAAAAAGACAAATAAGAATTTTAAATGAACAGAGGTTTGCTAAAAAAAGTTTTTCTCTTTAGATCCCCCCCCTTTTAAATTTGTGACGTAAATATATATTTTATTGAAAGCAGATTATTGATGTTTCCCAAGGTTTTCTTTTTTTTTTTTCTTCAGTATTCCAGGATAAAAATTTTAGATTTCTGTGTTATCTACATTGCACCACATCTTCCAAATCTCCAGTCAGGTGATCCTTGTCATGACAGCACCACTATTGTAATATCCACACTGACTTCTATTTTAATGTATTTTATGAAACATCTTTGGATACTTTAACCAAACTAAGTTATGTTCAAAATTACAAATGCAATTCTACGATTAGGTTTACTCATAATTAAAGCTGCTGTATAATATTACCTCTTTAGAGTTGCCTGCAAGGCTCTGCATGAAAAGCTAATCATTTGGATTAACTTGGAGTAAAAGTCTAGCTTATGATCACAAATGTGCCCCACAGGAATTTTGTTACCTGTGTTGGGGCACATTACACACTGTGGTTTAAGAACATACACTTAAATGTGCACCTATTAAGGCTCATTCTTGTCTCATTTACGCTGGTATAAATCACATTGAAATTACTAGAGCTGCATTGCTTTAATGGCATTGTACTGGGAGCAGAAGAAAGCTGATTAAATTTATGTTAATTGACACTAATTGGCAGTAAGGACTTGAAGAGGATAAAGTTTTTAATAAAGTATTAAACAGACAGAAGATCTGTCTAAACCAACCAAAGGCATTTTCTCGTACTAAAATGCTGCTGCCTTATTATTCATGTCCTAAGACTAATTTCTAAACTAAAATCAGCTTTCCAGTCTTGGGGTACATGGAGTCTTAATGCATCTTCATAGTTAATGCTAGTTTTGCTCTCCCATAGCCAAATAGCTTTCATGTTGTTGACCTACCCCTCCAGTCTTAGGGCTAATTCAAAACAAAACTTGCAGGAACATTTCCTTCTCAGTTCTGTAGTTGTACCCCATTGCTCCTGCATCTAAGCATCTACTGAATATTCTTCTAGTAGACGTTCCTTTCTTGAACTGCAGCTTATGTTTGACGGGTTACACCTGCAAGAAGCTTCCTATTACCTCTCTGTCTTAGGAGCCTTCTAAATGTGGTGTCATACTCTTTCTTTAAAGTCTGAAAGTCGTGGCTTTACTTATAGCACACGCACAGTCTTCTGCATTTCCTTGTTCATGTAGATGTTACAGAATCCTGCTGAATTGATATTCTGTTTGTGTTCTGTGTCTGTGTAGTGCATTAAATCTTCAAGGACAGGCACTGTGTCTATGTGTGTATTATATATGTATATATGTGTATGAAATACAGTGACACATTACACAATGTGTGTGAATGTGTGTGTATGCAGCATGTACCCTCTATTTATACATACACATAGTGTACTTGTGAATATATTTGGATTCGTTACTGATATCTGGGGCTACTAGTTCAATACAGCATTGAAGATCTCCAGACAGGTAATGTGTGTCTTACTGCTTTGTCCAGTCAATGAACACCAGAACTTTCCTGGGTCCTTCATGGAGAAGTTCTTAGGACCTCTATACTGAGGTCCAGTGAAAACAAAAAAGTTGAGTTCTTCTGACAACAGTCCATCTCGGGTCCTGTAATTGTGATTAGTCCTAATTATGCAGAACATAGGTAGCCAGTAGAGACTGCTTTGGAACCTGAGGCTCTCAGATTCATGGCATAATCCTACTGTGATCTGTAGAAACATGGTGCTCAGTTGCTCATTTGCCATTGTTTGAAACTTTGCAAGTTAGGGTTAAACCACAAGGCATTTTCACTTTTGTTTGGCTTTCCTGATGAACTGTCTATAACCTAAGGGCATAATTTTTGGTACTCATTCGTGATTTAATCCTGTCACAAACCCACTGTTGTCACTGGAATTCTTTCCATGGTATGACATGCATATGACTGCCTCCCCAATTATTTAAATTGACTTTAAATGGCTACTCTCTACAGGACCTGGCTAGACTAGATGCTTAGAGTACTGAATACTTAGTTTTATTCTGTGTTCCAACCTGCTGAAAACATTTATTTTCAGTTTAAATTAGAACTGTGGGTTTTCAGATGTAATATTTAAGACGTAATTAAATATGGATTAAAAAATTGATTGCAATTTGCAGTAATTTAAATGCTTAAATCCCTGCTCATGACCACTTATTAGGGTTTTAGATGCGCGTGTAGAAATTATACCAAATTCCTTCATGATTTTAGTAGCTCAGACTCCCCAGTGGTAACCAGTGCATGCAAACTAGTGCTTAATGTAGCTGTGTAGTGCTCTGAACATTTTTAATACTGGATTTATTGAGTTAATAATGATATTATTTAGATATAAAAAAATCTGGAGATGCCAAAAGGAGGGGGGAAAAAATCAGCTCTGGTTTCTTATTTATTGTTTAATATTAATATTTTTTTCTCAATTAGAACCTCAATAAAAGGTTTAAAAGAAAGTTTGCCACAACACAAATTTTTGCTTTAGTTTAATCACACACATGTTAAATGTAAATCCTTGAGAAGATGATTAATAAAGCCCTGACACATACATGCATATCTATATTTTTTATTAGTATTGCTATACTAATAAAATTCCACAGTTTTCTTAATAAGTGAACATTCATCCTACTAATTCAACAGTTCTCTGATTCCCAGAGGATCCTTGCTAACCACAGGAAAGGGAATCTGCAGGAAAGTGTGTATTTCTTTTTCACCTTCAGTCTCTGAGTTCTGAACATGTTGCTATTCAGAAACAATGAAGTGATTTCTCCCTGGTGAGATTTTTAGCTTTATCCTCTGTAAAATCTGTACCAAGAACCCAGATTGTAAGAAGTATCCCTAGTTTGAATTATTGTTGTGTCTCAAGTAATGCTGCTCCAAATTTAGGAAAGAAAAATCTGTAGCACAGAGGGAGGAGGGAGGTAATACTGGCTTTTAAGAAGCATTGGTTCTCTTGGCCTCTGGTTAAGCATCACCTGTCTTACTATTTTCACCACTGCTTTCCCTATTGTCAGCCTTCCCAGCCTTTCTACACATCTTCTGTGTCATTTATTCTCAGGAAATTACAAGGTACTTGATGGTATCCCACCTGAAATATAACTCTTCATTTTCTTCATAGATCACTTCAGGCTGCCTGCACACTTTTCCAGGCAGAAGGGCAATTCCCTGGTGTGTATCAGACATCAATTCTCACAAAGCTGTGGAGAGAAAATGTGGGGAATTCAGTTTTCTACTGCAATTCCAGGATTAACAACAACTTCATCTACCTGGTTTGGGCAGTGTTCATCCAGTGCAGTGCATGAGTGAAGTCTGAGTCACGGGACCTGCAGGCTGAGGAAAGGAACCAGAAATGTGGCACTGTCTCTGAAGGGTCCCTGCATAAAAGAAGCTTGAGATACTTTCCTGATTACTTGAAAATAGAGTTGTTTTCATTCACAGGCATGACCTCCTTTGCCCTGAAGGACACTTGGCCTACTATGAGGAGGGGAGGATTTCTAGAAAACTTTCCAGGCAGCTACCACAGCAGTGGAAAGGAAAATAAAAGAACAACTGTTAAAGATGTGAAATAAACATTAAGTGTTTCAAGTTAATACCTTTGAAATTCTAGATGTTTTCCCGGGTCACACTCTTTTTTGAGGTACATTGCTAACATTTCATGACTTATTCTGAATTGATTCCAGTAATAATCTGTTTATTCTCTGTTGCTTTTTCTCATGTTTGTTCGCAGACTGCTGTTCTCCAAATAAGCTAAATAAGGACTTTATGCCCTTTTCATGAGCCTAATTGTCCAAGTCTATGGCCTCTTCTATATGCAAAAGATCTTTACTGTCTGCTGACTTGATCACTATGTCCATTTGCTTGATCTTGTCTCAGAGTAGGTGAGGACTTGGGGTTTGTGTGCTGGGACAGTAGGAAAGGAGAGAAGAAAACTACTGATGTGAGAAAAAGCCTAATTACTAATTAGTGAAGTTCTCCATGAAAAACTCTTCCCCCTGATATTCCCTACTATTACTTATGTAGGAAATTTTTTTGGTTGGTTGGTTGGTTGGGTTTTTTTTGTCTATCAACTAAAATGATCAATAGATTAAATTCTTTAAAAGCACTACTGTGCTTTGAATCAGACCATTTACTGGTATATTGTTCTAATACCATAAAAATCAATTTCACGAGTTTGTGGTGCACTGTTGGGAGCTCGGTGAACTACCATCAGACCTTCGTGATGCAGTCATCATCACTTTGTATAAGAAGAAAGGTATTAAATCAGATTGCTCAAATTACCGTGGTATTACTCTGCTCTCCATTCCTGGCAAAATCCTGGCAAGAATACTCTTGAACAGACTAATACCCACTATAGCAGAAGGAATTCTACCTGAAAGTCAGGGTGGTTTCAGAGCCAACAGGAGCACCACAGACATGGTATTTGTCCTCAGACAACTGCAAGAGAAGTGTAGGGAACAGAACAAAGGTCTCTATGTAACCTTTGTCGACCTCACCAAGGCTTTTGATACTGTGAGCTGAAAAGGTCTGTGGCAGATTTTGGAATGTTTAGGTTGTCCCCCCAAGTTCCTTAAAATGATCATCTCACTCCATGAGGATCAGCACGGCCAAGTCAGATATGGCAACACACTTTCTGAGCCCTTTTTAATTAAGAATGGTGTGAAACAAGGCTGCGTTCTCGCTCCAACCCTATTCACCGTCTTCTTTAGCATGATGCTCCAAAGGGCCACAGCAGACCTCAATGATCAGGACGGTATCTACATTTGATACCATACTGATGGAGGTCTATTCAATCTAAGGCGACTGAAGGCCCACACCAAGACCTTAAACCATCTTGTCTGGGGGCTGCTTTATGCTGATGATGCCTCCCTTGTTGCCCACACAGAAGCAGCCCTGTAGCGCTTAACATCCTGCTTTGCAGAGGCTGCTGATCTCTTTGGGCTGGAAGTCAGCTTAAAGAAGACAGAGGTCCTCCATCAACCTGCACCTCAGGAAGTCCCCCATCATCCCCACATCACCATTGGCCAATCAGAGCTAAAATCAGTCCAGCAGTTTAATGACCTTGGTAGCCTCATCTCCTCAGATGGTAAGATCGACGGAGAGATAGACAACAGGTTAGCTAAGAGTATGGCGTAATAAACACTTGAAGAAAAACACCAAGATCAGTGTTTACAAAGCCATAGTGTTGTCTACTCTCTTGTATGGTTCCGAATCATGGGTCATCTACTACCACCACCTGCGTCTCCTAGAACATTTCCATCAACGCTGCCTCCGTACAATCCTTAACATCCGCTGGTCAGATTATGTGACCAATATATCTGTACTAGAGCAAGCAGCTGTCACAAGTATTGAGACCATGTTACTGAGAACGCAGCTGCAATGGGCAGGGCACGTCTCCAGGATGAAGGACCACCGCCTCCCTAAGATCCTGCTCTATGGTGAACTTGCCACTGGCTGCTGCATGAGAGGAGCCCCGAAGAAAAGATACAAGGACTCCCTGAAACAACATCTCAGCCTCGGCCATATTGATCACCATAACTGGTCTACTCTGGCCTCAAATCGGGAGGCCCGGAGACACACCATCTATAACGCAGCTGTCTCCTTCGAGAACACACGCAGGATCACTCTCGAGGAAAAAAGGCAACGCAGAAAGAACCGTGTCTTGCAGAATACACCATCTAAGGAGTCTTTCTGCTGTGCCTTTTGCAATTGGATATGTCTGTCACGTATTGGCCTCATAAGCCACCAACGTGCCTGTAGCAAATGTGGATAGTGCCTTCCCAAATCTTCATTCGTGAAGCCTATCCATGATGATGATGACCTTAAAAATCTTTTCCATTAATTGATGGAATCTCTTCCCTGCCTATAAAAGAAAAAAGTATCACAGATATCCCCAGGATTTAGAATGCCATTTCCTATTTAGAATAATCTCCATCTAAGTCTGTCACACGGATAGAGAATTGAAATTAAATTTGAATGGATTTGGGTTTTTTAATTAAAAAACACAAGCAAAAAACCAAAACAAAACCAAAAATAAACCACAAAACAAACAAAGAGAAAAACACAAAAAAAGCAAACCAAAGTAAAACCAATACATAACATATATCACAATTTGTCCAGCTGCTCTGTGCACCTACAGGTCCTGACATGGTTCTCCATCAAAAATTATTAAAAAATACAGCAATAGTCCTATTGTCATGCAGAAATAAAGTGACTGTTTTGCTGAAATGATACAGGCAGATTTCATTCCTTTGACTTGATTATTTTTTCTTTATCTAACATTTTGTCAAGTCCTCATAAATTTGAAAAGATCCAGACATGAGACTTGAGCATCCAGAAATGCAGATGAAAGGAAAAATCAAAATGAACACTACTTTGATTGAGAAATAAGAATGCAAAGGAAGAGCATAGGATTAAGAATATCCTATAAAGTAAGGAAAAGTCAAAGCATCACCTTTTGTGGAGTTTTCTAGAACAGAAAAAAAATTTACAAAGCAGGACTGGCAGCCTCTGTAATCTGTAGTCATTAATATCTTAGCAGGTCTCAAAGTCTGAAAGCTCTTGTCCTGGCACAAGCACCTGTGCAAATGAAAGCCCCTGATCCAAGGACATGATCCACCAGCTTCTGTAGGCTTTCACAGGATTTTCTGGTAACTCTGAAAAGGTTTAGGATTTTTCAGCTGAAAAGGAGTTGCAAGAATGAGCCAGTGCTACTTGCTCAGTCCTGTATGTTCTATATTAGGTTCCACCAGAAGAAATTAAGAGCGTGACCAACAGGAAAAAATATTGAGACTGTTAATAAGTTTGTTTTAGCTGCTTTTTTTTTATGCTGTACTTAACTTTTAGAGGATCTGTTGGTATACAATTAGTCTGACTATTGTTGTTTTGGACACTCTAATGCACTTGCCGGTTAAAAGGACTGACATTTTTGTGTATGACTTCGGCTGTTTTCCAAGTGGGCAAAGAGAAGCCAGGTTTATGCAGAGAGTTTTGTTTAAAGTAAGAGACCAATAGTCCATCTGCAAATCAATGCTTCATTCAGTATAAACAGAAAAACATAAAGATTTATGTTTGCAGATTCAAAAGCCTTCAGACAGCCCCAGCAATGGAATTAACCAGTTGTAATCTTCCTCCAGAAACTAGACATGGTTTCCTGGTTTGGAACTAAAAAACACAGAAAATAGATAAAGCAACAAGGGAAGTTCCAGTCAGTTACTTGTTAAACATTTTTTCAAGAAGAAAGGTGTGAGCCCATGTACCATTTCCAATGACTGTTTTAGTTACTGTAAACAAGAAGTAGAAAAATCAGACTAGGCAAAAAAATCAAAAGGGAAAATACTGCAATACAGTAAACGGTAAATCTTGGAGGGGCACTTTTCTGGGCAAGGAAGGAAAACCTAGAACCACTGAGAAGAAGCAGCTCTAGAAAAAGGGTTATGCAATTCCAAGACTCTTGTGTAAGAGTCTTTTCAAACAATACCTTAAGATCACACATTTTGCGTAGCGAAACCATCACAATTTCTCTAAGATATTGTTTTAGGAGAAGAGATTTGGAGAAAAGTCAATTTTGATGCATTTTCCATTTTGCTCTTTTTCCCATAAAAAAAAGTGATAGTTCAATGTTTTCTAGCTCCTACATGCTATAAACTCTTTGATACAGTCCTGTATTCTCTTTGATTCTTAGGTAAAAAAAATCTAGTTAATCTTTTCAGGTTTTCCTCTTATGATCTCTTCTTCCTTGGAATGAACTTTCCTTCAAATCAGGACTTCACCTTCCCACTTGTCAGTAATCGAACCCAAAGTGGAGTAGAAATGATTCGCTTTTATTCTACGAATTGGACTAGACAGTAGACTGTCATTCAGAGCAGCTCTGAAGTCAACTCTGATCCATACAGGTTTTCTAGCAGTTTGCCTTAGAAAACCACAGAACCCAGGCAAGATGGCAGGATGATGTGAATTCCAGTGCCAGGGATTCATTCACTGGCACTGAGACACCAGAGACACTCACTGAAGCTCACAAGGATAACATAGAACCAACACCAGACATATAGGACACATCTATGTTGTGTTCCAAATTAGAAATTAAAAAAAAATAAATCTGTTGTTCTTGCCATTACACAGATCCTTTGGCATTGGAATTAGATAGACCCTTATTGGAATAAGTCCCTGGAAGTAGGTGAATTTGTAATGTCCCTCATCAGGTGAGCTGGAAACACTTTTCTTTTAAGAAATACAGGAACTTCCCTTTCCCAATTCTCAGGAGAAAGGAGTGAAGGACAACCCTTCTTGATGACAAGGTGGAGAATTCAGCAGGTGCCCAGGCTTTGCCCATGCAAAAGACACGAGATACCCAATCTGAGTTCTGGAGTCTGCAAGTATCCTGAGCTAGTGCCCTTCAGGGAGGAGCTCAGTAGGTGGTAGCAGGTAACAACTACTTTCACAGAAATTATCTTGCATCTTTGAGAGGTGTGACCACGAGGCTCTTGCAAGCAACCTCAGGAACCTCTTTAGACCTGCAGATTTTACTGGGTTTTGAAGGTCGGGTGATGGCAACTTTAAATATAACTTCACTTTCTATCTCCCTAGATTGCTTTCTTTATAGAGGATCTCAAAGCTGTCCACAAGAAATTGAGCACAGCTCTAACAAACTTCATGAAATCCCCATTTCCTTTCATTTTGGGGTAAAAGTTTCTCCATCATAGTTTTGATTTTAATTTTTGTTTTGGTTTTGTTCAGAGGTTTTTTTTGTTTGGTTGGTTTTTTGCCCTTTTTTTTTTTTTAACTATGTAATCACTCCTTTAGAAAGTTTTAGGGGAAGTGGAAGGATAGATTTGCATGGAGTTGTTTCAAGGTTTTGGAGGGATGAGAAGGGTCTTACTGGTAATAAAAAGAATTTGCAATTGAGGCAGTATCAAAGATACATGATTGTGAGTTGGTGATGTAAAATGTAGCTGTCATATTTATCAAGAAGGTGAATTTTGCCTATTACTCACCTAACCCTCGAAGAACATATACTCAATATGAGAAAGTATGACTGCATTTTGTGTACCACTGTGTGTTGAAAACTCACACAGAACCACTATTCAATTTTTGTAGCATCATATTTTGGAGATCATACTTTACAAACAAAGCCCACGAGGTTCAAAGTGAATTAGAAGAGTGAATTACACTATGTTGTGACAGATAAAGAGCTCCATGGTGTACACTTTTGACTTGACTATGTGTGTTTGAAGTTCAGATGAACATAAGGTGTATATTAATCTATATTATTTATACTTTCATGTCTGGCATTTAAAATGTCAAACATGAGCCTAATTCTATTGTGATAAATACAGACTTTGAGTAGCATAAATTTAAAACCTTGGAACAACAAAAGAAGCCATCCAGCATGTAAACCCAGTATTTTTTTAAGGCGTAAGATCACTGATGAGTTAAAAAGTACTGACTGATGACAAAGTTTTAGTTTTAAGGTGCTTCTTTCAGTGTTGTTACTGTTCTTCTAGTGTTTTCTTTTGCTATTAGAACAGTGTATTTATTTCTCAAAACAGATATGTCAATTAGGGAAAATTTAGCTAGCAAAGAGCTAGAACTGAGCAAAATCTACACCACTGAGCTACAGTGGCATTTCTGTTGTCATAATATATTGATTTGTTAAGTAAGTACTTAATGTGGTGATGACAAACAGAATTTATACAGGCCCTGATGTAAAAGATCTTATGGAAGCTTTAAAGGGAGATAAATAAATTATATTAGTAGCATATGTGAAAGATTATATATAGTTCTGTATTTTCCTGAAAAGTTTTTAATAACAAGAAATAGCTATCCTTATATGTAACTATATTGTATTCTGTATTGGTACCCTTGATTATTGCTGGATGTTGTATTGATCTTTAAAACCCACATAAGGCAATTATATTTTCCCACATACCTGGAATTACTGACATTCAGAAATGTTTAAGATGAAAGTAATAGAGAAAACCAGAAAGGTAAAAAAAAAAAATAAATGTGTAATTTCTTCAAAATGATGACCTGAAAATTTTTTTTCAAACCATGAACATGTTTTTTAGTATCAGAATATGTGTTTTTATATTATATGCTATTTAAAGTATTGAGGTTCTATTTTAAGGTAAGTAATATTGTAATTTATACTGTGTGAAATAAAAGTGAGTAATTATTTTTAAAACATTAAAAAATATCTCACCTTTCTGCACTTGTATCTAAACTCTGGACCTGTATTTCTTTAATGAAAGATATTTTCATTATCGGTTTTGATCAGCTCTGCACAACACCGGCTAAAGATCTCCAATCTCTAGTTGCTTTGATGACAATTTTGGTGACACTTTGAAACTTGCAGATTATTTTAATTTGAAAAGGGATAAAAAATGATTTCTCTTAAACAAACCTTTTCTTCTCCTACCCAAAATAAATGCCACCAGGTCTTTGGTCCTGATTCTTATTAATTTCTATATTTTTACAACACGGATAAAATAATTGTTAAATCAGAAAAACAGTTGTTTATACATACTTCAATGTATTTGTTGCTGTGAAACTTGCTTTGTCATTCACTTTTGCATTCATCACTCTCAGGAATAAAACAAGTAAGTTCAATAGAGTCAAAAGCATCAAATATGTGTTTAGACAATTAGTAGAAATTACAGTAAGCATTTTCACCTTTTTGGCATATTAGATGTAAATTAAGAATATGTTGAAGTAGCAAAGGAAAGAATCCAGAAGCCAAGAGAACCACAAAATTAGGTTGTATATGCAAGCCTTTTTCTTTGTTTGTAAAAGTAAGTTCTTAAAAAATAAAACCTGGAAAAAGAAAGTTTGTAATGCACTAGAAAAAAATATTATTTTAGATATTTCTTCTGTATATTGTGTACAATTTATTTTTTTTTTCTTTTCAGTCCATCAGACAAAAAGACAATAAAATGATACAAATCTTCTTCTTGAGGTCAGCCTGTCAGATGAAAATTGAGCTCGGGGCATCAAGAGGAACATCTAATCCTAAATATCTTTTCGTACATCAACTCAAATTATACCTTCTGCACTGAATGTAGAAGTGAACAGCAGCACAGGTTAAAAAAAAGCAAAATAGGACCAAACACAGGGGAGTTAAAAGTTTTTCCTGCTACTGGAGAATTGTTGAGTGTTCTGATGGAGAAGTGATTGATATTAATTTAGTATTTTTCTTCCTTTTCTGAGTGCCTGCCCTCCCCCAGGAACTTTCATCTTTCTTAGTCTTACAGACAAGTAGATCTCCTCTCTTCTGATATTTAATGAATAACTTTTTTTAATGCCTACACTTGCTTATTGTACAGGTTAAGGTTTTGCTTCTAGATTTTTTCTTTGGGAAAGGTAAGACTCCCACTGAAACCACAGAAATCCAGCAGGATTCTCTCATAGACCTGTGTGTGACATCACTGTGGTGGCTGAAACCCAGCTGGCAACTCAGCACCACAGTACCCCACCAGTGGGATGGGGGAGAGAATTGGAAATAAAAGTTAGGAAGATCACAGGTTGAGACAAAGACAGTTTAATGGGGAAAGCCAAAGCCACATGAACAAAATAAGAAATTCAGCCACTGATTTCCATGGCAGGCAGATGTTCAGCCACCTCCAGGAGAGCAGGGACCCATCACACGTAATGGTGACTTGGGAAGACAAACTTCAACACTCCAAACACTTGAATTTCCTCCTTCTTTCCCCCTGTTTGTGTGCTGAGCATGATGCCCCGTGGTCTGGAATATTCAGAGGATCAGGTGGGGTCACCTGTCCTGGCTGTGTCCTCTCACATGTCCTTGTGCCCCCCTTGTGCCCCCACTCACTGGTGGGGTGGGGTGAGAAGAAGTAAAGGCTTTGGCTCTGAGTAAGCCCTGCTCAGCTTTTAAAAAAAAATCTCAATGTTATCCAGAGTGCTTTCAGTACAAACCCAAAACACAGCCCCATACAAGCTACTGTGAAGAAAACTACTCCAGCCAAACCCAGCACAAACACACAGAAGTGTTGGTCTGATGCTTTAGTAGTTGCAGTTCTCAATCGTTTCTCCCCTCTCTCTTTTCTTTTTAATACAATGGGCACGTAGCCTTTTAAAAACAAACAAACAAACAAAAACAAACAAAAAACCACAAACAACAGACCAACAAAAACCCCTAACTAATCAACACAAAAAGCAACCCCCAAGAAAAAGAAAAGCAGAATCCCTGGCTGAATATCCAGAATCCTAGTGATTAATTATAGAAACTCACAGCAGAGCAGTTAAAATGCACCTGTGCCACACATGTGGCCTTGGTATGCTGGGTATTTTTTTTAAACAATTACAACATTAATTGTTAACAAAGCAACAAACATCTGGTCCACTCTGAAGGGATCATAGAAAATTGCCAGATTGAAACAGACTCTCTAGTCCATTTTGCTTGATTTGGAGGTGATCTAAACCTGTTGTTTCTAGAGAAACCAGATATGATCTCTGGTGTGTTATGGCAAGTGGACAACTGCTGTGCTCTCTGCTTTCTCTAGCACTTCTGTCAGAAAATTAATTTTCACTTCTGGCTTGCATAACAATTAGAACAAGTTGAACTATGCATTTAAGAAATGTTGACCTTTTTAATATTAGTATTTTATTTCA
The DNA here is from genome assembly GCF_003945725.1 of Corapipo altera. NCBI lineage: Eukaryota > Metazoa > Chordata > Aves > Passeriformes > Pipridae > Corapipo > Corapipo altera. The sequence continues at coordinate 513,419 of NW_020884934.1, read as the reverse complement.
ATGAATCATTCATTTTTGAAGATCTGGTAGTTGTCTCTGATTATATGAACCTCGTACTTAACAAATGTCAGATTATGAATTTGTCATATACACTTCAGGAATTTGCTGTTCATGTTACCCATGGCTTGACTGCATTTCCTGTGCATAATAGAGCTTAAATTTCTTACAGGAATAAGAGATGGTAAAACCAAATATAGGTACCTTTAAGTCATTGTGGAAGTAATGTGTTTTCAGGTATAGGCAAGTACTCTGGAGTCCCTGACTACAGAAAGACCTGTTCAGGTAGGGATATTAACCAGTTATTACATTATAAGATCAGTTTGAGAAAGTTTCTGGAAAGAAAAGGGGTTTCTTCACATGAAATTATTTGCTTCTTTCCTTTCATTTTCATAAATGTTGATGATTATGTATTGTTAACGTTTTTAAACTAAAAACATGTAGGTTTTCAATATATGCAATCTTCTCATATCTTTAGTGACTTCACTGATATTAAGAGAAAGAAAATACAAATAATATATTAATTCATTTTTGATTCCCAGTGTTTACATTAATGCAGTATTGTTTTCATCCAGATTTCTTCAATTCTTTTGAATTCTTTAGAAGTTAAATAATTTTTTTACTACTTCTTTGTATCATCCTTTGTTCTATATGATTCAATCTCTTGTAAAAGATCTCCCTTCAAGGAGTATTAATAGAGTAAAAAAGAAAAGGTTCTAATTTGTCTTCAGCTTGCTTTCTTGGTTTTTCTGTTTCTTACATTTTCCATTGTTATGGTTTTTAAAAGACTCAGGTGTTGATTTGTTCTTCTGGTAAGACAGAGAAGAGGAAAATATTTTCCTTCAACAGAGAGACAGATCCAACTAGCCATTTCCCATTTAATGGTATAGAAGAAATTAAAAGAAGAATTGGAAACTGGATTGATTAAAAGTTTTGAAAGGTGTAATAAGAAAAAAACTTTAGCTCAGTATGCAATAGTATAGGTATAATGAATTCTAAATTGTATCAGTTATCCAAGATTAGACATTGCTAGTCTCGTTTTCTCTAAATGGCAGGGTGAAATATATCCATGTATCTACACATACCAGCAAAACGTGTATATTGTCAATGTCTGTATACATTTTATTCTTACGTCCAAAGTCAGCTAAGCTTTAGCCACAGAAGGCAATTTTGGGAGCTTTATGTAGAAGTCCATGAAAAGGAGAAAAAAAGATCATATAATGAAATAAAAGTATTAATAAAGTTCTATCAAACGCAGGGTATTAGCCTGCATCATACCAGATGCGTCTTTCTGACCTACACATTACTCAACATAATGGAAAAAAAGACCAAAGGAATATAAAACAGGGGAGAAAAACAAAATTGGAAATCAGCCTGCAGCTGAGGGCAGAGGCAGCTGTGGATGGCAGGAGTGTAGTTCATTCACCAGGGTCATTCAAGGAAAGAGTAAAAGTGAAACTTGAGTACAGAAGTAATTATGAAAGAGAAGGAGAAGTTTTCATTAATGGAGAGCTAAAAACCTAGCCTCAATCTGTGAAATTTCTCTTTAGTAAAAATGCAGTTAAATATGCATTTATGTCTCACCGAAATAATTTTTAGGCTCTTGTTCTGATATCTTTCCCCATTCCCTGTGTAATTGGGACTACAGATATGCTGCATGTTTTGAACTGAAGCCTCCCCAAGAGTCTGGTGACTTCTGCTTCCAAAAGCAAGGGCAAACTATAAAGGATATCCTCAGATCAAATGGATTTCTTCCCTACTGTATACCTAGAAAATGGCTAGGGGCTTCAATGGCCCTATGAATTTGTCCTAATCTAATAACTAAAAAACTAGGTTCTTCATTAATATTCTCCATTCTGAATATTTCTTTCTTATTCTTCGACCTCACAAGGACAAAATAAAAAATAACTGTATTACTTGACATTTCACCTTTTTATTGGTTTGACCTTTTTTTCCTGTCTTTCTCATAATGCTGTTTTTCACTATGATATGTGTGTGTCAAGATCAGGTAACATGATCATCAGCCATGTAATGACAACAAGATTCTTTTTTCACACACCATTTACACTAGTGCAGTTCAAGACAGTTTGTTTCTCCTCCTAGTTTTTTGTTTTGGGTTTGTTTGTTTTTTTTTTTTTTGGGGGGGGGGGGTGATCACAATAATTTCTGTGTCATTTACCTTCTCTCTGATCTATTCCATCTGAAGACTGATATGAAAAGTACAGATAATATTTTCCCTGTGAATGCTGCTTCTCCACTGTATTTGCTTTAAATCAGATCCAGCATCTGGCAGCCCTATTCTGTATTGCAGCTCAGACTGTAAAGGTGGATAGAATTTATTTAATTGAAAGTGAAGTTAATGATAGAGCACTAAATTCTATCATATGTCCCTGAATACTGAAATCATTTACTATTGCTAATGTAGACCATAAACCCAAATTCCTCTACAGTCATCAATTCTGGTTAGAAATTTATTCAGGGTGTCATCTTCACCTGTTCACTGCTTGATTAATGTGCTCTAGTCTGGTATGTTTAAAGAATGCAGAATGGCTGAGTTGGTTGAATCATGGTGTCTTTGCCTTTGCAGATTTTTCACCCCATTTCAAATTCCAGAGCATTCTCACGCCACATGCATTTTGTTTGTTCAGACATCACTCTCTGAGCAAAACTTCTTCCGCACAGTCACTTGGGAAGGGTAGAACACAGAGACTAAAATTCATAAAAGCCTTCTGAGATTCTTGTTTGCCAAGCACAGAAAAAAAAAAAATAACGCATTGGATGTTCACTCAAACCACTCAGTATTTCTTTCCTCCTGTTCTTCCCTCTTTACCACCACATGCTCAGATCCTATTTTACTTATGAAGAAGCAATGTGTTTTAAAAGCATGTCAGAGACTGATGTGCAAATATATAGCATGAAAATTTGCATGTTATTTCCTAATTATACTCTTCAGGCTCTTCTACCATTTTATAGAAATGAACGTGATCTGAGCCTTGAGAAATGAAAAGGACAACTTATGCATGTCGGAGTGCAAAATGGATTATAATGACCTTTAACAACTGCAACAAAACAAAACAGAAAAACCTCTGAAAGGAAAAAGAAAAAATCTACTTAACAAGCCTTCTGAAAGTTGTGATTTGCATCCTCAGAGCACATTCCTACCTGCTCTCATCAGAGATTTTTTGCAACTGGAGGAAATGGTAGTTCTTGTTATGTTTTTTCTCTTTTCAAGAAAAAAGCCTTCCACATTGGGCACCGTGGTGGATTGTCTGGTGTCATATTCACAGGTCTTGAAATGTATCTCTAGGTTCACAGAATATGTGTGTTTATCTCACTGATGAGCTGTCAACGCTTTCTGCTTCTGTAATAAATATTTGGGTGCTCATCTTTGCAGCTTATCCCAAGGTACAGCGTAACCAGCAAATGTATTCTCAAGGTTCCCTAGCAGATGCATTGCTCAATGTTTCATGCAGTACTGGTAGCAGATCAATTAGCAAGTGATTACCTGGTTTACATGGTTCTTTTTCAGATCATTAACTTCTTGAGGAATGTTTAGGGAAAGTACTATCTCTTTGCGTGTGATACTGCTAAAAAAAAAATCAGTCAATTACTGTGTAAGTCACTCATTATAAGAAACTTGTTGTTGCCTTGCTGGGATTCTATTAGAGTTTCTAGTTGCTGTTTTTCATTCTTAATAGTTGATCTCTGCATAGCTCAAAATAGATTTTGTATGTATGACATTGTAAATACTACAAATTGCTAGAAGATGGTTAATGCTGCAGGGAAACAGTATATTTTAAGTTTAATAATTTTTTTTAATTTACGTTTAATATCCTTTATTTAGTACCTAAAGAAAAACATTAGAAATTTGAGATAACCAATGCAATTTCCATATGCATGGATGAGTTTCAGTAAATATCTAGATTTTGGAATGTAAATGCGGCCACACCCTGGCTTTGCGATCTCCTTGTTTTCACAAGGTTAATCTGAATATATCAGTATCTATTTTCTCTTTTTTAGTTGCTATCTGAATTTGTTTCCCTTCATTATAAAGTCAAAACACCAACAGAGGAGTCTGAGTGATTCCATTTCAGATAGGTGACTGGAATAATTGTCTAATTTTGATTAGAATAGGCTATGTGATCAACATGTGTTAGAAATCAGGGCATTTTTAAACACCTAAGTTTAGGCTACCAAAAATTAGACATGAGACCCCTATTGTTAGGTAAAATATAACATACTTAGCCATTCCATACGTATTACTGCCCAACACATTCTTAAAACCCTGAAATAATTATCAGTCTGATCTCTCTGCCAAGCAATGTAACTTCTCTTGCACTTAGAGCATTTCTGCTAATATTTGATCTAAATCACACTCATGGCAAATTAAACTGATCCTTCTTGCCCTACACCTGATTGAAAATGAAAGCATGATTAGTCTTTGAAAAGGAAACAAATGTCCACAGAGGGGACCAAGGTACTGTTCACCATTTCTAACTTAAATTCAGATTATGCCTTCTAAAATTCCATCAGTCTTGTTGGTTTTCCTTGGACTCTCTTCAGCACAGATATTAGTTAATATATATATATATATATTAAATTTTATCACAGTTTGGACTGGAATGAAAAGAAACTGATCGGGAAGACGCTCAGGAAAGTCAGGACCTCCCACTATCCATGGTGCTGAAAAAGGGTCACGTAACAGGGAATAATTTATACATAACCATCTACCACAGAACTACAGTAAATTTTGGAATTCAGACATAGTAGTAGCTCCTATAGATACTCTCAGTGTGATATATTGCAGTACAGGCATCTGGTTTGAAGCAGTTATTGGTGGGCTACAAACTAATTCTCTCTCAGAAACTCACCATTTTGTGTCGCTTTACCATAAATTGCTCATGACCCAAAGGGACATTTTGTTCTTGTGGGTTTTGCAATGTCTGTTGTCTACTAAGGCAGAATTTCAATTAGTGTGAGATGCCATCCACAGCAAGAAAAAACATCAAATAAAATTTTTAAGTGCAATCCAACAGTGATGGATTTTATTGAAATAACTACTTCTGCTTGATTACCCAAGAACAAAACTAGATTTGTGGTTTTGCTGGTTTTTCCTTTTGTTTGAAAAAAAAAATACTTTGAAGTAAAGTTTTGGCCCAAAATTCCAATGACTTGATTTTATTCCATAACAGATTCTTTTGTGAAACCTAGTATGTCAGTTTATTCCTACGTCTCTTATTTAGGATAAATGCATAAATAGGTATTTGTTAACATACTAAATAAATTCAGACTTAAACCTTGCTTTTGGGGGTAAAATCTCATTCAATGTATTATTATTACTATTTGCTTTATGATTACCAGTATGGTAAATCAATCACTGTTTTTAGTATTCTTCAGTTCAGATCCAATGCAAGTTAATTAAATTGTGCATATTGCTTGTACTTTAAGAAATGGTGTGTTGGGATAAATTACTGAGTGAAGAGCAGAAAATACAGTTGGCAAATCCTTTTTAGAATTCTATCTTTAGATAATCACCTTTTATTAAAATGCCAATGAAAACACATCACTATAAAGTGAAAATTGTTCTCTAGCAACTTATAGCTGTAAAAAACTGATGTAATAATTTTCATTTACAGCACTGTATCTTAAATGATGGCCCTCTGATAAAAACAGCTTAAACAAAGCCTCCAAAATGCTTTTTCTTACTATGTGGATAGAATTAATATAAAATTAATAGCAGTGAAACTACCACGTAGAAAATCACCACTTTAAAATGCAAAATAACTTCAAACTATTGTGTGAGATAATGCAACCAGAACATTTAGGAATAGAGCAATATGATGATTCCTTATGAATTATCACAGCTAGACCCGTTTTGCGAAGTATGAAGATTTCTGTCGACTTCTCTAGGACCAAAATTTAATTAAATTTGCCTTGAAAGAGGTGAGGTTAATCTGCTATATGTATGCCCTTTGTAGATTTGCTGATTAAATGCCCACTTTGCTATAATGAGGGAGAAGCTTATATATGGCTGTAAACTGCAAATTAAATATGTACCAAATTAGATAATGGCATAACTGTGTATTAGGTTGGCTTGAGGACACACACTAAATATTTCCCTTTGAAATGTTGCCTACCTATATTATTGAGGTCTGGAAATTATATATCTCTAGTTTCAGAGCAATGAGTTTCTATGAGTTTTCTTTTGACTATGATACAGGTCACCTTGCATTCTTAACTTGTTACTTTGCATCTACAGAGACCGAAACATTTAAAGTATCATGAAGTCACCGGGGGGGAAAAAAAAACAGCAGTAGTTTAAATAGGAGCTTGAAAGACATCTGGAGAGGGGAAAAGGATGTGTGTGTTAGGAAAGACAAAAAAAAAAAAAAAAAAAAAAAAAAAGAAAAAAGAAATGAGAGAATTACAGTAGGGGAGCTCTCTGGTCTCTGACCATTGCAAATTTTCCTATGCACTCACATAAATCACGAAGAAAGGAAGAAAGAAATACTACAACCAAAGAAAAATCCCCATTATATCACATGCACATCTTTGCTTTTTTCCTTTTTCAAAGTAGGCTTAGAAAGAACAAAGGGCTTAGAACTGTTCAATGATATTATGCCAGGGAAGTACTGTACTTGGGGTTCCATTTTGTCACCTCAAAGAGGATTTAATTCAGCTGTCAGAGAGTGCTTTTTAGTTTGTAGACGGAGTATGAACAGGGAGAATTCTGTTTGTTCTTTAAAAATAGTCCAAAACATTCTAGTCTTTGTGAAAAATTCTTGAAGTTTAAATGGGAAATAAATTCAAAGTCAAATTCCCTATTAAGTTAACCATGATGCTTGTTTCTTATTCCTCAGAGAACAGTACATCACTGTTCCACTGAGGCTAAAAATAAGCTTCATATAAAAATCAGTGCTCACTCTATAGAAGTTTTTTGGTTTTGTCTGAAAGTCAAACGGGCTTTAAAGTTATACAAGGTCACTTATTATTCTAATTTAATTTTCTTCACTGGTGTCATTATTTTTTCATCTAGCTTAGGCTGAAGTACCTACCTGGGCTGTGAAAGAGAGGTACAATATGAATTGAACTGACCTGGTAATGCTTACTTCTTTTTTTAAAGCAGTGAGGTAATTACCTAAAATAAGACTTAACAGAAAATTTTTGCATCTCAATTAGTACAGAGGCGTAAGGTGCATTTAACACAAGAGGTACGAGCTTTGTTCTTATAAAAGGGTGATTTTTATGTTTTTAAATCTCATTACTCTTATCTTTATCAAGTCAGGAACTGTTTATGTTTCACTCCATAAACGCATTTTGAAATTACGTTGAATATTCTATGGCAAAGCATATAGGGTGGGGAAGGACTCATCAACATGCACCTATTTACTTCTCTCATGATAAAAAAATTTAAAATCTCACACTTGCTAAGATGGTAATAGTACCATTAATGGATGAAAGAGTATGGACTGTAAAATACACAAATGTTGAGTTTATCTCCAGGCTAAATGTACTTTCCAGGAGAGAACTCTAGTGTGTGTTGGACACTGAGAGGTCTGAATGACTTGGGACCAATCCCACTTAGAACTGAGGAGTTCCTCACTTCCAGGTGTTCATCTCCTGTACTGATGGGGAACCTCTTCTGAAGGAAACCCAGCTGCCAACACCTACCAGCTCTGTGTGTTGTCCTTATTTTGGGCACTGGGGGAGTGATCCTCCGCTGGAACACAATCCAGAGCCTGCTAAGCAAGTTCTGAGTAAGCAGGGAGTGCTTTGGGATCTTATCTTTCCACTCCTCAACTGTCACAAACATCTGCTCCGGCAAGGTTTGAATTTATAGATTTGAGTTGTAAAAATGTGTAGCTATTAAAGACAAATGTGGCTTTTATTATGTTCCTTTCTTCTCCTCTGCCCCCCCTCCCACCCAAACTTTTTGTCTTATGTCTGTGAAACTGTTGTTACAACGTGATAACACAGCCAAAGAGCACCAAGACAAATATCTTTCCATGAGCCCTTTTCCATTGATAATTCAGAGAAAGACAGTCTATGATACTTTGCAAAACAAAGCCATGGTGGCAAAGAGCTCTTGCTTTATTTTCCTATCTTCAACTTGCATAGGGTCAGGAAATGAGATTTTTTTTGTATGATTCTGCTAAGATTTGCTATCACTAGAGCTATACAACTACTGTATTTTGGGTTTTGTAAAGAAAGGCTAGATTTTAACCTCTGTCTTTGCTCACTTGCTGTTTCAAGTTTTGCTAAAGAAGATATTTCAAGGAAAAAAAATCGAGGTGGATTTCAGCTTCTGGTTTATATCAGAAAATACTTTGTTAAGTTACCAAGGGAAAATCATTAAAGACCTTGGGTCATCAGTTTGGTTTACAGCACTTCACCATAAATTCAACTGAGATGAAGACGGTTGTTAGAAAACATGCTTTTATCAGTGAACTTAAAAATGGTGTCTGTGGACTTGAGATTAGTGAAATACAAACAATGTATTTTCTATGCATATTTTTCTATGATGTTATTGATGATGACACCAGGTGACTGTAATCTCATTTTAACATCCTGCTTTCAGTTAAGATAGAGGCTGAGCAACTCTTGACTCATTAATGACCAGGAATGACTAATACGTAAGGAAAAGTGACAGCAAACTTTGTTACACTACAAGTTTTACCTCTTTTGGAGGGCATTAAATATTTTCCTTTTTTTTTTTTTTCTGTCTCTCTGTATTTTTTAAATGTAAAATTGTCACATAAAATATAGACTTTCTCTTTCCTGCGTAGGAACTAGAAGCAGGCACCAAGACCATCAGTGGTGACAAGGTAGGTGCCCATGTGGTAGAGCAGCAGGGCATTTATAACTTGGACTCAGTCGGATGAACATGTTAAACTAGATTCTTCATTGGTGTAGACGGAATGCAGTTCCCTCTGATGGTGAAAGGAATCACACCACCTAAGGACCCCACATCAGAATTACCTGAAATCTTGTAGTGGGAAAAATGCAGGATGTGACCCACCACTTTCTTCATAATACAGGGACAATTTTAATTCCAGGAATTCTTACTGTGCAATGTTGGACTTGAAAATATTAGCGTGCTTTCTATTGTCCTTCCATCCAGGTTAGAAAAATTAGGATTTATTCTTTATATTCAGGAATAAACACACACAAGCATATATATCTATATATATATATATAACATATATGTTCAAATTATTTCAAGTCCAACTCTATTCTTAGCTTTGCAATAATATTGGGGTAAGATTTTTATGTAATTATATTTAAATTTAGTACATTGTTCCGTTAATTTTGCACTGACTTAATTAAGTAACCTAAGCATAAGTCTACTAATGTTGTAAACCAGAATAACTCCTTTGATTTATACCAAATAAGAGCCTGGTTCTATATGTTATTGTTGAATTTGTTGAGGGTTCTTTTTCCCCTCCCAAAAGACAAAATTCTTGTTTGTTTGGAAGGGTTTTTTAACCTCTTGGCTGAGTGATAAATTTCTGTTTATCGGCCACCTGCATCTCCTCAATGCATTCTGAGGCAAAAAACAAGGCATAAGAAAGTTCAATTTTCAATTCAATCAGTTCCCAAGTTGTCTGATGCAATGGTTTCCATTTCAACAGCTGCCTCTGTCTGCTTCACCCGCACGAAGGAACCAGCTTCCTCTGGAGATCTGAAAATGTACAGTTGGCAGCTAAAATTCAATTTAAGCCTGGCCAGGTACAATTTTATTGGCACTGGTCCCAGGTCTTGCAATTGACTTTTAACCCCCTCAGAGCTTCCCTTGTGTGCCTGATAGAGCTGTGCGCTGTGTGACAACTCCTCTGAAGTCCAACTGCTGCCTTTTGTTGCTCTGTGCAGCAAAATATTTTGAGCTCATAAACCACCAGCTTCTGCATTTGAGTGGCATTTGGAAGAAGTCTTCATGGTGGCTATGCTCACAGAAAATAATAAGCGTTATATGCTGTTACAAACAACTGTCAACCGCTTTCCAAAAGCTACACTGCAGAATACCACTCACTTCCTTGTATCCCTATGTTTTGTGATCCCTAATGTTCAACCTTTTTGACTTCAAAAATTATTTTCCTTAGTTTATAAACAATTTGCAGCGCTTCCGCTCTCTCTGATAATTGCTCACATAGCTGAGCATTCAGAATGATTCATAGGAAAGAGAAGTTAAACAGTTTATCCCTTAGCAGAAGAAAAGAACAGAGGGATTCCTTCTGTCCTTAGAGTTTGCTGTTCTAACAGGTAGCAAGTTCTTCTGATATCTGTGGACACATAAAGCATTAAAAACGTTCCTCTATCAAAAGCTTCATTCTCTTAGGCCATTCAGCAAAAGAAAGAGTGAATTGAAGCAAATTATGAGTGAAACACTGGCCTTCAAAAATTCAAATTGAAAACACCACAGCGGAACAAAATTTTTATATTTTTATTCCCTCTTTTTTGCATGCAGAGAAGTTCAAAATAACCATGTTATCATAGTTCTGGGTACTAGAAAGCAAAAATTCACCAGCTAGAGACATCTGTTAACTTGATTGATAAACAAAGGGGTTGGTTTGTGCATCATCTGTGACAGTAACCTCCTAGATTAAAGGGAAAAAAATTGACATACTGGAAATCTTTAATGCTCACACTTGGTGTTTAGTTCATCCTTTCACAGCAGGCTGTCAGCTAGCCATGGGTAATGCAAGCATTGAAGCTCATAAAGGTATTTAAGTTGCCCAAACCCATCTCTCTCTTGAGAGCTAATTCCCATCACCCAGTATTCTGCAACGTAGACCGAGAGGGGAATAAAGCAACAGAAGAAACTACCAGTAATTATTCATCAAAACCCTTCCCCTTCTGTCATTCACGACCTCCAGATTGAGAACTGACAGTTTTAGAGAGGGGAGAGTTGGGAAATCTCTTTTCCTAGGTGATGTTCACAGGTCTTTGCCTCCTTACTTCTCACTGCATGGTACTATTACCCTGGTGATCTGAGGCATTTCATCAGATGAAAGAAAAGAGGAAGCTTTGAGTAACTAACTGAATTCCAGATCACTTGTTTTTCAAGAAAACTGTGCACAAATGTATAAAATATGAGTATCTGGGAACAAGTGAAATGAAAGAAGTTTTTCAGATTATTTTTCACTGTAAATGAGGCCAAAGATTGAGCCCTTGGTTTGAAAACCAAGCATGGCTGAGTCAGTTTGATAAAACACAAGCATTAGGAGTTTGCTTGTGTTTCTGGCTCCCTTTGACCCTGTTTTTGACCTTAATGTCAGTGGAATCTGATCTCACTTTTGTATCTTAACTTGCAAAGTACTATATTTTCTTAATTCTGTCTAGTACTAAAGAGGAAAGGCAAGAGCCTCTCTAGGGTATGGGCTGGAGAGAGCTAAATCTTAATCTTAGACCATCTCTGACTCATTTTCAATGCAGTTGGAAGAGTTCAGGTCAGCGTTAGAAAAGATCAGAACTCACGGGTGCTTGTTTTTACCAAACATCCACATTTTCTGAAGTTGTAAAATCTTTCTGGAAAGAGTAAATGGGAGCAGAAATGACGACTTGTTTGGTTTTGACTGGGAGATGTGAAAAGAAGCAGAGACCAATTAGTGACCCCATTAAGCTACTGAGAACTGGGAAATCATATTTATTGTCAGAGAAACTATGGTGTAACTGAAACACAGCTCGAGGACCCAGCAGAACTGGGTACCAAAGAGTAATAAACTTCTGTTAAGTACAAAGGGGGATGGAGATAAGAGAGGAGCTAAGTAAGCTTTAACTGTTTATTTATGCAAGCAACCATGTCTTGTATTGCTTGAGGTTAATTTCTCATTACTCATGATTCAGCAAACTCTTTGTGCACTGCCTCACCACAGTGTTTTCATCGAAACATTCAGTAACACAAAAAATTATACTGGTATTTTATAACATCAGAAATATTTTCTCTTGTCTTGGGCTTTTCCATGTCATGAGTATTTGCGAATGAACTTCACATATAGAAAATGGCAATGGGCAGCCAAGGTTGTGACTGATAAAACCTAGGCTTAATTAAGTTCACTTGCTAGGTTGTCCTTCAAGATAATTGAGATACTGCACTTGGAGCAGTGGGCCATATCTACTGCATCAATTTGGAAATGGAATTCTGTTTGCATCACAGTTGCTTTTAGATAATGTGTGCAATTGTCTATGAAGAGCAACTAGATAATTCCTGTGAGTGACTCTTTGTGTAGTTGCATTCAAATAAGTGCTGTAATAAGGCTTAAAGATTGTTTCCTTCAGCCATTCATCAATATTTTACTGCATGCAGAAGTCAGTACTGGTCTAGAAATTTCTATATGTAATTTTCCCATCTGAAACACTATCACAATAGTGTTAAAGGGTATATTGATGTAGCTGATCACAAATTTGTGCATGCAGATTCCATTTACAATAATGTAACTTAGGTAAAGCATCATTATTGGGTCGAGAAATGTATGGGTAATCTCGCTAGTGTGTGTTGGTCAAGTCTAGTCCTAGATTTTAGGAGACTAACAGAAGAAAGAAGAAATTTTTTAACTAAAAGAGGAATTACATAAGAAGAAAATAGTAGAGGTGGTCCTCATCTATTGACAAAAATACTGTGAGATGTGAGATACTTAATAGTTTTAATAACAAGCTGTCTTATTTGGGTACAAGGGACAAGCTTTCAGCGACTGAGAAGCGTTGTTTGGAGGTATAAAAGGAGAGGTTGCTTGTCTCAAGTAGAAACATCATTGAAGAAATGAACACAAATCCTCTGTGTTTCTTGGGATGGCAGGAAGACAAGCAGGTGACTTCACAGATTAGTACCTTTAACTGTCAGAACTTGTATCAGTGTAATTTCCAAAGGTCCGGATCAACACATAAATGTGCAGGGAGAAAGATGTGAAGAACCATTCCCCAGACAGAAAAGTAGGGACAAGGAATAGGATTGACTCTGCTCTGTCTTCAGTGACTTGTTTGCTGGACCTTGGTTCCATTTATTATAATAATAAGCTTCTGTGAAACTCTACTGTTTTGCATAGTGAGTACATATATGTGATTTTTTTTTCCAAAAGAGAAGCTGAGTGTACGGGGCATACCACATGCTATGCAGAGACTTTCTCTGGTTATTTTCTGCTTAGATAACAATTACCAAATGCTTTAGTTACAACAATTTCTAATAGTGTTTATAATTTCATTGCTCACAGGTTCTTAACTGTACAGCACAGGAGAGTGAAATTTATTCATAAAAGTGGCTCCAGTTTCCCTGTGATTATCATTGTCTTCAAAAACAAAGACTTCAAATTGTTCTAAAACATCAGTAGTAAATATTATACTATTGAACCCAATTCACTGTGATTAAAGAGATTGGTATAGAGTAGAATAGTCATCTCTCTTAAAGTTTGAGTTTCACAAAAAATAATGAGAAGTCCTTGATCTCTTTTGCCCAGTGATACAGCCTGTGGGAATAAACAGAACTAACTTTGTATGTTGAGAGTGGGGAATAAAGTGTATTACTTCAGACTGAAATGGATCTAGAGTTTGTGGTTACACTGGTTTTTTAAATTTGGATGTAGCTAATTGCAACACTGCCTGTAAACTCTATTAAAATCTTGTGGCTTCAACCTTACCTCCCGAGATGTTGTACCTGGCAGTTTGCCTGGGTTGTCTACAGAGTGACAAAACAGAAATATAATGTGCAAGAAAACACAAAGGCTGTAACACAGGCTATCACAGGCAATGTCTTCCATGTCACCTGAAGGTTTTCTTAATTGTGCAAAATGTTACCTGAAATAACATTTTTTGCTGCACTGAGAAGGTTCTTTTTTTACTGAAGCTAAACTTATTTTGCACTCTAGTGAAGTATAATGGCTTGCATTTTTTCATTGCTTACCGTGTCTACAGGGTATCCTGCCTGAGTAAATCCTGTGGTAGCTGATCAACCAACATGTGCCCCTTCAGAAGATTACCTGCATGAATATTTAAGGAAGCTATTCTGTAGAGATCCATCACCTTGTTACTGTTTTAAATATTCTTTTGTAAATAGCCTTATGGGCCCCAGAGGAAGGAAGCATGCTCGATTACCTTCTAGAATGCATTTTCACTAAATACCAGGGTGAAGAAAATGATGTTCAAGAACAGACAAGACTCTTATTATAAACTGGTCTCAGTAGAATTCGATATGATTTTTAGCAGGTTAGGCACTTATGCTTGCGTTCTGCATTCGAATACCTAAATTCCTGAGCATTGCATCTTCCTTACATATACTGCCTTCCCTTTCCAATGGTGACACAAACTACAGTTTTGGGTTTGGGGTTTTTGTATATTTTTCATTTTTCTGCTAAAGCGTTCTGTTCTGACAGTTCTGGTGCACAGCGACTCACAAAGTTTTCTTATCCAATTCTCAGCTATCCATAGATATAACACATTTAGTCTTCTCCATCATTCTTTGCTCAGTCCCACTGAAGCTGCTGTCACTGCAACATTTTACTTTCTTCTATCAAGGCAGGCATGAAATTTCCAGTGGAGCGAACGCGAATGCTAAGGCAGCTGCATGGGTCAGTAGGCAGATGGAGGGGGGGAGGGTTTGGGAAAGCTAAACAGTTTGCATCCTTATCTAAAAGACAGCAAACCACAGGGCAGGGATCTGCAATCTGATGATTTGACAGTGCAATGCCCTTTAGTTGTTTGACTGGATTTACAAGTTCTGTTTAGCTGACAGATATTTTGGCTAATACCCTTCCCTAGTTGTTTTCCTTTTGACTATGAGAAGTTCTGTTTAAAAATTTAAGCGAGCTCTTGTTGTACAGCAAAATAAACAGATTCCTCTTACAGATAGGAAACACTCTCTAGGATTTTTTTTTTTTTTCTGTGAATACCCCAATGAGTACAAAATATTGACCTAAACAAATACAGTTTACTGAGAGTGCCTGTAAACAATCTGGAAAGTAATTCAGAGGATGTAGCTTGATTTTGTTTGGAAACTGCTCTTCCAAGCTTACAGCACACAGTCCAATATATTTTTTTCTCCTCTGTGTATTTTTACAATTAGTCACGCTTCTGACTAAAAATCCAATCACTAGTTTTTTAAGAAGCCAAATGAAATAAAACCATACCTAAGTAAAAAAAGTGTGGAAATGAAAAGGGATTTGCGCTAAGTGAAATTTTAGTGATTAAATGTTTTTGAGTTTCTGAAGTAGCATGATTCTAAATATACTGTGTCTAAAAGCTGTATGAGAATTAACAGGTTTTAAAATTAACCTGTTTTAAAAGCATGAATTCAATGGTCCTGAAGCAGATATGGACAGTTGTTTGTAATGTTAAATACTATAATCAAGGGAATGGAAAAAGAACCCTTACTGGGATCACATATTAACTGTTCACTGAATTATACGTTGGAATCATGTGCAAAAATAATTCTGTTTCACTGGTCCAAGGTCTCCACTTGAAGCTTTTGAGGATGGACTAGGAGTAGTGCATCCCCAGAAGTGGCCAAGTTGAAGCACTGAAAAGAGAGACTGTCTATCCCCTCCCTGCTTCCCCCCTCCCAGTTTCGAGTATCTCAGGTATCCAGTGCTGTCTGGGGAAATATGACTATGAATATCTCAGTCTCCAAAACACTGAACAGCAGGAAGTGTGTGGGATGAACCACAGATGGATAGGATGAAACCGAGCACATTGACTGTCAAGAGGAAAACAAACAACACTTGATTGCATTTTGGGTGTCCTAAATTCAGAGTCAACCATCTAAATACTTCACCAGGTATGCCTGCATTAGCATAGGAGTGAGGTTTTGAAGTTCATCTCCTTACTGTCCTTCCTTACTGTGCAATGGTTTTCATCATGGAGCAGCCTCTTGGCATGTGAATGAGATTCCTTTTGGGTCAAACTAAACCAGAAACCATGCTCCAGGAATATGTCCATTTGCTCCAAGCATTAATGTGCATGAGGCTTCAACCCACGGTTATTCTGAAATAAAACTCCCCTATGCATGTCATGAATGTATTTCAGGCCCTTAAACAGCAGGTCCTTTTTGCTCAACAGACCCATTGATATTTGGCCAGACATTGTCACTGAACCTTGGACTGTATATCAGTAGCAGAGAAAGGATGGGTAGACTCAGTCATTTTCATGTCTAATTTCCGTGATTATATGAAGCATTCTCTGAATTTGTGTAAAGTTCAGTGGAACAGAGAGGTTTTAAGGAATTAGGCTTTTGACAGAAGTTGCTCAGGTTAAAGGTGAGAGAGAGACGGCGAGGGTTTGATTGCCAAAACCTTTTAGGTACCCTTGTTTTTTCTCTACTGCTGGAGATTTGAATAGTTCTTAAGATACTGTTAGCCAAAACACTGATGAAAAGTGCTAAATATGCACAGTGTAAACCACTGCTTTTGCTAGACCTGTCTGGCTTGTTTAATCCCAAATTCTCAGCAGTGAAGCTGTGCACAACAGAAGCTGTTAATAATTAATGCTTGAAACACCCCCTAACCACTCTGCTGCCCTGGGAGCTCAAAAGCAACTGCACATGCAATTGCAGAAGCTGAGTGCACAGGGAAGTGGGGTGGGAACAGAATGAAGGACACTGGGAGCTACTGGAATTGCTCTGCTTCCAGACCTCCTGCAATGGCATTTGAACAATAGCTACTGATCACCTTCCAAAGCAGCAGCTGTAGATGCTGCAGTTTTGTAAATAAATTTCATGGTTTCCTCTGTGTCTGTGTGTGTGTGTGTTTAGTGCTGCACTGAAATGATATGTCAGTGATCAACAAATGAATTGATAGAACAAGGACAATCTCTATGTGGAAAAATATTTTTACATGTTACTACTCATAGACAGCAGCTGGATTACAGCCATAAAAAAGGGAAAACTGTGTGTATGTCTAGACTTCTATCACAGAAGAATATAACTGGCATGTAGTAGCCATTTGGGCCCTTGGACCAGGAGAGATTTATTAGACTTAGGACACCTGATTAATGAAACCTGGTACATTCATTCCCCTAACTAAAAATAACTATTTACATTTTTATAATGTGTTATTTAACAGCCATTAAAGAATTCGAGTGATGTCTTAGCAGCTGCCTCTCTGCAGCACAGGCATGCAAGGACTACCACAAGTTTTGGTATTGACCAAATGACTCAGTGACAACAATATTTGTTACCTGTGTCCAAAAATATTCCATATCTATATCTATAATCTCTACCTATACATATGCATTCCTATAATCCATTCCTAGATAATTTTTTTGGATAATAACATACTGAACAAGGTTCTCTTTCATCTGCGACTGCAAGATAAAATTGATGTAAAGCTGCAAAATTCCCTGTATGTTTTAGAGGAGCTGTCTGATCAAATGACAGATTAAAATTGAAATCAAAACCTAATTACTAACTCTTCATTTTCTGTTAAATATATGCTATTGGTGGCGGATATCCCATGTAGAAAATAAGTCAAGGACATCAGCTGGGTTTTTCTCTGTATAATTACTGTTCTGATATCAGTTCTTGAACAGAGTTTGCCACAAGAAAGCATCCAAGTAATGAAACTGTCTTCCTCTTCCATACAGCAGCTCTGAGCACAGTGTTTTCAAAGTGTACAGACTTTGAACTTCTCTGGGTAATGCCATTGTTAAGGGTGTAGGAATTAAATTCATTAACATATCCTCTTTCTCTGTTGTATCAAGAAGCACTCAGGAGAAATAAATAAGAATTAAAGTGAATTAGGTCTAGAAAAGAAATCTCTGCCATATGTGTCTGCTAAAAACTTTTTCTGTTATTTACTAATATACCTGTGAGTCCAAATGCTCTTCATATCTATTATGTTGAAAAGTAAATTGAGGAACAAAATATGAAGATAGTTCAGTCATGATTATAAAATACAATTTTCTCACTTTGATAAGAAAATAACAAGGATTATTATCACACACTATTGCACACAAAAACCGAGTACAGCAGAGCTGTAATTCTATTAACAAATTAAAACTATGGCTAAATTATCCCAGCTATCATATTTAAAAAAAAAAAAAGTACTATCTAATCTCATACATTTGATATTTCATAGTTGGTATCATTAATTACAAATCAGCTGTTCAATTTTCCACCAGAAAAAATAGAATAGGTGTGGAAAATGTTGACAATTCACTTAAGTAATAATTTATATGCTGTTAATTATTTTGGCTCATATTGGAGCATGTTGCAACAACACATAAGTAAAACCATTTGCTGATAGCATAAAGAAAGAAAGAACCTGAAATTGTATTAATTAAAAAATTATGATTATACAAGCTTAGAGTCTCTATCGGTGTGTTCATGCACAGTTTCAGCAAGGACCAGCCTTTCAATGTGTTCTTGCTCAGGATCTCTTGAGAGCAATGACATTAGCCTCTTCCTAGGGGAAGGAAAGGAATTAGAAGGAGATATTACTTGAAATGGTGAAGGGGGAGAAAAGTGGAAAGCTTTTTATCTGATTCTGGATTGAATCCTTTGGTTTGTTCTTGCATGTTAGAGGAGTGGGCTAGGTATTAACTAATGCACTAAGCTTTAAGTTAACTATTGGTAGTGACAAGCACAAATGTTCTAGGTTTGACAGGGTCAATGAAATTTTATGGACTCTGCAAATGATGTTTTCTTGTTGCTGATTGTGATCTCCTTTGCAATATCACTGTATTTAAGTGGTGGACTTCAATAGTTTAAGCAATTGTTGTCATCAAATTTGTCATTGGCAACAGAAACATTCACTGGAACTTTTTCTTAGTGACTTCAACAAAATTGGCAAAACAGGACTGGTGACAAAGCTGAAGTGTCTTTGAATATATCTGAATGGGTTTGTAAATCCTTCCCCAGAACATTTCTTCCTTACACAGATCAAAAAGAATTATGGGGTGATAAAGGGGTGTGTTTGAGTAAGGGTGCAGGTGTGAATATGATCACAGGGTCTGGAAGCAGATTTGTGGGTTTTACATTCTTGTGCATGATGACATCAGAATTGAAGTTGTTATTCAGCTCCAGTTAAAGTTGACAATAATATTTTCATTCAGTAGAGAGGTCAGAGAAATCAATAATTTTGTCCATTCTATTCTCTTCTCCATTCTGTGGAGAACATCTTTTGGCAAACAAACTGAAGCAGCATTTTAGTACCAAAAGTACAGGCCAAGGAAGACAAACCCAAACTGTAGCTACAAGAGCAAAAGACATGTTCTTTCATGTCTTTTGGCATGTTTATGGCAGAACATGAGTCTCTCAGATCAGTATCCAGTAGGAGGTTACTGCAACTTTTCCATCACTTACTTAATATTTTAATTTTCTGGCTGCATTGTTGTTATTAGGAAAAAAAATTCTTAAAATATGTTTGTTGGTATGTTCATTTCTTAATGAATTAAATAGTTAAACCTAAGAATTGAGAAATCTCATACCTTTGCCTTTGTACCATAACAAATTTTTAATGTCCAAAAATACAGTTTAAATATGATTTATTAACTGGCCACTATAAATAACATTAGAATTTTTCAAGCTGTTCTAGTTATTTATTTATAAATAAATAGGTTTATCTACTATTGGAATGGTTATACCTGTTTAGTCTCTGCTGGGAGTGGTGTAGGAGGGAAGAAAGCCATCACAAGGAATTTTCCTATACCATCCAATGTCTAAATGTTCAGGAATCGTGGGATCCCAAATCATACACTAGGAGTCTGGTACTTTAATGGCACAACCTATAAATAAATAAATAACACTACAACTTTTTTTTTTTTTCTTTAGGAAAAGCTTAGAGGAAATGCATACACTTAAAGATTCATGTCACCATATGCCTGTTTATGGGAGCCAGGCAAAATTTAGAGGCTTCAAACAATTCGTCTTGGAGGCAGACCAACACTCTTCTTGCTGTTATTGTCACCTAGATGGTTTTAAAACAGACTGGCTGTTTTTTTTTCCTTGACTGGTACCTTTGGTTACAGACATCAACCAGTGCTTTGCTGCAGGAATTTAGGTGCAGTTTCTATTTCAATGAAGGCATGACCCTGTTATTTTCTCTTGCTGTCATCGTGCCAGATGATTTCCACTCAGACAAAGGTGTTTCCAGTGGCCAAATAACATATATGTATATGCTGTGTGAAAGCCATTTATGACTTCAATGTATTCAGCTCATCTTTTCTTTGAAAATGGAAGGAACAAATAACATACAAGCAGTTCTTTTCCTGACAGATCTTCAGCACTTATGTCTTCTTTTTCCTACAGAGAGGCAGGAAGCCTCTCTCTCCCTTTGGTGCAAGTCCTTATCAGTGTAGACACTCTCCTGATAAGTGCTGACATATAAACCTGTGTTAATAGTGTTGCTGTGTGTTGCCTATACTCAAGCCTCAAATAAAGTGCATCCTTTCTCCCTCCTCCATCATGATTTTTGGAGGCCTTTTTTATTGGACAACTAGCTAAAATTAAACACATTAAGGAGTGGCCACCAAGAAAAGTTGTATTCTGTTTTAATAAAAACTCATGTATCTAGCTCACGTCAAAATGCTGGTTAAGATAAATCCTTTGTAGATGTTTGGAGTAAAACCATGTTGCCTTTAAAAATCAAATTAAAATTAAAACTGCCTTACCTCCACTAAGCTCTTATCATAGGATGGTTTAATGTAGATTTTTTTTTCTTAATTTATCAGTGGAAATATTTTTAAGGTGATGATAAGTGGTGTGTTGCTTCATGCTTCTCTAATTTAAAGAAGCTAGTTCAGTTGAAAGGATGCACTTTTTTTTCACATATCATCAAGGGGTTTGCCTAGGATCAATCAATTGGTATGTGGAACTGAACAGGAGCTGAACAGAAGAAATTATTTGGGTGGGTATGCTGTATTTTTCACAATGGTGATAAATATCTTAATTTAATTGGAAGGCATTAAAAAATGAAATTGTATTTTACAGTACAGGATTTGTCAGCACAGTTGCAGATTATAAAAGCATCACTGTGTTGCTTGATAAATTGTTGTCTCCTAAGATTCAGAATAAACTGATTTAAAACCTACCTCGGTCACAAAGCATAACAACTTTGTGGCTGTGGATTTCAGTGCACACGAAAGACTTATAAATAGAAATATATTTTTTGCTGATCTCCCATGAAGTAATATATTCAAAAAAGGCACAAAATATTGAATCCTATAATAAAAGTAAACTGATCTTAAAAAAATTTAAACACCTACTCAGAACAGAAATATTTCTCTCCAGATTAGATGGTGTTATTTGCTACTCTTGTTTGCTCTTGAGCTAGATGCAGGAAAACTGTCACTCATAGAAGTCCTTTATTATTTATACAAAATCAGGAAGGAAATCATCATACTCCAGTCTCATTGCAATAGGAATTTCTATTACCTAGTTATAGATAGACTCTTTTCAGTACATTTAGAAAAGAGAAACACCTTCCCATGTGTTTGAATGATTATTTCAAACGTTATATCACTCTGAGTTTTAGAAGAAAATGCTTACAAGTTTTTCTTTTCCATTTTCTCAGTCTCATTTCCTCCCCATTCTACTCTTCTTTTATTTTAAAAATCTGTTTTAAGTTGCCAAAAGAATTTAAGGAAAGTTTTACTAACTTGTGCAGAGTTAGTAGAATTGTGTGTGTTTGTGTTTATGAACAAATTTCATGTTCCTTAAAGGATTTATTGAAAAATTCAGAGCTGTTAATTCCCATGGAAGTTTCAGACAATAAGCACTTGACATTTTAGTTGTTTTCTTAATTCTTTCTGGTCATGGGACCACAGAGTCGTTATAAAATATAATAGCATCAATATGTTGTTTTGTTCGGGTAGCTCCATTTTACAATACAAATAAAAATTTCTATGTACATCAGCTAAAATTGAACGAACTACATAAAAAAAAAAAATTTATTTCACTGAAATCTCAACAAAAGCTGAAATTAATAAGTGTTATCCCCAAGGAGATAGCTTTTTGTGTAATTTCGTGTCTCTGGGTGCTTCAGCTTATTAAAAATAATTATTTCAGATTTTCTTTCCTTTTGTAGGTTTGTGCACACAGAGCATTTGCTATTTTAAAGGAAACATATTTTCAGGAGGTGAAAGAAAGGATTTGACTTTTTCACACTGAACATCAAAGGAGGGTCTGTAATATTAATGTTGCTGCAACAAATCCTGTGGACATAATTCTTTCAGTTTTACAGTGGAATAATTAAAGTCAGTACATTCATAAGAAATAATTAAGCATTAATTATATTTTCCCTTCCAATTTAAAAATTATGTAAGCTACATCACTATTTCATTTGCAGTTGCATTATGCTGAATCTTTGAGCAATCAAACCCAAGTTTGTCTTGTCGTTCACAGAACTGCTCAAACCTGTGGAAGACGGAGTTTTCCCTGGCTGCTACCTCTGCTCTGACCTCCTCTGAAAGATAAGGAGGGATTTAAGGGATTGTTTTCCCCCCACTCCTGCCCACCTGTGTGAATTAAGGAAGGATTGGCTGGAATTGTGACTGAGGATTTGTGAAGTAGCCAGGATGAGGTTTAGGTTTGGCTGCCTAAGGGGTCACACACACCCAGCCCAGACAGAGCACACAATGGGACAAATATTTACACTCTTGTGATGTAACTGCTACAACAATCTCAGCAGCAAAAACATCGAAATCAAGGTAAATTGGTTTTGAATAGGATGGAGTTCTGTAGATTTGCACAAAAATTCCTCTGCACTGAACATCATCTCTTGTTTTCCTTTCTTAGTCTTAACTACTGCGACTCTGAGTTAACCACAGAAATCTTTCCAGAGAAAGAATGAATGACATAAAATGGCCTTGAGCCAGGCTGAAAAGCATTTAACCACCAATGGAAAAAACAGTTCTGATTCCTACAATGACAAGATATCTCTATAGCATTGGTAATATGCTCGTGTCTGAATATGGTTGTGGCCTTGTAATACTGTACCTTGCATTCCTGATTACCAGTCTGTGGCTACACAGACCCTGGTAGTTGCATCCAGGTAGTGCACAACTGTTTAAATCCCCACTTCTCAACCATAGCCTCCTCAAGGACAGATTGCACCTTCTCTGCACAGCAAGTGAACTTTAAACTCTGTGTGCCTTTTGGTTTTGTTTCCTTTCCTTTTCAAAACATCCTGGTGCAAGTCAGGAGAATGTTGTTTCCTGGCAAGAATGTTGTTTCCTGACATGAGTGTATGTCACATGTGCTCAAGTATCGTGTGACGGCCACGTGGAAGCACCTGAAATTGTAGAACTTGAATCAGAAAATTTCTGAGAGTTATACGTTGTCGAGAGATCAAAACCTGGATCAGGTGCATTGCATTGTGCATTAAGCAGCCCTTGGAGTGAGGGATTTAGGATCCATGTTTGCGTTTTGTGGACAAGTAGATAAAATGGCAAAATGAATGGTATGCATTTCATATACATATACAATTAACACGTGATGTGGGTGATGACAGATTGAGACCCAGGAGTAACTAGACAACAACTTCAGAATCACTGTGGATCAGCTTGTTCCCTTCATTGTCCCTGCACCCTTTGTTTCAGATGATTTTCAGTTGTCAGCTGTTCTCTCCTACTTTCTGCACCAGCCACTTAAGCAACACAAATTTCAAAAGCCTACTGGCCATGTGGAAGTGTAAAACTACATAAATCTCATTAGTACTCTTGAAAAGCTCCGTTGTGTTAGTCAGCCCTTCTCTGCTCCTCACTTGAATAGTTTGTGGCAGGGTCTTGTCTGAGAGGCATAGTCAGCAGGTTACACATTTTCCATTGTGATGCAAGGAAATTTGACTTAATTTTGTTCACAAGCCTATTCTTCCCAAACTACAGTGAGCTGGATGCTGAAGAGACTGTTATCTGCTCTTTTTCAGCCTAGCTAGATGTAAAGCTTCACATGGAAGTTTACAAGGCTGCAGGAAAGTCTACCAGGTCTAGGGTGTGCAATTTTCAGAGTTTGTCTATTAGTTTTTGCTTTGTAGTATTGAAACATTCAATCACAGAATAAAACAAACTCTGCCTGTCTAACTGAGATTTAGATAAACCACACCTGTTTCTGTATATTCCCTCTATGACATAATGATAAATATTTAAGGAGATGCATTATCTTTTGCAAGGGAATGGGCCTTACTTTACATCAGGATACACACCATACCATCTGACTTCCACATTATAGCAATACTACCTGCATCTGGAGTTTAATAACACTGCATTCCATCTTTTAGAACAGTCTAGGAGTTTTGATCTAGAGAATTCTAGCAATATTACTGAAGTAAGAGCTCTATGGCAAGGAGAAATTTTATTCTGCTGTTAATTTACTTTTTTTTCCAAAGAATGTGGTCACTTCAAAAAGCACCAGAGATTTCAGGCTGCTCTGCAAACTCCCATCATATCAACTGGAAACTTTCCGCTAAATTCAGTCTGGTCACAAGCAGCAGTGTGTTATGGTGTGATTTCCTTTCCACTAAATTCAGCCTGGTCACAAACAGCAATGTTATGGCGTGATTTCCTGGTGTAATTGATTGCAGGAGATTGTTAGAAATTATTATGAAATTACTTATGCTTTGAAAATAAGAATTTGTGTGCCAATGTTTCGACTGTGTTTAGTTTCTGAAGCTTTTTGCTATTTTTCAAGATTTCAGTGGTACCAACTGTATTGCCAGTTTTCTGCTGAGAGACTTGACAAAAGAGAAGATTTCAAAAGAGAAGGTCTGGAATGGATAGGAGTCCTTGAGATTTACAACCCAACCATTGGAAAGGCTTTTTTTTTGTCATACTATCTTTCAGAATTTTAAAGAGGATTAACCCATGACTATGAATGGCATTCAATAGATGGAAAGAAGAGCAGAAACTTTGTATTGTCATATCTAAGAATGAATCTGTATAATTTATCAAACTCTGGTACTGACATGGGATTTCCCCCCCTGTTCTTACCAGTGGATAGTTCCATGTGTGCTTTTCCCATCCTGCTTCCAGTCTTTTATTTCAACAGACTGAATTCCTTTACGGGGAAAAAATGTAGCTGAATTTAATATTTTTATCAGTTTTATATCTTCCACATTTACATATGCATGTCATTGTTAAGTTTGACTGAAAAATTAAGGTAACCATTACTTCCTGTTTTTATGGTTTTTTTAGATAGAATGGAAAACTTCTGATTTGTAATCAAAACTTTGAAATATAATTCCTAATCTTCCCCTGTAAATGAAAGTCAATCTCTAGGCAGAGTAAAGGTAAAACATTTCTCAGATGCTTTCTCCCATAAACTAAAAAATCAACAGCATAATTATTTTAATGTAGTTTTTACAGAACAGTAGTTGGAAAGGCAAAAAAGGCTGATGACAGTGTATTTTTATTGATGCTAATAGAACCAGGAATCTAAGGAGAAAAGAGATAACCGAGAGAACTCATAAACATCTTATCAAAAACACATATAAGACCTCTTTGTAACTCTTAGCAGAAATCAATAATGTTAAAAAAAGAAATCTAGATCACTTTACTGTTTTCTTATGATGACTTGATCCCCACAAACTCAATTTTCAATGTGTGAAATTTGGGAAGGCTGTAGAACATTACTTGAAGGAAATGATTGGTGAGACAGCATGGCTACATACCTGAAGGACATAAGTAGGAACATTTTAGCCTTTGAATACATAAAAGGGGCTTGTAAGAAAGACAAAGAGACTTTTTACCAGCATTTATAATGACAGGACAAAGGGCAATGATTTTAAGTTTAAAGAGGGTAGGTTTAAATTGGACTTAAGGAAGAAATTCTTTGCTATGATGGTGGTGATACATTGGCACAGGTTGTTGAGGAAAATTGTGAACATCCCATCATTTGAAATGTTCAAGGTCAGCTTGAACGGGACTTTGAGCAACCCAGTCTAGTGAAAGGTGTCCCTGCTCGTAGCAGTACTGGGTAGCCTTTAAAGGTATCTTTCAACTCAAGCCCTTCTATGATTTTCTTTCATTCTGCATAATTGTTTGTGTTTCAGATGCATGATCAAATCAACATGATTTCAAGTCAGCGCAGGTGTTCACAGACCATGAGGAAATGTAACTGGGCTTCTTGATAATTAAATTTCCTAGTACTGCTGTTCTTCTTCTTGTCTTGTTAACAAAGCCTGTCCTTTTTCTCCATTGCTTATCAAGTTAATTTAATTCTACTATACCATCTTTTGACCCAGCATTACACAAAATGCCACTTTCACAGCTGTGAGTGTTGCAACCAAATGCCATGCCCATTTAAACTTCTACACGTCCCTCATTATTGCTAACTAAATTTGGATCAATGTGCTTGAACTTTCAGGAGATGAGATTCTGGTGTCCCAGCAAACAGGAATAGGAAAACAGAGGGTTAACATGGTGATAAGCTCTTCTGAACCTGTGCTGCCCTGTATAGCCTTAGAGGCCATGTATTCACCTAAGTGTGGATGTAGAATACAGTTACTTCTTCCAGACACTGTCTGTGTGCCATAACCCACCTCTGAATCTGCTCCCAGCCTCCCATCCAGGCCAGCAATCCTGGGTGGCTGCCTTACCTCCAGTTTTCTGTGGGATTTTGCTTGGTTGAGTCTACAGTTTGTGCACATTCTTTACACTTCATTAGTTCTCATACCTGACTTTAGATGGACCCCAACATTTCTAGGGATTTTGTTCAGTGTATGTGCATGATTTGGATCAGGTTTACTCAAGTCCTGAAGTGATTATTACACTGCTGTTTCGGTATACATTTTCAGCATGTTGTGGAGTTGGGTGAACATATCAGGCATTACTCAGTCTCCCCATTACAGTTAGCAAATAATCTCAGTAGTGGGATGACCAAAACAGAGACACTAAGAGAATACTAAAAGTGGAAGAAGGTATGAAGATGGAAGGAACTTTTAATTTTTACTACAATTCATTTTGGCTGTTAACAAATTGCCATTTCCTCTGCTTCCATAGCTGGAGTCAGAGAGAGACTTTTGTCTCCCTGAAATAGAATTCTTCCCTGTACCTTATCCAATTGTACCTGACTGCCAGATTGATTGAACACCGTATTTTCTTCTGGGTTCTCAGTGATGGTTTGGACCAGATCTTATTCTTCTGCCTAAAATTTGCCCCACAACAATTTCCTCTTCCAACACTTCCCACACAAGTGATTTTTGGTATTCACATTGGATCGTGATACTCTCAAGGGTGCAAAGTATAAACCAATCAGCAAATTATTACTTCTTTATCCCAGGCTCTACACTCCATTTATTCACTGCATTTGTCTTACTTAATGTGAGCACAGTACTTTCTTGCCAGCCACAAAGGCAACAAAAACATGATCTAAGTTACTGCATCTAATACAAACAAATTCTAGCTATTTTCATTCCTAGCTTCTTTCTGCTTTTATCCCACTTCTCCATTTGCTAATTCATCTATTTCTGTCACCTTCTAAAGTCATTTTCTTGATGCACTTGGTCCCTTTTGGGAGACAAGTTCTCGGTAGCATCAGTTCTTAATTTTGTAGATTGTGTTTGCCTTCATTTTTGTTTCTGCTTTTTAATTGTTTTCAATTAAGAAAAATGTGGATTGAATCTGTTTATTTAATCTTTTTCAAAACTCAGAACCTTTAATTGCAATATTAATTCCCACTCGTGTCATGTAATTTCTCTCAGTGTGCCATAGCTGTGCTTGGATAGGAACAAATGTTGCTATTAGGAAGCAGTAACTTGCATGTTTTCAGTGGGGCTTGGTAAAAACACTTCGCAGCTGGGAATGAACCTTGGACTTAAAACTTAAGCTAACCTAATTAAACCACTCAAGTTCAGACAAAGTATCTTGCTCTTTGTAGGTGTCTCATGGGAACAGGTTTCTCCCAGGAGATTCCCAGCACTTTCAGAAGTGTAACATGAACATTTCTCATCTCACAACTTGCTGCTGCAAAAAAAGCGCTTCTGAAAGAGCAGGAAAAAAAAGAAGGTGTCTTGAGACAAAGTTGGCTTGCATCTTGACTGAAAATATCAGCTGATTTTCATATAATCATCATTTTTGTCTGGTAATTATCCATGACTATAAAGATGCCATTTAAATATTGCAGCCACATGTTCAGTGGTTTTCTGTAGAGATTGCTTGTTATTTTTCTTCTTGGAAGAGCGGGCTTGTCTCATTCTTGAACCCACAGGATTTGTTTTTTTAGGAGCAAAATTCAAGCAAATACTAGTTAAATTTTTAAGCTCCAATTACATTGCTCTTCTGATAATCATGATTATCACTATTGTATTGTGTTGATATGTAACATGAACTATGCTTTTTCATTATGATTTGTAGTTGTCTAGTAATAAAAAAATCTAGGATTTTTGTGGGTTTTTTGTTAGTTAGCTTGGTTTTGATTTTTTTCCCATGGGAAAAGGCCAAATTTTTAATTTTTTTGTGTTTCCATGAAAATTTATATTCTGCCATGTATTCCATTGACATCAGTTGAAATTTTCATAAAAGTTATCATCTTGCACAAATTAGTTTGTTTGTTTGGGTTTTTTTTAACATATTTCACAGGTAATCCTACTGCTGTCACTTACGGTCATGACTTAAGAGCTATTCAAAATAAATTGCTTTCTTAATGTTTAGCATTATGATAATGGTGGTTATCAGAGTGTGAACAAACAATTGACCATTAAATTATTTCTTAATGTATGCTCAGCTTGTTTCAGAATAGGAACCTGGGGCCAGATTTTAGTGAGTCTCTTGCTCAGTGTCTCTGAAGGAATGGATTATCAGTTCTAACTGGTAAACTGATAAACTAAACTGGTTCTCCTAGCAGAGGAAACATCTTGCATTTGTAATTTGTTTAAAGCAACATTTTGTGTTTGATATTACCCTTCAGCTCAGTGATCTCTCTAACTGATGCCTGTTTTAGATAGGTTAAATAATATTCTAGGCATTCAGTTCAACAACTAAAACAGCAGTTTCTCTTGTTTTCCTAGTGTTGAATTAGGTTCACTGAATTTACAATCCAGCTTGAACAGAAAAAATATGAATATGCTTTTAAATAATACTATAAATAATCCTCTCTGCCACAAACTAATTCAGTCTCTGGTCTTTTCTTCTGCTGCAAATTCATGCTTTATTTTTTTAGTCATAAACTTTAAACTGGTCTTATTACACAATGCTTTGTCTACCATGAGCTTACAAACTCTGATGCTGATTCCATTACTCACAATTGCTATTTCTTTCAATTTCCAAATTGTTTCCTCTGTTAAATGAACAATAAAAGCTAATGCCTGACACTTACCTTTTACATCTGTGTATAACGTTTCTTAAAGCCGTAAATAAAATCACCACCTTCAATTTCTTTCTTCTTTTTCTTCCTTTTGCTCCACTTTCAGTCTCTGCACAAAACCCTCCCGTTCCTCAAGTTCCAATCTATAGGTAGTGAACACTAGCGCAGAACATTACAAATTTTGTTTAGGGGTGATATAAGTAGCAGTCATGTCCA
This sequence comes from Corapipo altera, assembly GCF_003945725.1. Classification (NCBI taxonomy): domain Eukaryota; kingdom Metazoa; phylum Chordata; class Aves; order Passeriformes; family Pipridae; genus Corapipo; species Corapipo altera. The sequence continues at coordinate 483,991 of NW_020884934.1, read as the reverse complement.
TATCTTTCTTCTTTAATGCATTATAGCTGAGATATCATTAGCAATTTCTAGTAACAGGGGGGTGAGGGAGGGGAGTGGGACATGTATATGGACATGGTTGTCATTTCTTGGAACTGTTTTACATAATTCTGCCCTAATACAATAGTCCATTATCTGATCCTTTATACCCAGCATAACTTAGACCATTATACAAGTCTTTTCTGGTAACTGTTTCTAAGCACACAGGAGGCATCCCATTAAAGATACCATTTACTCCATTAAGGGACTCAGGTTCTTAATGACTTGATGAATCATTAGTGTTTGGAACTCTTGGGTCACTGGTAAGATCTAGAAATGTGAGCTTCGTTGTTTTTTGGTTTGGGGTTGGTTTGGGTTTTTTGGTTGGTTTTTTTTGAGCTAAAGGGTCAGATTTGAACTCATTAAAAACATCTACTTTTAAGGAGGGACTGGTTGTATAAAGAAAAAAATATTTTTTGGTCTTATCCTGCCCCTGAGGTTAAGTTCTTTGACATATTTATTAAAAAAAAAAAAGGTGGAAAAAAAAAGGGGAAAAAAACCAAACCCGGCTTCAATTACAAGTGTTACTCTAGTTCCTCCAATTACTTGAAATGTACTTAGAGGTCTTCCTTCAACAAATGGAAACATTACTGTGTTTCATGGAGAAGGCAGTTCAAGCAGGGAAAGAACAGGAAAGCAAAGCACAGAACCACATCTCCTGGCAAGCACGTCTTGCTAAATATTGCTAATTTTTACATTAAATCCTTTTTTATTATTTTTGAGGAGAAAACATTCTTAGCAAGCTTTGGACAACACTCTCAGGCATATGCTATGATTCTTGAGACTGTCCTCTGCGGGTCAGGAGTTGGACTTCAATGAACCCAGTGGGTCCCTTCCAACTCAGGAGATTCCATGATTCTAAGCTTTTCCTAGAGGTGACTTTTCAGGGCCAATAATGAACCTTTAAGAGACCGACTGCAACACTTTTCTGTGTCGTGTACTGAGTTACTGTTACACAGAGCTGAGCATCTGATTCTGAGGCACTAAATGAAGCTGACATTTATCAGACTTCTTGGCTCTGTGGAAGTCCAAAACTTCACACCTGGAAGAATCATGTAGATTTTGCTCCTGCTGTCTGTCCTTCAGCACATACGACTGCACAGTCCCTTACCTGCTAAACAAACAAGTGCGTATAATGCAAAGGAAAAATATGGTTCCAGTCTACAGGTACGTGCAAAATGGCAGGCTGCATGTAAATTATCAGCTAAAATAGGTGTGTGCTCAGTTTTGTCACTTCAATAATCAACCCTTCTATTTTTTTTATTTGCAATTTTTCCATGATCTCCAACTATTGGCAAAGTTCGTGAGACTTCTTGTTCATCTTGAAGTTGTTATCTGGTTGCTATTCCCTTGAAATACATGTTTGAGCTATTCCAGTATTTTAAGGGTCAAGGCATCAAGGCAGGACAATCAACAGATTGGGAAGAATTTCGGCACACATAGTGCAAAAAGTAGCTGGTAGACCCACAATTTGAGGAGCTCCTCCAGAACACAGCTCTATAATTGTTGATGACAGCATCAGTTGCCACATCCAACCTCACCTTCTTCCATTCTCCCTCTGCAGCAATTCCCAACTGCAGAACTTGATCATTACTGTAGAACAAGAGTGATAATAATACTCGTGTATCAGCCACAGTGATGGCAAGAGGAACATGGAAGTACACATGGAAACCCTATTCTGACAAGATATAAAGGTGTATTTAAGGCAAGAAGGAACAGACTACACAGAGACAACCAGAATCCTGAGATTAAACTGAGGGCGGGGACAGAGAGTAAAAGAGCATAACTAGCACAGCCTTAAGGGAGAACAGACAGGAGACCTGTATTTGGGAAAAACAGAGTCTCAGGATGCCCCTGCAATGAGGGAGGTTATGAAGAACTGCCAAGAGAGAAGGAGCAAGATGAAAACATGCAGGGGAAGGCTGTGCTACAAAGCACTGCAGCATCTTCATCCTGGATTTACCATGTGAAAGCTTAGAGCACCTAAAACATAAACGCACTAAAATAAATGCTAATCTAAGGAAACCACAGCCACAGCATAACACCAGTATCTTCTCAATTAGCACCACAGATTAAAAGCATGGCACTTTTCAGGGGAAATTATTCTATCTGGAGGTGTTCTGTGGCTAAATTAGTTCATTCCTATGCAGGAGATGCAGGCAATAGTGCTGGTCCAGCAGCTCAGGCAAATGTAAATGGATTTCAGTCTCTCTGAACTGAAGGCTTTCAGAGAAGACCACTTCCATTCAAGCTGAGCAGGACAGTACAGTGATTAGAAATTTTATGGCACGAAGGCCAAAGTTTGGAGCAGAAAATAGGGTTTACTGGCAGTATACATATCCATGACAGGAAGTACCTCTTCCCAGCAGTAGTCATAGTTTGCATAACAGTTATACAGTTTTAATATTCATACGCAAAGTAGAAAGTCGTGTAAAATGTCAAATTTACAATTCTTCCCTTCTTGGAAGCTTACTTACTATTTTCCTTTGAAACTTCCTTCCTATAATAACATATAGTGTTGCTCCAATTTACCACTTTCAAAGCAAGATTTCCATCTGTTGATTTCTCATCCCACTTCCCCATGCATCCACTGCCTTAAAACAAGCAGGTAAAACCCATTCCTCACAGAAAAAAAATAAAATAATTAAGATAAATATGAAAGTTGCAGAATCCCTTCACTTTCAGTGTAGTTTGCATTTCTCCTTTTTACAGCTAATCTATAAAATCAGTGCTGGATTCCTTGTTCTTGAGCTATGAAATCGTTCATGGCAAAGCAGTGCAAAATGTTTCACAAAACATGTGAGTGGTGTTACCTACATCGGTCTCTCTGCCTGCAAGTGTTTTCTTTCATCTGATTAATCCAAATCAAGTTGTTTGAACCTTCTGGTTTCTCTGGAAGAGACAAAGATTTCTGATGTTACTTTCCTTTCCTTTTGTCAAATGTCTGTGATGCTGTTCTGCTGTTTATACAGAAATATCTGGTCTCATCAGTTAAGTTTATAACCCTACAGAATTGTAAAGGTGGTGTTACTCAGTGTAAAATTTCCCATGAGACCCAGACACCACTTTTGTTACTGTCTCAACTGCAGGGGAAAATGTACGCCAGGTCCTATACTAATTCCCATTTCTGGAGGTTCAATAGCATGCTTTTATGGTAAATTAATACTAATTATTGACAGCAAACCTCTACACTCTAATAGTAATTAGACATGATTTACACAGGTGCACAGTGTCTGTATTTTAGTACTGTGTGTTTGGTCTCTTTTACCTCATAATCATTTATACATATTTATAGCCCTATCAAGAATGTTTTGGGGTGGAGTTTTTTCAGGTATTTTTAGTTAGATTTAGGAAGGATTTGTTATATTAAGAAGTTGAGGATAAGCAACATAATATACAATAATTAAAAAAAAAGCAACAAGTTAAATACCAGAGGTACCACTTCAACAGAATGTAGAGAATCAGTTTATTCTAAAGCACAGGAACACCCAGACGTAATGGTGATTAAAGCCTTAATGGATTGGTTTGATTGCTTATTTGAGAAAGCTCCCTGTTTTACATTAAATTCTCCAAAACTGTTTAAATATTGATTGAAATCTCTCAAATGGATGCATAGTAATCCCATTCCTTATTGTCTTCATTGCCTTCTAATGACATATTGTTTATAGAATCAAAAAGACTAGTTTTAGCTCTATTTATTCCTTACACCTCTCTGCTAAATATGCACTCTTATCTTGACTCATTTTTGTTGCTGTCTCATGTTGGAAGTCAGTGTTTTAAAGATTGGGCTTTAAAAGGAAAAAAATATCCCATTGAAATTTCATTGCCTCAGAACATATGTTCAGATATTTCTAACAGCCTTCAAACTAAAGAAGAAAATGTCCTTAAAGGAGTCACATCTCTTCAAAGTGATCATTGTGAAGCTACCACTTGCCTGTGTTTTCGAGGATGTTTATTTTACGTGCTTGTGGTCTCTTTGTTACCCACCGTGACCTCTGAAATGGTAATATAAGAATCATTTGCTATTGTATTTTTAGCTGTTACTACACCCACAAGACTTTTTATTACCAGCAGGAGTGGAGGTATTAAAGAGATTTGTGGGCCTCAAAAGGCTCAAAGCACAGTAGGGATGAAATTACAAAATTATATTCTTATAAAATATATTTCTAAAACTGTGTACAAAGGCCCAGTGTTAATGAAAGTAATTGATAGCAAATACTGATTTCTTTTTACATCACTAACAAAGCATTTTTTCTGAGTAATAATGAGCCTCTTTTTAGCAACAATAGGAAAAAAATGAGTCTCATGAATCATTTATGTGGCCTCATTCATTGCTATTATTACTTCTGCCATCAAATATTTTGGGAATTCAGCCCCTTTTTCTCTCTGTCTTTACATCTCATGTAATGGTCTTTCTTGTGCTTTTCAGAAGGAAAATTGAACTTTCTTCTTCTTTAATGTACAGAAAAGTACCAGATCTTCCATTCTGATTCTGAATAAATGTTCCTGTTGCTGAGACTTTTAGCTGGAGGAAGCCATAAAAGATGAATAATTGCTAAAGGAGAAACAAGATAGAGGAAGTAAAACCCAATGTGCAAAAGAAATTCATTTTCAAAAGGTCAACACCTTCAGCACAGGATTTGCCTAAATTGGACAATTCCATAATATTTTAGCTGTCAGTAATTCCACTATACTGGAAATATTCAAAGTGCACTGAAAAGTGTCATGCCCATGTAGTCAGTGCAATTACAAGTAAAATTGCATAATGCTTAGAGCAGGACAACGAGTACCAATAGACTCTGGTTCTTTTGGACTTTGTCTAAGCTTATTTAAACAAGTCATTTAACCTTTTCTACTTCAAAAGCAGAAAAACGATTTTTACTTAAAAAGCACAAAATGGAAGCAGGGGGTTGAACTAGATGATCTTTAAGGTCCCTTCCAACCCATGTGATTCTATGACTCTAAAAGTAATCATCCACACAATTGTTGCCTCTCAATAAATTCATGTGTTCTGCAGGAAGCTGCAAGTAGAGACTATACAGAAACTGTCTACAACAGGTACACTTTCTCTTTAGCTGACTTCAAGGAACTGGGATTTTTTGGTGAAATGTCTTCTACTCTAATTTTTTCAATGTCACCCTTCATCTTCACTAATTTCCATCTCAAGGGGGAACTGCTGTTCTTACATCCAGGTTTTATTTCTGGTTTATATCTACCTTTATTTTCTACGTTCAATTCTTCAAAAATTATTTGTGTGCTCGTGATCTCAGAATTAGCTGAGTGTGGTTTTTGGTTTTTCGATTGATTTTTTTGGTCAGTTTTCGTTGGTTGTTTTTTTGGCTGTTTTTTTCCAGAGGGTTTTTAATGAATAAATACAGTTGAAAACATCAGGCAACTAGAAAAGAGGCTTTTTTAAACGAGGCACACTGAGCTCAGTCCACTACCCCAGACTCCTAAAACAAGACATATTACAAAGATAATCTCTGTATAAACACTAATGCTAAAATTATGACTGGTTTAATTTTAGTTCAGTTTTGGTGAGGTTACACTATCACATTCACAACTTCTCAACTTTTTAAAACACACATAGTATTTAATTTGAGAAAAACATCTTAGTATAACCTCTCTATGCCTTATCTTCTCCTTTTATAAAACTTTTATGATAATTTTTGTATCCGTCATAATTTTGAGGTTTTTTGATGACTGGTATTGTATTCCCACCAAATGGCATGCTGACAGTTAACTTTTTTCATAAAATTTGCAGCTGCAAAAACCAGATTCTCCCTCTTCTCATAAAACAAATGTGGCATCTTTCAGAAGAGATGTGCTTCAGTGTACTTCTTGTCGGTATCGTCAACATTTTTAAGTTACATAGCTGTTTTAAAAATTAAAGATTTATTTTAATTTCCTAATATAGGAATGATAGAGTAAGAAGAGCCACTGTGCTTTTGTGTGCACAATATGACAATGAAGTTGGAGGATATTCTACACCAAACAGAGCCACACAATAAGCTACTCCTAAGATACAGCCTCATTAAAAGTGAATGATGTTGATACAAACTGACATTAAACATCTAAATGCCACCAAATAACTAATTTTGTTTAATCCAATTTTTTCAATTGTGTTGATCAAACATCATTGGGAACAGTTTCATGACTAAGTCTATGCTGCCTTTGTGTGCAGGGTCCTCACTCTTTGCATCATGTTGATTTGCCACTATCACTGTTGGTCATAGAGCCACAGTCTACCTTAAAACTTATCCACCTACAAAATTTCCAGTGAAATATTTTTGGGTGGATCAACACCACGATCCTGTTTCTGATGAACCTGTGGAAATGTTAGGTGCTGGCACAGAAAAGTAGGTGGGAGTGCAGTGCTGGAGACGTGGAGGATGGAAAAGCAAATTGTCCCCCTGTGCCATGATATCTCCATAGATTCCTTTAAATATATTGTGAGACAACACCAGATTGCTGGGGGCTGCTGCTTACCTACATGAGAATTGTGTTGAGGGAGAAAAGTGTGTGTTGAGGGAGCAGGGACTAAGTGCAGAGCTCCAGAGCTAAAAGAAATTTTTGCTCAGATCCCAAGATCACACTTGCAGCTGTTCCTATTTTTTTTCTTTTCTATATTTTTCAGAGCTCATTTCTTCCATTAGAAATATGTTAATCACAAGATTAGTAGTAACTGAAAACACTAAGTGGAAGCTGATTTCAGATACAGCAGTGAACTCTTTACCTCACAGTGTTTAACTGATGGTTTTTCTTAGAAACTATTGTAAGATATGCACTTTTAGTCTATGATCCATTACTGAAGTGTTTACTTGGTGGATTTACCTTAGTGGAATTAGCATCTCTCGTAAATTAAATTTGTTTTTTTCTACATAACATATGGTATGTGATAAGTCACATGTTCCATAAGAGAAGTGTGACCTGAACTAAGCAAGAAATAATTGTGGATTAATGAATGAAAATTATGTAAATCTAAAAAAAATGCAGAAGTAATCCAACTATTATTTTTTCCTTCATGACCAATCTTCTAAAGAGAAGGATGTCCTCTATTCTTTTAGATATAATTCCAATAACTATATTCAGCTCAGAAAACTTAAAATATAGTTCTAGTGTGTGAACTATATGTATATCTTTAAGAAAAAAACTCAAACAAACAAAAAACCCAGTATACTGAGAAGTCAAATCAGTCCAAATCAGTCCAGTCATTATACAGTCCCATCCTTTTTTAGTCCCTTCTGTTTATTTCTTTTTTCCTTTTTTTATTCTTGGTCAGTTGTTGCAGGCTGGAGACAATGTGTTAAGTTACTGGATTTTCACGCTCTGGAAAGCTGCCTGGCATCTCTATTCCAAAGCACGATTCCTGTCTCTGAGCAAGAAAGAAACAGAGAAAGAGATGACCTTTGCAGCTGCCATTTTGAAAAAACCTCTTCAAAGGTTGTTAAGAAGAGAAGCCAGAAACCTGGGACGGCGAAATAGAAGAAAATGAAAACCTTTAGTGCTGCAGGGAGAAATGTTTTGCCAAAAGATGGTGGCAACATGTCCTCTGCTGGGTTTGTGTGGGCTCTCTGGGCACAAGGAGTGGCAGCGGCAGAAGGTCATGCTGAGATGGCTTCTGATGCTGGATGACACATTGGAGAGAAGAAGTATGATTTTTAGGCAACAAATTCCAGCATTCTAATCTCACTGGTCTCCCAGAGACTCCTATTGCCCTCAGCACCATGTGGAAACACAGTTTTCTCTGGGGTTCTGATTCCCTTTCCCAGAACAGGCCCTCCCAGCAACTCAGCAGTGAGATGTTAAGAATTTAGAGAACAAGCTGTAAACTGCTTGGAAGAGGTCTGCTGCAAGAGGGATGAAATAACCACAGCTACCAGAGACAGAATGTTCTTGGACAGATGGGACACCCCTGAAAGACAGCAGCACCCCACAAATGGCCCCAGATCAATATTCCAGGACAGGGAAACCACCCCTGGACTGGGTAAAAAAAAATCAGGGCTGTGGAAAGGGAAAGGAAAATACTTCTTCAGACAGATATTCTCAAACTGCCAACATCTAAAATAGCAATCCTAGAAACCTGAGCAAGGATGATCCCATTTTATTAAGGTCAGATGGAAAAGCAAAAGCTCCTATTAGGAGTGATAAGAGACAGCCAAATTGAATAGTATTGGAAAGATAACAACTGAAGCAAACAGCCAATATCCAAGCTATCTAGACTTTCCTAAAACAGAACAGGGCTGGGCCTGCCAGTAGTTAACTGCAGGTTTGGTATATTTTCTCCTGAAAGTTTTTCTGCAGAAAAAAAGCAGCCCACAGAAACCTCAGAGCTCGTACAGTTTTTCTACAGTGCACAGCCAGGTCATCTTGCAGTGTTCACTGTTCTCTGTCCTTTTGGAGCTGCTGCCTGAGCTATAAAGTGAGACCCTGCCACAGCTTTTCCTTTCATGTGTGAAGAAACACAAGAATTAATTCTGCTTGTAGTGTCCAGCCTACCTAGGGACACTTGAAGCTATTGTTATTCAAAACATATGTTCTATGCTGTGCCTGAGTGACCAAATATAAATTTGCATTTCATTGATATGAGGTTTTGTTTTCTGTGGCTTTGAGATAACTGGTACTCTTTCTCCTGGGACAGAGGTCTTCAGGACAGCATAAGGGACATCTCCAGTGGGTTTTGAGTAGAATAACACATTTTTCTTTGATGTGGAAGGAATTGAACCAGATAAGTTAAAAATCATACTAGAGAGTATAAACGTCTGATGATTCAAATGCCACTGTTTTACCCACACACCAAGAAAGGAATCTCAAAATGCCTGCTAACTACTGAGCCACCCAAACACCTACTTATATGAGCGTTCTATTTTCCTAACAGTGGTTTACACCTCCATCCAGCACAAGCATAAATCTAGTTGCTAAGAAAGACTATTGATTCACAGTTGTGAAAGATATATAAATATATATATATATAAGGATGTCTTACAGGTGAAAGAGACATCTGTTCACTCTGCAATAATACAATTCTCTTTACAGATTACTCCCACAGCTTTTGAACATATCTCAGTAGTGCAGGGATGGGACTGAAAGCGCATCAAGGAGTTTGACTGGCAGAATTCAATGTCTAATTGGTGGTCCTCAGCCACGAGTTTCCAACACATAGAGGAATAGCAAAGAGATCCCTAAGGTTTGCAAGTCAGTGTTACAGTTTTACTCTTGACCCTACCTAAAAGCACGAGTTGATTTCAGTTTGGGGTGTGATCGTGTTCTGAATGTGGGACATGAGTAGCTTCCATAGAATTGACCCCAAGTTGAAAGTTATAAGTAGTAGTAGGCCCATGAGAGGCATCTTAATCTGGACACTTCTGACAGCTTTGGGACCCAGGTCCTCTCCCTCCAGCTCTACCCTATTGCACAACAGGGAAATGCAGCACAGGGCACCCCACAAGCTGTTCCAGGGGAACTGAACCTGGACTGAAAGAGATAGTTTCAGTTACAACCAAGGAAGGAAGGTTCAGAGCAAAAAGTACAATTGCAAGTATGACTAAGCAGGGAGATTTATGCTGAAGAAAGACCTCAGAAAAAGAAAAGGGGGGGTTGGGGCTTAGAAAGAATTAAGGAACAGCTGAGTGCTCCAAAAATACAGTATTAACAATCCCTAGCAGCAGCAGCAGCAGTATTCCTGTGCCAGAAACTCAGCTTCCTGTTATAGGACCCAGTTGCTATAGAAACTTCCAACTGGGAGCTAAATAAAGTAATTTCTATGCTAGTGTTGGTGTCTGTAACTTCAGCACCTGATGCTAACTAAATTGTGCTCAATAAACAAATTTAAACTCTAAAAGCCTGCAATGAGTTCACAATGTTTTCTATACAAATGATTAATCCCAATTGATCTTGGCTTCAAACTCAAGAGCATGAGAAATCATAGAAACAGGTAAAAGACTACTCTGGACAAGTATGCCTCCCACTTTATTTGTTTTCTTACCTTATTTCCTGCTTCTCCAACATACATACCTCTTTATTCTGTCTTAGCTATTTTTTATTTTGAAACTATCTTTTTCATGGCTAACCTTACAGTTGAGCCTGACATCTCTGATCCTCTTTAGACAAATTAATTCTGCATTAACCTGTGCTTGCTCTTGCATGCCTTTCATATTCATTAAACATTTACTTCAGGTTAAAAATTTGAGAAGCAATGTTAACAGCTGAGTGCAAATCCTTTTTCTTAGATCTCCAGCCCAGGGATGAGGCACATGGGACAAGCTTGCAGAAGCCTGCACAGGCAGCTCATACTATGGGAACCATAAGAAATGCTCGTCTCTCCGGGAACAGGGGCATAGATAAATCTGGTGAACCTGGATACCAGGACATCTAGAATAAGAAACATCTTCTCTTTAGAAAGGAGAAATTGTTATTGTTATAGCTATTACTGCAGCACTTTCCTGTACCGACTAAGAAACAAGAGATCACCTCAAATGTTTCAAAATGCAGACTGTTTCTGTATGACGTTAAATACAAGTAGAAAGAGTAAATAGAATAAATAACACTGGTGCCATGAGTAGTCATGTAGGACAGATTTAGAACTTTTTATAAGTTGCTTGACTATTTCTGCAACATCTGGCAAGCTGGTAAGGGTTGAAGCTACAGAGAGTGTCACAGAGCCGCGCCAGTGACTGCCCTCCCTTTGACAGATTGGTCAGACCTTTTCTTTACAGTCTAAGTGCCTGAAGTGTGTGAAGGAATGGGTTAAACACCTGGAGTACCTGGCACTTCTGGGGGAAGAAAGTAGAAGAGGAATGCAGCATTGGTGGGAGGTGGAGGCTTTCATCATTCACGGGAAAGGTAAACAGCAACAGACATTGCCTTGTCCCCGAGGGAGGAACTGAGGAGCCTGAGTGGACAAAGATGTGTGTGGGCAACTAAAGATCATTCAGTCTAACCCAGCATGGAGGCTGAAAACCAAGGGGAGCGAGAGGGGAGCAGGAACATCCATCAGCTGCTGAAGGAGAAGGGAGAGGAAGCAGAGCTGCTTGGAAGAGGCCAGAGCAGTCACATCACAATGCCCAGAAGCCACCAGCATTTGCTGGGACAGGAGCAGCAGTGGTTGCTGGCACAGGGTTGTCCAAGGCCTCAGGGACATTCTCAAGCAAGAGCAGGGCTTGGGCAAAGCTTGGGCAGAGGAAGCTCAGATCTTAAGGCACATCTCTGACATGTGGTGGGTTGCTGGGCTTGGGCAGGGGGTGGCAAAGAGCCGGCACTGCCGTGCCAGGTGGCTGGTGGCATGTAGATCCCTTGCAGGATTTGGCAGGTGCTACAGGCAGCTGGTGAGCACGAGCTGCCTGATGGCTCCCAGGCAGCAGCAGGCAGGCGGCCAGGCTGCCAGCCAAGTCTGGAGAAAGTGGGCTCCTGGCCCTGACAGGAGAGAAGAATCTAGCTGGTAGAGCTACTCAAAGGACCACAACAACTACTTGCTTGAGAAGAACTGGACAGTAAAGTAGAGAAAGTTTATGTTTTATCAGTGTCCACATAAACCAAGGCATTATGTATGAGGTTAAAGTCTTTGAAACAAACCTGGTGAATTAGACTGGACTTCGAAAGCTTTCAGTGGTATTCTTTTCATCCAAGTCAGTGTGATGATATCTTAATATAAAATTAGCTGGGACTTTGGAAGAAGGGCCACACTGTTCATGTCTTGTCAGAAGCAATGTGTGTGGGATGCATGTGTATCCGAAATATATATATGCACCTGTATACACATGCATATATGCATATATATGTAATCCCCTGTTCAATATTTTGGGGTAACTGCTGCTCAGAACTGAGCTGAGTCCTGCTGCTCACACCACAGCCAGGAATTAAACAGACCATGCTGAAGTAAATGCAATCCAGCAAGACACTTGTTTAGCATAAAAGTTGTGTTTGCAACCCCATTGACTTCAGGAGAACCCACCCACAAGCTGAAATTTTCCCATATGCATGAATGTTGTGTTGAATAACAACGAGCTGAAATTCCCACATTCAGTTAGACCATATTTAACTGCTGACACATGTAGGAGGTGCTTCCAAGCCTTTGGGTGACAAAGGAGCCCATGAGGAGAAGACAAGGAAGTATCATTAACTTTATTTCCTATAGGGGGAGATTTACCTTGGGGAAATGAAGAAGACAGGAAGGTCAGGATCCTAAGATGGGGAGGCCAGACTTTCTAGGCACAGAAATATATGTTGTGAAGAAGGAGATACAGATTTCTTTGGAGGGAAGCTCATAGCAGGGAACCATGAGGGGTGATCTGGAATGCCCCTGTTGCTTGGGATTTTAGGCATTTGGTCATGCAAAAGTACCTACAACTCCACCCACTTCCTTGGTGAAACAGAGGCAGTTTTCATTAGCATTAACATATAAATAAGCTGAAAAGGGAGATTACTTGCTTTTTCTTTTTTTTTTTTGGTAAGGAAGACATACTTGAGTCCTCAAAAAGGCTTTGAGAGTCTTGTTTTTTAATGAACCATAATTTTGAAATTTTTTTTTCATTTTGAGTATTGACACAATTCTGATTGTGTCTGTTGTTCTTCATAGTGTCTATTCTGTTGCCACAAGGTTATGGAAGACTTGAATGGATACTTAAATACAGTGATGCAGGTGCAAAGGTACTAGTTTTCATAAAAGTGTTGCTTTTTTCCTTGTTAATTCAAGAAGATCAAGTCCTTGTACAATCTACACACAGTGAGACACAGCTAAACTTCCATGTTGTTTTTTATCTTTGTTATACGCTTTGCAAATAAGCCAAAAGGGCCACACTTCAATGCCTTTCAAAACTGGAAAGCAAAGTTTGTAACCCCCTTGCATTGCTTTTCTTCTCTTCTTTTTTGTCCTTCATTGTCTCACTCAGTCTCTTCAGTCACCATGATATCCCTCAGTGAGTAAAGAATAATAGTTTTTATTTCTTGCTTCCTAAAGCTTCTAGGAAATTTTTTCCTTTTTTTTTTTTTCTTATTTTTTACTTATTTCTTGTTCGTATTGCTATTTCATGTTACCTGAGAGCTGTTGTAGAGAATATTTTAATTTGCATTCCTGACACATAAGTTCTACCACTTAAAGTGTTTGTCCTAAAAAGCATCATGTACTTCCCTGAGATGGCTCTCCCTTCCGGCAGGATCCAAGCTTCCAAATACTCACAAAACTAGAAAGCTGCAAGCTGGTTTCTTCCCTACCATCTATCTCAGGAACCAGGCCAAGCCTTCAGGTCTTTTACTGGTGAAGTTACAAGGAAAGACAGAACTAATGCACTTCCAAAGGTCCTGCTCAGGCTGTGTGCAATGAGGTCCCTGTATTTGCAAAGACTGGCTGAATGAGTGAGTTCCTGCTGAAACACTAAGGATTTTGCCTGGAGAATTCTTTTCAGTAATAGATGACCAGAGATACTTTTCAGTGTAGCATTTTAACCGTGATGTCCATTTATTTGGAAATGGAAAAAATCTCAATAATCAGCATTTGCCTATGCAAAGAGGTAGGCCTATGCTGATATATCACATTATTTATTGTGTCTCTGATTTCTCAAAATTTCACAAAGGCCTGTCTTATCGTTCTTCATTACTAATCTAAACAAAGTGAGTAAAAAAAAGAAATTGTGTGCTAAAATAATATGGATTAAAACATGCCTATTTAATTTTATATGCACTAAGGGTCATGGCAATGATTACTTACAGCACGTTAACTTTAGCCTGTGCATAATTATTTCCAGGATCAGTGAAGAACAGGTCACCTTTCAATACACAGGAAGCTTAATGAGGGATGAAAATTTAAAATCCTAGATCTGAATTACTCTGAGATGTGGGACTTCAAAATATATATCTAAGGGCTAGCAGGTTACCAATAATATTTGTTCTCTAAATTTAAACAGAGCTAGCTAACCATTCTAATGTTTTGGTTTACTCAGTGTTACTTTACACAGTAATCTGCTGTATTTAAGCATATTTTACTTCAGAGAAGTAATTGACTTTTATAAAGAGAAAATGGTATTTTGAGAACATAAAATTTATTTATAAAACAGGTTCAGGCCCTTAGGTGGGAAGCTGGTAGGAAACAGGGGAAATGGTTAGGTATTTGTGGAAAGAATTTCCTCTACTTCTCATCTTACATAACTTTTTTTATTTTTACATCTCAACCCCACCTTAAAGAAAAAACAAAAAAGACCTAGAGGAACAGTATCAACTTTTTGTCTGTTCATAAAAGAAACACTAGTGCTTTGTTCATTTCTTTTATAAATTTCACCAAGTATTACCTTTCTTCTTTTTGAATCGTACACTCTGTTTAATTTAGAAGAAACTTAGTTTCTGAAAAATTATTGTGAGAAAATAATTGCTTACAGAGAAACTTTTATGTCTCTAAGGGGCAAATTGGGCTGATACTTTCCATGCCTCACAGTGATGGGATAACTGGCAGCAGCTGTGGAAGTGGGAAAGGGTATATCAGAGTCTGCTTCCCTCAGAGCTGTTGGGTCTCCCCTGCTTCCTGGGATGTAGGAGGGTCCTGTAGCTCTGGGTGTTCAGTGTGGATCCACAACTGGCTGGGTGAGGAACCTCGCAAGTGGAAGGAGGTGAGGTTGTCTTGGTCTGTTTTCTTGAGCTATGTTATTAGTCAGCTGTCTCTTTTTTTTTTTTTTCCTGATGTTTATCTCTGCAGAGGTGCACTTGTGGCCAATAACTTTGATTTTTAAAAAGGTTCATGAATACTTTCCCTGTGGAAAGGGAGGGATTTCTTTCCTGAATTATTCATGAGTGTGATTTTTGTGGGTTCCTTTTTACTGTAAGGGTGACTTATCTGCACAACTATTTCCTTCTTGGCTTCTGTTTTGACAGACTTATAAATTTGTCTCCACATATTTGTTCCCTTTTCTCCCGCATTTTGATGGCATATGGTGTTTGGGGAGTTTGGAGAAGGGGTAGAAGAAGGAGGTTACCCTTACTGTGGAAATGCCTTAGTTCTAGAAAATGATGGTGTATGCTTTAAAACACCTAATTCTTTCGGTACAAAAATGGGGTAGTAGTCTCATAAAGAAATAAGCAGGTAAAATTACTTTTCTAGGGCTTTAGATGGGACCTACTGGAACTTGTATTTGAATTCATAAGCACTGAACCAGAAACTATTCCAGCTCTACCTAGCTCTAAAAATAAAGTTTACCTTGCTGAAAGTCAGTGTTCCCTTTGTCTACTAACAAAGGCTTTAGTATTACAATTATTTAATGCAACTGAGTATGACTCTGAAAATTCAGAGCTCTCTGCAACCTAGTGGAGGTCTCTCTGCCTATGTTTTGATGCAGAACTGTAATTTCTGTGGTATGGACATAATCTGCTTTCTCAAAAGCAAGTCTCCGGGGTTTAAATACATATGCATTTAAGCATATGCAAATGAATGTAATAAACGCAGGTAAGAGCAGTAAGATGCACCTTATGACAGGGCTTTAGATAAAGCTAATGGTCTGGAAGCTATTGCAGCTGGGGAAAAAAGGAGAAGGAAATAGAAATCAAGAAGCTGTAAAGATGGTGGCGGCAAAGGTGCAAACACTGATAACAGATTCATTTAGACAAAAGTGTGGGTGCAGGGAGACTTCTTGAGGCAATTATCCCGTAGGAGTAAATTTACAAAGGAACCTCATTTTAAGGCATCAGAATGGGCAAGTGTGAGAAAGGAGATTATGGTCCTACCATTTGATTACAAGGTCTGAAGTACCTATGGGAAGGAGTGGATGGGTTACTTAGAGGACTGAATGCAACTATCTATAAGGTTGCCCAGGAGGCGAAGACTGGGTTTATTTCATATGGAAGGTCTGTAGAGGGGGATGTCTGTCAATAGCAAAAGAGAGTAAAATGAGGATTTAAGTGACAACATGGCTCACACTGATGCAACTGCTAAATCTCATCAAGTAACTGCTGGGGAAGTCTGAGTTCCCCAAAGGATCTGAATCAGTCAAAAATATGTGGGGCAACTGAAATAGTAAAGGTGGGACTTCATTTAGGTCCCAGTCTTTAGATCCAAGTCCATGCTTTTGGTTTCTTAATATAAATGAAGCAATACTGCACATACTTGGTTACTGGAGCATTTGAACGTTTCAAATTCTTAGTAAGCAAATGGATATAGCACAGGCCTATGAAGCATAGCAATTAATCAAACAAATAAGACAGGGAAAAGAGAAACTTATGACTTTAGTAATCTTTAAAAACATTTCCTAAAATCCTTACCTAAAATGAAGAATGTAAAACATATTTTAAAAACTGGGAAAGTGAAGACGTGTGTTCAATCAGGCACAGTGATTTTTCTGGAAGGCCTGACTGATCCTTGAGGGACTGGATTTTACAAGGCATGGTGACTTCCACGTGTGCCCATCCATGTTTTTGTTCGTGGTGTTGGGGATTACATTCAGTGCATGTAGCTCAGGGTACAGCTGCAGGTTGAGCTCTGGGTGGTAGGAGCCTGAGACCCAGAGAGGAGGTTGTGAACTGCTGACCCTTTGGTTATCAAAGGGCCTGGGGACCTGTGGCACGGCCAGGTGACTGAACACTCACAGCTAAGGCAGGAGACCATGACCCAGGAGGATGAGCGAGATTTTTGGCATGCTTGGATTGTGAGTGGATTAAAGCCCCGGGAGTCCTCCCTGAAAACAGAGACATCTGAGACTCTGCCGAGGGAAACCTGATCTCTGTGAGCGGGGTCTGTGGGGAGTCAAAAGGGGACCCTTTGGGTCACTGGGCCACTGCTGAGAAGGGGCCTCACCCCAGCACTGAAAGTCTGTGGTGGTGGGAGTGTGACTGGCAGAGAGCCCTGTGAATGGTCACACTGGAAAGTTTCCTTAACAATGAGATATCTGGTATTGAGAAGCTCTTGGGAAAACCCTACAGACAGTCTAACTGAGATGTTAATTTTCCTTTCAAGAGCCCTAGGCTTGTCATTGGCATTAGGGGAGTACTGAAGTGCAACAGCAAACGTTCAGGCAGGTTGCTGAGATTATCTGCTTTTCTAACCAGAGACAGAACAACACATTTTTGTGTGTGTATTATCACTACTCATAAGGGTTATTACCGAACAAAAAAAGGTGTCAGGGAATAGAACTCACACTGTTGCTTAGAAAAAAAACATCGCATGAATTAAACGTGCTTAAGGAATATGAAAGCAGCACTTATATAGCAGTTCTTCTAGCTGGAACCTCAAACAGGAAGCATGAATATGAAGCTTTCTCAGTGATCACAAACATACTAAGGGAGGTTGTCTCATTCCCATGCACTGCAGATACTGATAGACAGCACAGGAGATCAAAGTTCAGGCTTGAAAAGTCACTTTCTCCTAGATGGATGTTACTTGATTTCAGACAGAGCTGGCAATGTTCTCTCTCTTCTTACACACTTATAAGCACTGTACGCCTTGTCAAGCCAATAAAGTCTCACTGAACTGAGACTGCTTTCTAATTATGGTATATGACAATACCTGTGGAAACTCATTACCTTCAATAAAATTGCAGAGGTGGAACTGATTAGGAGTTAGTAAGGGATCTGGTAAACAATGCTCAAGAAAGAATAGGATTCAGCATTCTCACTCTTCGTCCAGTTCTTTGCACAGAGCTAATGAGAACAAAATCTAGTAAAACACTCGGTGTGATATGAATGGTGATGCAGTCCTCCTGAATATAAAGATGACACTGCCACAAAGAGAGCTTTCAGCATAGGAGTACATATTTACACAATCAAGAGAGCTTCAATACTCTCTAAGAATGGCTGTCTTTTTTTCTCTCTTTTAAACCTAAGTTTTAGTTCTGGCATGTTGCTCCAAGAGCACAACAGGTGACATTTCAATTCAAGCGATAAGGAAGTCATTACTTCTTCCTTCTTTTGCATTTTGATTTTGCTCCTTATTTTCTTTTTTATTTTTGCTCTTCGTTTTACTTTTTATTTGCTGTGGAGAAAAGACTCCTCCATATTCTTATATTGTTAGTCCCTGATGAACACTTCACATTTTTAATAAAGGTGCAGCGTATTTAGTGGCAGATTCTGTGTAAAGAGTAGCAAGTCAGGGTGTTGTATAGAGCAATAGATAAGTGTATCAACAGATTTATCAAGTTTATCTGAATGCACATTTAAAAGTGCCAAATGTGCTTTCACATCAGTTCTGGTGAGTCTTTTGAATCTCATTACAATGCAACCTTGAGGGAGTTTGGAGATCTGAAACAGAAGTAATTAGCTCTTTCTTTAAAGGAAATTCGCCCTTGCTGACAAAATATGAGCCAAGGCTATTACAATTCTTTATGTGTTTTGTACTTAGAAACTGCTGCAATTCTAAGAGCAGGTCTCCCTTCAGGTGTCTTGGAAAAGGCTCAGAATCGAAAAATGATTGAGGATTTGGCCTCGATATAATGCTGTAACCCTGACATCACAATGAAGAATAAATGTTTCTAGCTACAAATAAAATCTCCTATATATTGACTCTTAAGTATTTCTATCCAAGTGCATTACTTGACCCCACATAGAGCTGAGGTGTACTGCTATGATCACAATAAAGGGGGTGGAAGTAACATATGTCAGAGCATGTGATAGTCAAGGATGGAAACTGGCAATATTTTTGCCAGGTTTTTCCCTTACTAGTGTTTTGTCAGTGCAAAATTAATATTCCTACCAGGTTTGCATACTCATCTGGGGCAGCTGGACTTTACTATTCACTGTATTAAACTCCCTTTTTCCTGAATTCACCTTTAAATTGATGCTGAACTGAGAACAGGGAGTAGTGTGGGATATAGAGTGCTTCATTTTAAATGGTCATTGCCAAGCAGAAATAAAAGAGATGAAAAAAAATCTGTTCCCAGGACTTTGTGAACCTCCCCAGGTCTACATTTCTGATGGCTCAAGCAGTAGCTTTCCGCAGAAGTGGAAAATTCTCAACCCAGCAGCAGTGAATAGGGTGCTGAGCAAAGAGGTGTCAACAGAATTGTGCTGAATCCGTGCTGGTATAGCTGAGGAGTGTTTGGCACAGCCTGATCAGGGTGTACCTTTAATATTTGTCTTGCCTCCATTAAAGGAAAGAGAAGTTTAGGGGATTTTTTACTGCTTTAGTGGTCTTTCTTGCTATTCTCTCCCTCATTTGCTCCAATAGTTGTACCATTAATGTTTCCAATTCTTAAATAATGATGCTTCATCTGACTTGGCTAGTGGGGTTTTTTTTGTTTGTTTGTAGGGGAATTTGGAGGTTTGTTTTTAGGTTCTTTTTTTTCCAGAAACCTGTTTGAAGCAAGGCAATACATGTTTATGTGTACCAGGTTAAATGTTTCACATTGACTAAAAGTGTATAAGGCAACATCTGATCAGGTGACAAAATGAAGCCAGTTTTGAAACAACTGAAAAAAAAAGTATCCATAGATGTTTGGGTTTTTTTCCCCTGCTGGATTTAAAGAGCTGCAATTGATATCTGTTCTGCTTTTCCCAGGGTTCAGTAAAGTTTCTAATGCTTCAATGAGGTGCATTGAAAAGCCCACATGGATAAAGCAATTTTGCTTTGTCCATACATATACATGTATACATATATATGTATATATTCCTCTTTTTTTGACTAACTGGTAGTGTACTCTTTAACTATTAACCTGACATTACAATTTTGCCACTCCATTTAGAAAAAGTATCCTAAAACACAACAAGGTTTTAAATCCCCATGAACAGATTTTAAGGAGTACTGCGCTAGTGCAAGAGCAATATCCAGCTTGTAAATGCACACCTAAAAGAAAAATACTGTTTCTACAGTTCTCTTCTTGAAATTATACAGGGCTATCTTGAAATTTGTCCTGGTTACTGGTATATCCACCAAAACTGCTACTGTCATTGGTAGAGCGAGCAAAGTGATTCTATTGGTGACTGGTCGTAATGGACCAAGCAGATTATGCAACTTTAAGAGAATCACAGAATAATCTGAGTTGGAAGGGATGATAAAGATCATCTATTTCCAACTCCCCTACTATAGGCAGGGATACCTTCCACTAAAGCAGCTTGCTCAGAGCTCCAACCAACCCGGTCTTGGACACTTCCAGGGACGGGGCATCCGCCGCTTCTTGTGGCAACCTGTTCCAGTGCTTCCTCTTTTAAAAATACCTCCACAAGTCTTCTTATGTTGTGTCTTACTTCAGACAGATTTCTTCTTCTTTGTTTTTCCTTCCGTCTGCTTTGTGTGCTGAACGATATTTTTGTAAAAGCCTCACTCTGAGAGATGTTACTAGAAGCCCTTTACCTTTCATTGGTATTGTTAACTTTCTAAATCTAGGATGACTTCAGTGGTCTTCTCTGGGATTGGCTGTCTCTGTAAGGTGAATCCTTACTTACTGGTTAAAGGAATGTTCATATCAATACAGTTAACAATGCTTAATTCAATGGACTTTGAGTCACATGCCTGTCACAAGTTTTTCATCCTGTCAGGCATTTCCTAAAAAAGCAGTGCCTTCTTTCATAATATTTACATTTATACTAGTGAAATATCCTGTCATGTGATATTTTGCTATGACTGAACTACATTTAAAAAATTAAAACGTAACACCTTGAAAAATCCTGTTTTCTGAAGGGGCTTATGAGTGGTCTTATAATCTGTACTAAAGAACTGCAAAAGATTTCTAACCCTTGGTTTGTTCCAAGGGGTTTGTGTGTGTGTGTGTATGCCCATACTCCTATATGAATCTGTCTGCACTGTCAGCACACAGGAGTATGTGGCAGTCCAGGCAGGATGGTAACCAGGTTAGTATGGCATTATACCTAACCCAATAAACTTGACCTCTGAGCAGGGCTTCCTACTTCCAAGCCCAGCAGCATCTCGGCCACAGGCAGTTTCCATGCTGTGCTGTGTGACCACTCAAAGGCACAGTCTGTGCACTGTGCTGTGGTTGTACCTTTGGACTCTGAGGATCCTGCCTCCAAAAAACTGCTGGGAATGTGCTACACTGTGGAAGTTGTGACCATGAGGTCACAACTGTGCTGGCAGTTCCATTGGTTACCAAAGGAGCTGATGACAGAAAATGCTAAGGGAGCACAATCCTCTGCAGGCAAATACAGCACAGCATAGGCAAGTGCAAGGCTCTTTTTGAGGCTGTACTAGCAGGGAGGTAATGCAGTGTGGCCCTCCTATTTTAAGCCAGTTTGTCTCCAAGTTGTTACCATTCCTGCAGAAAGTCACGAGGACAGGTTGCACTGATAGAAATCACTACGACTGGAGAAAATGGCAGCAGTGTAAGACATACTGTAATCATCAATCCATGAGTGCAAGACCCATTGAAGTAACTGCTGTCCATGTCATTAAGAAGTGATGTTTCCATCACTCTTTGTATTAGAAACCCTCAGGATTTAAGTATTTTGAAGACATATTTTTTTCCAAAAATTCTGTCAGAATTTCATGTCACAACTGCTGCTTTACCTCATTTTGAGTTTTGGAATTGAAATTGGGAAGCTTGTGAAAAAATTCTCAAGGATGACTTTAATATTTAAATATTTAAATGGGGGTCAAATGTCAGAGTTCAGACGCGCCATAGGAGCAGAAGGGAGGAGGTCTGACATTCTACAGTGTTGGACAAGGCATAAATGGGTGATACACACAGCATTTGAGACAGGAAGGATCTTTGGAGTCCATCTGGACCTCTCCCACAGTCAAAGCAGGGCTGTTTTAGATAAAAGGTTGACCATGACCTTATATGTCCAATATAAACTCTCAAAGTTAGAATAATTTCATTTTGAGGAGCTGGAACAGTACTTAAAATGGCTTTATCTCATTGCATTTTGTAACTCCTTGACTGTGTTTCAATAAATGGTGTCTGGGGGATTGTATGCCATGTGTTGGTTTGTCAGACAGGGTTATCCCTCACTTGGCATGTCCAATTCTAGCTGTTTAAAACTTGGAATAGGGAATTGGGAACAAAGATATTGAGATGGTACCTCTACTACTAGACTACTATTTTGCATTAGCATATAGATGGGGGGGATTCTCCTTGGACCCTATAGTCTTGCTTGCTGTTTCTTAAATTAATTGAAATGAACTCTAATCTCTGATTCCTGACTGCTTCCCTGTATGCATACTGACTGCAGAAAGCTAATGCTGGCACCTGGCTTCTCATTTCCTAGAACAGGATAAATATTATAGATAGCAGCCCTTTCTTTCTGATGTCAACTGAATGTATTGTAGCTGTATTTTACCAGACTGTGACTTTAATTCTGTATATTTTATGTGGACGTTGTGGTGATTAGTAGCAGTATTAAGCACCTCTGAATCCTTGCCCTGTATTGACTCAAACAAGTGGTATTGCATGTTTTAGATATTTATGCATTACATTACTATGAAAAGTCTTAAACACAGAAAAAGCAACTGTACAAAACCTGGCTTACTCTGACTTCTTAGGGAGGTCTTACTTTTGCAGCGTGAAGTACAATTTACTGAAGCAACTGTTTAAATGGTATAGTACATTTAACTTGATATGTTATTTGTCTTACTCTTAATGAATCTTAGGTCATTTTATACCTACTTCACATTTTTTTTTCCTGTGCTTTAGTGTCCACAGGAAAAAAAAAAATAGTAAGGACTTAATTTAGAAAGGTCAAAATGGTAAACAAATTTAAAAGGGTCAATGTACTTCAGAGTGTAAAACAACGTCAGGTTGTGGAAGGATCATTTTGGTCCTAATTCTCTGCATCACATAAAGGTGTCGGTCCTTCTTAGACTTCCCTGATGCTAACAAAGCCAGACAAGGGCTGACTGGTGAGACTGGGCTTTGCTGTTGTTCTAGACTTCTCCTTTTCCAGCAGAGTATTTCAGTGTGTCAGGGTATATAAACAGCCCTTACAGAGCAATAGCACACATTTGCATTACTTGCTATATGCACAGCAGAGCCAATTAACAGTGATGAGTCTATTTGGTGAATTTGACTTGGTAAGATGTGGGTTTTGTTTCACTTTTTTCACTTCCACACCTGTATCCTGCATGTGTACTCTCCACATAAATGGTATAACTCTTAATATTGGAAAACTACTGTGTGCACCATGAACTAAAGAGTTTGCTTTTAGCAGAAATGTTTGGGACCAGTTAAACAAATCCATTGTAGGCAATGACAAATTAAATTTTCAAAGAATTTGGCCTTGGAGGATGGGGGAGGAGAGTTTGTTTTTTTAAAATACAAACAGTTTCCTTGGAGAAAAAGCTCCCAGATCCATGTTTTCAGCTAGCTTTCTAATCACAAGCATTGTTGAAATGTTGTGGGCCAACAAACAAATCCTATGATGATTTCAAGGCAGGATCAACTAAAACAATTATTTTTAATTTCTAGGGAAGCTTTTGTGTCCGTAATGAAACAAATTATGATCTACTTCAAAACAAAAATAAACACAGAATACCAACAGTTTTCATTTGGGAACAAGTAGCTCATGGAATGGCATGGAAATGTATGGTTTATGTGCAAATCTTGTATTACTACTACTCTAATACTAGCACTAATGGTCCCATTAGATCAATTATGCTTAAATTCAGAGAATTTGCTCATTTGTAGGAGTCCCCATTAGTGTGAAGCAGGCCTATAGCAATGAACTCAAACAAGGATTAAGAGCCATGAAAAAGAAGATTGTGGTTGCCTTTTATACCTTTTGTAATGGGCACTTTATAGGCTATATCTACCAAAACAGGGACAGATTTTGCAGTGTGTTGTCCTTTTTCACTATGAAACCATGTGGTTTAAGTTAGGACATATTGCTTTCCTGGCACAGTGGACATTTAGTCAAAGAAAGAGAGTTTCTCCTTCAATTTTCTAAAGTTATTAATAAAACCACTTGGGATTAGATAAGCAATTTTGTTAAACTGTATCTGTCAGGGACAGGTATTTGGAGAATCATTGCTGTGATGTGACTTTAAAAAGGCAGAAGTCTCCCCATCTGGAACAGCCTACAAGACTAAGATGCAACAGTCCCCTTCATAAAATAAACTGTCTCTTCTTCTTTCTCCTATTCCCTATGTGTGTTTAACTGATGTTATATTTTATGGGATTGTAAACTTGTCCATGTAGTGACTGTTACACTGCAGATTAAGCCATAAACTGCCCAGACCAGTTACCTTTTTATTTAAGACTTTTAAAAAACCTTTTGGTTCATTATAACCTCTAATTAGTGTTTGGAGAAAGAGTCTCACACTCTTCTCTAAGAGAAATTCTTTTTAATTTAGTGAGAAAAATAAGATATTTTGGCAAAAGGTGTTTACAGGAGTAAAATACAACCAAGAAAAAGCATTTCAGTAAAACATCCAGCACAAAGAACCATTCCACAGGAATCACCCTCTACAAACAATCCATACACAGGCTTTAGTAAAATGCAATTCATTTGTTTTTAAGTTACCCATAAGAGAAAGAAAAGAGTAACAGAAGAAAACAGATTAAAAGGGTAAAGAAAGAGAGAAGGAGAGAGAGAAAGGAGAGGAGAATAGTTACAGATGAGATTTGATGATTCACACGGTGCCGGCTGGAGAGAGAGAAGAGAGAGAGAGAGAGACCACATGGAGTCTCATGTATTTTTAGAGTTCAATTTTCCCTCCCAGGCAGGGTCTTATGTTCAGGCCTTACCATGTTCCTGCAGGTCTAGACCCAGCCCTTCACCACATGCACACACACAACTCACAGTGAGTTGGTTCTGACCCATATCAATAATTCAGTGAGAATCAGATCCAGGATCTCACAGACCCTACACACTGACGTTGGATGTAAGGGATCCTTGATGTACTATCAGTGAGTAAATTTGGTGTTTAGGATTTCTTTCTGCCTCTCTAGCTCATAATCAGATTACTGACAGCACTACTCCTACTGTTATCAGTAAAAACAGCAGTAACTCCTCTGCCATTAGATTCAGTGGTAGGGGAGTGATGGCAGTGGGGAAGATGCTTGAGAGAAGGCTTATTCTGAGGCAACTTGGGTGAAAATAATGCTCTTTCCAAGGCTTGTCAGCTGGCAGGGCAGAGCAGAGGGTGGCCAGGCACATGTGCTTGCTGTTCTAACAGAGGATGGGATCTGAGACTACAGTGCAGGTAATAGAACAAATAATATGTACCCTTAAATAACAGAGAAAATGAATTAGTTGCAGGGTGAGGAATTCCTGCCTGTAGAAGGCAAAGCAGTGGCTTCTTTGACATAAGTATTAATTATGTATATTTTTTTTCCTCCTGTTAATTCATGTGTGTGTGTAAGGTATTGTAAAACTAATATGTAACTTGGGTGTGGCTGCTCAGCACCTGATGGTATAAATAGATGATAATGTTGCCAGAATAAATAGGAGGCAACCTTACTGATAATTACCAATAGGGCAAAGATGGCAGCGATAAGAGTGGCATATGAAAATAACCACAGGCACTGTGAATGTTAGTCACAAATATATGTATTACTGGGAAATATTTCTATCACTTTATGTTCTACACATGTTTCTGTAACAATTTGGGTTGGATAGTATTTATAGATTCTATTTTTTCTTATCTCCAAAGCATCAGCACGTAATGTACCATGACCGTGTGTTTTTGCTACATAATGGTACTTTCAAGGCTGTGAAGAGAAAGCTGCTATTAATCCTGTGTGTAGGTTTTCTTTGTCGTGTTGTTTGTTTCCTGAATTGTTGTATCCATCTCCTGTTTTCCTGACTTTCCTTTGTAATTTTTGCTCTGCAAATTTGTGCCCCTTAGTGTGCCCTAATCTAAGGAATTTGAGAACTCACATGAAGCTTCCAGCCCCAGAAGCAAAACAGCTTTGCTTTGGGTCAGGTCTTGTTTGAAAACAGAAATGTTAATAATGTTAAGGGGAGAGGAGCTGCTCATGTATCTCTGGAACATAAACTGGAACTGGGTTTAAAAAATTTCTACAAGAATATAATTCTATCTTCAACTCAGCCTTTATATCAGGTACACTGAGTTATTTGAGAAATGAAGCTTAGACAGCAACCAGGCTTGCAAAACCTCTTTTCTTTGAGACTAGGATGAAGATCAAAAGCGCATGATGAGATATCACACATATACAACAATTCTTCAGTTCTCCTAGGAAAAACTGTATTAGATACTGATTTGTGCACATTTTTTGGTTATTTTGTGGTTGATGTGGACTAGTTGCCTGCAGAGGAAAACAAGAAGACCAACTTAGCTATCTGTATCCACAGCCTTCTGCAAGCCTACTAAAGAGTAAAAAAGGTTACACTCTGCTGTCTTCTGTGTAACTGCAGTGAAATATCTGTTGGTGTCCAAGCAAGATAGCTTATTATAATCTTTAGGTAGTCCTAAGTAGTCCTTAGTATGTTACCCTGTCTTGACTTGTGACAGAATGATACATTCAGCTGATTGTGTATCTGCTTTTGCTGCAAACTTGTCAGGTGTAAACTGGTAATCTTCTGGGGAAAGGGAAAAGGAAGGGGAGAATTGGTCTGACAAGAATGGATGTTCACTGCAGTATTTTTTTTATTCTTTTTGCAATTTCCTCTGCTACTTAGAGTTTCTAGAATAATGGAGTTGGCATGCTTCCTACCAAATCTGCAACTGGCTTTAGAGAAGTATTGGAAGTGTAAAATAAAACTACTTCATAAAAGAAAACTGAGCATGCCAATTGGACGGGGGGGGGGGGGGGGGGGGGAGATTAGATTCATCCATAATTTGTAGGGAGGAAAAATTCCATATTAAAAAGATTTACAGGAAACTGATGATTCTTTGAGAGGTAGCTTTCCTAAAGACAGAAACATTTTACTGTGCTTTGAAGAGCCCCTCAGCACAGATCTTTGTAATGGCCCGTCTCATACACCAGCTGAACAGAGACCAAATCAGCCAAAGGCAAGGCAAACTTTGGAGGGAGAATAAGACACTTTGGTTTTGAAAGGCATCATCAGTACAATTAGGTGGAATGCAGCAGATGTTTAAACATCATGCCCTGTTGTTACTACATTTCTCAAAAAAAAGAAGAGGTCATTTAAGGACTTGACATATGAATATGTTTCAACCAACTGTGTACAGGACTGTTATTTTGGGGACACCTTTAAAAATACAAAAGGCAGTTGAGATGCTGCCTCATCACTGCAATTAGAGCAGAAGTTGCTCACTTTGCAGGGCTCCTGCTCTGGAGCAGTGTCCCATTTTTACATTTTCTTTATACCAGAGATCCTCTGGGTGCTGCTTTTAAGCCTCTGGTGCCCTCAGAGTCACTGAGGAAAAATGAGGCTTCAGATTAGAAGTGGTCAATTCAAACGCATGAATCTTCCCTTCTTTCACCATTGCTCTTTTAATGTAGAGAGAAACTTCTCTACTTGCTTCTCCTGTGGCTCCTTCTCATTCTGATCCTACTTGCTTCCTCCCTTCTCCTTTCCAGCTGCCGTCACTCTTTTGTTTCCTTTCTATTACTTGTCTCTTAGATCTTTTCTTGTCTTTGGTGCCTTCCATGTTTTTCTCTTGCCCCAGCAAAATCATTTATTGTCCAACTCGACAGTCTTTTCAAGTTTTCTTTAGTCAGTAAGTGCTTGCAGAGTACACAGTTAGAAAAAGTTTGTTGCCTATAATAGATATGCGTAACTAATCAGTATAAATGCGTAATATGGAATTCTAATTAGTGTTGTAATCTGAATGAAAACAATGAGCCCTCTCTTCCAGCTCAGATTTGCTGTTACCAGTCAACATGTTACTGACTTTGAAACTGCTGGTGTGTTTCAGAGCAGAAAAAAAACAAAGTTGTGCTGGATGTTTCAATGATTTATGTCTTGTTATTTCTTATAGCAAGGTTAGCAACATACTATTCTGTTTTGAAAATGCTTTACAGCTGCTTTACACAAGATTACCTAGGTAGACAAGGTAACTAAGAACTATAACATTTGTCCTTGAAATTCCAGACACATCTATGGCAATGTGTGTGTGCGTGTGTATGTGTATATACACACTTAATTAGTCAAAACACACAAATCATAGAATAATGGTCTGGAAATGAAGAACCTCAGAAGGTGAATGTTGTTGTATGTTGTTGATGTAATGGAAAGTTTCCTTATACTCTAGAGCCTAAACATGAGTATGAAAACTCTCTAATGTTGTTAATAGGTGTTTTTAACAGCACAAAATAGAAGCACCATCAGATTGAGCAGTTCCTATTCTAGTTCACAGGTCAGTTTGATAACCAGCTGACCTCCTAATTGTAAGTGATGTACACAATAAGATTTCTACTGTCTGAGAATTTGATTCAGGTTTACTTTTCTTTTGTAGAACCTTTGCATACTAAGTTTTCATGAGTGCCTTTTCCAACATTGTGTGTTTCTTGTAAGTACTTCTGATGCTGCACTTCAGCAACATTATTCAGATGGCTTTCTAAGTGGTGCTGGCAGGGTCTGGGTGACTGCATAATCTGGGAAAAGGGTGCTTGAATATCAGTATCATGTAGCCCAGCTTGAGCTCTACATCAGAAAGCTTTGTGAAAGACATAAAGGGCTGAAAGGTAATAATGTTGCAAATATCGTAGTACATTAAGTTATGCTGGTTTTGCTTCACATGTGCCTTCCAGAAAATGTTGACCCCTTTTAATGGACAGGAATAAATGAGGTTATGATTCATTAACTGACAAAGAGGCTGCAATTAAGTAAACTATAAATTTTTAACATGATATCTGAAATTTTACCTGCAAATTGTGGACTAATGACTTTTCAATGTATATAAAATGTGCATTTGTATTTACAAAAAAGGTAATGCAAAAATTTATTTTGTGTATGCTAAGTTTTACAAAAACACTCTGTGAGATCAACTTAAATTCTGAATTTAGAAAATATGGCCTAGAGTTTATTGCAAGGCTTCAAGTAGTGTTGTAAAAAGATTCATAATGAGGAACAGTTTAAGATAGCCAAAATTATGGCTTAAAAATATCAGATGATTTGGATGTCCATCTGGAATTCAAGAGTGGGATTTTTGTGTGCATTGCACATGAGAAGACACTGAAATATAAGGACAACTCAGAATTCAATAGAGTTGTGCAGCAAGTTGTCAACAGGAAAGATTATTTTTTCTCAGAGCATTGTTCTCTCTCATCAAGTACACAAATATCCAACTGTTTTGTGAGCTTTTGGATTCACTATACTTACCTGGAAGAGCAGCATTCATTACTTTAAGAACATTAGCAATGTGGGTATAGGACACAGATTTAAGTCTGAACCTGACCCAAGGTGACAAATTGACTCAATAAACGAAGTGGTGTTTGGAAGCTCTGGGCAAACAAACACTTAGATGAGAGTAAAAGATGCATCTCTTCAGCAGCCACATAGATGGAAAATTAAATCCATTCTCTGGAGCTACTCAGGATAGGGAATCACAGAATCATTTAGTTGGAAAAGACCTCTAGGATCACCAACCTAACACTGCGAAGTCCAACACTAAACCATGTCTCCAAGCAACACGTCTGCACATCTTTTAAACACTTGCAAGGATGGTGACTCTACCACTTGCCTGGGTAGCTTGTTACAATGTCTGACCACCCTTTTGCTGAAATTTTTTTCCTTAACATCCAATATAACCCTCCCCTGATGTAATTTGGGACCATTTCCTTTTGTCTTGTCAGTTGTTACTTGGGAGAAGAGACTGACCCCCACCTGGCTACAACCTCCTGTCAGGGAGTTGTAGAGAGTGATGAGCCTCCTCTTCTCCAGGCTGAATAATTCCAGCTCCCTCAGCCTCTCCTTATAGGACTTGTGCTCTACACTCCTCACCAGCTTGCATGAACTATACCCACTATGCATGAACTATGCCCACCCCTGTCTTCTGGTTGAATTGGAGAAAGTCCCAAAGTGTATTGGTGATTTGGTTTATTTTCTTTAAGTTTTTTGCAATGTGGGCTACACAGAAGGCTGCTACTCTCCTACCATCATATAAAGCATTAAAATAATTAGTAGGTGATTACTGATACCAGCATGGGTATGCCAATATGACTAAACTGTCTCCTCTATCATTCCACGTGCTGGCAGAAATATGTGTTTATGTGCACAAATCCACATCCTCCTATCTTCTGGATGAATTTATCACCACCTTGAGGGTGCCTTTCCATTTTCTATCTTGGAAAAGGCAACTTTGGGCTGTACTCTTTTCTCTTCTCCCTGTACCAGTATTTGAAAATAGAGTGTGAATATACAGTGAATTTTGGGAAGGTGGACTGATGGAATGTGGAGTGTGGGGGAGGATGTACTTATTCACAGGATTCTCATGACAGCATTTTTGGGTTTTGCCATGAGGTTTATTTTTTTATTTTTTTCCCATGGGGTAAGACTTGGTACTGCATGAGATCTTGGATGGGGCTTTGGAGAACCTGGTCTAGTGGGAGGTGTCCCTGTCCATGGTAGGGCAATTGGAACTAGATGATCTTTAAGGTCTCTTCCAAACCAAAACTATTCTGATATTTAAACTGAAAATAACACTTGTTACTCCCATGTTTTGAGGCACAAGATAAACATGTGAATTAGTTCCTTTAAGAATAGTATTTTCCTGAAGCACCTTTTTTAGCTTAAATGGTCCTTAGAGATCCGTGTGTATTTCTGTGTGTAAAATACATGTGTATAGATATATTTACAGGCAAAAATATGATAGTAATAGAAAAATAACTGGAATCTGAATCAGATAAATTTGATCTTTCCTTCTCTTTGTGAGTTCTTATACAAACTAATTAATCAAATAATTTTTTCCCATCTGTGAAATAGTGTTCATCCTCATCTTTAAGCAATTTTAATCTCTGCTTAAGTGTCAGTATCTAGAAGCAACATTATTAATTAGATCAATGCAAGTTCTTCCTGGGCATAATGACAGCTATATTGGCATAAATGGCTTATCAGGTATTTTTGGCTACATGGAAAATAGAAAACCTTATTTCTTTGAGCTTTGGCAGTTACATCACAGCCTGAGTAACACTGCTGAAAGCTTGGGCTTTTCAAACAGTAATCCAAACGGAAATGCAAACAAAGTGGTGGCCACTGAACACTTTCTCCTTCATCCTTAAATTTAATGCATGAGACAAATGACTGCATCCTGGAACTCATACTGTTGGGTAGGAGAAAATTATGAGTTTTAGTAAATACTATCACAGGCATTTGAAAAAATACTGTAGGGTAAAGAGGAATGCATAGAAAAGCATATTGAGAATAATGAATGGTAAAGCTGTTAATAATATTGTGATAACTGAAGGACAGAAACTGTATCTAAAAGGAATCAGACTGAGTGAACACTGGGTGACCTATAGAAGAGCTCTGACACTAATATTAATGTCTTTTGGGGTACTTAAGTTATAGCTACTGGTTTGTTGATAGTGCAGCCTTCAGCTTTAAAATGGCTTTTGAGTGTTTAACACTCTTCTGTAAATCTGCATGCCACTGATCAGCTGCTTACTCAAGTCCAGGTGTTGCTTGAAAGTAGCTTCAAGTGCCCATAATGAATCACCTAAAGGTTCCATGTCTCAGCACAGATGTATATATTTTTCAAGCCTGAAATCTCTTGTGAGCAAAAACTTAGATTTTATATATATAAATATATTTTTTTTAATCAAGGAAAATATTTTCCTTTGTCTAACATTAGTTACTTCTCCCTTGTTTTTTGTGAAATCTTCGGGTTCTTTCTTGAAGGATGAAATGCTATTTTTATGCATTATGGTACATTATGTAAGATCTGTGAATCTCAGAAGCTTTTATTCTCATTATGCTATAGAGGAAAGGCCTGGGAAATAATAAAACTCTTAGTGAGGCAGACTGGAAGATTTTCATCTCGTCTTGAGATGTGTCAGAGTACCTTGTAATTGGCAAACAGCTGTACTGTCATATGATTTAGGTGCAATTTGGTCCCGAGCACTGAAGAGGAACCAGTGAGTAGTGAGGGAACGTTCTGGGGTCTGAGGGACTGGGACCATCAAGCAGCAGGAACAAGGTTGCATTCAAATGGCAAAACCATTTTTTGACCTTTTGATATACTTGGAATATTGATTAGTTTGGTTTTTTGATCATTAATTTTAAATGAAATGTTTTGAGTCAGAGACGTTATAGTGTTCTGGTGCATGAAAAGAATTATTACTTTTCCTTCATCAGATGTTTGCTAACAAATGTGTCGTCAATTCTATTTGTTATTTTGAGATGAAGTACTATATAAGGGGTATAGCACACAATCAACTACAGATTGGTAAATAAGAGCAAATCAGGATTCCAAATAGGAAGTATTCTTGTAAAACCGCACACTAATTAGCAGAGCAAAATATTTGAACCCTGGAAGTGTGGGGTTTTCCAGAGCTCCTAGAGCACAATGTTTTCCAGACATGCCCTTGGTTAGCGTTGCTAAACAACAGATTCTTGTTTTTTCCTGTAATATAAGTTTGGTTCTCAAATTTAAAAATTCCGTTAGTTTATAGAAATTTTAATAAATGGTCTTCACTTGGGGAAACTGGAAAATCTGGAAACATATTTTCCAATTCAAATCACAGACTTAGAAAAACAAACCAATCCCCCTATCCCTTAACACAAAAATTGCAACAGTTTATTGTGACATAACATCTGAATTATGGACTGTGGAAAGGTTTCTATAAGAGGGACAGGCGCTAGAAAGAAAAACAGCTTGCTATTGCAGAGAAAAATTATATAAAATAATTTGCTTTAGCTATGATTACTTCCCTTTTGAATTTGCTTTTCGCAAATAATCTGCTTAATACGTGCGTGGAGAAATGTTCTTGAGGGGAAAAAAAAGATTTGTAGTGGAAGATGACTTCTACATAATGTGACTACAGATTTTGTTTAACTTTAAGCAACAAAAATGTAACATTTAAAATGCTAACTGCACTTTCTATTTCATTCCTACCTATTTGTGTGTGTGAGAGCCATGATGGTGGAGCATGGTCCTACTGAGGTAGATGCAGTAGTCCTCTAAGATGGATGGGGTTTTCTGGGAGTAGACAACATTATGAAAGTACCAGTAGGAGCAGAGAAGTAGAACTGGGTCCAGTGCCAGTAATTACACAGAAGAACAGCAATTGTAACTAGGACAGATCTTTCTGAAACTCTTCAAAGGCTTGCTAATAATACATCATAGGAAAAGATGAGCTCAGGTGGCTCAGGGGACAGTTGCATCAACAGAACAGGAAAAATGAGCTGTGCCCTCAGCCTCCCATTGTAACCCCCAAGCCTACTTTCCATCTTCATGTTAATTTTTCATTTCCACATTACCTGTAAAGTACCTCAGTCCTTGCTCAAAATCGGCAGCTGTAAAATAAAGGCACATACCAACATTAATTATGGATTGATTGTGCCATATAATAGATTTCTTGCAGATGAGAACTATAAACTCCCTTAATGTTTCACCTCGCATCCACTCCAGCTTCAAGACGGCCTTCAGAAGCAGATTCCCACAAATGTGCCTCTTGTTATTCCCTGGGATTTAGCAGAGCCGTTGATGACAAGAGCAAGGCATGGAGCTGCGAAAGGCAATCAACTCTCTCTTTGTTTGAGGATGGCAGGAAGGCTTTGTCCACAATTGCAGCACCACCTGGGCTCCAAATTACCTCTCAGCCAGAGCTCTTTGACAAGGCCAGGCACTGCTGGGGTGGAGTGTGACAGCATCTCCTGTGAACCCTGTATTTACACAAACAGACCAAGGCTGATGTTCTCATCCAGAACAAGGGCCTGATCAGCTTTTGTTTTTCTAATTAACCAGACAAATGCCCACTAACTTTCCAAGTGATTTGTTTGAGTGAGGAAGGCATTAGTAGGTCACATGAGATTTATTCTTATTTTATGAAGCATTTAAGTATCCTTCTGGAGTTGTATTATACACTTATATCAGCTACATATAAGACTGCTTGATTCAACAATGAAAAAAAATAAAAAGGGTAATTTTATACTTTATTGCCCTTTTTCCCCTCTTCATTTTCACTTTGTTTTCTGAAATAAAATTAGTAATAATACTATTTCTAGTATATCTGAATGTCTATTGAAATAATAAATCAAGTTTCCAAGGCACAAGTGTGACTTTAAATATACATAAACATTAATGAGCTTCATTTTTCTCAGCTTTGTCTTTTTGTTTCTCACTTTGATAGCATATGAAACCATGCTTAATAAACAAGATATCCAAGTTAAAAAGTATACTGCATGTAGAACAGTTTATACCATGCAGACACGAAAATGGGCTTGGCAACCACTTTGAAATATAAAGAGATTCATAAGCAAAATATTCAACCCAAAAATCTACAGTTCAAAACATATCCAATTAGAATTCAGAAGCATGAGTTTTTAAATGTAATCTTAAGCTTGGAAGGAGAATCTATCAGGAGATAATTGATTCCACCAAACAGAAACAATCATTGAAAATGTTCTGCCACTGGAGGATCCTGGGGGCTATAAAAATGGTAATAACTCTATACTTTTCCTTATGATACTTCTGACAGATTTCTACAAGCCTTTGTCCCAGCTCACTGAGCAGGCACCCCTTCTTCGTCACGCTACATTGCTCTGCTTTTGTCCTATTTCTTTCCTGGATGATGAAGGCAGCCCTGTTTTCACCTCCCGTTCTCCTCCAGCGGAGCCCGAGGAGAGCCACACATCCAGGAGCTTCCCGGGCCACCCCTCTGCCTCAGCAAAGGTGTCATTTGCACACCCCAGGGCAGCATCGCCTTGGGCTTCTAGCACTGCTACATTGGCAGAAAGAACTGGGGCTGAGGGAAGGAGGGACGGGGCTGTCACCCTTCTCATCCCACCGCAGCTCCTGTGATGGACAGAGCAAATATCCTGACACTTAGAGAGCTTTCTCGTCACCTTCTCCTCTTTCCCCTTATGTTTCCCTTTCTTTTGGGGGGATGAGTCTTAACCCAAGTGTGGGCTGTGCCCCCTGGGTGCAAATGCACACATTAAAAATAACTTTTGCCTGCACGTGTGAGAAGCCCTGCAGGATGGACCATTGGTGTCTTTATTCCAAACAAATTATTTTTATGTAAGTCATTCAAAAAATGCTAATACGTTCAGACTTGGTACCCTTTCCTTCCTCTAAGGCACAAATTGAGCAGACCTCTGACTGCTTCAGGTTTATAATTCCTAACCTTCATTATTTTCAAAATTGAAATAAAATACAAAGATTTTTTTTTTTTATGTACTCAACTTTTGCTAGGTTTATCCAGTGGACAAGCTTAATCAAAAATCTCTCCTACATCCAAACAGGGTTAGTGATATGTGCTTTGATTTAGCATTCCATTTTTCTTTCTCTCTACCTGTGCAAAGAATGTGTTTAGACAAGCCTAAAAGGAGTCTGCAGAATAATTGTTCTGGCCCATATGTAAATAAGTCATATTTTATGTCTTGCTGATGCTCAGCAATTTTACTACTTTTTAGTTTTGCTCTGTCCTCTTTTTCATCAATGGTTTAATTCTTTCAGAGCACTTTTAATAAAAAATGTTTACGCTATGAAAGAGGATGATTCAGTGTTGGGGCCTTTGTGTGTGTGTGTGTGTGTGTATATATATAAAACTTGTTTCTTTTTAGCTATATTTTTTGTTAATCTAAAGTTGTGCTGATGATTTTGTACAGTCATACAATTTTGTTTAGAACTGCACTAGTTGCATGAGAGTATGGTTTTAAATTATAAAAAGATACAGAGCCTGTGTTTGCTTATTCTTGATATTTCATACAAAGAAAAATGAGCTATGGTTTGTTTTTCTTTAAAATCTGATTTTTCCAAATAGGCAGCAATACAAACAACCTCCTCTATTCTGCACTGGGGTGGTCTCACCTGGAATATTGTGGAACTTTTGGTCACCACAGTTTCAGAAAGACATTAAGCTATTGGAGAGTGTCCAAAAGAGGGCACAGAAGATGGTGAAGGGTCAGGAGGGGAAGCTGAGTGAGGAGAGGCTGAGGGCACTTAGCCTCCTCCAACCTGAACAGACCGAGGGGAGACCTCATTGCAGTTACAACTTCCTCTTGAGGGGAAGAGGAGGGGCAGGTACTGATCTCTGCTATGTGGGGACCAGTGACAGGAGCTGAGGGAATGGCCTGAAGTTGTGTCAGGGCAGGTTTTGGTTGGATGTTAGAAAAAGGTTCTTCACCCAAAACGGGGTTGGGCACTGGAACAGGTTCCACAGGGAAGTGGTCACAGTACCAAGCCTGACAGAGTTCAAGAAGGATTGGGATGATACTCTCAGGCACATGGTGTGACTCTTGGGGATGGTCCTGGGCAGGGCCAGGGGTTGGATTTGATGATCCTTGTGAGTGCCTTCCAACTCAGCAGATTCTGTGAACCCATTCCTATCCAGAAGTGATAGGAAGTATTGCTGTGGTATGACAGCATATGATGTGGAAATTTCTCAAAATGGGATACTAGGCCAAGTGGAAGTCAGACTTATTTTATAATAAGATGTCATTCAATGAGTGGGGGAGCTAAAGAATCATCACCTCTTGTAAATCTACATCTTATGTGCTCTCTGTGACAACAGTAAACTCAGCCCCTGCCTGCCTCTCCTATTCCACTGTCTCTAATCCTTGACTACTGCACCACTGAATATACAGAGTATCTTGCGTTCACTCCCAGTTTTTTAATTACAGACAGGGACAGCAGCAGCAGAAGCCTTGCAGAGGGCACTGAACCAAAAACCATGGTAGCTTATAAAACTTTACTCCTACTGGAGCAGTGGAACCTATGATATGATATCTTTTCCTTTTTAATTATCAAATATTCACATTCAGTTGTTCTGGTGCTCTTTCACTGTACTTTTCATAATACATAAAACCCCAGGTTTCTTGATGTGGCCTCTCCAACTCTGTCAGTTTTTCCTGGGAAAATGAGCCCTTGGAGCCATTCTGGTCAACTTCAGTTAACTGATTTTAATTAGACTCAGTCTGAGCATAAGCACATACATGGAGATTATTACAACCCTTTAATGACTCCTTGTTTAGAGAGGAAAAACTATTACCATGACTTGGGTATATGGGCTATGGTCTTAGTCTCACAAATGTGAAAGACTGTGATGTTTTAGGGTTAAGGAACCAAAATCTAACTGGCAGAAGGATGGGTGGGTAGGGAGAGAGAATTTCCAAAATAGAAGCTAGAGGAGTTGCTGCTATTTTAAGCATTGGAGACTGTCCGGCTTTGAGGTGTAGTAGAGATAAAATGCATTTTCTTTTTCTACTTATGAGACATATTTGAAACATGACACTGCTATTAACTTTCTCTATGTTGTCTCTCTCTTCTGTTTGCTCTGTTGTCCTTTTGTTTTCATCAGTTCTTCTGAGCATCACTGTTGGGCTAATTTTAATATTGATAATTAAACTTTTTCTACAATAGCCTTCCCTCAAGCAGAAGCGAAATATTGCTTCCAACACATCTGGCTCAGTTAAGAGATTCTGGATGATGTATAGCATCTTCTTTAAGAGTTAAAAAGCTAAAGTAATAGTTATAAATAGATGAGTAAAATCATCCCAGTGAATCTCGGAAGCACTGCACTCAAGGAGAGCAATGCAATCGACAAGCAATTTAAGCTGGAGTGTGAAAGGATGCAGAAATAACAAGATTTGCATGAAAAATATTGAGATCATGAGAACATCAAATTTAAACGAAAAACTCGTGTGCCTCATGATTAAATCATGAGAGCTGACATTACTGTTATCGCATTCAATATCCTTGGCTTTTGGAAATAGTTTTATAATGAGGGTGGAGTGTATCTATCTATACAGAAAATGAGCATTGTTTGTATCTAGCTAGCTCATTATTATGAGAATCAGGAATACAAGGCTCTCAAATCTTAATACAGGTCAGAAGACCTCAGATGCTTCCAGCTATGGTTGAGCCCCCGTTGTCAGGAAGATAACCCAAAGCAAAGGCAACAACTGACCCTGCTTTCAAATCAACCAGTCAGTCAATCAGTCAATCAATCAGTGATTAAACAGTACCACCAAAAAAAAAAAAAAAAAGTAGAGAGAATTTCAATCAGGTAGTTGATTCTCTATTTATTTCGTCTTATCAGTGACAATCATTTATCTTGGGACAGAATACTGTCACATCAGTCCTGGTGGCAGTAGGTCTAAAGAAGGGTCACTGCAAAGAGACTCGCTCACATCCATCAGGCTTTACTCTTGCATGACTTACAACCACCATGACAGATTTCTTTCATTTTCTTTTGCTTCTCTTGTGCTTTCTGATACACTGCATGGTCAAGGAGGAGCTGCTATGCTCATTATCTAAGTGAAAGTATGGACTTTCTAAATTGGTTTATGCTTTCATAATATACTGTATCACTATAAATGTGGATGGCAATTCCACGGATTCATTCTTTGATTCTATGAATGAGAGAACTGTCATAAATGAAGGTGCTTCAAGCACATTCACATTTTCTAAATTCTTTCCCAAAACTCAAGTGCCAAAAAAACATCCCACAAAAACAACTCTGGAAATTAATATTCCTCTTTTAATGGTGCTCACTGAGATTTCTTTAATATTTTCCATTCTGAATATTTTAAATAACCATGTAAGATGCCCACACGGGTTTTTTTCTGTTTGTTCTTGAAATAGCTATCATCCTCACGATAATGAGGAGCAGCATTTATATAGACAATCTTTTTTTTGTTTTCAAACCGAACAGAGAGGGGTGTATTTTCTGCTGCCTGTAAGTTGCTAGGCTCAGCTGCTTCATGACACCATACTCAATATGAAATATACCCCTGGAAAAAATTCAGTCAGCTCCCCTAACTGACTTATTTTCTTTTTCTTTTTTTTTATTTCCCCATTTTCACTTTACAGGTTATGAATTCACAGACACTTCACACAACCTTATTTCTAATTAAAAGCCATTAAGTCAAACAGGACACTCAGTGCTGTGTTGTAATCCCTGGCAGCCACGTCTCTTTTTGCCATGTCATGTTTCTTCATATAATATCTCGTAGCTGACACTGTAACAGAAATGTTTTTGTCTTGAAAAATCAAAATTACAATTAAATATTTCACAGGCTGCAGAATTTGAATCCGCTTACTCTAGATATTGCAAAGCAAAGAACTTCTTCCCTGTTATTGGTACAGCAAAAAATAGGTATGTGTCCCTCCTCAAAAATATCTGATTATTTTATAAGGTGCTGCTTTTGTCTTTTTGAATTTGCATCTTAGAACTAAATTAATGACTGATATGTGTTTGGCATCAACAGGGCTTCAGTGTGTTTGTTTAACACAGGCTTAAAATGTCATGGCAATGATGTGTCCAGTATTACAAGAATTGTGCTAATAAAACTGCAGCACAGTAGCAGTAAAATAAACCATGAGGGAGGAAAACTGGGTATTGATGGGCAATTTCGTGCTGTTCACCATGACTCTTGCAATTAGCAGTAAA
This sequence comes from Corapipo altera, assembly GCF_003945725.1. Lineage (NCBI taxonomy): Eukaryota > Metazoa > Chordata > Aves > Passeriformes > Pipridae > Corapipo > Corapipo altera. The sequence goes on along the minus strand of NW_020884934.1, from coordinate 444,593 downwards.
AATGAGATTATTTTACCTGGAAAAGGAGTCTCCTTGCACACAATGCATTTTACTAGCCTCATCCACTTTGCTTCATTCTGACTTTTGAGGTGCTGGAAATACTCCAGGAAGAGCAGATAACGTGAAGCCCAGATCTTTCTTCTTGCTAGAAATCATTTCTTCCTGTTGGCCATTAGGAAGGAGGGAGAAGTAAATTGCTCTTGCTTTCTATCCTTCTGCCTCTGTCTGCCTTCTGCTAAAATGTATATCCAGCCAAACCACTTGTCCTTTGGGGCAGCATCCTGTTCCCTCTGCAACCACAAGCAGGGAGCAGCCACACTGACAGAGAGAGCAAGGGTAGACTGGTCTCTGATGGAGCATCCCTTGCAAAAAATCACATCTGTCCAAAGATCCCTGGTTTGGTCACCTCAGTCTTATGTGGGGCAATAACATTTATTTTCAAGGAAGCCTGCCAAGTCCAGAAGAGGTTACAAGTCTGGAATGTTTAAGCCCTGAAAGAGCAAAAAGTTGGAATTTGATCAATTGAGGGGTTTTGGGCTTTTTTTTTTTTTTTTTTTTGTGGTGTTTTTGTTGTTGTTGTTGGGTTTTTTAAGGGGTTTTTTTAGGGTTTTTGTTGGTTGGTTGGTTTGAGGGTTTTTTTAAGTATCTAAGGGTTTTTTTAAGTATCTAATCTATCTTTGATGTGACTTGCTTACCTAGAAGGCTAAATTGCTCCACACTGGGAGCAGCCCAGTGGGCTGAGTCAGGAAGGGCAGCCAGGGAGCATTCAGGGTGGGCTTCAGGAAAGTTGTGTCCCTACAGTGTTCAGTGGAGGAATTATCCTAGGGAAATATCCTAGAGAGGAAAACCACACACTGAAGCTCTTATTCCCAAAATATTCTGCAGAAGTACTGCAGATTAAGGAAGTTTCATGCTCCAACTGATAAAAACATTCAAGTTTGGAGTGTATCTTTTTTTTCCCATAAGAAATTTCAATTTTTGTTGTGGGATAGGTAGACCAGAAACCAAAGTTCAGGAAAAAATTCAAATATAGATCAAAAGTGAGTTTTGTCAGAAGGTTTCAACCTTAATTAATTTTTACTGACAGGGAAGTAACTCTAGTCCTGTAAGACAAATTCCAGCAAAAGAAAAAAAGCCTGAAACTCTGCTGGATACCTTGCTAAATTTTTGTACATTTAGAAACTTAGTAATAATTTTCTGCTTTCAGGTTTGTGCATTACTTGGAACAACACTGTTTTTTAACACTGCTCTTTTGTAATTTTTTTTCCTATGTAATTAATATTGTGTATATTTAAAATAATGGTGTCTGCAATTGGCTAGGAGTAAGACAGAAGTGTAAAAATAGTTCCTAGGAAAGACTAGTTTGACTTTGGTCTTCTGTCCGTATTACAGAGCTGAACATATTTAACAAACTGTAATTTTGGGTAAAAAAACCTCCTGTGGAGAAGCAAAAACTTACCTCCATTTTACTTCTCCAATTATGGAAAAACAACAATGAAAGAGAAAAAGTCTTGTAGTAGCTTTAAAGCATTTTAATTCTGAAGTTTGTTGAAGGCCAAGTATTTTTAGAAGTGGACTGGGGAGGTTGATTTGATTTGAGGGTTTTTTTTTTTCCTTTTGATTTTACACTGTCTTGTTGATGTTAGAATACCCTCTGAAGAAAAGCATAACATTCTCAAAGCTGTTTAGTCATTTGTTCATTGTTAAGTGCAGGTAAAAATGCATTATTATTCTTTATTTTTTTAGAAAATTGCTAATTTTACAAAACTTCCCTGCAAGCAGTTTCTTGCCCTTTTCTCACTCTTTTCCCCTGAATCTTTGCTTCAGAGAACAAGCTGGAAATATCTACCTGGTCCCATTTATGCTACCCCTATTGCTGTACTTTTCTTTTACTGGACTTCACACATCAGGCAATGTGACTAAGTATCTGTCAGATGCTGTTTGTTATCTCACTGTCTCTTCAGAGGAAGAAGTATGGGCAGTGAAGTGTTGTGTTTTGAAGGGGATTTAGGTTTCTTAAATTACATATGTTCTTCTGTATTTATGTTAGTGTGTGCGAGGTCCTAAAACTGTACTCAAGGGGAAAGGAGTCCTTTCTTTATCCAGGAGTTCTTTTCTCAGGGCCTAAGGAAACTTTTCAGCACAGGTCAGGTTGACTTATCTGGCAGAGCCTGACTGTCAACCGTTGGTTTGCATTCTGGAATTGGAGGTAATTTTTCACACCTCAGGCTATTAAAAATTTTTCACACCTCAGGCTTCTCCTCATCTCAATTACTGCTCATGTGGAGAGTGGAAGAGAGATTTTAGTATATGTGTATTCATTGGTTTTTGGTACTAGGAAAGTGAATTACGATGTCCAGCAGCAGCTAGATCTTCCCTAGGTGTGACTTTTTTAAATACAAATAATTAACAAACCCACCCAGACATTGTTGTAATATAATTATAAATATGTGATAACACAAAACAGAGGTCAAATGTCTTTTTTTTTTTTTGTCAAAGTGACATTGAGACTACTGCGCAGGAGGAAATAGTAACTAATAAGGACTAATAATAATATATAATAATAATAATTATATTATAATAAAAGACTAATAATAATAATTCAAAGGACTTACAGTGACAAATCAAAATTCATTTGTGAAGTATAGGATAAACTGAGTAAATGAGCATAGCATCCATCATGTGAGCATGAATCTTCCTGCAACATTTTTGGAGCTCTACCTTCCATCTGCCAAAAAGTCAAGTTTGTCTTCTGGGGCTGAGTTTCAAACTCAGGCAGCTACTGAGCACTATGGGTTCACTCTTCCAGCCTCTCTGGTGGAAGGTAAGGGATCATGGTGGGGTTGGAACTAGAGGATCCTTAAGGTCCTTTCTATCCCTGAGCCTTCTGTGATTCTATATATCAGGGAGAACACACCCAGCCTTTAAATGTTGCAGGCCATTGTATGACTGCTGACTGTTTCACCTGATGGTTTTCTGCAGATGTTCAAAACCAATGCTAAATTAGGAATAACCATTAATTTTTCTGTGACAAGAAATTCTGTGTTTTGCAGTAGAGATTCAATTTATCACATGACACACTTTACCTGCATTCTATTAGGCAGAACTCAAACCACAGTCAGATATTAATTTCAATATTTTACTTTTTTTTGCACTACAGCAATATTATGTAGGAGGAATTTGAGTGCCCAGGCATAAGAAGCTTCAGAAGATGTTTGAATATCTTCCCAAACTGTGACTGACACAACTACCAAGTTTAAAAGGCTGTACTTCCAAGCATCAGTGAAATTACTTTCCTTTAAATTGCTTGAAATATATCAGTTAATTCTGTTAGCTAGTTTTCCTGATTGCCTATTTGGATGCTAGAGAGAAGACTGTGATTAGTCTGACTTATTTTAGATGCCTACCGTAAGTCAAGGTCAATCACATCCCTCATTCTTGCAATTTCCTTTAAAGAAAATCGGGATGGGGAGCTCAAAAGGTTGGAGGGAAAGAGAATTTTTTTTTATTCATCTATAGAAAAAAATTTTATGCATCTTTCTGGTCACATAGGTTGTCATTACATTAGTATTAGTCGTAATAGAACATATTGTCACTCGATTTAGATTTCTACCATTCAGAAAGCTCCTGCCAATGTGTAGTTGTAAAAAATCCCAGTCTGGGAGGCTACCATCGATTTTTAAGAAAATGCCAAAGCATCTGTCTGAATTCCTACCTATGTTCTTAAAGAAAAAAAAAAGGTACCTTTTCTAGCAACAGTTCTTATTTCTTTTAAAAGTCTTATATTAATTTGAGGTGCAATGAGAACAGGCCTAAACCTTGGGAACTCAATCTTATTTCAATACTTTTCTCGCTACATTGATAGACATTTTGATGCTTTTCACTTGTCTTCTTGCCTAATCTTAGTTCACAAGGAAAAATGCACCATTTCTTTAAGGTCAGCAAAGTGTGTCTCCACTGCTCCATGAAATAAGAGTATGATGGTTCTACTGATGAATGCACAATTATATACCTACAATAGAAGCAACCAGAAAGGCAGAATTTTCAGAGTCAGAAAAATTGAATTCTCATAAACTGTGGGCATTATAAATAGCAGATATTTGCACGGCTGTAATTAAATGTATTTTTTCTTTCCACAATGAGAAAAGTAATACAAAAGAACAACCTTTGTTTTCTACAGGCGTAATTTATAACCATTTCTGTTGGGAATCCTGCCTCCAATGACAAGGTTTTTGAAACCATGGCATTGATCTGAATAGACAGTAAAGTTAGACATTACATAAAGGTGATAATTTCGTTGTAGGTATATCCTTGTGATGTCATGCTGTCAAGAAATATATAGTAGACATTTTATCTTGCAATGGGTTATCACAAACGCTTCACTGTCACAGTGTATTATCATCTCTGTTAATGATAAGTAGGGTAAGATCAGATTTATCTTGAAAATGACCTTGGAGCTTTCCTAACTCGGCCCAGCAGAGACAAAGAAATGTCACAAATCTCTCAGCAGCTGTAATGGTGTCAGGTTTTTGTTACAATGAGTCTTGTAATAAGGAAAGAAGTTGAAGAAACAAGAATGAAAAGGACAAGTAGCAAACCAAAGACCTCTCCTAAAAGAATTTCTTGGATAATTCAGTGGAAACTTAAAACCCCTGCTGTTTCAAATGAGAGGGGGAACGTATCAGGAGACTTCATGCCCTTACACGTGCCTGTGAGTAGGAGGAGGGCAGCTGTGACAGCTATTTGAGGTGACCTCATGTTACACCCTTGTTAAAGCCGATGGTAGAGATCTCAGCAGAGCTGGCATTTTGCTCTCTCTCCGGTGTCCCCTACTGGTTACACATCACAGGCTGTAAAGGGTCTTAGTCCAAAGCCAGGAAAGAAGTTACTTGGAAAACACTTACAGTAAATGTTATGTGATAAAGTAACATGTAAAAACCATTTTGTGATTATTTTTTCAACGGTTCAGGAATTTAATGTTAAATGAGACAGCGTAGCAACCAAAAAAAAAAAAATCATAAATTCAAAGTCTGTCTTTTGAAGTAGTTGTTCTTTCAGGAAATGGAAGTATGATGTTGATACCAAGGGAATTCTGTTTAGGCAGGAGGAAATGTTATCTTCAGCTATGCCTACAGTGAATAAAGTATAACAAACTAGTCATGCTTTCCTAAGCTTGTTTAAAAGGGAAAAAGGAGAGGAAAGGATGGAGAATATGCTTCCAAAAGTCATTCAGACAGAAATACAAAGTTTGCCATTTAAAAACCTTAGATGTTTTTTACACTAGTGAAGCATCTTGGAGTTGCCGACTTCTCTTTGCTAAGCAAGCTTTGTTACAGTGTGTCGAGCTGTACTACATGCACCTGAAATGTTTAAGACACTCTGAATTATCTGTTGCAAAAAACACCAGGCACACACGCTGGTGCCTTCACTCTTGTCCCACTTATTGTATTGACAAGTAGAAAAGAAATTAAACGAAGGATAAATGGTGCAGAGCATTGTGAAGCAAGGAAACCTGACTTGATGTTCCGCTTAGCTGACAGAGAACCAAATACCTGACAGCATTCATAGGAGTAAATGTAGCTGTTAAAGTTTTAAAGGATTACCTGGTAGAAGCAGAAATACACTTCCAAACCTACTCTGATATACAGATGAAATATATATGAAATACACACCAAAAGCTGAAAAAGTAACCTTTAATCTGCACAAAACTGAATGCTGTCTTTCAATTTGGTTGTTTTCTGGTTTATTCCAATAATATGGACAAATGTAAATAGCTGGGAAGAGTAGGGTGAGAAGGCCAGAATTACTTTCTGAGAGAAAAGAATTCTACTGCCTGATGAGATTATGGAAACATATGTGTATCAAGATAGTTTTCCAAAACAACTACTTGTCACAACTATGGAAATGTAAAATAATGATGTAAAATATAAAAATAGATGACTAGCAATTTAAAGGTTATTTGCCAAAAAAATAACTCTTTATAAATGACACTTTGAAGCAGTCCATGCAGTCATTCTGCTGTTACAGTGTCAATATTTAAAAAAAAATGTAAGAAGTGTAAGGTATATATTCTATGAGACCTGATGATATAAATACAGGATAAGTCTCAGTCTCAAACACAGTTTGGAAATAATTTCTCTGTGACTGTTGAGAAAGAGATCCTATGTGTTATCCTGTGGAGCTGAATCTGCTTCTCAGTGATCGTTTTCTGATTTGTGTTATTTTTGTGCTTCCAAAAACATTTGTGAACTCAGTAGTAATATATCAAATTAATTAATGCCTGTGTGGTAGTTTATCACTCATCAAGGGAATCTAAAATGGTTACTGAGGATAAATTAAGAAGGAAAAATTTCAGTAAGGAAGATAAGATAACGAGGTGCAAAGATTTTCTGCATTTGTACAGAAATGTAAAAAAACATTAAAAAAATAAACTTCATAAGTAAATTATGAAGTACAAACATACTGCCATAGAGAATACTTTGTAGTTCTTTTCCATGTTCTATCTTGAACTTCATTGTTTTATTTTGCTTCGTTCCACGGTACTGTCCTGAGTTGATTTGAGTAGTTGTGTGGAGTAACTCTACTACTGAGATTGTTTGTCTTCATGACTTCTTGGGGAAGGTATTTCATTTTATCCCCACTCCTGGTGCTTGTATCCACCTCAAAGATATTTCCAAAATGCCTCTGGCTCTTCACCGAGATGGAAGAGGGGTGGATTGGAAATGCCGATGGCTCAGGAAAAATTGAAGAGGGGAGGAATGAAAAATAATATTGTACCAATTCATAAAGATCACAGTCAGCAATCAACCAGTATCCTGGGACAACCTCACCCCCCTTCAACCCCCAAATCCATCTGAGCTAAAGTTACATGACAAAAAAGGAGAAACTGAGGTGAGGAGGAGGGGGGACACAATCAATAGGATATATGTGATATATTTTATTATGTAAAGTAAGGGACGTAGAGAAGGAGAAGCACTAAAAAGGACTACTCTTCCTACAACTTAATTAGTACTGCCGAATTAATGGCAATACTGTAGGTGATGCAGCCCTATTCTTTTTTTGCTGAGTTCACTTTGGTGAGTGGAGAAAATGGGGGAGGAATGCAGTGATACCCCTGGAACAACCAGCAGATAGTGGAAGCAACATCTTACAGACAGTGAGTCGCCCTGGCCCTGGGAAACATCCAATTTCTTCAGATTCTTCCAGATGTATTGTTCCCTGTCTGATGTGCTTTACCAAAGGAGTAAGTCTGGGTCAGTTCCCACAGTCTGTGCATCATTAGTATTTCATATCTGCAGTAATGGGATAGCAGCTGTAGCCTGCCCAGACAGAACTCTCTGGTGTAGTATTAGTAACACTTGAGATTTCTTATCCTATCCAGAAGTACTTTTAGTCCCTTCTTAAAATCTCACTTGTCACATCAAGTGACTGCACTGGGAGCACTCATGACCATTTGAGAAATCGCATAGTTTGAATTCTTCTCATTTGTTCAGAACCTCTGAGATGATCCAAAGGAGGAGTTCTAAAATCCAAATGTAAAATTGATTCCGTCTTTAATTTTTATTTTCTTTTAATTTTGTGAATCTAATTGATTGCTGGGGGACAATCATAAAGAGTTGGGAAAATTATGCTAATCTATGATACTTTAAAAATATATATGGTAAGAAATTCTGTTCAGATACAGTTGCATACTGATTTATTAAGGTGAGAGAGTTCCTACCAAAAATGTATTGTTTGTATATTCAAGGGTGTGCTTCTCTTTACTGTTTCATGTAGATTTCTGTGAAAGATAGTGAGTATTGATGTGGCAGATCATCTACCCAAGAAATAAACTGAGGAAACAAGAGCACAAGGTTACAAACCTATACAACACATATGGAATGTGTTTAATCTCACAAGGTGGGGTATAAGACATAATGTGTTAATGTATTTAGATAACTGCAAGGTGAATAGTTCTTAGCTAGCAATGAAGTATGAAGGTGTTGTCAGCCCCATGTTCAGAGGCTGGGGTGGGACCAGTTAGGGTTCCTTGATTTTTATCCAGAGTTTTTGTGAAGTCTTTTGCAACAGTTAAATATGAGCTTCCTGCTCTGTTCCTCTATTCACAAAACATACCATTAACTGGACTTTTAGTGCTTGTACAGCACTTTGATATCCGTTTCAAGTGAAAGTTGCTGCATGTTTACAAGGTTCTGATTTGTTCCCATGAACTGGCCCTGGAGCATCTGAGTTGTATCAGAACAAGGAAAAGCAGAATCTGGTCTGAGGGCACTGGCTGCTATTTTAATAACACCAGTGATCTGCAGAAAACATCAATTAGGCTCATACTTTACTCAGTTCACAATAACTGGGTTTGGTGACACATTGTTATTAAGGTTTTTTGGGATTCAGTCGTTCTTGTGGTTCTAAAAATCAGACGAGAGTATTTAGTAGTAGCAGGTGTTAGCAAACTATTATTACTAAGCTCCCTCAGAAACAATTTATACTCTATTTTATAGATCCTACCACACTCATGAATCTAAGCTTCATTCTTGATGCAATTGCTCAAGCTAAGCCTTGTAAAGGCAATAACAAGGCAGAGGGAGGGGATGTTTTTTAGCAGATTCTTTAAGCAAGTGAGAAAATGAAAAGCAAGGAATAGGATGACACTAAGTTAGTAAACTCAGCAGATCAATAACCTTATTATTAGAAAAGGCAAAAAATGTCCCACTCCAGGAGCTTTCTGTACAAACTGTAAGTGGGCAAGGATGAAAAGTGGAGCTCGTGTGTGTGCATAAGGGAGACAGGCACAGTGTTTGGGATTTCAGGCCATTCATTATTTACAAAATGCTTGTGGCTGGCAATGTTAATTACTTCACTTCTAAAGAAAGGGGAGGGCTCATTCTGTTTTCCAGTTTGAAGAAGCCCCTGACTATGTAGCATTATTTATGTGTTTGCAAGGATGCGAACTTGTCAGTTGATCTCCTTATTTTATTTAAAAGCCAAACTCATAACAAGCTGATGAAGCAGTAGTTGAAATGAATCACAGCTGTTGGGGAGCTGTAGGTAAGAAGTGCTCAAAACCCCTGTCACAGCCACACTTGCCACTGGAAGGGGCTGAGGGAGCCTGCTGATCCCACAGGGTGTCACACTGTGGGGCAAGGAGCTGGGATCAGACGTGGTCTCTGCCAGAGCCTGCACAGGGAAACGGGAGGGGGTGAGGAGAAAGAACGTGCTTCAGTTGTTTGACAGCGGCTGGTAAATTATGCCTCTTACCTGTAAAGTCTCTAAATCCCCTTTCAGCATCTCACAAAGAACAATAATTGTTTATTGATCTAAACGTTAACAATGTATCGTTTGTTCTTCAATAAGGTCTAGAAATGTAACTCAAGGGCAATAACTGCTTTGGATAAACAACAGACTTGATGGATGTGTGGCTTTTTTTTTTTTCCTTCTTTTTCTCAACTATGGGCATACAGTTGAAGCGTTTTGTTGTTATCTTGATGTAATCCTTGTACCTGCATGGGCTTCTGTCTGTCTTCCGAAGAGGCATTTTTCTCAACAGTGTTTAATACTTCCTTATAAATGACGGTTTTAAAGCACAGAAAGGTGTAAGATTGTGTTTAAATTAGTTCTTTTTACCTTCCTGCAGCATCTGTGCTTTGTCAGCCTCTCAGATATTATACAGAAAAATAAAAAGCAAAGTGATACAAGATAAAACCCTCAGCAACATAAACACTGGCAGAGAAATTTTGCATACAGGACAAGCATTGTGTGTGTGCTAGGTGGGCACTGAGAAACACAGTGTGTCTCTTGAATAAAAATCAGTTGCACTTCAAGAGGAATGTGATAAAAGAGAGGTTCATATTTGTGTATATTTAGTGGATTTTTAAGCAAGTCTATTCTGTTCCACTTCAAGATAGACGTGGGGAGTTTAAAATCAAAGTGATTGCTGCCTTAACAGAACAGCAGGCAGGGAATCATCCTGGCCCTCCATAACACCACTGACAGCAGCAGACTGTAAACAAGTTATAATATAAAACTCTGCTTTGTGCAGAATGAGTACAACAAAGCTTCCAAGTGTAAGGGCTTTTTCCAACTTGGTAGATCTGGACAGCTGATAAACCTTTGGATATCTCGGTGACAATTAGTTACTTATCTTTCAATCCTGGAAATGGAGGTTGAAAGTTAAGTAGCCACAAAAAGCTAAATACATCTGGGACATGTCTTGGGTCCAAGCTAGGCAGAAATGACAGAAAATCATTGGGAACAGAAGACATTAAAAGGTCAGAAATAAATTGTGATCAAGCCCTGTTTGACCAGTTTATCAGTTGGTATTTTGCTCTCCTTTTACAGCATCTTCCCTTGTCTGAAGCTGTTTGTGTTGGCATTAAGGCTTTACCTACCACCTAAATATGTCATCTTGTTTAGATGTGTTTCATGCTCAGGAAGGGTCATGTTATTAGAGGAAACTTTGATTCAGGGAAATTTTTAGTGGAAACATCAGTGATAATGTAAGAAATGAGAGGCAGAGGACTGGGAAGATGTGACTGCCTGACTTAGCTGCACTACAGAACATTCTGGAAATTCTTCCTTTCAAGCCCTGTGAGTAAAATTCTGACCACAAATAAACCAAAAGTAAAGCTCTTCTTGATTTCATTGGAATCTGAGGTCTTTATCCTTTACAATTTCAATGCAACTACGCAGACATAGCAGCTTTAATGTAGCAAAGACTGTAAATTAAAATGTATTATTTTTTTTTAATGAATGTATCTTTTAAATTATTCACATGTCCACCTTTTAGACTTTGATCTTTCTGGAGAATTTCAATCATTAAAATATTTTCTCTGCCCTCATCTACCATATACATGTTTACAATTTCTCAGAGGTCAGTTCTGGAAATGTGGAATTTTCCTAGAAATTTTAGACCACTTTTATGAATTTGGAAATATTAATTCCTTGTGCTGCTAGAGTCCATGAGGTTCTTGGAACTGTGATTCGTGGCTCTCCTTATGTTCCATTTCCAGGTACTAACAATGAGTTTGTCCCTGGCCTTGTTCTGCTTACCTTGTCATGCTGGTGGTCAGCATGATACACTTTGAGGCACTGGACAACCAGTCTCCTTTGGGGATAGATCCTTGCCTTTGCTTGTGCCCAACATGCTCACAACAGAGAAGCCAAAACTCAGATTTTAGCAGAAACAAATATTTCTTTGTTGCTTTAACTGTCTGAAGATAAGTTGTTGCTGTCTGTCACTCGAAAGATTCTTATCAGAAAGACTCAGCCTCCCTTCTCGGGGAAAACTTTTTTCCAGAAGTTTCAGTCGCATTGGGTGTCCAGATGCATTTATAGAGACAGCAGCTGGATATAAACTAGATTGAAAAGGAATTTTTTAACCATTCTTTCCTGTATTCTAACTATTTCTTACATTTCACTGTTTAATGTGCTTTTTTTTCTCCCCCGAGGCTGGAAACTGCTTTCGGCTGCATATCTGGTCTCAATTCAGATGGTGTTTTTTTCTTCACAACTGTAGTACTTTGAAAAGAGTTCTAACAAGAAACTACTTTTCTGTGTTAATTCATTAAATTTCAAGATTATTTTACCCTGGAAATTATCCCAATTAAGACGTACGCCATAATTTGCTCAGGTGCTCTTAACCACCAAAAGCCTAAATATTTAATACACAAAACATTACATAGTTTTGTGGGAAATGCAGGTAGGCTACTGTTCCAAGCACTCTAAATCAATTCTTTGGTTTTGTGCCTCCAGAAATACATGCTGCAGTCTCTTTTAAACAATCTCCAGGAAATACATTGAGACATGTAGGCTGTGTTGCTGTGTGTCCTGTGGAACTCACTGGAATTTAGAGGGTTGGTTCTACTTTTTGTGTAGAAGCTTATAATTTCAACTCTCCTACAGATAATTGTGATAATGGGGACTTTAACATTCTGATACATAGTTATACTTGCTTTTCTTTCAGCCATGAGCATTAGAACTTTAGTATGATTCACGTGGAATATTTTAATTAATATTTTTATTGTCAGCCGGTATCAAAAGTACAAACTCAGAAGCATCCAACTATAATTTTATCTCATCTGTTTTGTTGCCTTACAATCACAAAGGAAATTAGGGGACTTGTCTACAGGGGCAAAAATACTGCATATGCTGTGGTTCCTTGTCTCCTTACAGCTTGTCAGTGGGATTGACTGCTGTACTGGAATCCACTGCCAGCCTCGGTCTATAAACAAACTCATTGCTAGCTAGAATCCAGCATGGGCCAAAATATTTAAGTGCTTAGGACTGAAAATTTCTAAAGGGTAAATGTTTTGTAGGTATTCAGAAGAGAATTTGTAAGTGCTTGCTTGATGATTTTTTTTATTTGGTTTGGGGTTTTCTTTGCTACTGTTGTTTTTAAATCCCTGTGTGTTTCTACATAGATTTGCATATTACTTCACGTGTTGACTTTGCAATATTTGACACTTCTGTATTGACTGTCGGTATAACTGTCTTGTAAACCAACTGCAACCAATTGTTGATGATTCTGCTGTTGTACCTGAAGTCAATATGGGATTTTGTGCTTCCTGTAATGGACCAGAATCTGTAGAGCTTGGTGGCAACTGAAATTCATTCTGATTTCTCCCAGAATACACTTAAATGCCCAAAGGTATAAAGTGACTACAGTAAATGTGCAAAAGCACCTCTTTAATGACTGCAGATACCTTTTATCTGCTTAGTTCTGATATGAAGACAGGAAGGAGGAAGCTTTTTAAGTTTGCATGATTATTAAAAGGGATAATGTCTAAGAATGTTTTGCTGTGCTATACATTAGAAAATGGCCTCTTTCTCTCTTCTGTGTTGTCACTGTCCCTGCTCTCACTTCTGAGTTTCTGTAACAAAGTCATCATGTCTAAGAGAATTAATTTCAGGGAACATCTTTGAGTGGTATCTAATGCTGGACATTATCCAAATTGTAACAATTTGTTACTACATATGTGTGAACTGAGATTCTTAGAGCTTTTAACTTAGTGGAGGAAGAGGGTGTTCTGTTGCAGAACAATTTCAGTGCTCTCAGGATGCTCCCTTTGTCAAAGTTAGTTTGTCTTGGAAGAAGCAGAAATATGCTAATTACATAGGAAAGAGAAAGAAAAAAAAAAAGAAAAAATGTTCAGCTTTGGGGTCTAAGAAAGGGTGTAGATACAATCAGCTGAAGAGACAGTCCTGTCATGGGAAGTGACTTGCAGTCCCTACTCACAGCTATTGTTGTCAGTTCTGCTTACAATATATGTACTATTTGAATGCACACTTGGTAAAGTGAACATTTTATAAGTCCTTGATGTTTTTTAAAACTTGAACATACTTCTAGGGTTCAGTTTGCAAAGGAAAAGGAACATTTCAGACCTGTGTCCTGCAATTGCTTTGGTACATGCAGAGTTTTATGACAGAAGTTTACAAGCTAAATGTAGAATATTCTGTCGCTATTTTTGAGTATCATTACCAGCTTCTTACTCCTGCTGTCATTCTGCAAAGTTATTCTAATTTTTTTTTCCTCCCCTCTAGCTGCATTTGCTGTGATGCTGTTTCTTAGGCTTAGCTCATCATTTGTGCACAGGTCTTTGTGTTCCAAATTAATTTAATAGTTTACTGCAGATGAAAAAAGTTGGGGGAAAATTTCAAACAAAAGAAAATGCAAAGTCCCACATCTGGAGAAGAGTAACATCAAACACTGATACAGGTAGAGGCTTGGTTGGCTGAAAAGCAGCAGGTCAGAAGAGGACCTGGGGTCTCTGGTGGACACCAAGTTGACCATGTCCTGAGGATGAACTCTTGCACCAAAGGCCAACAGCTTCCTGGGCTGCATGAGGCACAGCATTGCCAGCAGGTCTGGAAAGGTGATGCCTTCCCTGTGGGGAAAAAACCCACAAGCCATGGCGTAGGTGCAGACATCCAAGTCTTTAGCAAAATGGCAACAGATGCCTTTTCAGCTCAGCTCACACTGGCTGGATGGATCAGGTTGCTTATATTCAGCACCTGCATAGGTGTGTGTGCTCTCAGACAGATGATTTGGCCAAGTTCTCACAATCAAGCACAGCTCACTCCAGGATATTTTTGTCAAAGACTGAGGAGTGGAGTCCCACAATCTTTTATGAACAGAAAGCTTTTATTTCTTCTTTTCCACCTTGTTGATGTGGCAACCTGCTAGCCCCTACGATAGAGAGTAGAGGTGTTTAGTTTTCTGTATCAATTAGGACACCTAACAGCTCTTCTTACATCAGAGGGGTCTTTTCAGCTGAACTCAGCTGGGTGTGATAAACAGCTGTCAGCACTAAATGCATTGATCTTAAGCTATTCAAATACTAAGTGCAGCTTTCAGAAATAAGAAAGATGGTCCTTACTCATCTGAGATTGAAGAAACTGAAATGTAGGTTATTGAACTGTATTTTTCAACTATTGTAAACCCATGAAAAGCAGAAAAGGGAAAAGCTGTGGGACTGGGGCTGTCTGCATAAATTCTGATGTGCACCCTAGGGCTCTGAAATCACAGAATTTAAGTGCATCCTTCCTCTTTAAGCAACTTTGTGCCTGTGCCCAGGCAGCAAGGAATGCACAGCATGTGTGACTATGTCCAAAGGTGGAAGCAGGAATAATTAGTTTAACAGCATTTATATCCAGAGAGACAGGGGTTTTTAGAAATAGTAGCTTATTCTAATGAATTGTGTGGGTTTTTTTCAATTTGCATAAAAATTACCTATATTATTTTATTATTACCTGTATTATTTCATCTGAGGTGAAATGGACAAGAAAGCAATGGATTATTCAAGAACAGAGGAAGTAAAATAGCTGGTCTTATTTCTGCTGTTGTTTAAGAAGTAGAAAAACTTTGCCTATATTTTTTATAAGAACTGTAAAATATGATACAGGTTTGCTGTAGTAAATGTGACAAAAGATTTTATATAGCTTTTTTTTTCCCCTATCTCTGATATATTTTTACCTTCGTAATGAAGAATTATTGTAAATGACGGAGACAGAACACGAAAGGTTTGAGTTACAAAATCACGGGTCCACATTCAAGCAAATATTAATGCTCATCAGGTATAATTTATTCCATATCTTTCAAGAAATTTGCAATTCTGATCTCTTAGATCTCTGTTCAAGAGTTTTGAAAATACATTTTTATTTTATATTTCAATGTTAGCTATATCTAAAGGTACATTAACTTACAATTTATTGTTCAGCTACTTGTTATCCCTGTATGTTTGGCAGCTTCCCACATGGTGGTTCATACTAAACAAAGGAGACTAAGTTGGACTTCAAAACATGGAGTCTTGATTCTTAGTGTTTTTTTTCTGAACAAGTTTCTCCTGATTAAAAAGGTCCATATTCAAAGAAATGTAACTGTCTTTGCTGTTAACATTTGATTTTTTTCAATATTTAACAAAGAACCATTGCAAATGACCAGCCTTTACCTGTGTACGTGCATGTATCTCTATGGAGAGATAGAGATATGTAAACTATGCTAATTATAAAGTTATAGAGATTATTAAAAAAAATGAGTTAATTTATCACGTAACTTTCTTCTTGCAGCCTATATGGAATCCCATGAGCTTCCCTGGAAGTCTCTTTGGATATACACCTTCAGCTGTGCAGATGAAATTACTTGGCTGGGGTTATTTAATGAGATGACAGAGTTCCTTAGCTAAAGTCGTCTTTAGATGATGATCTAAAAGCATATTTAGATGACTTTAGATTAAAAAAATGAAATTAAAAAAAAAATAAAAAAACACATACTCTTTAGTTTGACTTTAAGTGTATGATGTCTTCAGATTTTCACTTTGCATTTGAAATCTCATTAATATATGTGGTGTTTTTTTTGTTTTGTTTTGTTTTTTTTGTTACATATGTTTCTTATTCCTTGCCCTTTCTGGCAGTGACCACATCTATGAGCTAACTGCATAAGCAGCACTCATTACTTGCTTATTCAAGTATGCAGGATATTCAATTTTAGATTTGTGAATTAAAGAGAAATAAGATGCCTCCTAGTTGTCCAGGTGATGCTTAGAAGAGCTCAGAATTTTACACTTCACTAGTGAAGATATCTTTCTGAGGTTAAGCTAATGACTTTTTTTATACCTTATTAGCTATCTGATGGTGCACTAACAAAAATATATTAAAATTTATTTTAAAAAAAGAAGGTAACTAATGCAATCACATGAAACATCAGTTAATGCTGAAAGCCCCAAGCAGTATTGCAGAGCTGCACTCTAGATCTGAATGTAATAAATTATGAAAAAAATAGATTGTTTATGGTCTGCTGTTCTTGTAATTTTCTTTATCTCTGAGTGATTTTCTTTTTTTTTTTTTTTCAACTGTTGTATCATGAATGGGTTAAAAATCAGATATATCTTCCCAGACATGATTCCTTTTCCTCAGCAGGGAAATCAAATATACAGAGGGGAAAAAACCAAACCCAACCAAAAAAAACCCCAAACCTCAAAAAAATTACATCAGTTAAAAACCAACAGCTATTCTGTGGTCACTGGAATACCAAGAAGCAACAGAATAAATGATATTTTGTCTTGCAGAATCCACTTATGCTGATCTACATCAGTCTGACTGCCTTATTTCCCTAGCATGAGTTCTATGTGATGCAAATATCTCTCAGTTAGAGATAACTGTTTATCTCATAGTAGTGTCCAAGGATTCAAGTTTTACAGCTGCATCATGGTCTGTACAATTGCCATACAAAAGCATAGCAAGAAAAAAAAAAATCTTGTTCTGCAGAACTTCAAGTATAGATATTATGAGAGATAATTGCTATGTCAAAGTAAGGAAGGAAGAATAAGACGGGAGTGAAATAATTTCTGAAAAAAAAAATATTTTAAGCTGGGGCACATAAACTGCCTTGTACCTGTGAGGTGCTCATAGGTATGAGGAGGGGAAAAGGTGAAAAGCAACAGAGAACTGCTGCCTCACCAGCAGCTGCAACTTGATTCTGAGCAAAACAGAAACTGGAGCAGTGAGTATGGTTGTATGCATCAGAAAACGGTGCTGCTGTTCTCCTTCATATTATTCAAATAGTCAATTTTACCATCCAACCTTTAGCACTGATACTGCTGACAATAGTACCCATAAAATGGCTAAGTCATGAAATCTCTCATAGTCAGGAAGGAGTTTGCAAAGATAAACGAGGGAGATGGTGCCAGAGATGTATGAGCCAAAACAGTTACTTTGGCAGAAAAATGTGAACAGATAAAAGTGAAGACATATGGCATTTAGGCCAGAGGGGTGGAAACTGCAGCAACTGAGACACACAAGAATGAAGACTTGTGTGAAAACCTGTTTCTCCTCTCATTCTGGACAGCCCAAGTTATTGTATATCTTGTGTCTGAAGAACCTTCAAGATCTAGATTATGTTGGATGAGATTGTATGGATAGACAACTAAAAAAAAATTATAAATTGTGTAACTGAGATGGAGAAAAGCTAGGGTTGTCCTGAATCTCAGACTGGACTAGAAGAAAGATATTTAGAGAAGGAAAAAGATGAGGCATTGTTTTAATTGTGCTGAGGATGGAGCAAGAAAACACTAGAAAGTAAGGCCAAGATAGATATAGAGAAAAGAAGGGTTTCACAGTCATCTGGACTTTCTTTTAGGAAATATTATATTAATAAAATATAAAGTGTGTGTCTACTCACAGTTTCAAGATTTTCCCCAATGTCCCTGGTTGCTATGGAGATGAGAGCCTAAGGACTGAATAATAGTTTGTTGAAATTTAAAATTCTACTCTGTCAAACTAAACGTGGGTTTTGCCTTAAGTATGGAGGCTCTTCGGGTCGGAGGAAAGAGCAGTTTTTGCTTTCAGAGGGAGTTTGACAGTGTCAGGGAAAGTTTTTTCACTAGTAGTAATAAACAGCTAAATTCAGTGAATATCTTCCCTAGAGGAGCAGTTGTATGAAATGGGAGTTGAGTCGGTGAGGTTCACCTTCTTTTCTCAGACTGAAATGCTCTGACACATGGAGCAACGTCAACTAAGCAGGACAAAACACACTTCAACCTAATGACTAAAGCAAAATGCTCCCTCACCCACCCGTGGCGAGACCACAGGGATCTGTTCCCCCTGTGTGCAAATTACATAATCCCGCTCATCGTGTGGCTATGAGGGACGGAATAAAGAGTATTGCTGAGTAAGTATAAAATGCAGGCATCACATTTGTATGACTAACACAAAATGAGAAAACCTGTTTCTGAAGCTATGGGTGTGAATCCTCTGTTATTTTCTAAAATGCGCCCAGAAAGCTTACTTACTGCTTTGAAAGCAAAGTGCAGTTCAGGAAATTTCAAAAGGGAAAAATAATACTGTTGCATTTGCTATTACTCTTCTGTTTTCCTTCATTTTCTCAATATGTTGCTGGAAATTGAAGACAAGCTTACGAGATGTACATCAAAAGAAAACTTTCCCTGTGATGGATGATAGCAGGACAAGGTCAACAGCAGAAGTGATTTAAGCATTTGCTAAGATCTGTTGCATTATTCTACTGTAGAGCCTGCAAGGCAAGAACACACTAAATCTAATAAACACTGAGTCACATTACTCCACTTATGTCTCTTTGTTCATAAATAGAAATGCTTCTTGAATATCCAAATTTAAGATTCCTGGCATGCTTTCAGTTGGCTATGATTTTGTGGTTTTGTTTGAAAGATGCTTAAGAAGTGCTTACAGGTATTTAAAGGTAACCAAACAATTCTGACTACTAGTTTTGAAACATAACAAAATGGAGCTTGTTAGAGCTCAGAAAAATAAAAATAATAGATGCTGCTGATTGCCAAATCATATTACCTTTATACTTGTATAAGGCAAATAGTGTACATTTTTCATTATTTAAATAAAAATGCTTCTGAGTTTGATAAAAAGAGTTTACCTTAAATGATTGGCTGAAAGTATTGATAACAATAGTAACCAACACTAGCAAAACACGGTCCCTTTGGGACAGTATCACTGTCATGCAGAGACATAAAATCATGCTAGGAAGAAGGGGAAGGTGGAAGGAACAAAGGGAAAGATGTAAAATAAGGGCACGTTTATACATTTTATAACTATAGCTACCTCCTCAAATGAAGCAGTGAGGGAGAGGTGGTATGAACAATATTTTCTTGATGAAATATTCCTGCCAGGAAGAGAGTCTTCATGTAGCACAAGCTCCCTATAGTGTACGTTTTTTTGTTCTACAGTCTGTTTACTATAGCACAGTGTTGGTAATAATTGCACTAACAGATTTTTTTTTTTCCTGGAGTGACTAAACATGTCTTGGTAGGAATCAAGTGTTTCAGGCAGCATTGCCTGTGACCCTTTCCATGTTCCCATGGCACAACCCTCCACTGGTCAGGAGTGACCAGGCCATGGGGCATAAATGGCTTGGGTTTGTAGGTCTGGAAGGAATTCCCTATGGACTGTTAATCTCTTAGCAACTAGATCTGTCAAGGTAGGACTTCTTTGTCCTATTGTTTCAGCAATTCAAAAATTATTGTACCACTGTGAAATTCCTTTAATAAAGATTTTATAAATATTTAATGCATATTAGACCTTAAATAGCAAATATTTCTAAGGAATAAATGGTGTGAAATTAAGAAGCATGATTTCCAGTAGCTTCTCTTTTTTATTAATATTTAGAGAGTATCTTCTCTACCCCTTTTTAGCAGACCATTCTCCTTGGGGCTGCTGTTTTAATAGTGCTTCATTCTTGGCCTTGTCATTTCAGTTCCTCATTTAATTTATCATAAAAAATTCAATAGTTTTAATGTTCTAGTTCCTCATTGTTTAAAATTAAGATGGAAAATGTGTCCCTTTGTATACCACTGAACATCTAAGCCACTTAATGCAGCTTTAAAGAAATCTTTTTACAAAACTTTTTTCTGTGTTATTCCATAAGATGAAGTGGACAAGACAGATAAGATGATAAATTTTCTTGAGGTGAGTGTTGAATCTATTAGAAATGTAATGATCAATAATAAGCAAGCTTTGCCTTACCAAGGTATCTGTAGGTTTTGCTTTCCTTCTAAATTAACCCAGCCCATTGGCTTCAGTGGATTTTTTTTTTTTATCAGTTCTCTTCTCTCACATTTTATGGTACAGATTGCTCTGGTGACAGGTTGCAGGGTTTAAAAGATCTCTGCTTTTCACAGTTGTGGCTAATGCTGTTGGGTTATATGAAACCCTCCATTTCTGGCAGTGGGAGTATTGTATCTTAACAGTGCCTGCTGCCTCCAAGTGGGAAGCCTTGGTTTAAGTCCAGTAAAACCAAAGGAAAGAGTGGTGTTAACTTTCTGGAGACCCAGGTCAGAACCTGTGAGAGCAGCAAATCTGTTTGCCTGCAGAGTGCTCAGAAAGCCCTGTCATAGAGGCTGGTTGCAGTTTATAATTTATTTCCATCCAGAGCTTTAACAAATCAAGTCTGAAAGGCAGAAACTACTTCCCGGTTCAAAGTACTAAAATGATGAGCTTCAGTCACATAATCTAGCACTAGATCAGAATCCCTCAGGGAAATATTTACATTTTGCCAGTTTACTCAGAAGAATGGTTCTGGGGATCTGGAGATATCCTCTGCATATATATTTTAATTTTTTTTTTTTTTTTACTGCAGGAAACACTGATGCCAGAGCTGAAGCTAGTGATTTAATCATAGGATTGCTAGAGGCCACGGTATCCTATCTGCTCAGAAATCAATATCTATACTCTCAGTTATATTAGAGAAATGTTTACTTCTTTACCTGACCGATATATTAATTTCTATATGCCATGTTGTCCTAATTTTTTTTAAGTTAATGATTTGTGAGGAGAGAGTAGCCTAATTTATTTTGAAATCCTTTAATACTGCACAATTTTCCCGTTATTGACTGGTTATTTTGTCTGTGTATATAGCACTATTCACATGCATCAAGGTGCTCTGCAAAGAATTTGAATTGCTCTGTATGTAGGAAACGATGCTCTTTGCTAAAACACAACCATCAGCAGGGTAGCGTGTAGTAGCAACCTTTGTGTTGCTGGTGCTGCTGATTTCAGCTCAGGAGGTGAATAGGAGAATTCAACTGGTGCATCAGGGGAATTTAAGTAGGTGAAATGCAATTACCCGCGTTGGAATATGATCAGGACACGGGTGCTAAACCCCGACCTGGTGAAGAGTGCCGGGGGATTTTTAATGGCCATGAGTCAGATAACGCTTTATTTCTCATCCCGAGGACAAAACCTCTATTAGCAGAGTGTCTCCTGCCACTCACTGCAATGTTAGTTTAATAGGGACCCGTAGGGGCGAGTGTCACCTCCTGTGGCAAGTCGCCGTTGCTGCATCTGCTCCCTGTTCGGAGGAGGGTGACACGGAGAGGGAGGCGCAGAGATTTGCCGGCTGTCACGGGGAGCCTGTGGCAGGACGCGGGCTGAGCGGGATGGCAGGGGCTGCTGCGGTGCCACTTTCTTAATGGCTGAACATATTTCCTGCTGGGAGCGTGGTACAGCATCCAGCTGTCCCCAGAGAACTCCCGTCCATAGGCTGACCTGCCTCCACTTCGTTTGCCTAACGAGAACTGATGAGAGTGCAGCAGAAGGTGATTGGTTACAAAAAGCACATTAAACATGTCAAGGCAGGTGATTCTCCCACTATAAAAATTGGCAGTGTAGGATTAGCTGGTATTGCATTGGAAATCTATTAACATTTGCAGCAGTTTGAATTAGGAGCCTTGATAGAGTTAAAATTACTTTCCTTCTCCTCTGTGAGCGTTGTTCTATCTTTGTGTGCCTTGTAATGAGAAGACTTATAAACCAAGGAAGATGTTTTCCAAAGTCCTATGTGGAGCCATATTTCTCTGTCAGATTTACAAGCCTGTATGGATAAAGGAGAAGAAGAAAATGGACAGAGGAAAGAGAAGTCAGTGGGTTTCTGCTTATCGAGCTTGACAGCACACACCAAAGCACAGAAGTGGGTAAGTGGGGAGGCACAAAGGTCATGGCCTTGGGAACAAACGTGCATTGGCAATGTTCAGGATTACAAAGGACACAGGTAACAGTATCTTGTTTCTTATACACTCAGTGCAGGGCAATGCAGGTGGAATAACAAGGGAAGGCAGCGCCTCAGTCAGGGAGCTGGATGCACGTAATTTTTTCTGAGTGGAATTCTGTTTCCTTTTGGTTTCAGGCTGACAGCCAGGAAGTAACAATGTGTGCTTGTGCCAGAGGTTGAGGATATAGCTGCATCCATAGCTCCATAGCTACATCTAAAAAGTTAGGAACCTGCAATCTGCTTCACAGCTTTGATAAGTGTCCCCTAGACAGCCTTATAATAGCAGAGTAAAGAATAACCACTGCTAATTTTAGCTTAGTGTGAGTGGAGTGGTCCCAGAATTAGTGCAGCATAAGAGGAGATGAAGGCAAAAAACCAGGAGATGGACAAGTGAAGCCACCTGAATGGTGAGTTTAGTTTAGAAACCCGGGGCAGAGTTTTGAAGTACACATTGGCCTACTGAGCAGAAACAGAAAGGCAAAATGGAAGGGAGAAAATAATGACTAACATCATCTGGGGGGAAAGTGAGTGGTCTCACAAGAATATAACCCCTGGACCTTTCAGCACAATGAGATGGGTGATGTAAAGGAGGTGATGTGGTGATCTGTAGATGAAGTGTGAGCAGGGAGAAAATCAGAAGGATCTGAGCACTGGTGTCAGGATTTTGACCTATAAATAGTGAAATGAAATGCAGATTACAACAAAATATTGCTTGCTGCATGGAAGTAGATGTGTCATTGCATATTTTTCCCCAGATCACAGTTTGCTTTAAATTAATGGGGTAAGAAGAGAGGCAACTATCACATGTGAGCTGTGAAAGAGGGGCAGCATTAAGTAATTATGCATTATTTATAAAAATAGCCTTTGTTTCTCATACTGTATTTCTAGTCTCCTATAGAAACTCAAACACTATAGGTTTAATTTTCATCAGTCCTACTGGTTTGGTTTTTTTTTTAACTTTGGAATATTTTAACTCAAAATATAATGCTGTTCCTTTCAGAACTTGATCTCTGTGTCTCAAATATCTCATCTTCAGGCTTAGTTTACATCTTGATCCTTACACCAGCACAGCACCTATACACTCAAGTGAGTCCCTCTTTTGAACAATATCTGTATGTCTTCTGCTGGTAGAACATTCCAAAAAATTACAAATTATTTTTTCTTACGTGTCTTGGTCTTCATCTATGGACATTAAAATATCACTTAACATTACGTACTCACCATAGTCCTTCACCTGGCACAGCCATCCCTGAGGTATGCCAGCAAAATAATCATTCTTTTTATCAGTATAAAAACTCACCAGCAGACCCACTTCCATTAGGACTCTTTGTGGCCTCTGATCAGCTTTTGGACCTTATCTCTGGCACATAACATGACATTTCAAGTGATTTTCAACCCTTTCTCCAGCAGTGTCCAGGCTGCCTGTACTTCCTATTCCTTTGGCTCCTTCAGGTAACACTTTCTGCTTAACAGGTTCTATCAGCTGCTCATTTGATGGGGTACACCATATAAAGATATATCTATAGATATATCACATTTGAATCCAGTTATTTTGGTTCACATATGCAAAAAACATTAACCCCATTATCTGAGTAACAGTTCATCTGCTGATAATGTCTGCAGTTTTAAGGCTCTTGCAGTACATTGCTTAGAGTTATATTTTCTCTAGCTGGTTAAGAAGAAAAGCACCTCTGAAATCACAATAGGGGATTAATATTTACTGAATATAGCACAGATATGACAAAGAAGAATTTTTAAATTTTGGAAGCTCAAATGTATCCTAATTATGAGGGCAAGAAATTTAATTACCATTGTCAATGACCTATCCAAAATGCTGAGGGAACTAATATTTACTAATTACTAACAGTTTGGGTTTCCAAATATCATAGGTTTTGATTTTTTTTCACGCATAGGTAACTTGGCTTTGATATTACTAAAAATATAGATGGCAATCCAGTCCTGAAAACACTTCATTTAATTAAAAGCAATAATTCCATTCCATTACATGAAATTATAAAATTTATGTTGATCTTTTAATATACTTTTAAATCTATATACGGAATAAAAAGATTTGATGTTAATTTATGTAATCTACCATTAGAAATAAAAAATACCTCATGTAGTGCAGAAAGGTCAGGTTGTCAAATGTTCTGTAACGTATTTTATGGTACCCTCTAAATAAAAATAATTAAAAGGAGTTCATGAAATAGGAGCAATTCAGAGAGAGAGATTTCCTAAACTCCATAATGCTAAGTCTACTGTGTTAACTCCAACAATACAGATCTTTTGAGAAAAACATGGGAAAGAATTATGTTTAAGTTTATAACAAAATCCAGAGCAGAAACAAAATGTCAGACATGCATCACATTTTAAGTAACAAGTGAAAGAGTCAATATTTGCCCTACATAATCAAAATGGAGTTAACCACCTTCTATGCACAGGTCTGGGAAAATAAATATCTCAAAATTTGTATCAAAGGAAACATTCTTCCTTCATTTTAATCATGAATGAGCTTGAAAACTAGCTGTACTTTTTTAAAGAGATGTTCTTTTCAATGTATCTTTTTTAGTATAAAAATGGTTTGTGAACCTTTTTTGAAAAAAAGAACGAGTTCAGTTTTTTGAATATTGTAAGTAAAAATACCTTAATAATATTGGATAAACAAAAATAACTAGCATAATGAGACACCTCTATTTCCACTAGAGGTTATAAATATATGGAACGTTTCCAAGCATGGATGAATGGAACAAATTATTTAGCAACTAGATCAATATCACTTGCTGCATCTAAAACCAGGAACATGTGAAAGGAGTGTAATATTTTCAGACAATATTTTTTTTTTCTCCTAAGCTAACCTACAGTACCCACTGCATTCCTATAATACTGCTGTATACCAGAAAGATCCTCTACCTGAACATCTGGCAAGCAATCTGCAAGCCATTTTCTATCCATGAATTATTTTCGTGCCTGCAAAAGAGAGATCCCACAGAACAAGACATGGTATATAGACTCTGCCTTGTGCAGTTACACCCACATAGACTGGAATGTCCACCAGTGTCCTGGTGAACTCACTTGAGTAATTCTGATAAAAAATAGGCTGCAGAAAATCAATGTGCAGGTGATGCTTTGGGGTGTGTGTCATCAGTGCTCTATCACCTTTTTTCTCTCTCTTTTTAACTGTTTTATACAGAGTGACTGAGTCAGCCCAAAGCTTTTTACAGCTGCTCTCGGTTTCCTCCAACGACTAAATCACTTTCTCATCTTTTGGTAGCCGTCTGACCTTTATATCCCTTGGTCAGTCAAAATCTTTCTACTGGCCAGTTTTCATGTAGGATGGATTGTCAGAAGGTGAGAGGCCCTTATTTGCATTAATGAGACTGACAAAGACCCAGCAACACAGAGGTAGCAGAAAAGGAATTTGCTTGTTTCCATCCGTTGTACCATGAAAGCTGGTGTCTGTTCTTGTAGGATATTCAGACCTTCTCATTGCAACTCTTTGGTTAAATGTCACATTATACTTGAGGAATATGTGGCTCAAATTTTAAGTTTCGTTGCAATCTGTAATTCTGGCCACAGGGAAGTTTCATTTGTTATTTCCCTCCTGTACAGCACAAAGACATCTTCACTTTCTTGTCCTGGGAATGCAACACTTTTCACTACATTTCACACTGAGTGATTCCATCTCCCCCAACAATAAGACAAGCTAAGACCTTGTGTTATAAACATTTAACCCAGTCTCTTCACACAGGAGGTTTGAGCTGAAGAAACAAAAATTATTTCCCCCTCCCCCTGAAATCTGGAAGAAGGAGACAGAAATCCAGATTGCTCAGGAACTACCTTGTATCTAAAGGTCAGGAAGGAGTGAGAAAATAATGACCAGAATTGATAAAACCTTAATATATAAGAAAATGTTGTGTTTTCCCTATAGACTGTAACTGTACACATGTAGCATGTATAACTTAAGTGCATATACATAGATACATGCTACATATAAAGTAATTTACATATATACAGATAAACTGTATGATATGTTATATATATGGTTATGAGTAGTTCAAGAAATAAAGGATGTATGCTTTAGAATTAATATTTTATTTCTTGTGGTACTTACCACTCTTTATGCCAAACTGGCACTCGAAATGTGTTACACAATATCTACACAGACAAAGGGTCAATTCCTTTCCTGGCAATTACATATTTGAGACAGAACCATCCCTTCTAATTTTTACCTAGAGCTAGGGAATTTCTCTTATTTGTTCATGTCAGTGGCAAAACTCTCACTTCAGTGGGATCAGAGTTTGATCCTGCTGCCCAGAGTAGAACACATGAAAATAAATGAACTGTCTGAACAATAAGCAACATGTAGACCTTTGTGGATTTTTACACATACAATCCTTTGGCTTAAAATAGGCAATTCTCCATTGTAAGGAACATTAAGTCTGTAGATTGGAGAACTGGACAAATGGGTGATGTGGTCATTCTTGACTGTCATCCTCTTGAAGAATTATGTGGGGTTTTTTTCTATCAGCCTTTCTATAATCTTATTTTCTACTTCTATGCATTCAGCTTGAAATTTTCTATCCAGCTGGAGTTTTCCATCCTGGCTGGAGTTGAATGAGTATGAAATGATGACACCAAAATGTTATGTGGTATGTGCCACATGCCTGGTGAGACTAAGACAGGAGATGTAGCACTTCATTCACTCCTCTCTCCTAACACAATACAAATATAACCTTTTGGCATGTCATCTTAAGGCTGAGGGTTTTGGAAATAAGGAAAGGTGAAGGTTTCAGCCTTTTTGACCATGAGGTTGGAGGAAATGTTCTTTTTCCTGGCTTTCGAAGTCATGGAAGTGAATAACCTCCATGCTTTGAAACATGAGATCCACCTTTGCTGGAAGGGAGAATCTGATGACTTATACCTGATGTGCAGTCTTTGTTGACTCCATGGAAATTCAGGTTGACTTGGCAATGGCTGGAAAATTGTCTGTAAAATGGTTGCAATGAACAAAATTCAGCAAAATCGATGAGGCTTTGCAGCTCTGTTTCTGGACTTTAAAGCCATAGTTAGGTGGAAAGTTGGGGTGAAAAGAGGTATTTTTTTTTTTTTTTTTTTTTGGCATTTTTCTCACAATTCTAGTTCTGGGCTGTTGCTTTGATGTCCTGCTCTGGTTGGACATCTGTCAAAGAAGGAAACTGTCCTTCCTGTGCACTAAATCCCTCCCTTAACTTTTTACACCCCTGACAGCTCCAAAGAGAGGTGCTAACTGGTCTGAATGCTGGGAGGATAACAGTTGAAGCACAGAGGACCAAGATTTTGGGAAGTTGACCAGAGAGAATGGCAAAAACTTGTGGGTGTGAGGGAGACTACAGACCTACAGGCAGGAAGACTGATGCTACCAGCAGAGAAAAGAAATTATGGGGACACCAACAACAGGTGAGGAGACAGAGGTATGGGGAATTGATTTTGACTTGTACCACAGGGAGTAAACGGATATGGCAAGATAGGATACCTGGGTTTAGGTGAACAAAATAACTGCTCAGGAACCACTTGACAGTTTATTTTGCCTTTTTCCTTTTCCTTTTTGTACAAATGATTGTGCTCTTGTTTGCCTTCTACCACTCACCCTCCCTATTTCAGAGATAAAAATGTGGAAATTTTTGTTCTGGAAATAAGCTAGTTTTTGAAGGGAAGGTAGTGCATAGAGAGGATTATGTATTCCAGTATTGCTTATGTGGATAGTTTGGAAGATGCATTGTGAAAAGGTTTGTGTTTGCAGGACTTGCATTCTGAAGCGATTGAAAGGTGCCAGGGAGAATGCACTTTTCTTTCTTCCTCCCTCACAGAGTCCTTGTGTGATGCTAATCAGAGCAGATTTATAGAGTGCATAGTAAATAAAGCCTGAACAAAGGGACTTATCCTGAGGAGAAATAAAGAAAGCTGACTACTTGTTATGAAGAGTAAAGTATTCTAAAGTACTATTGTGTACCCTGAATGGCACTAGTATTGTAGGGAAAAGGAAAATCGTAGTGTTAAAGCCAACCTCTAAGCACAGTCATAGAATGCCGATTTAAAGTTTCCATTTAAATTTCCCGAGGCAGTTGCAAATGGTGTTTTCCTGGGTTTTTTTTTCTTGAAAGCTTGATTTTGAAACGTTAATATTCTTTAAAAAATGGGATTTTTGTTTTCACTCGGTATAACTGTGTCTATGGTGACTTACAAGTACACCTTTCTGACCATAACAACTCACCTTATAGATCTTTGAAGAAAACTTGGCAAAGAGACCTAAGGTCAAAGCCTGGTATGAAGCTGTTATTCCCAGCCTCACAGTAAACACAAAATTACTGACCTACCTGAATAAGAAAATTGCTATTTTACCAGTGGTTGATTTGCTGTCTGGATAGATCTCTTTAGCTTAAGAACTTTCTGTTTAAGTAATCTTGGGGCAATTTATTTTTGTTTCTACCAAAGCCTGAACAGTAAATATGTAGGGTAAAATATCTGTGCAGCGAAACTAAACATTTGAAAGTCATAGGGTATCAAAGGTGGTTATATTTCCTAAATTAGAAGAGGCCAGGGGTTACCTGGTAAGGCTGCAGAGAGTAAAGGAGGGATACCAAAAAAAGATTAATTACATATGTTGCAATACTATGTCAGTGAAAATTGCACAATGAGCTTGTTTACTGCAGCAATTCAGTTTCATTCCCAACCAGTGTGTAAATACAATTAAAACGTTTCTGTATTATTTGGTTAAATATATTAGCAAAGAACGTAATTGGTTTTTCTTCAATTCATTAGAAGATAAAGAAGGAAAAAGTGAGCTGGGAGAGGCAATGTAGTGACAAAGGATATATGAAGACTCTGTGCCTTCTTTGGCTCAGTCTTTATTGTGG
Source organism: Corapipo altera (assembly GCF_003945725.1). Lineage (NCBI taxonomy): Eukaryota > Metazoa > Chordata > Aves > Passeriformes > Pipridae > Corapipo > Corapipo altera. Next base: position 415,676 of record NW_020884934.1, on the reverse strand, counting down.
CAAGACTGGTTTCATGTCTCTGCCATATCCTGTGTCAAGTGTGAGTCTCTGGGAATGTAGATGACTAATGGTGGAGGAAGGGATAGCTGCAGTAAACAGGAGAAGCATAAGCCTGTGGGACTGGATATGTTCAAGGATGCTGAGGGAACAGTCTGAATTTATTGCAAGGCTGCTTTCTGTTATCTCTGAGAGGTTGTAACCGTTTGATGATGTCCCAGATTACTAGAAAACGGCAAATCAACCTACGTTCATTAAAAACAAGGGGAAGGACTCTGAGAACTATAAGCCAGTCAGTCCACCTTTGGCCCTGAATAAGGTTATGGAGCAAATTCTATTGAGTTGCTGTTGATAGGGACACAAAAAAAAATTAAAAAATCCCCCAACATGGTGATTGTAGTGGATAGTTTGCATTCACTATGGGAAAACTGTGTCTGACCAACCTCCGATTGCCTTCAGGGATGAGATGACTGACTTGGTGGATGAGAGGAGAGCAGAGTATATTGTTTATTCTAATGGCAACAGAGCCTTGGCCACAGTCTCCCACAGTAGTATATCTGCGACCAAAGTGGTAAAAATAGGCTGGACAGATGGAAAACTTGCTGTGCTGCCAAAAGATTCTGATCAGTGGTGTGGAGTCGTACTGGTATGTGATTATTAGTGGCATTCCTCAGCAGATGATACAGGGACAAATGCTGATTAATGTCTCTATTAATGAGTGGAGTGGTGGGAATGATGATAAATCCTCATCAAGATTGCAGATGACACCAATGCAGGGACCAATGAATAAGTTGGAGGGAAAGACTGTTATTCAGAGATACTCCAATAACCTCAAGAAACGGGTTGACAGAAATGTCATGGAGCTCAGTAGTGGCAGACTGAAGAACATAAGGCTAGGGGAAAGATCTAAATGTCACTTTCAACTTCTTAAAAAGGATTTATAGAGAAGATGGAGCTAGGCTTCTGTCAGAGTTTCACAGCAAAAGGGCAAGAGGCAATGAACAGAGGCTGCAGGAAGAAAAATTGTAATTAGATCTAAGATAAAAAAATCCTCACTGTGAGAATGGTTAAACACTGGACCTCGTTGCCCAGAGAGTTTTGGATTCTCCGTTTTCAGAAAAAGTTACATTTAAATTATCCCTGCATTGAGATGGGGGTTGGATAAAGACGACTCACAAAGTCTTTCCAACCTGACATATTTAATAATACTGTGAAGACGAGACTGGTGATCACAGAATTCTAGGATCCAAGTTTGTAACGTTAGAAAAGGCCTGTTGATGGTCAAGTCTATCATTTACCAATTAAAAAAAAAAAAAGATATAATTGCTTGATACAGACATAGGGGAGGTGTCATTTAGACTTTTCTGTTTGTGTGAATGTAGACCAGGAAGTAGTACAGTTACTCTCCTTCAAAAAAACATTGTAGAGTATCTTTTTATATTCTATACTTCCAGTCTTTGAAAGACAAATTGCAGCAAAGCAGCAAGCCACATACATAGCTTAGCTTTATTTGCAGCCTAACTGAGGATGGAGCTCACCCTAATTTATGTACTGCAGATAAAATAGAATCTGGACCTTTGGAAGGACTTGGGTAGGGAGTATCAGTAACCCATTTACTGGCTGAAAACTGCACAAGTTTACAAGTGACTCCTGTCATTGAAACTTCTCAAATCTTCTGTCCTGTAATATTAGCAAATATTTTCAAATACTTTCTTGTAAGGGTCACAGTTATCTCTAAAGATACATTGGAGCAATTATTGTTCTATGTAGGAGTTAACCAATATGTAGTGATACTGACTTTGATCAGATATAGACAGTTTCTTACATTTGACTTTCAGGCATAGTTATCTTCTGAATACCTTAATGCTAATGTCCTATACGCTATTCATGTCATTGATGCAGGTTTTCTTGTCATAGGTGCGTGTAAGAAAATCAGAGTTTTAAAATCTTTTTCAGGCATTAGTAAAACTATGGTCATTCTAAGGAAAGAGGAGACTTCAATAATTTCAAAGAATTTAGGATGTATTTATAATTATGGTAATAATACTGTGACATATTCCTTGTGATTTTGGTATGATTTCCTGTGCCTTACTGTATGGGAGAGCACCTATGTTTGTTGCAGTCACCAAATTTCTTCCTCTTTTAACTCTCGTGATACCAGTTCTCTCGTGATACCAGTGCATGTAATTGAAATGTATATGTATGGAGAAGGTTCTGGTAGATAAGTACATCTTCAGGAGCCAAAATATGCTAGTATAGACTCACCTCACACTGTACTGAGGAGTGATTTGTGGTTTGGTACCTTGATTACTTTGCTATCACCCTTAATTTCTGTATTCTGTATGATCATGCAGACCAAGCATTACCTCCTGCTCTTACTCTGGTTAGCCAACTCCTTGACTCCCTGAAGGATGAAGCTGCCCTGCTGGTTAATAGCAATGTGCACTTGGCAGTGTGGTTTTATATAAGTTTGGGCATTAGCATTGTCCACTTGGGGTTAACACATGTAGCTTTTTCCAGGCTCTGAAGCAAAACCAGACAGGGAGTTAATAGATGATAATTTTACAGTAATGAGTATTTATGGTGATTTGTCCCTTAGCGTCACTCTTTAGGGTGTACCACAAAACATGAACATCAATGTGCAGTTGCAAAATAAGTTAATTTAGAAGACATTATATTAATAAAAATTTCTTGTTTATGCCAATACTATAGTATTATAGGTCAATACTGCATAAAATCATTGGCTGTACATACACTAACTTGCTCTATAAAATGAAGTTAGAGCTAAATATAGTCCTTTTAATTTTTTTCCTTCAAGAAATAACAATCTATTTATTTGAATAATTTTTGAGAAAATTCAGCACATGATACAAACATCTGTATCCATTTTGTTTCTGGCATTACGACCTTAAGCCTAAGGAATTCTTAAACACCTTTTTTTTTTTTTTAAAGAACTGTTTCTACCATGTCTTGCCTTGATTCTACTCACTTTGCAGAGATGAAAATCAATGCTCTAAACCTTTGGGATTTTGTTAGTTTTGGTTTTAAAGGGACGTTTTAACTGTGATAATCACAAATATAACTAAAGAAGGAGGATTTATGTTGAAAGTTTCTCTTTAAAAGTCAAACATGACGGCAGGAATCTTGATTGTTCGTTCAGTCTGTACGCATTAAATGGACACTGAAATGAGAATCCCAATTTTCTAACATTTTCTTAGGATTATTGAGATCTCTTCTTTCCAAGATGGATGAAGGCCACTCCATGGCTCAGGAAACTGGTAATGTAACACCGAGTCTATTATTACACAATTCACAGCCTCAAATTCGACGTGGCGATGACTGGAAGTCATTACATCTGACAACTGCTCCATAAATTTACGTCAAAGGGAATGATGATTCCAGTCTGGTTTGTTAAGGGCATCCGTCTGCCTAACAAAATCATCTCTGTTATTGGTTCAGATTTCAAAGACTAAACAGGTACAGAAAACAACCATTCAGGGAAAGACTCCAGAGGATCGTGGGGTTGAGTAAATAAACACATCTCCCAGGAGCTTTGGTTCACAGACCTCAGCCACTCTTGATAAACAAACCGAAGGCAGTTTGCTGGGCTGTTTTGCTTGAGAGAGTCCGTGATATTTCCCCACAAATATAAAGATGTTGCGTTCAATCACTGACGCTGCATGTGAGGTTGGAATTGGGGATCTGTCTCTCCCAAAAGCAATAATTTTCTGATATAGAACTTAAACATTTTTCTGAATCTCATGAAAAAGTTTTTCAATCTCGCGTTCCCACTGTTGCAACTTAATGTTTATAGGATTAAATCTTCAGTGTGAGACAATCATTAGTTCCCTGTTTCAGCAGAAAACAAGACACCTGACAAGCTGCCGAAGCCATATCTTTTAGTACACATCCTATGTCTTTTGCTCTCTAAATAAGCAGTATAATAGTGATGGATGTATAGATACGGACCTATAAATGACTAGTTCGAGCCTCTTTTGTGCAACCGTGTTAAAAAGTAGGTATGAAATTCAGGAGTTTAGGTCATCTTAATTCCATACCTGGATAATTATCTAGTTTTATTTCATTTCCCACTAATATAAACAAAAAAAGAAACTTTTGGTTTTTTTCTGTCAGTCACGGTGTGTGCAAATTTATCAGTATTTCAGAAACTTATTTTTTGCAAATGACATGAAGTTTTTTTCTTGTAAACTCAGGTTTAGTTTTTTTTTTTTCCTTTGCACTGCATTTCTAAGTGAGATTAAACCTCTTATAGCATAAACTGATTGTATCCAAAAGTAATTTCATGTATCAGCTATAGGCCAGTGACTATTCAGCATTTCTTTGAACAGGCCTGACAGGTGTGCAGGTGGTGGTTGCCCTACTAAGTTGCATCTTCTTAAGTTAGTTTACCTGCTGATGTAAACTGATGCCACTCTTTGCAATTCAAGGATATGTCTGAATTTAGCTACAGATGCATTATATCAGAATAGCACATTCCGAATATGCATTCTAGGCATATTCAGACCATGTAATCAAAAGCTGAGGCAAGACCTAAATATGAAAGCTGCAGCCTAGCATCTTCTTAAGTGAGGAAGAAAGTGGTAATGTAGAATTCAAAAATATTTATTGTGGGTTTGAGATACCTAAGTGTAAGTGTAGTAAAACTCAAATATTAGATTTGATTTTCCTTGCCCTTTTCCCCTTATGTCCCTGTTTTCCTGTTGCCGTGTAGACAAACATCCTCAGTTTTATTAGGATGCCTGTTCATAGAGCCATTCTTTCAACCCGATCAAGGAATTGATTTGGGCTAACAAAAAAAAAGCAGTTAGGGAAGGTTTTTTCATTTTTAAGAGAGAATCCTAATCTGAAATGTAGCACAGACTAGCAAATGACAGTGCCAGCACACTAGAAAGCAAAGTGCACCATAAGACAGGGGAAGGAATAGTTTAAGCTGCTGTCGCCACTGAACAACTTACATTTGAAACAATAGCTTTAGAGGAGTTCCAATAAACACACAAGTGTGCTTTTTCCAGCAAGATACTAACAGCTGCCCACCAGAGTCCAACAAATATAAAAGGAAAAACAAGTAGGTTTACTTATCAGAGATTCAAATTAAGTGGGAAGACTGGGTTGTTAGCAACCCGATGCCTTTACTTAGAAACCAGCTACACAATATTTTAGAGATGCTGTTGCTAAAGCTTCAGCGTGTGAGTCAAGAAATTTGACTCATAATCTGACACGAAATAAAAAGCAAAGGATATGAGAAAGTGGCAGGCCAGAGGGAGCAGATTTGCTGGCTGTTACCTTGATACCTTTTTTGGCAGGCAATATAGGTTAAAGGATAAAGGATTTTAAGCAGTCAAGAGGGTGCACAAGTGAACCAGGGTCAATATCACAGGAGGAAACAAAAGACATGCTCTGCCCCAGAGTCTAACACATAAAATTGAATAAACTGTCAGCTTTATGTAACTATTTACCCTAGGGTGGAAATTAGTAGTTACCTTAGCAACACTAGTGTCTGAGACATAGCTATGCTGACTCTGATTTACAGAGATGCATTCACTTTGACAATGTGTTAAGTAATCTTCCTGAATGTTTTACTGTGTTTTTATGACGAATGAGACGTAGTGCAACCAAGAAAAATGTTTTCTCCAGATTTCAGAACACTAGCTGCTAGTCAGACCCTTACCTTGCATAAATCTAAAAGACTTCATTTACCAATGAATTGATGTTGATTTATTGCAATGGAAGAACCAGCTCATCATTTTGAGCAGAGCTATGGTTTATTACCAGTCACTCTTTTTACTTGTCAGCTAGGAGAGAGTTTGATTTTGTAATATCGTGGTCATGAAAATGGTTAACAACCCTCAATGCTGCCAAATCTACTGGGGTAATTGAAATGTGCCTTTACCACTAAATTGAGGGTTGCCTTAGATTCCTTTCTGTCACAGAATGCTTGAAATATTAAGGACACAACAAAGAAGTCATTACTGAAAGCACAGCTTTTTATCAGGAAAGTTCTGCATTTGGACCTTATGATACTGCATGGTTCATATTACATGCTAGTTGAATTATTTAATCCAATAAAGTTGTCAGCAGTCTGAGCTTCCTTATACACATACCACGCAACCATCTTCAAAAGATACATTAAAGTATATTAAACTTTACTTTAAATACTCCAAGCAAGAGTGAGTCTGCTGTGTTCCAGGCTAAAGTGTTATTAGCTCTCAATATATGGAAACTGCTCCTTATTTAGATGCTGAATTTACTAAATTTTTAGCTATTTCACCTCAGGTATTGTGGGTGAATTCTAACACTGCAGATATTCAGGTTATTTTAAAGTATAGGTACTTTACAAGCTCTAGAAAGGGTTATCCTTATTCTTCTCCATAGCAAACAAACCAGACTGAATTTATGGTATGCCTTTCTCAGTTATTTTGGGGATCTTCTTAGAACTCTACTAAAATCTCACCTTGGAGCGCAGGCACTGAATGGTGGGACATGTTCACCTCCTACCACCTGTAGACATCCTGTCCTCTGAGGCAAAAACATGTTCCTTAATGTTGTTTCACTTTTTTGTGCCTCCCAGGTTCTAGAGCTTATTGGGTGTGAGGAAGCCAGGTATTGATTTTCATTTTGTTTCTCCAGTTATATACTCTTTTTCCACCTGGAAGTCTTGTCCTGTCAGTTTTGAGAACTTGTTCTTTTGGCAAGGATTTCCAGGCACGTGTCAGCCCTATTCTAAATGGAGTGAGCGTTTCAGCCATGAAGGAAGTAGGTTATGAGGTATGTGCAGAAAACCATAACACCTACCACATGTATAAAAATCTGAGGCCTATGCAGGGGGTGCATGTTGTGGATGGAAAAAAAAGATGCAGAGTAAACCTGTTACTAAAATGGGGTATATAGGCTGTGCACATATATATATATATATATATATATAGGGTGTATATAAATCTGTGTGTAGGCTACAGAGATACAAGCTGCACTTATAGTGATATGCTGTGAGGTTTCTGAAAAATGCTAGATTCAATGTGCATGCAACTCCTAAACAATATTTATGTGCTGCAGTTTTCCAGGAAAGCTCAGATTAACATAATATGTGTAAAACCATTATATATAACGAAGGAATAACTAATCCATTTAACTGCATCCTTGACACCAGAGTTCACGTCCAAGTTGTTCCCTGCAAAGACTCAATAGACTTTCTTTGGTTGAAGTTTTCTGGAGAAAACTCTGGTGCACTGAAGAACCATACTCTGGAAAGGTTTATCTTTATTCTTCTCCATAATAAACACACCAGAATGAATTTATGGCATGCCTTTCTCAATTATTTTGGGGATCTTCTTAGAACTCCACTAAAATTCCACTTCTTTCTCTATTACCAAGTGTGTTTCCTTGTGGTTTACCATATTAATACACCCTGTTGCTTTAACAACATCCTAAGAAGTAAATTCATACCTTTCTGTAGCAGCAAATTGGGGAGGTGGTTTATTATTCCTTACTATACTGTAACCTTCATGCTATCTGCAGACATCACTAGGCATCACCTAGACTGCTGATAAAATTATTAAATAATTTTGGATGATAGATTTATCCTTAGACTTTACCAATAATGCATTTACACTCTATAACCAATTATGATTTTTATAGATCTACCAGTGATTCAGTTCTTATTCCACTTATTATACCTTGTTAATTCTGTGTTAAATATCTTGCCAAAAAGAAGTTAGAAAGAGGTTAAATGCTTTTAAGAAATGTTGTTATATTCCATTGATGGCATTGCCATCTAAACTAGGCATGTTATCGTGCCCAGAAAGAGATAACAGAACTGTATCTTTAAATAAGAACCACTTCTCATGATTAGCATTAAATTTTCTTGTTTTGATGCCATAGAATCTTGAGGGAACTGGCTTTTATTTTTTGTGTAAGGTTTGAATCAAGAAAGTGTTAGTTTAGTACCCCCAGCAGAAACCTTTTCTAATCTCAAAATTTGATCTTTAAAAACTTTTTTAAATTGAGTCACATCTTTGATTCAAGTCAAGGTCCCTTGTTTGCAGAATGAACTGTTCAAAACTCTTCAGAAATTCTTCAATTTCCTCGAAAACATCCACTCCAGTCAGGTTAAAGCATAATATTTTTAAAAGAGTACAGATACTGTTACTGTATCGTATTCTCTCATTATGTTAATGATATTTTTTCCATCCCTGTATTAAACTTGATGTTCTTGCCATAACATTTTATTATATGTGGAAACCTCCTCTTGCTTTGTACCAAACACAAATGAAAATTGAGAGGTGTATATTTATTTACCACTACTTCTGATTTTTCTGTCTATGGTTAATAAGGGCCTACTTTCTCATTGATTTTTTTTTTCTCTTCCTGATATACAAAAGTTATATCTTTTTCTTTGTTTCATGTTGGTTACAGGTTTTGTTTCTGATTTTTACCTAGGGCTGTAAACTTGGTTATTGTCTTCTAAAACTAAGGGTTTAAAATTAACTTTATGTTAATATAGTAAAAAAAAGGGAAATATATTTTCAAATTAATGGATTGATTTGTAGTCAGTATAATTTTATCAAAACAAATGATTGATCAAATATTTAATATCTGTATTTTTAGTGGCAATTAGAGTTTTAACTAATTAAAATTTTAGTGGAATTAATCTACTCAGTCTGGGGTGGAGGAAGGTGTTAGTAATTTCCAGGGGTTTAGTGTTTTTTTTTTTGTTTATACCTGCCTGTTATTTTTCTTCATACACTTTTCAGTTTATTTTGTATACGTTGTCATCTTTTGATATGAAATCTATGTGTACTTAGTTTTTACTTATCCTTCATATTTCTATTCATTGAGTATAGCTAAATGAGGTCCCTGGTCCTGTATGGAACTTCAGTGATTTGTGTTTTTTAGTAGATGCTCAGAAGACTACTAATGATATACAGTATAACCCTGGAGAAATGGTGGGAACAGGTAAATATCCATTCCCTTAATGATTTATTTGTTATATAAAACACTTATTTGTTTTCATTTCAGTAAATTTAGTGTGCAGAAGCCTAAACAGGTGGGCATAGGGAAGAAACTCTCTTTAGCTGAAACGTTTCAACTGTAGAAAGAGGCTTCGAGGTGCACAACTGAACACTCCTGATCCATGGCTCACCCTCCTCCAGCACCAAGCCTCCACGTGGAACAGGTGACTGGACACTTTGACTCCTTTGTTCCCATTGCTAGAGTTACTAAAAATTCTCTTTCCTAGCAAGCTATACTGCAAATCAGCTACCATGTGTTAAAGGTGTCAGGAGTTAAGGAAAGACTTCGTAAAAACACAATGAGCTTGAAAGCAAATCTTAGGGAGGGGGTGGAAAGGGTTCAGTTTGACAGATGAAACGTGGTTTTAATTGCTTTGAGAGCTGCAGAAGTGTCCGGAGAATGGATCATCCTGTGAGTTCCAATGTGTCTTACCCTGTAGTGTTGCAAGGGCATAGTACAGGTACATGAAATAAGGAAGACCACAGGTATAACAGCTCTAGAAAACAAAAAAAGAAGTAAGTCAGAAATAGGTTTTTCTACTTGTAAACACATGGATAACAGTAACAGTTTGACATCTGAAAATAAAGATTAAAAAAAAGGTGCAAAGGAAGAAAAGCAAACATTTTTTGCATATATTTTTGGATCCCGTGGATTTCTTCCATAACAGTTCCCTTGGAATTGCTTCTTTTCTGATAGGAGGAACTAATCTTTATGTACAGGAGCAATGCCTGAAGAAATCATTAGGGCAATGAATATTTCAGAACGAGCATGGGGAGCACTTCAGGGAGAAAGGCATATCAGCAGGAAACCTGTTCTGAAGAAGTTTATGGCATTTTAAATCATTTCCTGGCCTCTTTTTTGCATGTAAGAAGATCATTATATTGGCAACATGCATGCATCACAATTTTGAAAGCTGGATTTTTCCCTGCTACAAGGGGAGAGGGTTAACAATAGCTGTGCAAGAAATGTGTTATATTTCCTTATTTATTTGCTGCAATAGTGCTTGGATTCTGCTTTTATTGTTTGTTGGTACCTTTTTGATGGGAGTTATGAATGACCAAAGAATCAGCATAAAAAGTTAGTCCTTGTCAATCCACAGATATGTGGGGTGAGAATATGATACTGGATGCAATGAGAGGTGGAAGTTTGTATCTTGCTGCTGATCCCATGCTTATCCCCTCTGTGGTGACATGTTTCTGGAAAGAACACTGTCTCTTGCTCTGCCTGAGTTCCCAAAGCAGTGAAATGAGCTGCTGTCACCAGAACAAACATGTGCATTGTCTCTATGTAAGGTAGGGGCTCAGAATTCCTGCTGCTTATTCCTTTTGTCCTCAGGACCAAGCACAAGAGGACCACATAATTGTTTTACCTCCTGGTTTTCCTAGTTGGTGAGGAAAACAAAAGGGAGGAAGAAAGGAGGTAGTCTCAGTTTGCTTGCTGGGGGCTCCCTGCTCCGGGCCACCATGAATAGCAGGTTTTGTTTCAGTTCAGTCACCCCAGGGTTCTGTGCCCACTCTGAGGGACAAGGACTCATGGACAGACTCCCAAGTCTCACTGCCCAACAGTGGCAATGAACAGAGCGCCTGTTTGGTGTTCTGTGTTGAATTTACAAAACTGCCATGCCTGGTTGGGATGGAGTTGATTTTCTCCATAACAGCCTGTGGTGTTTTACTCACAAAACTGTCTTTATCTCAACCTATGAGTATTCAACGTTTATTCTCGGACTTTTCCCCTCATCCCACCAGAGGTGTGGAAATGAGTGAATGTCTGCTTCATGTGTAGATAATACAGTTGTCACAGCTCAAGGCAGCTTGTGTCACAGATCAGGAGCTCCACGGCACAAGGAGCCTCTCATTACAGGGGTTGGGGAGAGAAACTGTCTTGAGATGAAACCTCGCTAAAAAGGTTTTAAAACAAATTTTAAAAATGAATAGGAATGAATTGCCAGGGCCAGATGTCATTCACCCATGAATATGAAACTGGTGAACTGCTAACTGTGGTTTGCAATATATTCTTTGTATCGTCCTCAGCACCTGAGGAAAGAAAGTGGTAAGTATGACAAAAATTTTCTAAAAGAGCTCCAAAGCAATCCTAGTTAATATAAACAAATAAATCAGATTTCCATGAGAATAAAACTGGTAGGAGCTGTAAAATTAAGAGAATTAATTAACAGCCCCATGAATAAATATTATGCAGTAAATGAAAGTGAATACTTTTTTTGTAAGAGGAAGCCATTTCTCCCTCCATGTGACAGACACAGGTGAAACAGCCAGTGTCATTTACCTAGTTATGTAAAATAGCCCTGAAACAGAGGGGTTACTGAAAAACAGGAAATTATCATTAGGAGGTGTCTTTTCTGGCTGATAAATCATTAGGAGATTAAGCTTTATAATGGAACTTCATTATCAATGAAACCCCAGGTCATCTGTTTGGGACTTACAGTGCTTTATATGCAAACATATTTTCAACTTGGAGAAAAGGGTGAATTGGAAAGTTAAATATGGTGATAGCAAGCAGACTGTAGAGATGGTTTCTGTGGTGAACAATTAGATAACAGGGTCAAGAAACAATGTTGATACAAGCTAAATAGTAGATATTCTCAGTGTATGCTTCTTTATGAGGTTTTTTGCTAAGTATAAATTGGGGTGAACATTGTCACATATTTCTGTGGGTTGTCTGCACACAAATGACTTCAAAAAGGACCAGGACACTGACAAATGTTAAACTTAGAGGATCTGCATTCATCTTCAGTGTTTAAAAATCTGTATGTTATAGCCAGGTCTGAGTGACTCAGCACAAGTATCATAAAGATCAATTTAAAGTTACCTCACCCAAACATTTCTGATATAACTGCAAGTACACACTGGAACTCCTCCTACATTCATGCCAAACTTAGTGGAGAGCTGGGGACAGAGTGACACAAATTACCAGGTTAACCAAAACATTACTTTCCAGTGAGACAATACTTCACCTGGGAAACAGGAAAAAGTTGAATAGTACAAAAAACTGTACTCTTGGTATTTACTGAATGTTAGATCAGTAGGTGTTTGCTAATCAGTACCAAGAATAAATGGTCACAGAGGCTAAATTTGTCGTTGTCTACATGTGTCTCCATACTGGTTGTTGGGAACAACCTTTAGCTGTAACAATCTCTATGAGAAAAGGAAGGCTTGTCTTGACACAGTCTGCTGTAGTGTGCATACAACCCTAAACATACCTAATATTAATATTATATATATACTATGTATTATTTTACTATGGCATATATATGATTTTTTTAAAAGAAAATTTGCTTTACTTAATGGTTTATGTATATACTAATCTTGGCAGGAAAAGTGGGAAGAGAAAGAGTGAATATTTCTAAACTAATACAGAAAAGGACTAGATTTCTAACCTGGAGGAAGGGATAAAGGCCAAGACTTGCTAAAGAAGTAACCTAGAGGAGCTCCCTAGGCTGTAATTAGGCATCTGTCTGCTTTTCTGTAGTGCAAGACACCTACAACAAACCATGTTTAGAGGCTGGTTGTTCATCACACTTCAAGGCAAACAAGCATCTAAATGTGGCCTTTTGTATCCAAGCTTGAGGAAGATATATTTAAAATACAACACCCTTTGTAAGAATTTTCTAGCAACAATTGAATCTGGTGATGTCTCATGATTTTGACTGGAAAGAAAAGAAAAAGTTGTATTTTGAAACATCTGAAAATAAAAAGTGTACTGAAAAAACCTAATTTTAAAAACTATCATGTTCTCTTTTTCTCTTCTCTCTTTCTGTCTTAGAAACACATTTCAACCTTTAAAGGACTTGTGAAAATATACGTTCAGCCTTGCTTTTCAACGTTTAGATCAAGTGATGGTGCCAAGATGTATCCTTCTGTGGCAAATAATTCAGATTCCAACTCACTGAAGAACCCAAAAGCTTTGTCTTATGCCACTGTAACTTCAGCAGTATTTTCCTGGCCCGTGGATTAAGTTTACTGTAGCAAAAAGATGGCGATCTGTCTGATCTATTCCAACAGCACTGCCAGACGTAAAGGTGATTCATCGGTGTTCCCTCTCTAATAGTAACTATCAAGTGGGCAGTAAAGAATGACCAAACTGACTATCAGATGGGAAAGAGCAGAAGTTGGAGCAGTATTTTCCTTGCTCACTTTGTACTCGATTGTGTATCCATGCATTCTCATCTAGAGTTGCACGGGTTGCTCGAGCATTTAATTGCTTGAATCTCAATGAGCTGAAACTGCTTGGTTCAGGAGATAGCACAGTAAAAGTATTCTCCTGAGGTGGTTATATCATTTTTTTAAGCTTTACAGACAGGCTAGAAATAGGCACAGATTTTAAATGTTGCCAATGACTGTATTCAAATAGCATGGAAAACATGAGCCTGCATTTTCTGCTACACCCATGTTCCGTCAGGAACAGCAAAAGGAGGAGTGTGGGCTTCCCAGGGAGCTGCCTAATTATCTGGCTAACTACACACCAGCTTTGGCCTTGTCATAGCCACTATGATAAACTGTACCAGTTGATAGTGTCCCAAAAGGGGACAGTCTGGTTCTGAGCCCTCCCACTTCTGTATCACTGAGTAACTAGGTTAAGGAATGGGAGGACTGACTTCATGTTAGCCCAAGTTTTTCAACTCCTGAAGTACACAGACTGTAGGTGTCTTGCCAATATCAAGGTGCCAAGAAGGATCAGACTAGCCAAGAGACTCAGGGAAGAGGGAAATGTAAAAATAGTACAAACTTGGATTGTGCTTTTCTCACATATTTGAGGAAAAGTGGATGTCTTCCAGCTCCATCTATGAATGGTGTCACTGGGGTATCTGGTATCCAACTAAGCATGCAGCTACCATGTGTCAGTATTTATAAATGAGGCAATTCTTTCTCAAATTTGCTACTTCACAGTGTTTGTGCGGATTTTTTTTCAGTTGTTTGTTTGGTTTTTATTTTTAAACTAGTTTTCCCAAAGAGTTTTCGTGAGAGGGGAAAGGTTTCTCATGGAGTAGAAAAAGCGCATGGACTTTGGATACAAATCAGGCTGGAGAAAAACATCACCAAAGAAATCCAGATAGTCAGTGACTCATGTAAAATACAGCTTGACATTTGAGAATGCAAGATGATTCGTGGGATGTGGCTAAAACAACTCTCAATTTTCTATGTCTCTTTATAGAGAAGGCTGTCAAATCTGGAACAGAACATATGATTTATTTTTATTTCAGGGTAAAAATTGTCTTTTTGATTTTCAGTCTGCAAAAGATAAGCACTTGCCAGCACACATTTATAAGCAGCCAAAAAAAGGAGAGCATACTTGGGCCAAGTAAGAGCAGAACTGGAGTTACAGACCCTGATTTTTCTCCCCAGCACAACTTATAATGATATTTTCATTGTATTAAATGACCTAACTTTGTGTTTTTCACTAGTTTAAGTAAGTAAAGGTCATACTGTTGGAATCCTTATGTTCTGACTTTGGTAAACAGAATAGGAATAAGAATTTTCCCCTTACAGATGAAAAATTCTCTTCAGGTTTTCACTTAATTATGCACTACGGACTGTATAAATACGACCCTTTTGCCAGTTGGGGGATAATCTGAGCTTCAGTTTAACAAGCCTTATTTACAGCATGGGATTCTTTCACTTAAAGTGTTCAGTTTTCTGGGATTAACTTCTGCATGAGACAAAGAATGTTCTGATTGGCTTTTCACCTGAAAAGGAGGTAAATTATAATCAATGGTAGATTTGAAGACTGATAAAAAATAACAACATAAGATCTGGCCTTTCTGCATATTGCCATCATTTCTCCTGGGGACAGAGGGTGGGTAGGAGAAGGCAGAAATAGAGAAAAAGTTGTGTTAAGCCTCATTCTTGTCATAATTGCCTCTTAAGGTCACTTCTCTACTGTTAAGGTTTGTGTGCTGCCTCTTCCTCCAAGCTCTGCTTAAATTCCTAGTTTAACTATCTGTGCCTTTCTTTTGGTTACCAGTGATTTGATTGTGCTAGTAGCATTATTTTACTGTCATAGAACTCTACACGGAGGTGATAATACTGTGCAGTGCAACCTTTGCTTTGCTTAGAAGTTACCTGTTTCCTTAATACATTCACTTTCACTTACAGTACTACTTTGGAAAGACAAATGCCATAATCCATGGATAATAAGAGGCTAGACTAATTCTGTCATGTCAGTGCTGTCTTAATCTACCTCTAATCAGATTAAACACCTTACTTAGAAGTTATTGACATCGCAGATTGCAGAACTCCAAGGGAGATGTTACAGTGTATCATGTAGTAGGAATTGTGATTTTACTGGCCATTTGTAACTTGAAATATTTTGCAGAGCGTACCCAAAGGTGTATTTTAACTCAAGTTAAAATGAAAGTTCCCATCTGTTAAGATATTAGCTGTGTTGGCTCATTTATCTTTTCAAGAGAGGAGTCACTAAAAAAAAGATTTTCTTAAAGATTTCTGATAAATTTTTGACCACTGTAATGCCTGTCTGTGTGTGTGTCTATATATACTCACAAAATCCATATACTCTGCTATTTTTGCTTAAAGATGAGGGAACTATTTTCTTAAGACCTTTCTGCAACTAAGAGGTGCACAATGAGTTGCACTATAAATAATAGTGAATCAACACAGAATCAGTTCATTAATTAGAGATCCCACAAGCTGTTTTTCTTTATTTCAATATCATCTGTAGTCACAATGTTTTTGGTATAGTTATTGGCAATAGCCAACATGCAGGGGGACTAGTTTAAACTTGGAATTTCTGTTTCATAGCCAACCCTGACTCACAAAACATGATTTGCACCTAATAATAATGAACTTTGATCACAGGCTGATAGTGTGATTCTAATGAGATTTTATGAAATAAACCCACAAATGATTCTTCAGGATGTATCAGGAAAAGTCTTCTAGTGAAGATGAAGAAACTCTAATTACAAAATTACCTCAGCAATTGTGCCCAAGTTTTATTTTTATCTCTGCCCAAAAATATATTTGAATAATTATCAGTAGCTTTAAAAGCTGTTCTTGTTTCATGATTTTGTTCATTCCCTTCCAACAAATTTTTTTTTCTTCTTGATCAGAACAATATATTTTTAAGGCACTTGATTTGACAGGGTGTACTTCTGATGATGCCAGTCAGTTCTGAACAGAAATCAAATTGTGACCTTGAGTGTGGAAGCTTATGACTGCCTTGTACTTAGACTTTGCCTACATCAGCAGCAGTTGGCACATCACAGGTAGTGCCTATTCCCTCTCGAGTGTGTTTTGGCAAAAGAAGTCATCACAAAGCATCTGTATTCTCACTTTTGTATATTCTGTCAAGAGCTGTATTTAATTTTTAACTTAAAGTAACTCTTGCTCTCATCTTAAAACATAAGACCAAATTTATCCTGAGTGAAAAGCCTACTAAATTTGTTTTACTGTGGGTAAGTTTATTTCCCTGTGTCATGTTTCAGCCTAAAGCAATTGCTTCTGAAAGTTTATTTTGTAATGTCTTATGTGTGTTTGCAGAAATGTTTCTCTCCTTAAATAATACCAAACAGCTGCTGTGCAACACATACAGTACAATACCATTAAAAGGAGACTATGTGATTTTGAGATGTCACTGTATTATTGATGATAGACAATGGAACACATTAATTTAGCATTAGAATGTAATGCTGTTCTTTATGTCTCTCAGACCCACACAAAGTACTGAATGAGATTTTTTCCATTATTAGCACTATAAATTTTATATCTGCACAAAATGTACTTGTAAAATATGCATCAATCACAGATGTTGTAACCTGACAAATAATGGTGCTAACCTGCTTTGGAGAACAGGGCTACTGTTTGGTAATTTCTTTAATACCGTTCCAGAACTTGGGATGTTTTTACCTTTTATGTTTTGTTCTTAAGCTGCAAACAGGAGGGGGAAGAAAGGAAGAGAACAGGAGCAAGAAAAGATAGAAATTACTGGACTCAGATCAAATGCTAGGCTAAGAAAATCTCTCAGCTAATTGTTTGTAAGATGGACCAGCTACAGGGCTGTAAACTAATTAGGAAATAAATCACACCACGTGATAGGATAGTTGCTGCAAAAAATTGTATCTAACCTTTATTACTAAATGCTTTCTGCACTACAGATCAAATTTAACATTTAAATTCAGCCTGCTGACTGCCCTACCAGAAGCCCAATCCTGTTTCCAAAACTTTGCACATCCTTATTAAAATGAGAGTTTCTAACACTATAATTTTTTCTCTTTTGCTTTCTTTCATTTACATAGTTTCATTTATATGCCAATTACAGTTCCCCTGCTGGTTTCGATGGGACACGGATAGAACCCCAGTATCAAGCATCCACTGATTCCTCATGAATGGCTTTTACCTTGCACGTTGTCCATACCTTTTTATTGTTTTTCAAGTTGTGCATTCTTCTTATGGTAATGAAAAACGCCCACCATGGACCCAAGTCCCTCTGCAGTTAAGTTTGTGTGCAGACGTGGCACTGAAATGGGCCCACCTTCAACAGGGTCGGAACGGCCTCAGCCTCCCTCACACCACGCGAGTGTCCGCGCGTGCACCTTGAAATCTCTCACAAGATCAGGGTGTTCCAAAGGACCACCTTGAGCCTAAGTTTTTTGTAACATGATGGTGTGGCTAAACTTCACCAGTTTTTGAACACTGCTACTTTTTACAGCCAGTGGTCTTTTCCCACGTCCCACTCAATTCTGACTCTTCAACCCGAAGAATCGGGTAAGCATTAACCGATTTAGCCTAACAAGATGGTTCCCTTAATTGCATGAAAAAACAATAGACTTCATGTTCTCACTTCTTGTTTTAAAGTTTTTTAGAGAGAGGACAAGGTAGTGAAGAGACTTTTAAACTGAATGTGTGCTAAGAAAGTCCACTTAACCCAAAGATTATAAAAAGTACTGCAACTGCCACATGATAGTTGTCACAGGAAGATTTGGTTTGCTGTTGATTGTTTGAGAAAATAACCTCCAAAATCCTGTTGACAATTTCAGACTTCAAAATAACCATTTTATTCTGTGATTCTTGTTACATGCATTCATTTGTACTGCTCAGTAATTAACAAACCGTCACCCTTTATTTGTGATATTAGAGGTGTTATTTTTTTAACCTCTGTTGTTGTTCACGCTGTGAGAAGAGATCAACATTCGAAAGTAAAAATGTAATCCACACTGGAGAGACGTCTTTTTATCCTGTTGAAAACAAAATTGCTTGCAATGCTTTTAATATGTCTGTCTTTACCTTGTGCTCCCTCAAAACTATTCACCACATGTCACTGAGTATTCTGGGCTTGGAGTTCTGATCCTCCTGATGATGATGAAGGCTTTTTCCTTACAATTCTATCTGTGATTTCAGTAAACCTCCCTATTATTTTCTTTTTAGGCTGAAGCTGTTGTGGAAGCTGCTGTCTAACTGTGTTCATGTTTCACATCTGATGGGTTCAGTTTGTCTGCGCTCCTCAGACTTCTTTCTAGAAGACAGAGTACATTCTTTCCAATTTATTGTAATTCCTGGTAAGAGCAATGCATTCTAGGAAATTTCCTCATTGTTGTGGTGTTTCAGAAATATCTCTAAAGGAGAGAATGTGTTAGAAACTGTTTTTATTGTGTCAGTGTTGATCATGCTTCTGTAGCCAAAAATATTTCAAGCTTTTGAAGGACATTTGTTCTTAAAGACCATCTTATGCCTGATGTCGCTATTATAGCACCTATAATTTTCTTGGTAAGTAAAAAGACTTGATGTTTAAAGCAGTATTCCTGGAATATTAACAGACATGCATTTCTTTTGCCTTTTTTAACAAAACCAGGTATTTCTGTTACTGATTAATGTCATCAGCAAAGTGAAGGTCATTAAAAAGGGTTATGCCCATTTATGATTATCTCTCTCTTGATTCCAACAATAAATAATGCAAAAATAGCAGGACATAACAAAGCCTTGTTTTATTCTTTAGCTTCTTCTGCTAATTCTTGAATGCTGATCATCACTTCTGTATAATCAGTATGATCATAAAGAACTTGGAGCATTTTGATTATCTTGTCCTAGCACTTCCTAGTATTTTTTTCTTTTCAAAAAGTTATTTCTCAGAAGATGTTTTGGATAGAAAAATCTTCTGACATAAAAATTATTTATCATCCTGCAGTTGATAGAGACATCTAATATTTTTCTTTTAGGGGGGTTATTTTTCAAATCTGTAAACTCAAACCTTTTTGTGTTTGTTTTAGTAAACAAAAATATATAGAGAAATAATTCCCTTTTACGTATCATATGGCTGGAAAGAAAAATTATACAAACATATAATTACTAGTTCTTCGTAAAATGGAGAAGAGAGACCTCTACAGTAAGTAGAATTATCACCTTATTAAATATGAGTGACTATTGCTGGAAATTTTCCCCAAAAGAAATGCGTGTAGACACCTATAACTTCTGTTCCCCAGCCTGCTGTCACTGAGATTGTCAGAGTCACAAAATGCATACAACATCTCCAGCAATGTCATACCTCTGGCCTACATGTGCTGCAGTGTTTGACTTTGTCCTCTTCAGGGTACCTGTCATCTACAAAGCAGACAGCCTGCAGCTCCCACAATCTGGCCCTTTTTGGATCTTGGCAGAACACTGAGAGAGCAACTTATTCACAGGATGTGCTTGTCATCATCACCATCCTTCGTTTCTTGTGTTTTCACAGAATTGCAGGTAATGACAGAATGGATTATTTGATAGTTTGAAACAGATATTAGGATACATTTTTTTGGAGGTGTTTCACACGTCTCCTTCCTTATCTGTAAGTATCTGGAAAAAAAAGGATTCAGCTAACTTCTAGTTCTACTTTCCTCTTCACCTTTCCTAGAGTTCTGCTCTTTAAGCCTTAGCATCAACTTTTTCAGCTAGCAGAAAAGATACTTTCAGACCTTAAGCAAGTCAAGTCCAGTTGAAAAATACAGGACAATACTGCAAAAAAAAAAGGATTTACTTTAAGTTTCATAAAAGCCAATATGAGTAATATTTGAACAAAATGTTGAAAACTTACAGATACTAGTCCTATGGGAAAACATTTTGACATCTCAGAATTAATTCCTACTGAAGGTGTGATATGATACTATATGTCTAATTCATATGTTGTGATAAGATCATTGTCAATGCTTAAAATGTAAACATGGTTTAACAAGCCACAAATATACATGTAAAGTCAAATCACTCCTTCCTTTTTTCCCTGAGTGAAAGTCTTCATGACATCATAATGTTGCAAAACTAGAGACAAGAACTTGGTTCACTGATCTGTAACAGGAAGGAGAAGTATATATTTTTATATTTGTATATATATAGGGTATATTTTACATGTATGATACACAGGCAAAATATTTTTGCATTCTAGTTTTCTAAGTGTTTTTTAAAAACAAGGTCTTGACTATGGATTCAGTAATATAAATAGGAAATCTGCTAAGTGGAAGGAATATGCCTAATACTAGTATATAGTTATTTCCCTGACAATGGAAAAATGAGCTTCACTAGTACAAAGCTTTTTCTTAGCAATTTCACAGCAACAAGAAAGTTGAGGAACAATTCTTAAAAATACAGGAGATTTGAAAGGCGTATCTTTTGTCAAACATGCTTATGAAAACAACTTTATACAGAAACTGCACTGAGACTTTTCCTATACATCAAATCAATCATATATAGATGTGTTGTAGAAAGAATGATTCAGATTCCCAAAAGAATTTAAGCATATAATGATTTTGAGGAACACCAATGGAGATTTTCAAGGATCTTTAACAAGTTAGGAACTTAGCTCCCATGGTTTAATCTGCTTAATCAATTTAAAAAAAAAAAGGCTCTTTTAAAGACTTAACAAAAAAAAAAATCTGTAAAATTGCCTTTAATGGTTACACTAATGCCATATTTTTCTAGAAAACCGTTTTTCCAAGGTAAAAGTAGTCTAAACTGCGATTCATAAAAGATTGACTTATGTGATTTAAGGACTACATTGCACTTAATCATATATGAATTTGATAATTTTAGTAATGAAAACACAAAATTAAAAAACCTATAGAAGAGGTCAAAAATGAAGTTTATTCTGAATATGATACTTTTATCACTAGAACAGAGACTTTAAAAGCAAAAATGGTTTATTTCACTCAGCAATTTAACTCAGTTCAAAGACCCACACAAATAAGTTTCTTGCAGAGCTCTGCTGCAACCAGATACTGACAGATGAAACAAGTCTTTTCATTTTACCTTCATTACCTGCCATAATAGTCAGTTATGCCTGATCATGTAAAAATATATCATAATTTTTATTAAAGCTCATAATTTAATGTCAAGATGTTAACCTTTCCCTATATTATTATTTTCTTCTTACAATTTTTTAGCATATGGCTCTTAACTCTTCCAGCTAAACCCCTCATGTTTTAACTGCAGTTGCCCAGAATAAAATTGCTATTTCTCATAAAGATTACATTCATTTTATCTTTTTGAAAAGCTTCTTGAACTTTAGAACTGCCCTCAGCTTTCTTCAGTAGATGATTTTTTTCACTTATTTTTCTACCTTCCATTTCTAAGTTTCAAGGATACAATTAATAGTCAGTTTGTTTTGGATTTTACCAGTCAGAAGCAAACAGGAAACTCATAAAAGACATGGAGTCAGTCTAATATGTTTAGAAACTGTGCAGTAAGCCTGGTATTTTCACTCTGTAGAGGAAACCCAAGACTTTAATAGATTGGCAGGAAGAATTACTGACACTCTTTCTGCTGTTAAGTTTCACTGGAGAGGTGTAAATGTTAAACAGAGGGTTAAAAGGAAGGTGGAGGTTTGAGATAATTTTTCAACAAGTTTTATATAAATTTGTCAAAAATAAGTTCTCCAGAAGGTATATGACTTGCATTTATAACACTGGGAATCCAGTCCCTACTTTCAGATGAAGGCAATAAAGATGGAAAATGAAGGCAAAATTGCATATTATATTAAGATCCAATTTGTAAACATCAAACTATCCATGCGGGTTCCTTACTTGACCGTCCTTTTATGTGCAGTCGACTCCTCATTCATACCTTTGGACTACTCTGTATTTTACACTTTGAATTAATAGAGCTTTTCAATTTAGCAACTTAAATTAAACTTTCCATTTAACAACTTACTGCAACAACTTTTGCTAGATGCAAGAAACTAACTTACTTGACCAAAAGACTCCAACTGTTAAGAAAATGAGAACCTGGCAGTATTTTGGGATACCGGCTACAGTTCAATAGCTACTTATACAGAATATAGTCTACCCTGTTACATGATACTTTTGGTATTTTTCTTGCACATATAATCATGAATGCTATAAGCTCACTGGGTGGTGATAATCTATTCTAAATATGGTAAGACAATTTTTTTTAAACCCACAAAGAGTTGTATTTAATAATTTTATCTCCCCAAGGCTATGCTAAGAACAGAAATTAGTGCATGATCTCAGACAAATTGCATTAAACCAAATGGGATCTTGAATAAAAATAATATTATTTAAGTTATAAAATGTTCTACATGAAACTATTTAATCCAAATGACATATTTTTAGCACTTCCAAGAGCAGTATATTTGCAACTACATTACGGAATTCCCGTTTAAAGCTGAATAAAAGGCAATTGCACTACTGCTTTTATAGAGATTACAGTTGTAATATGCATACCTGTGTATGCATATATGTATCTTTATGGTATTCTCATTCTGATGTACAGCTGTCTGTATGCATAAGAAGCAAGGGCAAGGAGGACTTGCATCAGTATTTGGGAAGATGAGAATATGCCAATTGTCTCCATCAGAAGGTAATAGACTGACATGGGAGGTATGACTGGTAGGTGATCCATAGGACCTGTGGCATGGAGCACACCAAAAGTGGCAGGCACAAGGCACCACGGGCACCCTCAGAACTGTGCCATTCACCACACCATGCTTACAATAATACAGATGTCTCTTAACACTAAACCCAGAAACTTATTTAGTTCTGGAGACACTGTCACATAGCAAAATTTTGGTGGCTCCCTCGTGCGAGTTGAAATATATATTTATGAGTCGTAAAATTTTCATAGAATCACAGAATACGCTGAGTTGGAAGGGACCTACCAGGATCATCGAGTCCAACTCCTGGCCCTACACAGGACCATCCTCTACAGTCACACCATGTGCCTGAGAATGTTATCCAAATGCCTCTTGAACTCTGTCAGTCTTGGTGCTGTGACTGCTTCCCTGGGGAGCCCGTTCCAGTGCCCAACCACCCTCTGGGTGAAAAACATTTTCCTGATAAATGACTTAAACCTCCCCTGGCTCAGCTCCAGCCTGGGTTCCTGTCACTGGTCACAAGAGTGAAGAGATTGGTACCTACTCCTCTGCTTCCCCTGATGAGGATGTTGAAGACTGCAGTGAGGTTTCCCCTCAGTCTCCTCTTCTCCAGGCTGAACAGACCAAGTGACCTCAGCCACTCTTCATACAGTTTCCCCTCCAGACTCTTCACCACCTTCATGGCCCTCCTTTGGACACTCTCCAAAAGCTTCATGCCTTTTCTATGTTGTGGTGCCCAAAATTGCCCACAGTACTCAAGGTGAGGATCCACCAGTGCAGAGCAGAGCGGGACAATCACCTCCTTCATCTCTTTTATGATGGAGAAGTCTGGTAAGAAAATTCCGAGATATACAAACCAAATATATATAGAAAATAACTGCTCTTTCTTAGTGTGTGTAGGAGACTCATCAGAAAATGACAGCTCTGTCTTAATTTCCATTATGCTGAGACCCTTCTACAGTCTGTGTCAAAGGGAAAGAACCTTAACAACAGCCTAGGAAAAAACTCCTCAATTTCTCATATAATAAGTTTCCCACTCAGTAAAGTATATAATTATGGGGTTTGTTTATCTGGGATTCCTCCTCTCCCACATCTCCTATCCTAGGAGAGACTGGGGTGCTAGCTAATGTGTGCTAGAGTGTGGCTACTCTCTTTTCCCAGACTGGAAAAGCCAAGGTTCTCAAGAAGACTAAGAGCTTTTCATATGAAAACCCATAAGAAAATGCTTCAATTTAAGCACTACAGATGATTCTATATGACCTCAGTACAGGTGACGTGTAGAAATGTTTTGGAGTCAGTTTAAGCCCTTTTTACAGGAGTCAAAATAAACTACAAATAATGCCAATCAACCACAATAATATATTTTTCTTTTAAAAAAATAGAGGGCTTTTCTCCCAGATATCTATAACTTCCCTCCATAGGGTTTTTTTTTTTTTTCAAGATTATATATAATGTTTTCCCTGAAAAAAAAAAAAAGTCTTTTTTAACTATTTCAAAAGTTTCCAGTACATGGTAGTAACAGCATGAGAAATAGCATATGTACAGAGAATTTAGCAGCCTTTTTTATTTGGGTTTTTCTGGTGTTTTTGTTTGTTGGTTTGGTTTAGTTTGATTGGGGGTTCTTTTAGGGTTTTTTGTTAGTAAGTCATGTAAAGCAAAGGAACTAAAGATCTGCTTTTGCTTGTTGACATAGATAAATTTCCATTAATATGAAAGTAGATAGGGTTAAGCCAAAGCTGAGTATACAATGAACAGGAATGGGGCCAGCTCAAGGTTGAGATAGGATTATCTCACTAGTTCGATCCAAAATCAAATCAGTGACATTGTTTTTATAGAGTTGTGTGCTTCACAAATTAAATATTGTTTCGAAAGTGGTCATTGTCAAAGAACAGTACAGAAGGGAAGAATAAAGTACAACAAACTTGTAATAGGTTTAGTGTATTGCATATATAGATATTCTGGCTTATGTTTCTCCCGTATAATCTACTGAATAAAAATCAGTGCAGAATTTGGTTCTCTGGTTACAGTTTCTGGGAACTGGAGCCCCATTTACAGTTTCTGTACACGACAATTTTTGCAGTGTGCAGCCTTCTTATCAGCTGAGACCTTGCTGACACTTAGGAAATGACTATCCAGATATTTTTTTTCCTGACTTGCTTCACAGAAGAATTTCAGCATTATTCTTAACTGTGCATATTACCCAAAATAGTTCTGGAAATACATGTTGATCATTTAAGAAAAGTGTTTTTTAACTGCTACCAATACTAAGGCAATTTCAATAGCTGAATTGCATCAAATGATACCATACTTCTATATAGTTCATTTTAATTTCTTATCACCAGCAATCTCAGTCATTTTCCAGGGAAAAAAAAAATTTTCTTAAATTACACATTTAAAGCTTTGTAAAGAACCACAGCAAATATCTGTAACTTAATGGTCATAAGGGTTATAATTAGATCAACTTTTAGCCTTTACTGTTTTCTTGTTCAGACATGCTGAACTGTCTTTAGGATAATAAGTTTCATGGATTGGTTGACGCTGTGTTGCTTTAATTGTGTTCATTTTAATTTTATCAGTCATTTTGAGACGACAAAAAAAAGATGAGGGGAAAGTGACTGTGCAATACATTGGTTGTTTGCTTTTCAGTTTGTCTCTATCTTTTGAAATGATTATGAAACTGTATATACAGAATTTTCATACTGTTTTTCCATCTCAGAAATTCTACTCAGCAATTAACTTGTCTTTATTTGTTTCTACAGGTTGCTGCTTATTGTTCTGGTAGTGTTTTAATTGACTTAATGTACAAAGTGTTCAGGAGGCCAAGATTTTTGACTTTAAGCAAGTTAGATGTCATAGTAGGATGGGAAAGGATGGGGGACCTTTAGGTGCCAGCCAATTACTTGGGCAGCACAGATGACTTTTCTGCTTATTAGTCATTGTCTGACAAGTCAGAGGTCAAAATGGGAACAATTTTAAGTGAGGATTTGGATTATTTATTTAAGATAAATTCAACACAATATTTTCCTTAAAATACGTTTCCCTTAAAATGCTGGAAGCACCTTTTTTAAAAATAAAATTGTGAGAAATATGGTAAGGATAAATGAAAGATTGAATGGGAATTAATTATTGTACTGGCCAGCATCATGTAAGCTCATTAGAACAACTACCATAGGAAATTACATGGTTTTACCTTTCTTTTCCTTTATTAAGTAGCCAGTATTTGATGCCTTTGTATTTCCAGTAGGATAATGCACTGTGGATCAGTCATCTTCTGATATAAATGAGTGTAATTTATAATAATGCGGAGGAAGCTGAACATAGTAGGAACAAAATTCAGCCTTTTCCATTGACTTGTCTACTTCTTAACTTTGCTGGAGTGATTCAAGCTGCTTGTTTCTTCTATCCTTCTCCTTATTTCTGGTTGCTTCATGCAGTTGTTAATGCACTTCCAGCTATTAGTATGCTGACTTTTGTATTTGTAGACTATCCTAAACTAATTCCTTGGTCCTCACTCCTAATTTCTAACAAACTTGCAGCCTCATACAGTAGCCTTCTGCTCTTAAATTTATTGTTAGAAGAATTGCAATTGCCTAGACTTAACTAAGCTTGGATGATAGGGTGTGGCATGTTTATGGAATTTGTGATGGAACAAATACATATATGGAAGAAAAATTAGAGAGAAAAACGTCAGTAGCATGGAAACATTCTTGGAATGAAATTATAATTTAGTTTTGCTTCAAAATTACTATTTCAGGACTTTGTTTTCTGTTTTTGAAAATAAATGGTATAATGGTTAAATGACAAAATTCATCAATTTTGAAGTACTGATGAAATTTAAACTGAATTATGAAACAACTTGCTTTATTGAGTAATTTTGAACTTAAGAGTGACAATTTATAAATTATGCCAAATGTCATGCTGTCAGAACTCCTGCTTTTTCCACAGCCCCAGCAACATCTTTCTCTCTTGAGTACATCTTCTTAGTCTTGTTTTATTATCTCTTTCTCTTGACAATGAAACTTTGAACCAATTAATGACTTAGAACCACTTTATTGCCAATGAGGGATCTTGTCAAATACATTTTGAAAAAGCTGGATAGAGAGCAGGCTAATTAAATAACATTTATAATGATTCTAGGAATTCTTGCCTTTTTTTCATGAGCTCCCTTACCTGTTCCGTGTATCCTTCGCATTCAGAATTTGTGTAGATCTTTCGGGACTTTATTCAGGATCAATTTTGAAAGTTAGTTGTCTGTTGTGACAGATTGACCTTGGCTAAGGGACAAACACCCACCCAGCCACTCTCTCACTTCCCCCTCTCAGCAGGACAGGGGGAGAAGGAAGAGTGGCAAAGCTCATGGGTCAGGGTAAGAACAGACCATTCATCAGTCGGTCACGGGTAAAACAGACTCAGCTTGGGGAATTTTTTATTTTTTTTTTCCCAATTAAATTGGATTTGGATGGTGAGAAAAAAAGAAAACAACAAAAATATCTGCCCCACTCTTTATTCCTAGGCACTTCATTCTCTTCTACTCCACTTTCTCCTATTGAGCCATGGAAGAGGGATGGGGAATGGATGTTATGTTGGATTCATAAGAGCTCCTCTCTGCTACTCCTTCTGTTTTCCCCAGTTCCAGTATGGGTCCTTCCCACAGCCTGCAATTTTTCAGGATAAACCTGCTTCAGTTCCTTCAGGCCACAGTTCCTTTGGTTCACATCCACCTGCTCCACCACAGGGTCCTCCATTGTTGCAGTGTGTTCATCTGCTCCATGGGCTGCTCCAGCATCTGGAGCACCTCCTCCTTCTCTCACCTTGGGGCTCACAGGGCTGTTTCTCACACCATTTTTGTTCCCTTTTCTCTCTATCTAGCATTTTCTCCTCTTTCTTTACTGTGCTTTCCCAGCAGTGCCACCAGTCTGGCTGATGGGCTCAGCTGTGTCCCATGACAGATCCATTGTGGATCTGGCTGTGTCCAGGACAGGCTAGCCCCTAAATTTTTCTCACAGAGGAGCAGCCCCCCCGTGCTGCCAACACCTTGACACAGATACCCCACATTTCATCCCTCTTTTCTTGTAGTACTTTCAAGGTTTTGCAGATGCTGCTGGCTTTTCCACTTCAAATCTCACATTTACTTGCAATCCATCAATAACCTAATTTAACATTGAATCTTAGTGATTAAGTGAAAATGTGCTCTAAGAAACTTGTACTCATGGGAGGTGGGGAATTTGCTTCACGTGTGACAAGCTGTATGAGCTGCATAATATAATTTACTGTCCTTTTTCACTGGTCGAGATAACTCCTTATTCTCCTTACTCTGGAAAAAAAACCAGGAGTTTATAAGCTTTGTTATGACCACCACTCATCACCATTATTTTAAGAGTGATGAGGCTTGCCTTTTTTTTCCTTTTTTTTTTTAACAAACATAATAAACAATTGACTCAGGCTGATACCCATGAACTCTTATGCTGGACACGTGGGACTGAAAATTACATTGTCTTTGAGGATGCTGCATGTCATTCCTTGCCTACTGCTTTTATTCAGCTACTATTTAATGAGTAGTGAATATAAGTATTATTTAGTTCTCATCCTAAGCCATCAGATAGTTATCAAACTAGACTGTGTGCTGTGAGACTTAACTCAGTGATCTTATTTCATTATTTATTTGAGTAATACTGTAGTGACAGAGAGTTGTGCTTCCCAGTTGTGGTTCCTCAGTGAATTTGGGACAGGGAAGAGAGGTAGGAACGTTAAAACCAGTATTCCCCTACCGTGCACCCCGGAATAAAGATTAATGAGAGTTACAGCAGAGTAACGTCACCTCTTATACAGGCTCTTGAGGAAGAACTTTACCTTGACTTGGGTAAAGGTAGGAGGATGCACAGCATGTACCTTGTCTCTTAAATGTGAAGAAAGTGGTGCCTCAGCTTTATGCAGCATATCTATTTTGTTTGGAAATGCATAATGAAAACCTCCTTTTTACGGGTGGCGTTTTGAGTCACAGAGTAAATGCTTTTGTCCAAAGTCATGTAGCTGAAACAAAGAATTGCGTTTGGATTTTTGAAAACTTAAGCCAAAATCACTTTCTGTGATCTGTCTTTCCAAAAAAAGCACCCAAATCAAACCAAGACTAAAAATTCACTGATATTGCGAAGGAGGATGACAAACCCATCCATTATATGACTTCACTTCTGTGATTATTAAAATGCACACAGGTTTAGACAACCATTCAAATGTATATTTTTGTATGTATTTGTGCTTAACTAGGATAAAGCTCAGTGGCACTTGTTGCCCTCGGTTTGACCTGGACTTGTTTCTAATTTATGAACCCTAATATTTAAGTAATTTAAAGGCTAATGTTGTTTATAGATGTTGGATGCTAATAATCCTGTTCTATTGTATAAATATGTATTTACACTGTGAAAACCTTATGAAGCTGAATTAGAGGCAAATGTAAATATCGGGGTTAATTTTTGCACATTTTCGAGCACATACCAGAAGGGAAGAGTAAAATTGGTCATTATGAGTACATAGTGATGAAAAATGGCTAGACACAATAAAGGATAATTTCTTTGGTTTCCAGAGCATAATGGAGTATGAATCATATTTAAAATTAATGACTGAGAAGACAGATCATGATTTGAATGTCATCAGCAGCTATTTTACTCCTCCCTAGAGCTGCAACAAGCCTTTTATGAGAGATGAGTTTCTGCAAACAAGCCCTTCTAAGCTGTCTGAAAGCTCCTAATTTATAACAGAGCTTTAGAAAATGTTTTATTTTTACTTTTTTTCTGTGCTTGGAGTAGGGAGAGCAGACTGGGAACACCGCTAATAACCACTAGTCCAGCAAGTAACATGCAGTTATTTGTTTGCAGGTACTTTTTCAAAACTGACTTATTTTGGGGTGGGGTGATGTTGACAGTGCATGTCCTTGTTTTCAGGATGGTGTGTAGTCCTCCTTTATCCTTTTCTAGTTCTGAAATAAATTTGAAATTACTTCATTGACTTTTGGTATTCAGAATTAGAACGTTTGCCCAGGGTGTCTTCTGCTTGTTAGTGGGAAAGGGAGAGAAAAAAGGTAATATACAGTATCTGTTTGTAGAAAAAAATGGTGCTTGCCCTCAGCATTTTACAAAAAACCAGACCTCAGAGTATGTACCAGTATTCAGTTTTAGTCACTGGAGACACAGTACAGTGGAGTGGGGCATGATATTGTTTCTCTTTAAGTGAATCTTTTTCTCTTACTGTGTACATGTGGTAGGCATTAAGTAAAGACAACTAGTCAATAATGAGTCTTTCTCAAGCAGAAGGCATCCCGATGTTTTTGATAGTCAAAGATATTGAGCAGCAATGAAGGAGGAAAACTGGGGGAGGGGTGTTGGCTTTTATGTATGTGTAAAGTAATTCATGCTTTTTTGATTTTCACCATCAGCAACAGTCCTGAAAGTTGAAGTCTGCTGCTGGAGATCAAACTTTTAATAAAAGATGAAGTGTGCCTTTGTTTTAAAGGACTGCAGTTTAGACCTCTCCTGACATTCAAACTCTGTTTACTAAAACTGTTATGTACTTTCAGTTCACAGGCTGTCCTTAAGCTGTTGGAGTTATTATAGTGGTGTATTACCTTTCATTCTATCTACCAAATATCTCATGGCTCATTTGCTGTGCACAATGATATTCTGTGAGATTGTTTTCATTTTTCAGTAACTTATATCACAGAGTATCCCAGATCTAACCATAACTGTATTTCACTGACAGGTTCCTCTCTTTTCTTCCTTTTGGAGCTGCCTTTTGAAGGGAGCAGCCATAAAGCACGGCCAGTTAGGATCCCAGTTTAAAGGACCTGCCAAATTATACCTCTTCAACAGGCACAAAGGCAGGATCACAGGTTGAAAGCAGGCATTGGAATGGTTCATTTTTACAAAAGGAGGTAGACTAGAAGGGATACTTTCAGGTATAATACCTAAAATAATAGTCTGATTTCTGGTTTAGGGCATCATTCTTCATGCTGCACTGTCCTGTTTATGGTCTTGTAACGTCAGAAACACTTTCTATTGTATTTAGGCTCTCATATTCTATGGCAATATCTAGAAAGATACAGAAGCTATTCTGTTAAAGGTAGCTGAAATTTTGTTGAAAAATGTTCCCCTTCACGTCATTACAGTATATTGTTTTGCAGGAGCTGAAATGGGTACAGAGAAAGTTAAGGGCTCTGGTGATCTGTAGCCTGGCAACTACTGCAGAGGTCTGAGGTTTAGAAGTTCTTGATCTGGTAAAAACATTCCTGGGGAGATATATATATATATATATAGAGAGAGAGAGAGAGAGAGAGAGAAATACACACACACGTGCACTCATAAATAAATGTATGTATTTTATATATATGTGTGTGGGTGTATAAAATAACAACAACAAAGTAAAACCATCTCTCTGCATGCTACTTTTGTACATCCTGGGACACAGTATGCTGACTAGTACATGGCAGAATCTGTTGTCTTAATGAATGCTTCCTAAAACAAAAAAGAAAGTATTTGATAAGACACACACACAATTTTGTATCATTTTCTTGATAAGCTTACTTCTTATTTTAGTGTGATGAAAAGCTAAGTGTCAAAACATTGGAATTTTAAAGTGGTTGCTGTCTCTTGATCAGTTATAAGGGTAAATTTCCATTTGCACTATCAAACAGGCTCATGGATGACAGAATCTAACTCTGCCCCTGATGACTCCTCAGTTGTCAAAGCACAAGGACTACAGGGAAGTACTCATCTTTTTCACATATGGAATCTTGGAAGGGATGGTAATGGTGGGAAGTCCGTGGTGGAGGGGGACAAGAATAAATGGAAGGCATCCTCTGGTGGAGGAAGACAAACAGTGCAACTTATAAAACTTCTAAAAGTTGTTATCTCTAGGTATTTCTCTGTTGCACTTTTTATTTTGTATAAGACATACCTGGTACAACATTGTACTGTTTAGGAGTGGGTCTGATGGTTTAGGAGGGCAGCCCAAATTATATATGAACAGCTTGTTCCAACGCTCATGGAAACACATTAGAAAAACATTACACAGAAGCAATAATTTGAGATCCCAAACACGTTTTTTCCCCATTAACAATATTTTAAAATGCAGAAAGCACTTCTGTGAAGCATGAAGGATGGTCAGGGGTAGCTAATGAGGCTGATAGGTACAATTGCTGCATGCTTGATCTGCCTTGGATCCTAATGCTTATTTGGACATTCTTATTATTGTGTGGGTGTTAAGTCTGTCCAAGCTCATAATCGAGAGATATATGGTCACTCAGAGGGTTTATGTCTCTGTCTGGGAAAGCTGGAACAAAGCGATCAGGATATAGTTTGTTAGGTTCATACAGAAAATTTCTCATAGAAAATCTGAGCAGACTAATTGCTGGGCATTAGCATGGGAGTCATATGAGCTGTGATAATGATATGGATAATGAACCCCCCACCTCTGGCCATCACTTTTTCACCTACGGGGTCAGTAAAGAATTTAGTCAACCTTGAGTTGCATTTTATAATTGGCTATTTGTATCTGGGAAGATTTTGGTACTGTACAGTACCCTCAGATTCATTAACTATAAAAGGGACTAAAGTGCATCAGAAGAAAAAATGGTTGGGACCCACTGTCAAAGTGTGTTGGAAAATATAGAGTCAAACCCCCCATAATTTTCAGTCATGGATCTTTGAGCTCTAGAGGAAACAGTCTGAGCTGACAGCTTAGCAATAGCTTAGCAGATTTATAAAAACTGTATATCAAGCAAATGATATTTTGGAGTTGCATGCACATACTGAACTGAGTAGGGCAGTGCTTTGCTAAATGTAGTTTTGTTTTGGTAATGTGACTCCTCAATCTCACAAAAGGGTGGCAATTTCCCACCTTTAATTCTGCACTGGGTGTTGTGGAAAATCACACTAATGGAAGTCCCCCTAATAACAGATGCTAAGTAGTAGAGGACTCAATAGCCTGAAGGTTAACAGTAGGATATTATTCAGTTACTTGCTAAAACCTGAATTCAACATGAGATGTGGCTACAATTCCCTCAGCCTGTGTTTAGATGCCTAGTTGAGAACAAAATTTGGGAGTCAAATTTTCTGAATTGTAGCATATGCAGCGAGAGAACTGTTAGGAAGCAGCTCATGCGTTATATTTCTCCAGAAGGCAATTCAGCCTGCATTTCTTTATTAGCTGTATAAAGAGCCCAGGGAAAGCATGATTTTAGTTTAAGCTGGTTTTGAAAAGACTATTAGACTTGGGTTTAGGCATTCTGAGTTTATTATCCGAGGCACATGGGCACAGGTGTCTGTCAGTGTCAGTGAGTTAAAATGATGTCCACAGCAAAGAATTTTGCAAACCTCCCCAGTGTGAGCTGTGGATTACTTCCCAGTGAGACCCAGGCCCCTACTCCAAGAAGAGTTCTTGTGCAGTTGACTGGAGCCTCTGAGCTGACCTGGGGTGCTCTTACCTGCCATTTCACACCCACAGCAGTCCTAGTCCTCCATTCCCAAAAGTACAGTCCTACAACCAATTACCTATAGAAGGTGGAAAAAAGATACTAATAGCCAAGAGATGACCAGGAAGAGTTTCTTTAAGTATCCCTTGTCTTGCACTACCTGTTCAAACAGGGAGCTGCTTAGGACTTGTTTCTGGCTGGCTACCAGCCCAAAGAATTACTGGATTTTCACTGAAGTATTTCAGTAGTTCTGGTTAGATGTTTTATCTGTAGGAAAATTGCTTAAAATACACTTAAGTTTTGATCATCTAGGTCT
The DNA here is from genome assembly GCF_003945725.1 of Corapipo altera. Taxonomy (NCBI): domain Eukaryota; kingdom Metazoa; phylum Chordata; class Aves; order Passeriformes; family Pipridae; genus Corapipo; species Corapipo altera. The sequence continues at coordinate 382,050 of NW_020884934.1, read as the reverse complement.
AAAATGTGACCCCAAATCTCCTGCTCTCTTGCCTCTAATGACATGACTTTTACATGGATATTCTTCAGGTATCAGCTCTGCTCGTGGGCCTACTCCTGTTTGAAACAGCTATGTCAGTAACTTCAGTTACAATCAGATCAAAATCCAGATAATGTCCACTAAAATAAAAACCTCTGGGTGTTCAGCGCACACTCAGAAGATTAGATAGCTGTGGATACCCTCTTCATGATGCTATTTTTCCTGGACACATGAGAATAAAGAGATTTTTATCTTCAGGAATGTTTCATGACGAAGGCACATATCAACTTAGGTAAAGAAAAAGTAAATCAAATCAGATTTAAGGTATTTCAAGTGTTTTTCTTATCTTAATTTAAAAAAACAAAACAAAACCCCCACAAAACCAAACAAAAAACCACAAAACAGACAAAAACAATTAAAAAAAATTAAAATAAATCCAAACCCTCAATAGTAAAGAAGGATACAAAGAAATCATTAACAAAAAATTTTCTTCATTTAAATTTTACTTTTCAAATTGTTTCTGGCTTCAAAGTTATTCCACAAGTAAAATTCAGTTAAGTAGATCTAAGTTTTTCATTTAAGTAGTGGAAAGCAGTAAAGTTTGTTTTTCCCCAAGCTTCTTAAACCAGAGATTTCCAATCATTTTCTTAACATAATAATTGGAAAAGCATTCATTTACTCTATTTTTAATTTAGCTAGTAATGTGTTTCTGATCTGAAGGGGTTCATTCAAAATACACATTGATTTTACTAAGGAAGTCCCAAGACCACTGCAAGTTTTAAAATCAGTCTAAGGATTTGGTTTCATAAGACTATCATTTTACAAAATGAAAGTAAAATGTTTCTATAACTTTTTAGAATTTAGTATTGTTTCAAAATCTGATTTTTGGTAATAAAACTTCAAGGTAAAAATTACAATTACAGCATAGGACAGCAGAGGGATATCTCAGTCAGTCTTGCTTATTAAGCCAGCAGAGAGGTAAATTTCATCCAAAAATCTCTCTGAAATCTAGTCATAGGGTGGATCTGGGCCATAACTTTGCTAGGACCTTGTCAAACTACATATTCTGTGGGTTTTACATTCCTACAGGACATCCCACACATACTGGGTTTTTTTCTAGTTTTCCCCGGAGAAGCTGCACCGTTGCACTGTGTTTTTCAACTAGAAAAACAGAATTCAGCACCTGTCTGTCTTGGCAGAGAGGTCCAGCCTGCTCACTGTCTCCTCCTGGGCAGATTTTAGGGCAAGGACACAGCATTGCTGTATATGTTGAAGGATTTGCTGTAAGCTGGAACTGATGTTCCCAGGGGCTGGACCATGAATGTAAACTCAATAACCAGGTGATGTGGCAGAAAAGGGGGGAAAAAAAATTGCTTCGAGGTCTGTCCTACTGTCAGATCTCACAGGAATTTTAGATTAAGTTTGCTGCCTGAATTTTTGCTACTAACAGGAGGGTACAGTATTAGGCAGTTTTACAAGTGTGGCTGATGTGCTGAAATATTAAAAAGATTTTTTTTTTTCTTGTACTTTTGACCTGTGAGACATGAAGCTCTGAGAATTAAAGCAGCAATGCAGTTTAGGTTTCAGTTGTGAGAAATGGAGAATTCTTCACATGACAACTGCTGGGTTAAGTATTTGTTCAAAACCAAAACCAACTCATGAGTAACATAGGCAGCTAAATTGCACCATCTGGAGCAAGAGGCAGATGTAAGCATCTTTATTTAAGAATCAATTTCTTGCTGCTTATGAAAGATGTGTGGAATTAATTCAGTCCTTTTTTTGTAGGTAGCATCATTCATGGGAAACAGCTTTGTGTAAACATCTGGAATATAAATTCCTTAACCATTTTAGGTAATAAATCCAGAATAACTGTTAAGCATTAATAGGCAGGATTGCTTAAGGACTTCAAACTACTTTGACAGCCTGGACAAAGCACAGGTAGATGCTTTAGACAGACCAGAAGCAAGACTGATAATTATAAGCAAAGTAGGGAAGTGACCTTTTATTGTGGCAGGAACTGGAAGCATCACCACACACCTCAACACAACACATGGCCCAAATTAGACAGATCTGTTCACTACACCTAGACAATCTTGTTTTCCATCTGGTGCTCTGGGCCTTCCAGGTCTAAGCTGGGCATTCAGAAGGTGAGGCACATAAAATTATCAGTCATCTTCTAAATTTTACAGAGAAAGTGGTATTTTCATAAGGATGTAGCCATTTTGTTTTCACAATACTAATTGGTTGTCAATGATTAATGAAATGGTAATTGGTTTTGCTACTGAAAATTACAGGGCTTGATTCACACAATTATTTTGTTCATTCAGTGTTTACAGATGGAAGGAAAGAAGTGTATGAAAATAATTTATAGGTGATCCTCAGAAACTTTTTAAGCTTCATCTAAGTTCTTTCAAAGTGAATATATAAATATAAAGATAAAATAAGGCAGTAATCTATGTACATTCAGGCAGAAACAGACTATGATTTAGAGCCTCTTAGGATAAAAAATAATGAATGAATAAGACTGATTAATTAAAACTTAACATTAAGTTGTGCTCTTTTATAAAGGTCCATCTAATTCAGTGCAATTTTTTTCCAGATGGAAGGCATGCATAAGATAAATTATGCTCACAGAAAGAAAGAAAAAACTTCAGTGAGACCAAGGCAACCACTAATAAAGCAACCATTAGCACATTTATAGAGCTTGGATAGGGGAAAATCTATGGAAAGAAAGTACTTTAAAGAAGCTGTCCACCAAAGAAACATAGAAAAGTTTAGATTTGAATATATGGTTATTTTCTCATGTTGAGAACTCTGATTTAGTTCCAGACATATTTTATGGACTGTATAATTAAAATGTGTGCCTAAATGCAAATGTGCATTATACTACTTATACGGAGAAATTTACTAGCTTAATTCTTGTGATGTGAGTTGATACACCCAGATAGGCCAAAATTATTTGTTCTTCAGTGGATCTTTGTCTCCGGTGAATAGATAGTCACCGTCAGGAAGCTGGATTTATCAGAGACTCTAAAAATCAGGACCTGGTAATTCTACTTGGCAAAATTTAATTTAGATTTAATTAGAGATGGACTGGAGTCAGGATAATGGCTTCAAGAAGCTGTTGTTAATCCTGCAGGGATAAATATTACCTTTGTTTGATTGGACCTCCCATTTGAGAGTGACCCATGAAAATTTAACTTTTGGGTTAGGTGTCTGTAGCCACCACGGACTCTCAAACCAGTGCCTGGGACAGAATTAGTGCCCCTGTCAGCAAGGTGACAGACACCTGTGCATGTGTGACAGACAGGAACTGGTGACCTATCAGCACCAACACTGCTTATAAAAACTCTGTCTGGGCTTATTTGTCATAGGTGGGGAATGAAACTGCAGGTACATAGGATTCCTCTTGCTAAGAGCCCTTGCCCAGCTCCTTTCTTCCCTGGAGCAGGTGCTCCCATCCTCCCCAGTCCTGCCACTGTGTTTCTAACCACAACCAGGTCTTATATTTTTGTTTTATAATGACTAAATATAATTTTTAATGACTAAAACATTATTTCTTTAAAAGTATCATGCTCTAAAAAACATCCATGCATTTACCTATGGTAACAAAAAAAGCTAAAATTCCTATCATGACTCCAAAGCAATAAAAATCTGGGAGAAAAAAACCCACTATCAACAGGTTTAAGATGGTGGCTTAATGTACTCAAAACACCTTCAGAATATTTTAATTAGTCTTTTTGAAAACAGAAGATGTCCAGTATGGCATAACTTTCTTTTCAGTTGAAAAAATTAAACTGGCTTTTGCCCTATGCTTTGACACAGCATTGTCTGGTGATCTGAGAATCCTGTAATGGCACAGAGCAGCTCAGGAATGACTGAGGAGCACCTTCACTCCCAATACTATTTCCTGTCACACAGTGATGCCAGAACTTTTAAAAGGATTGTTCTTGCAATGTTGTTTCTTTCAGCAGTGTCATGGCATTGGGATATCTGTAGGTTGCTGGTCGACGGTTCCTCCCTCGATTGTGATTATACCTTTTTCATTACATTTAAGAGCTTTGCTACAGATGAGCAGCATATGGTATTGGCTAAGGAGATGAGACTTTAATGAGATATAGAACACACCAACAAAATGCTTTTTAAATTGCAATGACACGCTTGTACTGGTAGCATGTGATGTTGGGAAATTAAATTCCTGACAAGACAATACAAACAAATGCACTTCAGCAGGTGTATAGTCACCCAACTTGTTCTCAGGTTGGTCCAGGAGAAAGGGCAAGTGGGAAGCTGCTGGGAGGGAGGCGGGATTGTGTTCTCTCCTTGTTCTGTGGTGCAATTTCACAAAAGTAATTTCGCCTTTTTGCTCTGATTTTGCACAAGGACGTAACGAGGCATGGTATTGCTTTCTTGAGGAGGTAAAGTGGTAAGTACGACTACTGATGCAGAAAAGTCTTCCAAAAATTGTTGTATCTGTTTTACCCAGAATTTCAAACAGCTAAACAATAAAAACAACCAACAACAACAGACCATGAGCGATATGTGACTTGCTGTAACCTGGAGCCATGCACACTATTTAATTAGCACCACTGAAAATTTTCAGTCTGGGAATACAAAACCCAGTCTTCTATTCAGCTCGAGGAGTGGCTGTTGAGCCTGCAGGAGGAAAGAGACAGCAGTACCCCTGAGTACCTCTGACACTTTGACTTTCATGCCTGGACTCCCAAATCACCCATTTTTTTTTGTAAGGAAGAGTAAAAGTAATAACGCTAATAATATTGTTGTGAGTAGTTCACAAGGTTTGAAAGGGTTTGGTAACATCATTACCCTGTCATGGGAGAGATTAAAGAAATTAAATGTTAGATTCCTAGCCAAGGAATTCAGATCCAACAGATATAACCTAGGCTGGCACCATTTGATGGGTAAAATGAAGCTATAACTGCTCTATTAAGACTGCTCCTCTTGGGTCCTTCTAACACTCTCTAAGCTTCTTCTTGCCCTCCCCAAAATGCAGAGAAACACATGTCAGAAAAGTAAAGTATGTAAACATCTCCTTTTCCTTCCTATAAAAGCAGCCAGCTAATTAAAAATAGCAGCTTTCATCCACTCAGCCTTCCCAAGGCAACCGGAGTGTTGTGGTGCAAATGTCTTTTTAAGAAAAAATTTACGGTTTATTTCTTTATGAAGAGTTTTTTCATGTTTGTTTCACTTACCAAGGTTTGGAAAGCAAAACGTAAAGACTACTTGCAGTGCAAGTTATTGAGAAATTGCATTTTTCTGGTACAAGAATTTTCTAGGAGGTACCCCTCAATTTGAACTAGAAATAATCTCTGAACCATTCGATTATATGCGAAATTTAAGGAAACCCAAATCTCTTTGTGAACTTCATGGGTTGTCTATCTGTTGTAGATTTTAAACTAAAATCTAATCCTGGATGCAAATTTGCCTGTTTAGAACAGGTCTGAACTAGAGCAGATCATTACAATCCAAGTTCTGGTATACTATAGGGGAAAAAATTAAAAATCTAAAGAATAGCTGTGGCATCATCCATAACATACCTCTAAGATACATGAACTGCAGGTGAGTACAGATGTTCTTAAGATAGATTTAAAGTAGGTTACCCTGGGAATTCAGCTTCAGGAGCTGAACATCAGCTATCTCTGGTTATCAAACCAGATGCCAAAGTGAGTTTTGCACAGCGCTGATCTTCATGATGCCTTCAACTGTCACTCAGCAGTAGTTACCTGAGTTAATTTAAAACCATCTTCAATATGTCAAATGGTGGCCATGTACACGTATTTGTGGACTGTGCTGTGTCTTTTACTACTGATGTACTCTGTTAGCTGCTTTTCAAAAGATAGAAATCTCTGTCTTAATGCTCCTAGAGGAAAGCATTTTCTTGTACTTTGCAGAGCAAAAGGATAATGATAACGTCTTCCTACAGTAGTCACAGAGCACAAGGGAAAATCAGTTTATATTGCAGCGAGGATGTTCAAGGTACGCTTTGGTTTTCCTGATTTTGTTGAGAGTAGCAAGCTGGATTAACACACGATGGGCACTCTGGGCCTCTGAGCCATGTGCATTTACTGAGCAATCCGAGCACACTTTCCATGCCAAGGCTCCACCGTGGCTGTGCTGCCATGGGAAGGCCAGGTGAGAAGTAGGGTAGGTAATCTGAGCCCCAGGGGCTGCTGAATCGAGATTACCCTCAACCCAGCTCACAAGATTACCCTCAACCCAGCTCACGTTAGCTCCCAGCAGAGAGGTGAGGCTTAGAGAACACCCTTGCTATTCCCTATGTGTGAGTTGTTTTAAGAATTCCTTTGGACTTGTGGTGCCCACAGTATGTGCATTTGCTTTTGGCAGGGAGCTGTTAGGATCGATAAAGATTTGTGGAGACCTGCTGTTTTTATGCCAGCTTTTTCTACAAATTATTATTTTCCCATCTTAAGGGAAAAAAAAAGTGTCTTTGAAATCATTCGGAGACCGAGGATCTGAGCCGAGGCCTGTGTGGATCTGACAGAGTGGGAAGATGATTGGAGAGGGAGCTGAAATATCCAGCTTGGCAATTTTATTCCTACTTTCTCCCTTGTACTCCCTATTCACATTTTTCCCTACTGGTGCACCCTTATTTATCTCTTACCTTGAGCCAAAGATATTGTGCTATTCTGAGAGATATTTTCTAAAGGAGCTCCAGCGTCTCCTTGGGATGATGGTAAAAAGATCCTTTTGTTCACTTGGTTAAGCACAAAGCATCATCTGTTTCCTCCTAATAGGTTTTTTCTTCTAGCTAAATGTCTTTTAACAATTGGAATTAGAAACAAATTATATTCAGCTATTCAGACCTTGCAAAGAATGGCTTATGCCTTTGTCTTTTTCCCTGTTTGAAAAGCAGGCTAAAGGACAAATGCTGCACTGTGCCCACTGCTCTCAAGTATATGAATGGTAATTCTATATATATATTATGCATATTTTTTCAATATCCACTGTAATCTGCATAATACACATATGTACATCATGTTTGCAGATGTTCCAGTGATATCAAGACAGTAAAGTATGTGGTAACAGGCTTTTTCAGTCCATTTAGCCATTGCATTGCATGAAGGGAAAGGTTGTATATCTGAGTGATTTTTTCAACAGCAAAAAATACCTCTCCAATTATTTTCTCACTGTCTTTATTGGGGGTATTATCATCAGTAAAAATCCTCACATGCTTTTTTCGTGCATCTGTATTATGGAAACATGATTATCCATGAATGTGGTACCTGGACAGCTATGTGCTTGAAAACTAATTTTGCTTTTTATTGCAGAGAAAGGCAAAGAAGAACAAAACTTTGGAGAAGAGAGTTTCCCTTATTAAATATTTACCATTTCAGCTCCAGATTCAGGAAAGGTAAGCTCTGAGTCATTACTTTTTATTTTTAGTATCCAATCTACTCGGAAAGGAATGGAATGCAATAACCTTCAAATCCCTCTAAAAGTTGTGAGTTACATGAAGTCATTTATTTGAAAAGTAACCAAGAGATAATAGAAGGTGTATTGGGTTTGCACGGCAAGGTTCAGGTAGCAGGGGTGGCTCTGCGTGTCCAACAGAGCCAATGCCAGACGGCTCCAGGACGGACCCACCACTGACCAAGGGCGATGTCATCAGTGACAGTGCTCATGTGCAGTGACAGCCAGAGAGGGGAGTGAGAATATGTGAGAGGAACAGCCCTGCAGACACCTTGGTCAGCCAAGAAGGAGAGGTAGGAACTGCTCCAGGTGCCAGAGCTGAGATTCCCCTGCAGCCCAGGGTGCAAACTGTGCCCCTGCAGCCCACTGAGGTCCATGGAGGAGCAGAGATCCACCTGCAGCCTGTGGAGGACCCCACCTTGGAGCAGGAGGGTGCCTGGAGGAGGCTGTGACTCCACGGGAAACCCACACTGGAGCAGGTTCCTGGCAGGGACCTGTGGAGAGAGGAGCCCACACTGGAGCAGGTTTGCTGGCAGGACTTGTGACCCTGCCGGGGACCCACGCTGGAGCAGCTTATTCCTGAAGGATTGTACCCCATGGGAAGGACCCACACTGGAACAGTTCATGAAGAACTGCGGCCCGTGGGAGGGATTCACATTGGAGAAGCTTGGGAAGGACTGTCTCCTGTGGGAGGGACCCCACACTGGAGCAGGGGGAGAGTGTGAGGAGTCCTCCCCCCAAGGAGAAAGGAGTGGAAGAGACAATGTGTGATGAACTGCCTTCAGCCCCCATTCCCCATCCCCCTGCACCACTGGGGAGAAGGAGGTAGAGAAAATGGGGAGTGAAGTTGAGCCTGGGAAGAGAGAGGGGTAGGGGGGATGTGTTTTAAGATTAAGTTTTATTTCCTACTCTAACTTCATTGGCGATAAATCAAACAATTTCCCCAAGCTGAGTCTGTTTTGCCCCTGATGCTAATTGGTGAGTGATCTCTCCCTGCCCTTATCCCAACCCACGAACTTTTAGTTATACTTTCTCATCCCTTCCCAGCTGAGGAGAGGAGTGATAGAGCAGTTTTGGTGTGCACCTGGCATCCAGCCAGGTCAACCCACAACAGACATATTGTTTGGGAAATATAAGGTACCATTTTCCTGCAAATGCCCATTTTCTGACTCCACTGTTTCTATGTTTAAAATTGGAACTTTGGAGACAAGAATATGAATTGATTTTGTGAAATTGTTTTGTGTTGTGTTAATTTAAAAAGATCAGCTAGCACAGCAGTAATGATCACAGGGGATTGTTCTTTTGAAACAAAGATAACATATCATTGATCTGATGCTTCAATATTCACCAGAGATTTTAAGGCCACAAGGGAGTGTTTTGACCAGCTAATCTGACTTCTCACACATGGGAAGCAAAGAGAATTTCACCCACAGCTCCTGCACAAATTGTGTTTCTGGACAAACACAATATTTTTGTTTGTAAGGGCTCCTGAAAGTGAATATAAGTCTTTCTGCCTCAGACTTTATGTTCACTAGGCAATTTTAACTTCTTTTGAAAGCACTGCTGTCTATTTCATTATACATTATGAATTGAGATATTTATTAAAATCATGAGTGGATTCTGGAAGTGAATGAAAGAGCGAATTATCTGTGAACTTTTCATGTGAAAACTAGCAAAAAAACCATGATAAAATGCTGAAGTATCATCAACCCACTAGAGATTTAAGAAGCTACATCGTAGAAATAAATGCAAAGAAAGGAAAAATGGCTAAAGACTTAATCCAGTGAAACACTAAAACATGCCTGTGACTCTAATAATATGAGAAGTTTCACTAAAGGCAGTGAGACTGTTAAAAGTTTCAGAAGACAGGCATAGGCATTCCTCTAAGTGCTTTAGTAGATTGACATTGAAGTGCCTAGTCAAAATCATTAATTTCTTTTAGCAAGGAGGTAGCACAGAGTTTATGAGAAGCTCAGTAAAATAAATTACAAAACAGAAGGAACCATAAGAAAGCTTTTTTTTCAACAGTGGTATTAGCAGAGGATCAACCTCAAATGAGGTGCTCACTGTGCAGTGTAATGCACCTCAGGAAGCATTAGATGCTACTGGCTCTGCAGAACACGCATGCTAAAGAGAAGGTGTCATTTTCATGAAGGCACTGTCTTTCGTTATTTTATTGTCTGTTGTATTACTTCCTCTTGTTTCATTCTTGATTGTATTTTTCAGTTTTGTTGGTATTTTATCCCCATGCAGAAGCTTTTGGTTTTGCATTTCATGGCACCCAGAGCCACCACTGAAGACAAAAGGGGAGCAGCCCTGCAGGTGAGATGTACCACAATATCTTTTTAAAGACTGAAGTGCTTTTATTTTTGAAGAAGCCAGAGTACATAATTGAACAGAGTTGCCATGATTAAAATGCAATTAAGGCTGTGAAGCCCTTGAGCTTCTTAAATGATGGTATGATACAATATTTATCAGGCTTCAGAACACATAATCACATCTTTGGCCATCCAGCCATGTTTTGCTTTTTCCCCACACAAGGTTAACCCTCTATCACAGTTTAATGCAGCTAAACTTGTCACTTCTGTATGTGATACCTTTGTATTTCTGAGGTGGAAGAGTAAGGACTAAAGTTGCACAGAAGACAAGCCAATGAAGTGACAAGAAAACACACATACTTAAGCATTCATTTAGAAAGATACTTTATTTTTTGCTGTTAGTGAATAATGGAGCTAATATAAAATTCTGACAGGCATAAACCTATTGAATAATCCTGATACTGCAATCTACAGGTGACTCGCAAGCAATAAATTGAATGATGTTAGTTTTATGCAAGAAATAATCTTTTAAAAGACAGAAAAAGGCAAATGTATAATTCATATTGTTAATATTTGAGGTATTTTGAAGGTAAGTTCACACATTTCCTCTGAGAGGCTACGTGAGTCAAAAAAAAAAAAAAAAGCCATAAATGACCTTCAGTAAAACTTGGCAACTAGTCCAAATTCTACTTCTAAATTTAACTTTGTCATGTATGTTTTTTAGGAATATAATTCATCGCCTGGCACTCTGGTCTGAAATACCAGTATCTATCATAAATGCTCGACAGTTTTGCAGTGTATCTGCTTTCAGATCATTGGTACAGTATCAGCTTGGATGACTAGGTCAAATTCAGGTGTTGGCAGATGACACCAGGGGCTTTAGTGGTAGATTTGTTTACCTGCTGATGAACTATAGTACTGCGGTTCAAAAGATTTATGATTATTTTGATTTCCTGTCACATTGAGAAGTTGGGTCAAGAAGATTTTTTGACCTGTACCTAAATCAGAACAAAACATTGCCACCCTTACACATAGATGGCCTGAATTAGCTGTTAAAAGTGCTGTCCCGAGTGTCTCTATTTGGTTTGTTTTCCCAGGTAGGGAGACTTATTGTGGATGGGAGCAAATACAGCCAACATACATTCTTCCTTAGAAATAACTGCCTATAACCAGAGTAGATTTTTACCATCAGAAACTCAGTATTGTTTAATAGGTTTTTGCATGCTGTGGTGTTACTTGCTCTACGTTCATGCACACAGTAAGGTCTGTTACTCATCACTTAGGTCTGTCTGTCTGTCTAAACCAGGCAATGGAGGTCAAATCCAAAACTCCTTCCAAATTTAAAAGCAGGAGCTTTAAAATACAGCAATGTACCGAATAGCTCAGCAGACTGAGGGCTAGAGATGTTACTGTGTTTTGGAGCTGAAGATCCAACTTTCAGTGTTACCATTGCACCTACCACAGTTTTCAAACAGTAGCTACAGCAGCAACAGAAAAGATAATTGTACCTGTTGTAGACAACTTTAAATTGAAAATTTTCTTGGTTGGAGAGGCAAAAAATCTCTTAAAATGAGACCTTAAAGATCATCCTAATTTCTAATAAATCCTGGCCCTGCTGCTTCCTCATGTAATTTCTCATCTTCACTTTGCCTTTGGCGAGCAGCGTGAGCCCCTTTCCCTTCCCTCCCCCTCTGCCTCCACAAGCTCAGGCACCAATGTTTCAAAGGTTCTCCAGACAGTGCCTTCCAACCCTTGTGTTCAAGGCTGGAGGCAGATGGAAAAGCTTCCTGTGATAGAGAAGTACTTGGGAAACAATTTTGGGCCACCAGCGAGGAGCAGTTTCCCGGGTGGACAAAGCCCATGGGGGGTAATTGCTCTCTAGACTGCACAGCAAGAATGGATTGTTTGTTTCTGAGAGGGGGGTAGGGGTGGGCTTGATAATACAGATCACTATTTTGTGCCTGCAATGTAGAAGTTTCTCTGTGCTAATCTTGGCACTGACATTGAAATTGATGTGTGGCCTTTAGGTAAGTCACTTAATCAATGTGTTTGTAAAATGAGGATAATAACATTTATTTGCCTGCCTGAAAATGGATGCGGTAAGGACAGACTAGTTAATGCTGTAAAATGCTATTTACTAGTAATTGCAAGTATTATTGCACTGCAGACTTAAACCCCTCCTTGACTGGTAATTGAAATGGCTGAAAAAGTCTGAAATGTAAAGGTGACAGAGGTTTTAGCTAAAGTGGAGGTGGCTAATCCCCTTCCTTTTCATGGAACTAATTATGCTTTAGCTGAGGCAATAAATATAAAAAATGTCTTGACCACATACCTGATCTTGCTCAGAAATAGAACGAGAAGAAATATTGTGAGATTCACTTTTGATGCACTAGGTAATGTGCCATTGATAATGGGTCAAAGGAGGAGCTGGGTGTAACACAAAAATACACGTTCAAGCCTCTGTTCTGGGATGCAGGTGCACTCGGGTGTCCTGAGAGCAGGATGAGCAGCGCAGATAAGACTGAATTAGATGCATCATTACCATTTTCAACCCAATTAACATCCTCGCTCTTCAGGATTAAATAAGGTCTGTAATTTACCTTTCGGTAGGGCAGGTTGAAAAAAAATTGAAGTCCTGAGGGTGAGAAAAGTGAATAATGCTGTAGAGTGGCATGAAGTAGATAGGAAATGAACAACAGTAAACTGGCTTATCTGTGAGCTGTGCCTTGAGAACTCTTCTGAGGCCTCAGACTGCCACTACTCCTACAGATGTTTCTTTGAGAAAGATGAACATAAGATGCCTACCTAAGGTGACTAAAGGATCAGGTCTGCCAAAAAAAAAATCCCTTTTTGCCTTCTATTATACTACCAAGAATCATTGCAATAAAAACAATCATGTTTGGTTAGTGCAGTAGTTAAAATAAACAGCCTTAGGTTTCTCTAACTACTAGTAAAGGGCCATAATTGGATCATTCCTTATGCTGAGTAAAAGCTCACCAGCAGGGTATATGCTTCTGACTTTCCTAGAACACGGGGGAATAACTTTCATGAATGTTACGCATATCTCACTTCAACTGCTAAATGTTTTCATGATGAAATTGCTTGCAATTTATTAAAGAACCAAGGAAGCAGGCTGATTTGCAATGTGATTGACAATATTTCCAGGACTTTATTACGAGCTATGAAAAGAGAAAAGGTGGAATTGTTCGCTAAGGAATGACTCACTTTGCCTTTCTCCAATTTACAGCCCTGTTTTCCAGTTTTAAGTTTTACAACCCAAACTCAGGATGAACCCAGCCTGGGAAAGAGACTGGTGGCTGCCTCCCCAGAGCAGCAGTGACAAACACAATGGTTTCCAAGGGGGGGACCTGTGACTCTTGGCAATACTGCTTGGCATACTGTTGGCAAGATGACTTACTTCATGTATTGGAGTGGATAAACTTTACACCAAGCCACAGATGGAGAAACATTTTGCTTTCTTCTGTAAGACAGTGCAACTCACTGCAGGCTGGAGAGAAGTGCCACTTAGAGGCAAATCATCCCTTGGCTTGCTGTGTTAATGAGTTTAGAAACAAAAAGGTGCCTCTTTGGGCTCCAACAAAAAGTGGTAGGTGTAAGACACTTGAATTCGGAAGAATTAAAAGTACTGAAATCCAGACATTTAAGGGAAGCACTTATGAGAAGGAGATTTATATTCAGAAATAAAGAATATGGGATGCTGTAGGCTGAACAGGTTCAAAGGGGAGCGTCTCAGGGGAGTTCTGCTACGGTAATGTGTGGGCAGAGCCCTGTCACTCAGAGAGACTGTGCACTGAGGAGATTAGGTAGAAGCAAGGTCCAGCAACTGTGCTGATCCCATGGGAGACAGTGTTATCGGATGTAAAGGCATTGCTGTCTGCTAGTCAGTGAATGCTTAAAAACATTTCTGTGAATATTTTGTCAAATTGGTAAAAAAACATGCTCAGTAATTTGATGTTCCTTTTGGTTTTTGATGATCATAGCCTTATATAAACAAAAAAAATTTAAATGACCATCAGAGAAAAACAACTCAAAATAGCATTTGAACTAGTCATGCCAAAATGTCTAGCAGTGGTGGTGTGTTAGTTATCCACAGGCAATAGGAATATCATGCAAGTTCAGTGGAAACAAAGGCACTCAATTTTCAAGATATGAATTCTAGTCTCAGATTATTAAAGTCCCTTCCAACCCAGGCAATTCTAGGATTAGCTGTGGACTACCTACAGACCAAAATAATGCACAGACAAGATTTCAAATTCACAGAAAAGAGTTTAAACAACAGGTAAAAAGTTTCTAAAAGAATTAATGCTTTCAATCCCAGAGTGGACACAGTTAAGTATTTAAATATGTAATAGTTGTTAGTTTTCTGCTAAAAAATTGGCCAAGCTCTAATATGATAGGGCAAATTTTATTTTGTAATTTTTCCTCTAGTGCCATGTGCTTTGAAGGTGTACTGAGATCTTTCTTCTATACTTTGTCACTTTGTGATGATGATGTATGTGATGGAGATGCCCAGTCTATTGGAAACTCTGCAGATGGATTGCCCTTCCTATTAAGAGCAGTGGATCCTTAACTGAATTTTAGACAAGCAGTGTCACTACCCAGTGCTCTGCAGCTTCTTGTTTGCCTTGCAGCTCTGACAGTTACCCCACAAGTCCCACATTTGGTGGTTCACAAGCTCCAGACATCCATCTACATACACTTAGAGAAAACCAGTGTCTTATTTCAGCAGCTGAAAGGGAAGTTAAACAAGGTTGCATATGTTACTAAGTATTTAGGATTATATTTAGAGGTGCCAGGAGGATGGAGCCAGGCTCTTCTCGGTGGTGCCAAGTAATAGGACAAGAGGTAATGGGCAGAAATTACTGCAAACCAAAAATTCAGCAGAGGGAATACGAGGTCCAAAAGAACAGTGGATTGTATCATCTGAGCTTACTGACTCAAAAGTCCTGTGTTCAGTTCCAATTCTCTCTAAAAAGAAAGCTGATTTCCTTAGAACAGAAATGTATATTTAAAAAAAAATCTTGCTCCACTTCCTATGTTTTTACTTTATTGGATCTAGTTATTCCAGGCAAGTGATAGTTTTAATCAACAAGGAACTCAAGTTTCTTAGATACAGCAGCAAGGTATGACACTCTACCAGCAAAGATAAATTCACTGAGGGTTATGGTAATTAATATGTACATTAGAAAAGGAGACTTTCCATCTACCTTTAATGAGCTATTCTTAGTACCAGAAGTATTTTCCAATACATGATAGCAGAAGGAGATTTAACCTTACCCTGTCAAACTTAGCAGATAGATCAAAAGTGTTACAAGAGGGGGAATTCCAAGTCATCTCAATTATGTGGCACCACATGAAATAATTATATTTGGTTACACTTTAGAACGATATGTTCCTGAGGGACAACTTTTATGTACTGCTCCTCAAAACACAACTATGCTCTGACTGTGCTGCTTTTGATTTTTAAATAGCTCACGCAGCTATAACCTCTGCATGTTACCTCTAACCATGAACGACAGTATTATTTTTACAGGCAGATACCATATCCTTGCAAGACTTTTTTTTTTCCCTTTAACTATCCCAGTTTACAATGTAAGACAAAAGAAATTAAAGGCTTTGTTGAATCTTCTCTAACACAATGGAAAGTTATCAGAGAAGATTTTATACTTTTTAGTGACAGAGATAATATAAAATGCAAAAGACTTTTCTTGAAAAGAATGAAAAGAATACAACCAGTCAAACCTCATTCAGTTAATATGCAAACTTGACTCAAAGCAGCATTTAAAATACATTAAACTGAAAGGCACAATGCACCTGATTCAAACTTAGAAAAATACTTGTTTTCATGTTTCAGAGTACTGAACAGGTAATAAAATGATTTTAATTTGCTACAGAAACACAACAGAACCCACCTCAGTTCCCTGCTGTGTCAGTGTTGAAAGAGGTCTTGATGTTTCTGAAAAATTGATCCCTAACATACAAACGTGAACAAGCAGGATAGACACTAAAAGCTGAAATACTTCAGTTTATTCTAAAAATGAAAAACCAGGGCAAAGTACTGGACTAGTATTTTAAGATAAATTTGTAAAACATTTCTAGATTTAAGAAAAACAGAGACAAGAGGTGATAACTTGTATTTTTTTATTTATTTTATTTTTGTTTTTTTTCTAATTGTTAATAGGAATATCTATACTTCATGCTATAGAAAGGAAATTAGAAAAACAGGAAACATAATGGCAGTGGTTTTGTTTTTTACAGTTATGAATGCTCATGTTTCATTTTGAAGAAAAGGAATTGCTCCTTGTGCAACTCCTTGCAATACCAGGGACACATTTTGATGATACTTGCATCTCATATTTCACAGTCCTGTCCCTTCACCAACATGCAATGAGATCATGAAGAAATCATAAAGCCAATCTCATCCATCGACATGTGGCTCAATTTTCTTCCTTGCAACTTTAAATTCCTTAGGGATATCAATGCCAAATGACTTACTGTAAAAAAGAAGGAGAAAAAATAATCAGTGTTAAACAAAAAAAACCCACAAACCTGTGATAGGCAAAAGATAAAGATACAAGCACATGAATCAGGAAATAAACCCTAAAAAAGTACTAATTTAGGCTATTACAAAATTCATAAAGACATTTATAATAATAGAGCTAGCAGGAGAATTCCTCAAACATGAAAAGAATGATATTGGAGAAATGTGCTGAAAAGTTTTATTTCAAGCAATGTAATACAACTCAGATACAGAGCTCTTAAAAAGTCTTCCTGTAAATCTTATTCACAGCAGCAAGTAACCCAGTAGCTTGGACATAAACATGAAAAAATCATAGTTCTAATCATTTGTAGTAGTGCTAGAGTGGTTTCAACCTATCAGAGCATACATTTTTGGCAGGTGCAGAGACAAGACTGGAAGCAAGTCCATTCATTTAAAAATGCAAAGAACATGTAAGGTATTTTATAGAGCTAAGAAAATAATAAGACGTAAGTACTTGGTCTTGCTTTTTCCTCCTTTTCAGGGTTTCTAATGTATGTCCTCATTAATCAGTTATTTAAATGTTAGGTATAAGGGATGACTTAAGCCAGATTGATATTCACTGTGAGCATCTTTTAATGGAATGATTGGAATAATGATGTGATTGTACAGGAGGTTATGTTCCTTGAGACTCGAGGGTTCCTGAATGACAACAAAGTAGTCACAGTTCACAGATATTACATATATGTATGAAAAATAATCCAGTGAAGATTTGAGTCTATTTTGAAATGAAAAAAACCCCAAAGGAAATAGAACATAGAAGTGAGAAGGATGAATAAGTTTTTGGTGTTATGTAACACAAATGATACAGATACAAAGAAAATTTTGGTGGATACAGCTAAACTATGTGCTTTTCAGGTAGACACACAAGTAATTTAAAGTAAGAGAAGCTAAAACAGTGTATGTAAAATCACATAGGTCATACTTGCCCTTAAGTGCTGCAGAGGGCACTTTGTGTTCAGAGGAGGTTGGTCCCGATTTAGAGAATGACTCAGCTCCCTCTGTAAGTTTTCCTCGTGCACGTGTTGAATCAGATGACAACACAGGAGTTACTGAGGAGAGAGCTGAAGGAGTCCATAGGTCAAGAAGCAAAAGATAAATCATGGATTTTAAGAGTAATTCAGTATTTTAACTGTGTGCAGCTGAAACAACAGAAGGAGGAAATAGAACAAAAAATTCTGGCAGTGAGGACAATTAGCTTATGAATGAAGAAATCTCTTTATTTGCATAAATTAATGCCTTAACTGTAAATAGTAAAAGAACCAGATAATGACCAACAGAAATATGTCAGGAGAGGACTTGGTGTGGTTCATGAGACTAAGCTTTAATGGCAGTAAGACATCAAAGATTTTTAAAAGATTTTTACTTTATAGTGTACTATTTCTACTATAGTGTACTATTATGGTTACTTTTTGACTACTATCAACCTGATTGACCAGAGACAGTGAACTGTATCACTGTTTGAAAAAAATGTTAAATTTCTAAAAGTTTGATGTTAAGGCAAAAATTTATATCTATATCAATATATATATTTAACAATACATGAAAATCTATCATATAATAATATAACAATAAAATAATATATATTATATAACACTATATTATAATTATCATTTATCTTTCCACAATTATTATTATTATTCCAAATTCTTTGAGGAAAAAGAGCTGGAATAAAGGACAACATAAAAATAGTTGTTAATTTTCCCCAGAACACGGTATTTTGAATATTTCAGTATTTCTACAGCATATTTATCAACAGTTGGCTAATGTAATAGAGTAGTGCACAACTAGCATATTTGCTCATGGCCTTAATAGTCACAGATATAAGGCTTTTTGTAACATCTGTTGGGATTTTAACATAAATTTGGCAAATTCTACAAAAACAGAACAAACTGAAAGAGTTACTGGGTTTAAGTTTTTTATATTCTATATTGACAAACTAAATTGCAGACAGGCTGTAAAACAGACTTTTATATTGCATCATTATAAATATTTGTGATGTCTTCCATTTATAGATGCTTTAACCGAGTAGCTAAATGACAAATCTGAACCTAACAAAACCTCCAGTTTTATACAGTTTTGCTGACTATGCACTTCAGCAAAACTACTGCAAATTTGAAAAATCAACCTGTCTCTTACCTGTCTCTTGGATTCTTCTCTAAGAATCACAGTTTTATATTGCTGAAACTACTGATTTTAGTAGAGTAAATGTTTGTATAATAGTGGAGTAAAATTGCAGAGGATGGCAGATATCTCCTGAGAGCCCTGGAGTAAAGATATTGTGTAATATGGGAACTAGCTCTGAATCAATGAGATGGGAGCAGATGGTGCAAGGAAAAAGTTTAAAAATAAAACCAAAAGTACCCCAGACTGAGGAATTAGAATCCTGTAACAGGAACATCATTGTTCTTCTCATGAAGACCTCAGGGGCTGAAGACTTGTCCTAAAGCAAGCCCCCTCAATCATCTGCATCAGGAAGACTGCCAAGCTCAGGACCTAGAGGCACATTGTGGAAGGGTGACTATAGCATCAGAAAAGTGAGGCTTTTCTGCATTAATCAGATAATTTAGACTGTTAGAATATTTACTGGACTAAGAGTAAACTCTTAGCACTGTGTATATGGTGCAGTACACAAGATTTTGAGTGTAAGAAATCAGTAAAAAACATGAACAAACCTGTTTGAGAACAATTCCAGTACATTGGTGAGCCACCAAGTCTCTGCCAAAATTTTTGTAGGTGGAAGCCTACAGTCACCATAGAAAACTGGGAAGGAATAGAGCAGGTGTGCAGTCCTGTGTTCAGACAGTTACACCATTTGCTGTAAAATAGATGAATTCAGGGCAACCCAGGTACTTCAGGATTGCTAATGATCCAAGGAAAGCAGAGAAACAGTAGTTACATCACTCTGTGATCTGGCTGTGACTCACTCCAGGCAAACTTTGCCAGGCTAAGTGGCAGTCTTTGTGATGGATAATGCTAGTGTCTGAAACTCTGAGAGGAAGAGGAGAAAATAGAAGGCAGTCAGAGCAAGATGGTGACAGGTGGACACCGAATGGAAGCCCAAAGTTTGCTGGTTGTTGCTTTAAAAGCCTCTAATCATAGACCTGTGTGATCAGAGATCTCTGCTCCTTTCTCCTGATGCAGCTGAGTACAGTGGTTTTATTATGGTTACCTATAAAGGACAAAACCAGGCAAACTGACAGGGGAATCAAAGAGAAAACCTAATCTGACTTCTTACTTGACATGTCAACTCTGCTCCTAGAAATATCTGCCCTCCTCTCCTTTTTAGAAGAAACAGCTGAGCTGAGGGAGTGGCATATTCAGCAGGGACCAGGTCTTTGAGGTACAGATTTGTCCAAACCAGCCAGTTCCTGCAGCAGCAACTGTGAGTGCATGTGTAACACGGTATGAGCTTTAAAAGGAGGAGCAGAATTTGAAAGATTGTATCATCTGGTAACTGATCACAAGCCAAAAGAAAGCAGAGATGTATTAGAAGCAGAAAAAGCTGTCAGCCTCTGTTCAAAGTTTTGTGCATAGCAGAGATAGACAGGCCTAGAGTGCATTTTAAGATCTTGTAGTGGATGTCCTGGACACAAAAATGCATTTAGTTTTAGGGCCTATACACACCGGTATAGTACAGAAAGAGCTGGCAATCCGTACGAGAGAAGAAGTGACTTAGGGGACAATAAATAATGGTAAAAAAGAAAAACAAACAAACAAAAAATCATGAGAATGTATGGCTCAGAAGCTGTAAAACTGCTTTTTTTTTTTTTTTTTTTTTTTGGTTAGCATTTACTGTAAAATATTCCTCTTTGGTAAAAGTGACAAAAAGGGGATGACAAAGTGAACAGAAGTGGAAAAGTCGTCCATATGCATATGCAGTGGTAGGAAATACTACAGTAAGGAAACAGTCAGAGCTAGAACACACATGGAAACAACATGGGAAAACTGAAAGAGAGGTGATATTGGGACAACATTTCCAACAAGGCCCCTACCAGATTGGCAAAAGGATAAAGGGAATTGATTGCTTATGCCTCACCTTTACAGACACCAAAGAACAGTCTGATCCCTGGGGATAGCCTGCTGTCCTGGTGGAACTGTGGGACAAAGCTGGATGCTGCCTGAGAAGTTAATATGATGCAAAAAGATTGAACACCTGGCACAGGCTGTGACCTGCACAATTCAGAGGGCTATGCTGGTCAAGCAGGCAGAGGAGGAGAATAAAGTGCTAAGGAACAAAGAAGCTGGATATTCAAGCAGATATCCAGGGAGAATTTTGAGAGATAAGTGGAAGGTGCGAAGAGATATCAAAAAGGAAGATTGTTTTGAACTGAGGAAAACTGACTGAGATTCCTCTGTGCTTAAACTACTCTAATGGAACTGAGGTTGCATTAACTTAGAAAATCAAGTTACCCATATAACACACGATGGTAGTTAATATCTTGCAAGTGGAAATTGCTATTTGGATTAAAAAAATAAATATTTAGCTGTTTGCTGCAAAGAAGAGCTGGAATCAAATCAAAACAAAAACAGGTGGAGGATTAATAAAGATATCTAATAATAGGAAGCAAATTTTCTTACTAAGTAGTTCTTGCAGTAGTATGTACTTCAATGTAAAGTGTTCACGAAACAGAAGTGCAGCTAATAATCCTGGATATCCTCACAAACTCATACTGAGGGAAATGCTTTAGCCTGGCTAACTTAGATAACTATTAATAATATTTGCTCATTTTAGTTTCCACAGCACAGTATAAACAATCCCTTCCAAATGTGTTCACACTTTAAGCTGCATATCACTTAGTTTTCTTTACTGTATAATTTTATTAAGCTACATGCACACAGGAAAACTGAAAGCCATACTACTTTAAACTCAAATGCTATGGCTGATTTTAAAAACAAGAGCATGATATAAACCTGAGTAATAGGAGACCAAGGATCCAAGCTAAAGGATTTATCTCTAAGCAGGAGAAAACCTGTTTCTTGATGTGAAGACAGATTAGTTCTTTCAAATCCATGAATATCAATGTTCCTAACAAAAATGTCTACGTGTATGTGTTTGTCTTGGATGAAGCTTTCTGTATTTTTAAAAATACAGAATTTTGAGTGTTCTAAGAAGAAAAGGGGAATCACTCAGGTATAAAATGTTTCCTGTGGAAAGCTGTATTGCATACAATCAAATGACCTATGGCAATGGACTGCATACCTGTAAGAATAGCTCTGTACCACTGGGATTGTGAAGACTGCACCTTCAATTATTGTACTGGGGGTCTTTTAAGACATGTAGAAAATAGTGGAAATCATAGGGCCTTAAGCTGACAAGGTACTGAAAAGTGACTTAAGTTTATAATACACAACCTTGCATGATTGTTCAACTAATTCAGGTAACTTTGGAGATTTATATGTATAGCATTGCTGAGATGAGAGATATGCATTTATGAAGATGGATTACTGAACGGGACTGATGTTCTTTATAGTCTGTTTAGGTAGATTCCAGAAAACCATGGCTCAAGGCATTTGTTACATATGTAAGGATTATAGTTTTCCACATTTTGACAATTGCTTAGGTCAGAATTTGACCAAGGTGCAAGTATGAAATAGCTCCACTCATTGTGCCATTACCTATGGAGGGTCCAGTTATGTTCATACACATTCAGAAATCACTGTGCACTCTCTCAGAGTGTATGACAGGCACCTATGCAATGTAAAGGTGTAAATTACACCATTACTTTAAAGGTAAGACTGTGGTCTCTGACATCTACAGAAACATGAATTTCACATGCCATAGTTGTAATTTTAGTTGCTCAGTGGTTATACCTCATTATAGCCTCAGACTCTAAAGTGTTATCATCACACAAGACCACACAGGAAAAAATGACAGTGCTAAAAATTTTTCTGTGTAACAAGTTAAATTGCACTATTAGTTTGTTTTTTGGGTTTCCCCCCCACCTCCTACCCCACCCCCTAAGTTAATCAGATCTCTTGGACAATGAATCTGTTAAATATTCACTGGACTAACAGCAAATTCTTAGTTCTATGTATGGTGTTCTGACTAGAGCAAGATTTTGAGTGTAGCACTAAAGAACTGTCCCATCTTTCTGTTCATTCAAAACACTACTGGTTACACCTAAGAACCGCCTGGATCAACTGCCACCAACTGCAAAAGTAAATCAGAACTGATGCTGACAAGATCTAAAAGACTGTCTGTGGAAAGGATTTTGAACTTCCAAAAGTTCTGCCCTTCACACACAGTTTGCACCAGATTCTCCCGCTTTTCCCTGCAGTGAGCTCAGTACACAAATTCATGAATGCAACTTAGGTACTATTCTGTTTTTTGAAAACTAAAATAGTTCCACATATACTAACGAATTGACAGAGCTGCCAGAGCATTAGCACTATGCATCTCCTCCTTTCTCCTCATCTCACTTGACCTCCCGAAGGATTAGATGTGTTACCCTCTGAACGATTATGTGGCAATCTCACTTTCTTGTCTGAGTGAAAGGCGAGGCAGCCTAAACGTCTGCAGTGCTTCAGGCAGGAATGTGAGACTATGCAGCCAGTCTAAGAGAAACACCCTAGGTAAAACCATTTCTCTGGGATTTTAGGAAAGACCTGACTATGAACAACAAGAAAGCAAAATTGGTGCTGAAGCTGTGGTTATTTCATTCTTAATTCTAAGCGTATTGGATACAAAGCACTCAATGTTTGGTTACTGTTAACAAGTTGCTTGTTTAAGAGTAATATATTGTTACAGAATCCCACTGCAATAACAGCAAGAATGTTCCTCTGGGACAACTATCCCCGAGAGCTCAAGCTGCTTATTTTTTAAGTGTTAAACATACATTGGCACATTGTCAAGTATTATGGGTATGGAGTTAAGGAGAGAGTCTGAAAGTTTTTTGTTCTTCCCCCAAAACATAAACACATATGCAAACACCAAGAAATAGCAGTATTAGGAGTTGTAGAAGGTTGTTACTATTGGCAGTAATTATTTTTGAGAAATAGATATAGAAGGCATACAAACAACAGAGTATACACAACATCTAAAAAATATGATATTCCTTAAGTTTGCTTGTATTTTGTATCTGTGAAGTGTTTCACAAATTCTTACTTGATTTTTTAGTAAGAATCAGGCATTTTCACAACAAATATTTTCTGCATCTGCTGATATTTTTAAATTGGCATCACTTTTTGAAGTGTCTTGATTAATGCATAAAATACTTTGAAAAATATTTACATTTTTTGATATTCTGTTGTATAAAATAAGGACACCAAATATAATAACACTGTAATATCATGAAAACAATCATTACTTAGGACTTTCAAGTTGTTGGAATGTGTTTTTATTTTTCTCAGAATGGTAAGTGAAAATGGCATTCCCATTGACTGTGCTTACCGGAATTTTCCAACACTAAATCTGGCTTTTTAGTATTTCAGATTGTACTTTAGTTTGGATCTTTGAAGATGTGTTGTTGTACAAAGCTCCCGATACCATGACAGGGCAAAGGTAAAACCTTAAAACATAATATCAATACCCTACATTTCTTATGAAACCCCAACCTATAAACGATATAGCAACAGACACTTGGAATGTTTGCTGCGATTTTCAAGGATATGTGCTTTGTTCTCACTGTGTAATCGAACAGCTGACTCTTTGC
The DNA here is from genome assembly GCF_003945725.1 of Corapipo altera. Lineage (NCBI taxonomy): Eukaryota > Metazoa > Chordata > Aves > Passeriformes > Pipridae > Corapipo > Corapipo altera. The sequence goes on along the minus strand of NW_020884934.1, from coordinate 358,048 downwards.
TTGAAGTACAGTGTTAATTATGGAACTGTGACGTGATGTTTGCCAGCAGCTGTGCAGCACTGGCCTTTTCTTTTCTCCAACGTGTCTCACCTTGGCGAATCCAAACATAGGGATACGTGTCATAGGATCACAGAATAATTTGGGTTGGAGGGGACCTCTAAAGGTCACCTACTCCAACCCCCCTGCAATGAGCTAAATCTCCATGACCAATGTTTGATGTGTCTGGGAAGATTATCGAGATAAAGGATAATTTTTTTTTTAAGGGGGGCATTTGCATTGGATCTGGATGACAACTGTGCAATTAATTTCTTATGGATCCTTGAACAAATAACAGGGAGAAGTACAGCTGGCCAATGTGGCAAAGCAAGCTAATTTTCTTTCAAATTCTGAACTCCATTTCGTGTTATGTACTGAATGTGCAGAAGCCAGTCCAAAAGTGGGAAGCTGCAATGTGTACCATAACATGCTCAGATGTTTGACACCTGTATAAAGCATACAAGGGATCCTTCAAGAATCCATTCTTCTGGAATGCTGAAACATGAATCTTTTTGAACAGCTGTCTCTGTCCACAGGAACATTTTTCTTGATAGTGCACACTGTGAGATCCAGTATAGGCACAAGTGACAGTTTGTGTTCCTGTTTCTCATGGACTACCTCTTGTATTTAAAACACTTTAAGGAAGGTGCAATGGCAATAAAAAAATGCATTAATCTCCTCACATGCAAGCAAACAAAGTGGGCCAATCATAACTACATGTTAAAAGACTTCCAGGAAAAGGTGCTGGGAGGAGTTCTGCCTAGACTGAAATGATGACAAATCTTCAATATAGCTTTTAAGTATCTTGAATTTAAACATACAAAGGACGTGCCTTGTAACTTGTCACTTTGAGAGATTAGCAATTCTTAAATGTTCTCAACACAACAGTTAAAAAATAGCCTGCTGTCTTTGGTACCTGCCATCTCTTCTCAGACAGATTGAACTGTGGGATTGGGCAGTCTGTAAATTAGGAGTCATCCGTGACAGCTGCAGAACAGAAGCCTGTACACCAAAGACGACTCTGACAGGCTTAGAAGCATCTTACAGAGCCAGGCCAGGCCCAGGGACCAGGGCTGCTCTAAGCCACTTGGTTTAGAAGAACCTGGAACTCAGGAACTGGTTCTGCAAGAACCAGTCAAGGCCAGAGACTGCACAGATCCATTCTGGTTGAGATAAGAACAGACATTACTGACGAGGGAGAATCTGAATCAGTGCCTTAGTGAAAAAAAAAGGATTTTTTCCTAACTTTTTTCCTCAAGTTCAGCATCTTTGTCATCTTTTGTAAAGTAAGTGCAAAATATTAGTGCATCAAAATAGAAATACTGTGTGACAGGGGTAGACATTTTTCTCTTCAATGCTTTCACGATCTTCGGTGGTTTTTAACCCAAACCTTTGATTTCTGTTTGAACTTTTCATATTCAACTAAATTGATGTTATAACAATTGTAACTTTACAGTTACTGCTCAATATTGCTATGCAAAATTTTCAAGTATACATAACTACATGAGCATCCTTTGAAAGACTAGTTTAGAGTAACTGATAAAGTCCAGCCCTACTGGTAACTGGGTGCCAGACACACGCCTTAGACACCACTCCTGTACAATCCACTGCTGTCCCCACAAAAGAGCAGTTTATACCCAACAGTCCTCCTCTTCCTATTCCTACTGGCAGCAGCAGCTGGTAGCTTTGTATCCATCTCTGACAAATGCACAAAGACACATTCAGCTGTTGGGACAATATTAATTGTCTGAACTGCTGTTTTTGCCTCCAGGTAGAGGACTAAATGGCAGTGTTCTGAGAGTCAACCTCGGCCTTTGAGTCTCAACAGGTTCATGGTGTAATAGATGATCACAATAATGTATGCCTTAGTGTTTTTGAGTTACTTTTTGATAAAGCAGGTAGATAAAATCACACCCAAGTTGTAAAATGAAACATGAGTAGACAAAACTGGTATGGTTATCCATTTCCCAGTTCACAGAGTGTTAAATATAGCACTTGGGTTTTGTCTGTTGTAGGGACATGGGTTATTTGCAGAACTTCCTGAAGTACAAAGTTGCTTGTATATGAGGCTGGATACTGTGTCATTTCTACTTAAAAACTTCCAAATGAAGGTTAAAAAGGGGTCCCCGTCTTCAAGGAGGTGCAAGTCACAGACAGATTCCTGCACAAATTGCTAATTTATAAATCTCTCTCTTGTATTTATGCCAAACAGCTGATAACGCTGTCGTGAACCTGCTTGAGCTTCCTGACAATTAATAAAACCAAAGAGACAATTAATAAAACCAAAGAAGAGTGAAGCTTCTGTTTCCAGCATTTGTGCATTCAAAGACTACAGGAATTGCTCTCCTACCTCCACTTCAACAGCAGGTGACCTCTCCAGTACCAAAGACCCAGAAACTCCAAAGCAGCAGCACAGGTAATATGCAACTATTGTAAAAAAACAAACCAAACCAAAAACCCAAGACTAGTTCTTGCTAATCAGCTGGAACTTCTCTCCTCCTTTTAGTCTGCCAAACTGTGAGAATGAGGGTGACCCATTTGCAAAAAAACACCATGTACATACCATGAGGATAAGACTTGTTAAACTTTGGTTTAGCACACACACTGAAATCACTGCCATACAGAAAGTTTTGAGAAGCTCAGGTAATTTTAACAACAGTTTTTCAGTCTCCAAGGAGACTGAAGAAATGGTGACCACTAAAGAAAAAAGAAATCCTGATCTATCAGGGCTGGATATGACAGGTAGTTCTACAGCATAGATACTACTTCTACAATAAGCAAAGCAAAACTGCTTGGGCCTCCTCCCGGGGCAACTGTTCTAGTAAACAGTATGACTATTGCCCTACATATTCCTAGGACAGAGAATACTTGTTGCACTCCATCCACAAGGGAAAAAGGACATACATACTTGGATTTTTGCCTGTGTAGATAGGAACTGCTGCAAGGAAATACAGCGTAGTTAAATGTACACACATTGTTGAGGGAAGAAATCAATACAGAAACTTTCACTGTAGCCAGTTTTGGGTAATGTAATAAATGAACTGTTCACCACACACTGTCCTGTTATTTGTCTGGCAGACAGGAAGGGGAAGCAGCACTTAAATTCAAGAAAGCCAAGATAGGGGGGGATGAGTTACAAACCGAGGATAAAAATTATGGGGATGGTTGTGGAAATGAGTAAGGTATCTAGGACCTGAAAAGTTTATTAACCATGGCTGAAAAGCATTCAAAAGAGGCCTCTAAATAAACTTTCTCACTACATGTCTAAACAAAGCAAAATTGCTGGACCTTAAATAAAAGTGCTCAATGCTGGCCTAGAGGCATGGTCAGGCTGGTGATTAGTTGCCTTGGATATTCGGTGGCCTATCCAAAAAACGAGACATGCTGATATGAGGTCAAAAACTTCCACAGCTACCAAAAACTACCTGTGCTACTCAGCATTTAGAGCTGCACTGGGATCAGTTGAATTAATCTTACTTTGTGCAGGATTTTTTTCGTGAGTCCGGTAAAGAGACATTTTTGCTGTACAGACAGGGGTGTTTACGAGATAAACTCACGGATGCCCGGAGTCTTGTTTTGCTGAGCTGCCTGTGAGCACGCCAGCCGAGAAATTTATTCCAGCGCTGACGATGATGCCAAATCACTTTTGGGGGCGGTGGTGGTGGTGCTGTTGGCTGCGGGGTGGGTGTTGCGTCTGTGTGTGTGTGTATGTGGGAACGCAGTGTTCACCCTGCCGCTGACACGTTGAAAAAAAAACCACATCAAAGCGCCACTAAGAAAACAAATCGGGGGAACCGCGGACCGGCGGCAGGCAGAGCCCCCCCTCCCTCTGCCCTCCCGTCTCCTCCTCCTGCGATGGGTCGGCTCGGGGAGATGCCCTTTTTTTTTTTTTTTTTTTTTTTTTTTAACCGCAGATTTTTTTTTTATTTCCCTTGGTGTCACTCTCTCCGGGACACCGGGGCTGCCAAACCCAGCAGGGCCGTGCGGCCGCGGCGCGGGGCGGGGCGGCCCCGGGCGGTCCCGGGCAGGGGGCGGCGCCGGGCGGGGATGGGCAGGAGCGGCAGGAGCGGCAGGGGCGGCGGGCCCGGCCCCGGCCCCCTCCCCGCGGGTATTTAGCGGCGGCGCGGACCAGGCGGAGCCCGCGGCGGCGACATGGCCGCCGCCAGCAAGGAGCCCCCGCAGCTGCAGCGGCTGCTGGAGCGGGACCCTTACCTGACGCCCTTCCGGACCGACTTCGAGCGCAGGTACCGCCATGGGGGGAGCGCCGCGAAGAGCCGCCCGCCCGCCCCGCTGTCCCCTCCCCTCGGCCGGGGCGGCTCCGCTGCCCTTCCGGTGCGGGCGGAGCCGCCGCCGGGGCCCGGCGGGGCCTCCCCGGGCTGCGCGGCTGCGGGGAGGCCTCGGCCGCGGGGCTGGCGGGTCCCGCCGCGACCCGGCTCATCCCGGCCCGGGGTGTCCGCACTGCGCCCCGCGGGCCCTCCCGGCCGCGCCGGTGGGGCGGCGGCGGGTCCCCGGCGAGCCGGGCCCCGTGGGGCGCAGCTGGGGGCACCTTGCGAGAATCATGGAATCACAGAGTAGCCGAGGCTGGAAGAGACCTTTAGAGATCATCTGTTTTTCAACACCCCACCCCCCCCACTCCCCAAGACTGAGTTGCTCAGAGTTTACATCCAGGCTGGCCTCGAACGTTTCCAGGGATGGGGCATCCGTAGCTTCCCTGGGGAGTCTGTTCCAGTGCCTCCCTGCTCTCACAGTAAAGAATTTTTTTCCAGTATCGAATCAAAGCATGCTCTCTTTCAGTTTGAATCTGTTCCCCCTTGTCCTGTCACTACACGCTCTAGCAAATAGTCCATCTCTACCTTTCCTTTAAGTTCCCTTCAGGTACTGGAAGGCCACAATTAGGTCACGCTGAAGCTTTCTCTTTCCCAGGATGAACAATCCTAATTCAGGCTTTCCCCATAGGAGAGATAATCCATCACTCTGATCAATTTGGTGGCCTCTTCTGGACTTGCTGGAACGGGTCAATGCCCCTCCTGTGTTGGGGAGGGGATTGCACCCAGAGCTGGATGGAGTCAGTACACGAGGGTGGTGCGCAGAGCCGCTGTTGCTAATAAAAGTGTTTTTCAATCTAGCTGTGGTAATCCATAAAGAAACTACTCCAGAATCTCGTCTTTCTGGAGAATTTTCCTGCAGGCGTGTGTTTTGAGATAGCCCCGAACCGCCAGCTCAGCTGTTCAGCAGACCTGCAGTGGGTGAAGTAGCAGAGCATGCGTTAGGTTGGTGCCAGGTTGTCGGTCTGAGTATCCCTTTTTTTGTGCCTCTCGATGGGAACTGTGACACCAACCCTCTGGCCAGGGCCTGGGTGAAAGCCTGCCAGCAGCAGCGCGGGCAGAGGCGGCCTGTGTCCTGCACAGCCAGGCTGCAGGCCTGAAAAAGCTGCTGTAGCCTCACCGGCCGAGTGAACAGAGCGATTGGGAGCTTTTATGCCACACATTTATGTCTTGTGTTTCACTAGCAGTCCTCTGATAATCAAGATAATTGTAATACTGCCCAATACTGCCCTGTATCTCAGAAGTCTGGACAAATCTCTGTGTGTGGAAGGGATGCAAGAAGGAATTTGATTCCCTCCCCCCAAAGTCTTTGTTTTTTTTTTTTTTCTGTTACTGTATTCTATGTGGTTTAGCATTACTAGGTGTCTGTCCTCTGGGGTTCTGGTATTGAATGGTGGTAAGGCTAGATCTTGTTAAAATGGGATTAAGAATTAAGTAAACTATTAGGCTGCCTTGCAGTGTATGTAGTAATCTCTTAATGAAAGAACAACTGAGTGTTTTAAACAGTGGTTCCTGACAAGCTTCTAGTCACGCATGCAGTGTTGTAAAACACCTAATTCTTTCAGTGGGGTACCAGGGTATAGGAATTAATAAGTGGGCAGATCTGGCTCTTAATAAAACCGTTCATTAAAACATTTGGGTTTCCCCAATGTGCCTGCCATCTAAGTGATTGTGGATAATGATATTTGTATTTCTGAGGATAGGGTAGCTGTACTGAACAGAGTGAGTTTGCAAAATGTTTGTGTACTTCTCAGGTTTGTGCACCTTGAGGATTGAACTGGTCCTGTCTGTATCTTGTCACTTTCTGGCTTCTGAACTTCCAACTGGTCCCTTGCCATAGAAATATTGTGGAAACGTGTAATGTTTAAAAACATTAGGGAAAACTTTTGTGGCAACCTGTGGTAAATTAGATGTCTTGTTCTAAGCCCAAACAAGCAGTGCATTTTGTGGTTGGTAGAGAGTGCCAAGGAGGAGGAGTTGTAAGCACAGGAAAATACCTGTTGGTGTCTCCATGCAATGCTCATTCCAGGTGCTATGAATTGTGATTCAGTCTGTATTTAATAGCCTCAGGTGTTTTTTATCTGGAGGCCTTTCATCAAGAGTGCTCAGGAGAAAGGAGTTTTGCAGCCTAATTGATGCTTGTGTGAGGAGCCAGTTCTTTGGGCCTTCGGTATGTGAGACTTTCTTGTTTATGTCCAGTTCCCGTGCTGGAGGAGGTGGTGAACAGCCCTGCACAGCTCTGTGCACTGTCCATGAAATCCTGAGCAGTGTGGTGCTACATGATCTTTATTCCAGGCCGAAGGGTCCTGATGTGTTTAACTGGTGGTTGTGTGACCCATCACTGTGGTATGGGACTGTTGTGAAGTAACTCAATGGATCTGGTTTCCTGCACCATACATGGTGTAGGAAAAGGCTGTGATGAAACAACCGGGAATATGCTCTGTGCTGTTGAGCAATTGGGTGTTAAGAGTTGATTGACCGACAGAGGATTAAGGATGCTTGAGAATCAAAGCTTTTTAAACACTTGTCTGTGAAGATCCTTATATTATGCCTTGTGCAGAAACATGTGAACTCATCCTCCCTTTGTCTTGCTCAGTAACAGTTCTTCTGTAGAAGTGAGAAGAAAATAAAAGACTTGGGGTTTATTTTTGGCAGTGACATCAGCGAGTTGCTGACTTGCCCTTTAGGCTTGAGTCTTTCTGCTCTTCTATCCATAGCACTGTATTAGCATGGCCTGTTATTGTTACTGGGAGACTTTATAGCTGTGTATGCCTGGCTGTTGTATAACGCACAGCTAACTTGGTGGTGATGTTTTATTCTCACAGCCAAAGCCAGGCCATTTCTGTTGTTAGACTGGATTGCTCAGGACCTTGTTGGTTTGTGCTGTGTCTCTGGGGGTGTGCTTGCTTGGGCAGCCTCTCCCTATGTTTGGCTACACTCATTGTGAAAAATTCTTTTTTTAAATACTGTAACTTCCCTTGCTGCAACTTTGTTGCTTCTAATCTTTTTTCCCCTCTGTACTTTGGAATACAGCCTGGCTTATTCTTTTCTTTAGGCACTCCCCCCACCTGTCCCTTTAGATTAAAATTATAGATAGATATCAGCAACCCATGCCTCCTCAGGTTAGCTTTTTCATACCTAATCTGTGGAAACCCATCTCTGGGGCCCTACCTGTGTGCCAGAGGTAGGAGAAGACAGACCAGGAATAAGAAGCTGCCTTTACACAGAGGCCATGGTGTGTCCTTGCCTGTCTATGCCTTGAGAAGTGCAGGCCTCTCCTCCTGAGGTTCACATCTGCCTCTCCTGCCCTGTGCTGTGCTCCTTCACCCTCAGGATGGTGACCATGTCTTCATGACATCTTTGAGCCTTGTTTTGTTATTCCTTTTTCTTGGAGGAGGGGATTGCTGAAGGATGGACAGGCCTTAGTCACATCAGCCTGGATTCAACAGTAGTGCGATTACACTGATTCACCTTGAGAGTTACCAGATTCATGATGAAATGAATCATGATGTTGCCTCAAGTTTTGAAAATTTTCCTTTTGCTTTCAAGGACTGTCTCCTTTAACCTCTCTTAAAGTGTAACTTCTTGCTTTAGGCAGCTGGCTGTTTTCTCTCTTTGTCATAAAGCCTTGAGAAATGCTGAATGAGTGCTTTGATGGGAACAAAGGGCTTCTCTAAAGATGTAATGCCTAAGATGTGATGGTAGGACCTAGTTATGGAGTATGGACTGACATAGTTAAATGAGGGACTACTAGGAAGAAAGAGACCTCTGATCACATTCCCTTTTCAATACTTTGTCATGCCTGTTATTGTAAATGGTGCTCATGGGGAAAATAGAAATCCGTAATTTTTCCTTTCTCCGAATGTCTGAATTTGACCCTGAGTTGAGGAGGGAACATTTTCTCTGAGGAAGGAGAAAATCGATGTATAAATAGTGAAACATTCAGCCTTGACCCAAATACACACTGTTTAGAACTCTAAACAAGAATCTGCTTAAAACAAACAAACAAAAATTGCCAAGCGATAGTGTTTGTGTAGGATATCACTGTGCTACGTTGTTTGACCATCTGTGATATGTTTCCCCACAAGTATTTTGTTAACTCCCAAGTGTTATTTATACTAAAGACTTTGTATAATTTAGTATGTATTTTTAGTCTTTTACCTCTTAGAGCGTAATTGGTTCAATTAAAGCCATTAATGCCTGTGGTGTAATTGCATTTTATGGAATTACAAACTGGTGTTAGAAAGTGCTGCCCATTAGAATTTTCTGCTATAACAATGTGCATGGCTTATTATATTTTACCAGTCCCTGCAACTGCCTCTAATCTCCTGACTATGTAGTCCTTGGTGAAAGCTTTTTTTGAGTAGTTCAGTTTATAGAATAGATAAGAAAAAAGTCTTTATCTTCAAACAACACTGATTTGTTCAGTTAGATAAAATGCTGCCCATAGTGCTTGATCATATGTATGGGTTGAGAGAGAGAAGGTTCCTTTGCTTCTGAAGTGTTGGTGAAGACAGGAACATCTACTCAGTGGCTTTTGTAGCTGTATGAATTACCAAGGTGTCTGTCATTTGTTTCAGAGGTTTCTAGCAGTGTTCTTATACCCCTCCACTCTTACAAAAGGGAAGTACTTTCCATTCTTCCAGTTGTCTCTCTCATTGTGTGTGTACTTAATATCAGATTAATACTGCTTTATGGTTCTGTATTTTTTTATCTATTTTAAAGGAGCAGAGTGGTGGGTACTTGACTGAGGTATTGAAAACGAAGAGGTGTCGAGTTGAATTTGGTAGGGCTGAGTAGGAAGGCAGCTGTTGGGTTCTAGCAAGTTTGGGAATGGAGTTGAAGAGTGACACAGCTGGAATCCTAGTTTTAGATGAAGATGTGGAGGGGAGAAGGATTGGAGTGTGATCTGTCACAAATGAACGCAAGCACTATGTGTCATCAGTGTAGGGAACCAAACTATCAACTCAGAAAAACTGGATTTTCCTTTTTTGTCTTGTCTCATGCAGACTGTTGTATTGGGTGTGCAGAACTAAATGTTTATGAAAAACAATGTCATATATTGCTGTGTTTTTTATTGTTTTTGGTGTCATCTCATAAGTTCAGTAGACTTCTGTTGATTCTAGAACCCTGACAATTTAATGGACTATATCCTGCATTATGGTGCTCTCTAGAATTCTCATGTGCATTCTGGTTACTAACCCTGACAAGCACAGTCGACTACATCACTGATGACCTTAACTTTTAAGTCTGTGAGGAAGTAGTTATTTAGGCCAATGTACATCTAGTGCATGTGTGTCTGAGTGTAGTCTTCATCAAAAGATTCCAGTTGCCTATTGTCTTAATAACTGCCTACTTTATAAAAAGGCAGCAAAATATTAAGATGCAGGTATTGCATTTTGTTAGTGAAGCATTTGCCTCTGTATACAAATTAAAACTTAGTACTGTCTGCAAAAAAGAGTTGAAGCCCCCTCAGCTCTGTTATGTAGTGTTAGCCTGTCTGAGCATGTTGGATGGGCTCTGAGAATTTGCCTGGAATTTTAAAATGTTATATTCTGTGACCAGGAATCTGATTGCTATCTCATTGTAATAGGGAGGAAAAGCTTTGTCTTGCTGAATACTTTAAAGTCAGGTATTTATGCATGTTTCTTTACTACTTCAAAGCTGTAAAGAAGGCATTCTTATTATGGAGGACTGTCTTAAACTGACATTCTATCTCAGTAAGATGCTTTTTTCCCTCTGTTCAGTTTCAGTATTTATGTATAGACACTTATTTCTTCCCAGCCTCCCTGTTACCTTTTATTTACTCCCACTATGCCTTCTAATCTTAGCAGTTCCTTCATCTTCTGTCTCCCACAAAAGAAGCTCCTTTTCGCTTGTGCAGTGTCGGAGATCTAAAACCTCTCACTCATGCTTCCGTTTGCTATGTACTTCTGAAAGTTTGCTTCATACAGTTATTCATTAGGTTAAAAAGAAAATAATGTCTTGAGGCAAAGTGTCAAGTGCAACAAGATCAGGTTTAAAATGTTTAAAACATGAGTTTTCATCTGGAAAAAAAAATTATTCAGCAAAAAACAGTTTCTTTGTAGAATATGGCTCCCTCTTCCCCAAGTGTCTGACAGTTTGATATTCTTACAGCAACTCATGTTAAGAAGTTGAAGGGCCAGTTATTGGGGATGATTCCTGGCCATATTGCAAAGAATAGGCCTCTGAGATGCTGCTCTTTGGAAGCACCTTACCAATGAATGTTGTCTGGACATTATTTGCCACTCAGTGTTAGGATAAGCCCTTGATAAAATAGATGTCTGAGGACCTGTGAAAGGACCCAAGTAAATTAGTTCCCTTGTTGTGAACATGTTGAAATCGTTCCATTGATCTTGGATATTTCTAGTGCTAAACTTAATTTTAACCTATGCTCTTGATATACTGAAAACAACAACAAAAAAGCCTCACTGACAGGTACTTACTGATTCTGTTGACTGGTGTTACTTGAACATGGAGGTAGTTCTAATGCTTTATGCTTGACACCCTCCTCTTTTTTTTTTTTGGAGCTGTTGTTCAGGCATGGTATACTTTGGTTCCCTTGTATCCTCACTGTGCTACCTCTTGCTGCTGGTATGTCTGCCCTTGTGCTTAGTGATAGAGAAAATAATTTCAGAGTAGAGCATGAAGTTCCAGTAAGGGTGGACTTATACTCTCCAGGGTAGGAGTACCACCGGTGAAAGGTTATGCCAAGTTTAAAAAAAGTGGCCTATTTCTACAAAAGGAATTGAGGGATGTTCAGTCACACCAAATTAACTGTGATGCGTATAGTTTGTGGAATGGGAAATGTGAGTTTTGGCCCTCATAAGGGGGGCCAAATGAACTGGTCTCACATTCATTGAGTGATTTGTGTGTTCCACAGTCTTTAAAGGGCAGTTGGGATCTGAATTCCCCACTTACAAGTGGTGCTGGTATGACAGGCCAAACTGAGGATGATATCCTTTACGGTAGGAATGGAAAAGTGGAGGAATCCTGCTGAAGTAATACTTTAGGAGAGTGTGGACTTCAAGCTTATTAGTGTTTCTTCTTTAATTCCTTCCATTCAAACCCATAGCCCACCTTTTTTTTTTTTTCAAGAAAAGACCTCTAGAAATGTGGATAAGCCAACAAAGAGACTTCATTGATCTTGAAGGGTGGTTGCAAATCTGTATGACTTAAAGAGGACTAGTTCTCTGTTTCTGGACTGGGATAAATAATTGTGATTTGTGAAACAAATGGGTGATTACATCAAAATAAAACAAACGGATTATAAAACTTAATTACACCCCATAAAGAAATTAAACACACCCTTACAAGGTCAAGGGGCCCTAAATCTCCCTAAGAATAAAATATGGTAGAACTTTAAATCTTTTAGGCACCTGTTTGTCCAAGAATGCATGAATTATGACCAGTTGTAGAGATAACCATTTAGCTTTAGCTGTAAGAAAACCCATGTGTTAAATACTTAGCAAAAAACTGTAAAATGTCTGTGATATAATTAATATGCATGAAGTAGCTAAGATAAATGCCAAATGTACACTGTAGCAGGTGTGCAGATTTGGGAAACTTGTCCCCATTTCTGTCACCGAGCTGGCTGCTTGCTTTTACCATATAATAAACTCCTATTCAAAAACTTATAGAAACTCGAGACTTTGTTTATCACATGGGCAATGTTTTAGAGTCTGATCTTCATTTGTTCTCATCCTCCTCTTCAAGAGGGAGCTGCTGGAGAAGGCTGTTTAGAAGACAGTGTTTTGGGTCGAGTGAAAAATAAAAACTTTTAGTGCTCATCACAGATGTAGGTAGTTTGTTACAATTAGTGTGGGGATTTTTTTTTTTGAGAAAACAATGTATTGAATGGTGACTGAACTGTGTGCCAGCTGTGTGTGCAGATCAGACCTGTGTTTTGAGGGTGCTTTCTTTTCCCTGATGTGTCCCTGCTAGGCAGGCTACATTTATGTACAGAATGTCTATGGTCACATGTGAATGCCTTGTCATCATCAGATCAAAGCTTCTGGTTGTATAACCATTTGATAAGATGATTTGGAGGGAAGGCAGGAGGGCCAGGGGGAATTGTCTGAAAGACTCCTATTAAAATCATGCTGAGTGACTGTGTACTTTAAATGAAAACACACTGCACTACTACAACTGTTTGGTAATTGCCCATCTAGAATGTATTCACTACATGAACATAGGAGTCAGCAGCTCATTTTAGCAGCTTTAGGGGGCATCCTGATTGTACCGTACCTGCTATCCCAGCAAAAAAAAAAAAAAGAGTTTAATAAATTCTCTGTTATGTGTCAGGCTTAAGCAGATACCTTGTGTATTTTCTGCTGTCTAAAAGGCCCTTGGACATGCCTGCTTGTATGCTAGCAAGTCTGTTACATTTTTTTGTTATTGTTAGATACCTGTTAACAGTCAACATAATTGTTTGGTACCTTTTGTAGTATACAACCACAGTATAAATGTGCCTGGTTTGATAGGATTGGTAAGCTGTGAGTTTGTGGATGCTTTTCATTCTAAGAAAAAAACTTCAATTTCCATCATAAGAAATGATGAATCTTTTGATCCTTTCAGAAAGTTTTAATTTGTCCTGAATAAACAGCTCTTCCTGACAAATCCTACTTCTTTAGGAGGTTGTTGGAGCTTAATAGAAATATCAACTGTTGCATACTGCTTTGGTTGCCAGCTTTTTTGAGGAAATTTGGGCAGCATGTAAATACTTGCACAATAGGTCTGTATTGTTACACAAACAGTGGCAATGACTCCATGGCAGCATTTGTGCAAGAGTAGATGTGATGCTCTGGGACAGGAGCTGGTGCAGGGGCTCTCCAGAGCTTAGAGCTAAAATCTACCTTTTTGAGAAGTAGAAATTAGAGAACAATCTACATACTTTGTACATCAAGGTAAGACCTCAGGCAAATAAATACGTTGTGTCAGTTCTCGAATCCTTCCTCAGTTTGTATTTTGATGGCATTTGTCATCTTCTGTTACCTCCTGTGTCCCACCCTTCTGCAGTTGCCCCTGAAAACCCTAAACATCCCTAGGAGAAATGGGGGCAAATCCCTCCTTGGTAAGAGGGAAGGACCAGAGCTGAAAAAAGACAAGCTATACAACTTCTGGGTCTGTTTAGACTACAGCTTTTTTTGAGAATGTTGAAGCAGGGGAGAACAAGGTTAAAACTTCTTCATGCTGAATGAGCCAGGTGATTCAAATCTGCTGTCTGAACAAATGAATCCTCTCTCTCAGCTGACATGAACTCACTCCCAAGCTTCAACTTAATCTTTGGAAAGCTCATGGATAATAATATCTTTTAAGTTCAATAGATGGATATTGTTTTTAATAATATATTTCACTTTTGGAGAGTAAACAGTATGTGTCCAGTTCTACCAATGGCATGGATCTGTGAACATGTGTGTGAGGTTTTCCAGTGAAACATGGTCTGTTGGTACAGGGTTTTCATTTTCATTTCTCTCTACAGGGATCAGATATGCCCTGTAATTTCTTTATTCTCACTTAAAGAGGATATTATTTAGAAAAATACAGCTTAAAAAAACCCATAACAACAAAACAGTGTAGGACTATCTTTAAATCTTTCATCTTGCAAGCAGCATGGTGCTTCTCCCTCTTGGGGACTGTTTAGGAGGCTTAAATAGTTGTACGGATTTGCCCATGTTCTTTTTAGTTAGGGTGCTCCTTGTCCCTGTGCTTCTGTCTTTCTTCAGCCCTTGGCTGCATTCTTGGCACCGGTGAAGCAATTGTTTTGAACAACAGAAGGTGCTTGTGGGATGCTGAACTACTCTCAGCATGTAGCACAAGTAGAGAAATAACCTCTCCATTGGCAAACTCCGAAGTGATGGGAGAGACGCTTGAGCAAAGCCCAACATTTGGGTTACACACTTCGGGCTGTATCTGTTGTCTAAGCAGCTTTTTCCCTTTCTCGGAGAAAGGAAATCAAAAAAGGCGTTACCGCTGCTTTGTAAAGCAGCGAGGGGGAAAGTCTAAAGTGATAAAGGGCTTAAAAAGGTCGATTAAGGCAGGAGTTTGGTGCTGGTAACAGTATCAAAGGCCTCCTCCCTGCCCTGCTTGCACGTGCAACACCTCCCGCATCTCCCCCTAAAAAAAAAGGGAACAGGGAAGGGTATCTCTAAAGCTGTTTTTAGTCTGTGCAAAATTCAAGGTAGTTGTCTCTCAGCTTTCAGTGGTCTGAAGTTTTTGATATGAGTGTAAAAACTGGCTTTTCCTTTGCTTGCTGTACAACCTTCCAGGTATTTTCCCCAAAAGGCCATAAAAATATCTTTATTAATTGCACTTTATGTACTTAATGCATAAGTGTGTGTACACACACAGACCTTTTTTTTGGAGAAGTTTTTAGCTAGCCTGTGTATAAATCTAACTTCCCCTAGAGTTCACTGGCAAGCTTAACTACGGCTTATAGAATTTATTGATTTAATCTATAGCATATTTGATATGAATTTTCTAACAAGAGTTCTTTAATGCTTAATTTTATAAACATCTGGAAGGTTTTTTCAAAATATTGATGCTTTATTTTAATCCTGTTTACAACAATTGGAAGGCATTTAAGGGGAAAAAATAAGCTCCTAACAGTCTTTTCTTTAAATAGCAGCACTACTATTAAAAAATTTGCTTGCTATTGCAGTGTAATTTGAATGTGATTATAGTGATTAGTTCTTTCAGACAAAAAATTATAAATAAGACATGTTAGCATTTAGATTTATTTGCCAAACTTCTTTGCATTTTCTTGGTATCGTAAAAAAATTCCAGACAGAAAAGCCTCTTCTGGTTACTACTTCCTTGTACTAAAATAACAAAATATATCAGTTCATAAGTCAGATTATTTATTACTTAAACACTTTAAATTAACATCTGTGGTGGTTTGAAATGCCCAAGAATCTAATTTTTTAAGTTCAAACCTCCCCCTCCGACAGTTTGCCTCTGTGAGAGGGTTTAGTGATGGTATGGACTTGATATCTTTTTCACCCCATGTGGAGAGTTTTCAGACAAAACACAACCATTTGTTATTGGGGGGAAGGGAAAAATATTTACAAAGGTTTATTTACACCCACATATATATATTTACATTAAATTAAATTTCTCCTTTTCTTCAATAAAAGTCCAAGTAGAAAAGGGAAAAGTCTTTCTGTCACTCCTCAGACCACAGTTCCTTCATTTCAGTTTTTTGTGGCACTGGTTAGTGTCCTTCATTTTCCTGAGGCAGCAGGTTTACGTATGGCAGTCAGGATTTTTGTTCTTACTTTGTGGAAATTTCAACCCCAAGCCTGAGCCTTTGGGGGATTTCCTTGTAGATCTTCACTCCTCTTGGGTTAGAACATTGAAGGCAGCTTTCAGTTCAGTCTTACCAAAGCTCTTCTGCTCTGTCTCAGCTCGTCAGCGTGACAGAAACAGCAGCAGCAGAGAGCACGGCCACTTCCTCCACATTCTGTCCTGGCTCAGTTCTCAGGACAACTCTGGGTTTTTTAACTCCTTTCTCACTCTCTCTCTAGCTGCTGCTGCATTTTGGGACTCCCTTAGGGTTTGGAAGTCTACTCCTCCTCTTCAGAAAGTCTCTGTTTTTTGGGAAAGTAATACAGTCTTATCCCAAAACAGACCCGTTGAGTTTTCCTCTGTTTTGTTGCCAGCTCTCCCTCCTGCAGGAACATCTCTGCGTCTTTCAGCCGGCTTCACGTTATCTCACTGCTACTGGCTACCTTTTGGCTTTCAGCCATCGCTGTCTCTGTTCAGGACTGCTCTGCTGCTGCTTTCAGGGTCTTCTGCTGCTGCTGACAGTAAGGAAACTTTTCCAGCTCTTGATTACGGGACCCGGTCCAGCTTTGACACTGTACCGGATCTCCCGTATCCTCAGCTGGGGGCCCTTGGCCTCCAGAGGGGCTCACTGCCCCCCTGCCTCCTTGTGGCTCAGATCATGGCTACCTACCTTTAATATGGTTTGAAGCTGGCTCCCTGCCAAGTCTCCAAACCTTACCACAAGAAGTGTCCGTCCCCCCCCCACAAACCCCATGGAGAAGAGGGAGAAAAACAACTAAGAAAACCCGAAACGAGAGAGAGACAGCTAAAGTGATATATATAAATATATTTACACTTGTGTTACATTTATATACAATTGAAATATATATACAATTTCACAAGGGAAAAAGGGGGAAGGTAAAAGGAACAAAACCAAAATAGAATATATATATATCCCAATTAGTAGCCCAATATCTATCCACTAAAGGAGTTAGCAAAGAAATATCCCACCACTCTCATTGGGACAACCGAGAGTTGCTCTGGAACGATCACCAGCAACCTCCGCCTCCCAAGGTCGACAAGGCCTCACCAGGCCTCGCTCCCCAACACGGCAGACTCAACAGCAGGGAACCTGCACCTCCAAGCCGCTGGAAGGAAAGAGAGCAAAGGCCTCTCCTCCTTTCTTCTTACAGTCTGGCTTATGTAAAAATCGTTGGGAATACTGGGTAAATCTGGACCCTTCCTTGGCTACAAACTGGTCACCAAGAAAGGCCTAGCCCAAACCACCACAACCTTCTAAACTATCTTCACCCCCTTCTCTTCCGTTTCTGTGGGTATGTAATTTCCGTAGGGCGCACATGGATTATTGATTGGCCCAGTATTATCAGTGGGGCAAACCATTACTACCTCAGAGAAAAGGTTTTTCAAACCACCACAACATCTCAAAGCTGAAGACTGCCCCTTCATCCCCCCTCCTGTGCCCTCAGTTTTAGGTGCCACATAGTTGATGGTAGGTTTATGTAGAACTTTCCTCAAAAGTTCAAAACAATATTAACTGTGGCATGATCCTGTTTTTTATTTATTTTGAGAAAGGGGCCTTGGTTTATATCAGTGTCTAAAAATGTATTGTATTAAATATGGGGTTTTTTTCATGTTACTGAGGTAGACCACAGTTGAAAAACTCAAGTTTACAGGAGGGCAAGACTTGGGGAGAAGTTAACTACCAGACTTAATTTGTGGAGTAATATTGCCATGTACTGACATCATGTAGGGAAATTTAGCTGTATTACTTGTATATAAACTCTGCCCTTCTATCCGCAGAATTTGCCATGCAATGACTGCTGATTTGCAGTGTGAACTTGTCTTTTCTCTGATCTGAAGGTATTTTGTTCCAGAGACAGGTCTGAGCATGGCACATAGGACTGAAGATGGCACATAAGCTGATTTAAAATTCATTTTGTCCTCACAGACTCGCCCTCCAAGCAGGGACTGGCTACTCAGGCTTTAACCTTCCACCTTCTCAATCCCTAAGTGCCAAACACAGCAGATGTCACCAGCTCCTCTTCTACAAGGCTCCTGGTACAGATTTCAAGCATGGATTGTTTCAGCATAAGCTACTTAATTTCCTTGATGATGATAAAGTTCTTAATTGCAGTGAAACCAATAAATCAATCTATAAATCTGACTGTTCAAAAATACACATTTTCATTTGAGGAAAGCAGTCTGCTGCTGTTTCCATGAACTGATAACAGGATGAAAAAGTAGTGTTCATAGTGCAGAAGTTAATCTAGTCTTTTACACCTTTAACTGGTAGAAGGTGTCTGCAGGTTCCAAACGAGTAAAATTAAGGGCACTTTCATTTTGTGTATGGAGATGTGTGTCTTTCAGCTACAACCTGTGAATTCTGGAAGGACGTGAAAAGCTCTACTAAAAAGATTAGGTACCTAAATAGAACTAATGAATATTCTCACTTGAAAATTTATCAAGTTTGGACCTGACTTGGATGTCAACTATTTTAGCACAGCCAGTAAACCAGGAATGTTGTTACTGCACAATAACAATGACTGGATTAAAGTGTCTCTGCCTTCTGAATAGGATCTCTTCTGGACCATGAAGTTATGGACTGAGTATTATAAGATAACAAGCGATGTCTTTGAGTGAGACTATCAGCCATGCTGTATTTTGGCCAAGTGATTTGGCTTTTTGCCTAGCAGTAAGAAGTATAAATGATGGCATAAACACACTTTCTTTAACAGCAGAAGCAAATACTTCATCTGAGATGTGAACCTTTGAGTTGCAGGACAAGAAGTAAGACATGACCTTCCCTAATATCTTAAATAATGTATTGCCCTAGAAGTACACATCAGATTGAGCTTTCAGCAATGTTGTGGTTCACTCTGAGTGGTTTCCAACTTAGGAGGTAGCTGTAAGTGGCAGTTATGTCCATTAAGTGTCATTGTGAACCACTTTGGCCAGAATGACTTCTGACAGAAACCTCTCCCAAGCACTGCAGAGGTAGGAAATGCCAAGTCTGTCAAGATACGATTTTTTTTTTTTTCCCCCAGATATCCCTCTGATCAGCTTGTTGGTCCTTATGCAGTGGAGATAAGCGTACTTTGCTGCAAACCCAGTACCTGTCAGTTATCGTTGTTCAGTCATAACAGTGATTTCTCAAAAATGCGTAGTCAGCTCTGGGATGTAAGTTGGAAAATCATTGCCTTCTTTGACAAGGAAACCAAAAAAGGGAGGTATTGAAGTAGAAAGTCCACAGAAAGATGTTGCCAGTATAGCAGTGAATACAGATTATAGGTGCAAGAGCATGCTTACAAATGCAATAATACAAGTTGTTGCTAGTGCCCAGTCCAACCCAGACAAAACCTGTAGTGATGAATACCTTTGTGTAATGGTGTCTCCACTGAGGACTTCTGCAGAAAATTGTGTTGCTCACCAGTAGTGTTTGCTAATACATTGACAAGCATTTCTAATGTAAGCCTGGTTTTAGAACAATAGTCTTCACATTTGGCAAGGTTAGAGACGGCTTCTAGGTAGGCTTGCCTAAGTCCTGCAGAGGGTGCTGGGTGTGACTGAAGTACAAAGTTTGACATCAGGCTTGTGCAACATGTGGACTTTACCAAGAGGAAGCTGATTGAACTGCAGATTTTTGGCTTCACTGATCGCTGCAGGTTATCAGTTTCAGAAGCTGTTCTTGGTGTTGTTGACTCTTGTCAGCAGGGCATGTATGTAATTGCTTGTTTAAATAACTGTAAAAATGCCACTGAAGTTTCTCCACAGATGGGTTTTCTTTAAATGCTTCATGACATTTGTCTAATACAAGCCATGTTTAGTCTGTGTGAAGAAAAGCAATGGGACAGTAGTAAACTGTGGTGACTTTTGTATTTTTTCTGCATCTTTTTTCCAAACTAAGGTTTGTCTATCCAGTCCTTGCTTGTTCAAAAGAACAGATGTGCTAAAGTCAAGATTCTTTTATGCTGTTGCTTTATTCTGTTTTCTAAGTTTATCTTGATTCCCTTTTCTAGGCTCAGTGGGTTGCCTGCCAGGAACTGTAAGAAATCCAGGGTTTTATCAAAGAGGAGAAGGCTTTCAGCCTCTGGAACCTTTTCTGGCATTCATTTTATTAATGTTACTCCACAATAGGTGTCAGACACGTGGTGCTCACGGTCATGTCTGTTAGTGTTTAATACCGACACAATGCACAAGTATTGTTGAGGTGAGTGGGTAGATGTTTTATCACTTGGTGTTCCATAAATTTCCATAAAGATGGCAACTAGTTGAAGAAGCAGCAGGAGAATAAAGGCTAGAAATGGCTTGTGCTGTGTTTTGGTGTTTGGGGGGAATTTTTTTTGTAGCATTACTTCTGGTATTTCCAGTGAGTGTTCCTAGTTAGGGTAAGATAAGACACATTTGTATCGGAGAAACAATGGCATAAAGCCTTAAAATCCCTAAATCAACTATTTTACCACCTTATTGGAGTGGTTGGAAGCTGACACTTGCTTCTTTCTGGCACAGAGAAACATAATTTTGGTATGATGGTTCCAAACCCCAGCTCTGATGTTTCTAATCATGCAAAAGCATAGGAGTGATGTTTACAAGAAAAATAAGGATGAAGTTTGTTATTTTTTTTTATAAGGACTACAGTTCTTGTGGCAGAGAAATTGTAACAGGGAAGTAGGAATAAACAGCAATTTGTGTCTACCTTGTAATTTCTTTCATACTTTGTAATAGTGTACTTCAATGCAGTTTTTTCTGGGCATATATTTTTTATATACCCAGAAAGTTTTTGGGTTTTGTGGATGTATGGGGTGTTGTGTGGGGGTGTGGTGGTTTTGGTTTTGGTTTTGTTTTTGTTTTTTTTTTAAATCTATCTGTAGTAGATTAGCTTTCCCAATCTGTGTTGCTGAAGTTTTTGATTCTCAAATGTCAAAGCAAAGAAAGTACTCCATCCTCTGCAGCTTGTAAATTACTCCTCTGGCTTTCTAAGGCTTTGTGCAGAATAGGCTGACCAAGACTTGATTCTTCATGGACAGCTCTGCTGGAGAAGATAGGAAGGAAGTGAAAAGTGATGGTTGAAAGGCCTCCGGGTCTTGCTGTGCTTCATCAAGATGATGTTCCTGCTCTGCTTTGCTTTTCCCTTTGGAAGCAAAGAGGCATTGTAGAAAACTTAAAATTCAGTGGGGTACAAGCTTTCACCTGGTAAAAATCTAATAGTCTGTAAGATGTAAAGAGGCATCTAGAAAACAGTAGAGATGGCATTGGTGTTGTGCATGTGCTTTGGCAATGAATGCATCATTTGTTAGACTAAAAGCTTAGGCTTAAGATTTTCTTTTTTCCTGCTATTTCTATTGATACTCTTTCATCAACTGATCCACTTGTAAATTATAAAAGAACTCAGAGGGGAAACTGATGTGAAGAGAAAATCGTGGTCTTGACAGGTGAACTCAGGAAAGGTTCCCTTGGTATGCAGTAAATTGGGGAGCATAACCAGGGGGCTTGTAGTTACTTCTGTACATGTGGTATGAGAAACTATAGACTTCAGAGGGGAAATCAGGTGAAGCTTTGAAGGCTGTATTAGCCTTAAATAAGTGTTTGTAGCTTAACTACTTACTAAGTGTTTGACAGGCTGTGCAAGGTGTACTTTTCCCCCACTTGGTGAGCACATTTAAAGAACTTGCTAGTTGGTGAGAGAAAAGTAGTCTGTTCTAGTATTTCTTGATTTGTGTGCTTTGTCCTGCATAAGTAGAATGGGTTTTGTTGACTTTATTGTTGCTTCTCTAATCTTTACTCCAGGTATCAAAATTATGGAAATTGAATGTAGAGCCTTTACAATGATAGGCCTTGCCTAATATAGATTACATGTATGACCTTAATTGAATGACAGAGCTATTAAATAAACATTATTGAAATTGTATGTATCCCTAGCAAGCAAGCTGGTCTGTTGGAGTACTGTAGTATATCAGATTCAAAGTTTAGTGTTGAGGGTTAATTATTGACTTGAAAGCCAGGGTAGGTGGTGAACTGATAAGGATAAAATAGTAGGATACTGTTGTGCAGCTTACCATAAGATTCTAGTATACTTCTCTACTTCTACCTTTCATAATATATCCAAAGCAAATTGTGGATTGGATGAATCCAATGTGTTTTCCTACACACACAGTGGCTATTGTAATATAACATTGAATTCCTGTCCTGTCAAATAATTTCATTTTAGAACTTTTGATAAACTTCATTGCCTGAACAGAAAGAATGAAAAGGTTTGGATGGTGTGAGAGCCAAGGCAAACTTGGTAGCAGAAGGAAAAGGAAATAGGAAATGCAGATTTGCAGACCATCTCTAAAGGTTGTGATGAAACCTTGGGTTACCTCCCTCTCAGAAAGTATCAGACTTTGCTGTGTTCTGTTCTCCAGCTATGGAGTGAAAGTGTGTGGTGTGGGAGTTGTCAGGGTAAGGTTTTTTAATAATAATTAGGGTGGTTATGAGATGACTGGAACAAACAGGTTGTAATTGCAACCTGTAGTGTTGCTTTTCATGCCGGTTATTGCAGTGACGTGGTAATTGCAGCTCACAGGAAATCTCAATAACTTTTGTGGTGGGCTGTGCTGGCTCATTGCTTTGTGCTCTGCTGTGATAGTTGGTGAGAGAGATGGTCAAATGCAGGGAGCTTATATAATTGCATCCTTGTATCATACCTGGGAGCATGATGGCTATCAACCTTCAGGTAGAATAGTGGCATATTTCAGTGAGTCTTCACTAATTCTTAGTGTTCTGATATCCTGACTAGATATTCCTAAGAAGATTTTTTTTTTTTAGTAGGTAGAATCACGTAACTGCTTTTTGTTAAATTTCTGGAAACTCAGATGACTGTCAAATCTTAAAAGAATACTTTCTGCATTATTCATGATGCAATTTGTATTGGATACGATCATGTCAGTACTGCAGTGAATGCTGTATATTATGGGAAATATTTCTTGTTTGGTTTGGCTTGTGTAGGGTATAAACATGTCATGATACATTTCTGACAATGCAAAACCCTTGTGATTATTGCAAAGATATATTAAATTTAACTAAATATTATTAAATGCACAGACTTTTTTGTGTTTTCACACTTTAACAGATATTCTGCATTGTATCTTCTGTTTGCTAGTTACATTAGTAACCTCATTCATGCTTTTGCCTGCCACCAGAACCATTTTCTTGTAAGCATTTATTGTGTACTTTTTACACAGGGAGCAATCTGGAGTATGTATTGTGAGTGTGCAAGCCAGCACTTCCTAGCCTTTGGGAAATTTGGGGTTCTGAGGCTGATAATAAATCTTTCTTTGCAAAGTACAGAACTTGGGTAACTTGCAAGATAGTGGAGGAAATTCACTTCAGAGCATTAATTACCAAAGAAGGAATAATATTTTAGAAAGATGGAAGTTTAATAATCAAATACCCAAGTACTTGATAGTAATCTAGAAGATATTTTTTAATTGCTCCTGTCATGTCTGTGCTGCATCTGATTTGTAAACTTTCAGAACAAAAGTATTTGTGGAGCAAAATTGGTTTGATTCTGTATCATTGCCATAACTCTTAATATTTCAGTGTTATTAAGTAAATCAATTGAAACCTGCTGCATACACTGCAACTTTTTAGGAGCGCTCATGGATTTTGATGAGTGCTGTCAGGGCTGAGGGAGTAGAGGATATTGTCAGTTTGGATGGAGCTGGTGGCATGGAACCATACTGATCAAGTATAATGGAAATTACAAGTGCAAGTTAAATTATGACAGTGTTTGTTCTTCAGTCTTCAAAGGTATTAATGAAATGAGGTTAATTTGGCTATTCCACTCTGTTCAAGGTGTTTTATCCGTGGATTTGATGGGGGGACCACTGTTTGTATGTGGTGTTTTTGGTGACTTTTTTGGGGGGAATGGAATTCTGTTTTGCTTTAGGTTTTTATTCTCTGAATTTCTCTGTGAACTGTCCAAGCAGTGAGGATTTTCTGGACTCTAGCAGTCAACAAACTTTGAAATTCACTGAATGGTCTTAGAATAGCTGTCCTTGGTGTAAGATAAACTTAGTTCTAGGTTTATTTTTGTTTCTGGGAGAACAAACAAATTAGGGAAATCAATAACCAAGTAAGCTGGAGTAGTTTCTGTTGCTTTCACTCCCCACCCACTGCCCTCCCAAAAAAGAAATTCCATCAAAAAAACCCACAAAACACTTTGACAATTAGTTACCACTTAGAATTTATTCTTAAAGGAAATATAGAGGGTGCCTGACACTTAACTTTGCTTTAGAAAGAGCTAGTTGACCAGCAATGGGACAAGATTGTTTTAGTAAAGTTTCCATGTCACATTCACTGTCATTCATTTTGGTTTGCATCTATCTCTGCCAAAATACATATTTTGCAAGGGCTTACATGTTTTGCCCAATAACTTAATATGTAAATAATGAGCTAAGTAAGGAACATGTTTGCTCTTCATGCTACCTTAAACTTTTAGCAGAATGGATTTTGTTCAGTTTTTATAGCTTTTTTTTTTTTTTTCCTGTGTGTCTTGGCTTTGAAATATCAGATTCATGAAATTGTATCGTGGACACTTGTCTTTGTCTTGGGAACTGTATGGAGAAATGCAACCCTGTTTCTTGGGGAGTTCAAAGCCTGGCTCTGCTCCAAGCTGAGGTGGAGAGCAGGGGCAAGGTCTTGCTAACAGGGAAGGTTGTGGGCAAAGAGCAGGTCGGGTCCTCGCTGTCCCTGCTTGTCACTTGCCCTGGAGTTGGGAAGTGCCGGGAACCTTCTCTGCCACCGAGCTGACTTGGTCCTGTGTGCTGTTAAAGGCTCGAAAAGAATCGTGTTGTGAAATGAGTGCAAGTTTAAATGTGTTATCTGATGTGAGACACTCTCTCCCCCCATCCAAATTCAGGTGTTATATAATTGCAATGGAGTCCTAGCAACTCTCTAACACTGCAAGAGAGGGATGAATTACGGGTTTGCACTCTTTAGTATTGTCCAGATCAATTTTTGTTCATACTGTTTGTTACATATACTGATGTGCCTTCAAAATCTTGTTTTTATTATGGATTTTACTTCAGTAAGCAATCTGAATATTTATGCTTAATTAGGAAGAATTGATAAACTTAAGGTGATTCTCTGAGTTGTCTGACAAGTTGAAAATTTTGTTTTATTCAGCTGTATTTCTTAAAATCATCAAATGG
Organism: Corapipo altera; assembly: GCF_003945725.1. Lineage (NCBI taxonomy): Eukaryota > Metazoa > Chordata > Aves > Passeriformes > Pipridae > Corapipo > Corapipo altera. The sequence goes on along the minus strand of NW_020884934.1, from coordinate 333,189 downwards.
TTTGGGTTGGAAAGGAACTTAAACATCATGTAGTTCCAACGCCCTTGTCATGTGTAGGGATACCTGCGAAGGAAAACCGAATGTTTAGACTTGAAACTTGCTTATTGTTCTCCTCCTCACACTCCCATGGTATGTACATCTTTGCTGATAACCTGGAATGAGCTGCTTCTGCTCCCGTGACTCCACGTGGGACCTGAAATGTGACCACATGAGCTGGGTGATACTTTAGATTTTGTGGCTGTGACCTGTGTCTTCATGTCTGACCTGTACCAAGGGACTGGTAGCAAGAAGGGCCTTTCTGCCAGAGTCTACTGTCTGTCTGGTGTGTTGCTGAAAGCTTTTTGTCACAGCCCAATGCAAGTGTATTTTGTGATGTGACACACTGGAACAGCACACCAGGGCTTTCGGAACAAAGGTGTCTGTAAACTTTGTCACACAGTCACCCACTGATGGGCTGTGGCTTAACATTTCAAAGAAATCTAAGAGTTCATTTAATGTGCACCTTCTTAAAGGCGTTAAATGCCCAGCTCAGAAAAATGTGAGAGTAATTACGAATTGTTCTTAGAGTAAATGAATGGTAGACTGTAAGAATTCAGTCTTCCTTCAGATCAAAAACTAAGAGAGATACATCCTTATAGCTCTTTGCTGTCTAAGAGACTACATGTGTGGGCATGAAACTAATTCTAGTGAATCAAACTGCCCGATTCCCTCCCTGGTGATGCAGAGGTATGTTGATTTGTCTTCTGCAAAGACAGGCATGTTAAACTCTTCCAAAGTAGCAGCTGGGCTGTTTTGTCTGTGGTTTTGTATGTTTTAGCACTGTGGAATTCCTTTATTTGTGTGCATAAATACACAAAGAAAATTAATGCAGGCTTAGGGGAGATGTGTGTAATTGCCAGTAATCTGAGATATATTAGAATGCTTTGACATTGCAGTGCTTGTTGTATTTCTGTCATTACATGCATTGCTGGTTTTATATATATTATCATGTTCTTTGTGGTGTGACTCTTTAGTGGGGCTTTTTGGGTGTTTTTTGTTTGTTTCTTTGTTTTTAAGCAGAACTTGCTGGCTTTAGTAGGTGTAAAGTACTAAATATTCAACAATTCTGGTTGAAGGGGACCTCTGAATGCTATTTATGTCTCAGCCTCCTGCTCAGGCTCAGGTTACTATTGAATTGGGACTGGATTGTTTAGGGTTTTGTTTTCTTAGGTGTCAAACCTACATAGTTTTGACAGAATAGAGATTCTGCACCCTCTCTGGAGCCTTGGTCCTAAGAGAATATTTATTTTCTCTTGTCTAACTGGCACCCCCTGTCATTTTTTGCATATGTTTTACTCTCAAATCTTTCATCTTGTCCCAGTTCAGCTGACAATTGAAGAAGGCTTCTAACTGGCAGTACACAAACTGGGTATGTTAGGAAGGAAAGAATATGCCTATAGATGCTAATGTAAGTGTAGCCTTGTAGGAGCTGACTGGGAGTTCAAGCTCTCCAGGAGTGGAAGAAAAAGTTTAAGTATGAATTACTTGGGGGTATTATATATAGTTTACAGGTTACAGATTTATTTATGGAATAATAAATAGCCAAGCTACTCTGATGCAATGAACACATTTTGATGAAAAATGCACACGTTAATTCTTTGTGTACCTAACAGTATTATTTTTTCACCAGCTTTATTCTTAATAGGTAATATTCCTCATAAATGAAGAAGATAATTTCCTAACAAACTGTGATTACCTAAAGTTTTGGCTCATGGTTTTGCTCCTGTGTTATTCACTTGTGCTGGTGCATCTCAAACTGACCTCAAATAAGGAGGCTGTGCTGACTGAAGCTTTGGGACTAACCTGTTGTCCTGCTTGGCTTCAGTTTGTAGGCTTTTTTTTGGCAACTAGGTTGGGAGTTGGAACTAGTAGTATTTTCTAGGCTTAGTTCCAGTAAAGAGAGATTATTTTTATATTCTGAGTTTCAGGTGGAAGAGGGGATGTAAACACTTAGATCTGCAGATAATCATATACATATTAATATTAGTCAAGACTGTAGTACACTTTCTATTTTGTACTTTAGAGATAGACAAGCACTTCAAAATACAACTTTTCAAGCAGGTCAACCAGTGTGAATTGTCTAAGTTCTTCTATAAAGAGAAAAAAACATACTAAAGTGGTCATAGGAATGTTATAGTGAGTGCAAATTACTAAAAAGGGAAATTCTATCCAACATATAATCCATTACTACATTGCTCAACCTTTTAGCTGTTTAAGTTTATCCATTTGAAGTGAGTGCTTAAAATATTAATTTTCTGCACAAAAGGTTGTGTGAATGAAGCTTATGTTGAAATTTAACATGAAAGACATCTCTAGTAGTTGTTTTAGAAGGTGCATAGTCTGAAAGCAGACGTGATAAATCTGAAATTGTAAAAACAGAATGGTTTCATCTATGCAGCAGATAGCTTGTCCATCTTATATTTCCTAACTCCTAATGTTAGACAAATGTTTATTCCATGATCTCTGAAGTTTTCCCAGTAGTACTTTAGAGTAGTAAGACCACAGTTAGACTTCTATGTGCAACATATCAGGATGAGTAACCCTGGCAATACCAGGGTCTCTCTGTTTGTAGAGTTTTGCTTCTTCCTTCTCCCCCACACCCTGAACTGTTGCAAGTGCTTTTCTGTGTCCCAAGTTACCTCATCACTTCAGATATTTAAAATTCTGATGTAAACTTTACTGTCTCTCTGTGTCTCGAGTTCAGTGATTTGAGTCTTGCAGAGTTATGCAGAGTTAGTTAATACACTCCCCTCTCTTTTGTTTGCAATTTTCCTTTAGTCGTATCAATTCAAAACTTGAATCATAAGCTTTCTAATATTGTGACAGACAAATCACATTATAAATGACTCATGTGCTTCAAAGTAATGATAACGTCTAAGATTATTGAATTGTCCCTACTAATATCAAATACAGCTGCAATCCCATCAGAAGGCAGGTGCCTTGGAAGTTATGTCATATGTACTTAGGAGCTTAAATCACGTGAAAGTGGGTATATGGTTGGGATGAATCCAACAGCTACTGAGCAGTGTTCTTTCTGCAGTTAAGTGCTTAAGAAATTTTTGGCATGCAGGAATTCATACAGTTGTAGTCAGATTAGAGATTGTGTGGGGTTAATGTTTCAGAAAATTAGCCAGACTATGTAAAATCTGCAGTCTTCTGTTTTCTGTGAAGGTTTGAATACTCACTATAACAACTTCAAGAATTTGATGTTTATACTTTTTTTTGGGTGATGGTACAAATTAACAATTGGTGTTTCTTACCTTGGTGTTCATTCTAACTGAAGTCTGGGAAAAGCGACTTTTAGACCGCACCTTGAAAATGCTTGGCCATGAATGACAGAAGCTGTTGTATACAACAACAAGACACGATTTTTGCTTGCTTCTCTTTTGTGGGAATAGACTTGATTGCCTCGGACTAGTTACAGATGTTTAAATACACAAGTTCTAATTGTAGTTCTGGTACATTGACACTAAATTACAAAGACTCTGCATTGTGGGCTGTATAAATGTTTGAGTGCTTGGCTTCCCTTGCTGGTCCTGTCTGCAGTAAAAGCAGTTAAGAATTAAATCTAGACAAGCTTGTACTGTGAAGCAAATGTGGTGCTTCTGCTGAGGTGCCTGAAGCTGATGTGATAATGGTGTCCCTCCCTCCACCCTGAATCCCTCCAGATCTTATTTTCCAATCACTGGTAGTAACTTTTTCTTCCTCAAAACTGTCCTCTAAAAGGGCTGCTTTTCATAGGCGTTTCAGGAAACCCGGAGAGCACACCAGGCTTGGGGAGTTGAATGTGTGGTCTGTATGAACAGCACCACTCAGCTGCTGAGCCTACAGAGAAAACACTCCTTGATCAAACCAACTGTGCCTGATCAAAAGTGGCACAGTGGTCAGCAATAAAATCAAAAGTCCTTCCTTCTCATTTGGTGTTTAATACTTGTTTTTCTAACTGTGATTCTATATGTAAAAGTCTCACACATGATTTTCTTTCCTGGAGTACTGGGAAGTTTTGTTTGTTGCAATATAACAGGTAATTGAAAAGTGGATGACAAATATTTAAAGGCCAAGAAGAAACATACACTGGGAGTAAATCTGTGTGCGTGATAAAGGGAAAAGGAACCACTTGATTTAGGTGGTGTATGACTACATGCACAACCCAACTTTTAGGCTAAACTAATAGGCTTTAAAGGGTTATTTTATTTGGTGGAATACTGTAGGTTTATGGAGAGGATAATTATTACATGGAGAAAGGTTTGGTGAGGTAGTAGAGAATGGATGTTGCTACAGGTACCTTTTCTCCAGCTGCCTTTTTGACAGCCTCTTAAGATGGGTGTCCATTTAAATCTGTTTAAATTTTGTCAAAGAAACAGTCTTATAGTAAGCGCAATTTTTTGATAATTATCAAGGATGAGAAAATTAAGTTTTTAACATACCTTTCAAAAAGTAACTTTTAAATAGTGAAATGCTGGAATATACAAACTGTTCATCTGATCCATTAAATCATGACTTAGTTTTTAATTTGTGCAACATATTCTAAAAGGAGGTGAAGTGAGACTTGTGGAAACAAGCAATGAAATGTAGCCAGAGCAGCTGTGCTCTTTTCTGTTACGGAGTTCAAATAACAGTTTATACTCCATCATGTTCCCACCAAAGTGGGATGGGTGGCAGAGGCAGTGAGGAATATCTGGTGGTTTTTATTTGAAATAACTTGGAGTTCTGACTTGTGATTTAAAAGCTTTTCCCTGTTTGGTAGACAAATTAAGCTTTCAATTCTTAATTTCTTGTGTATTTATTTAGAAAGGTAAGTCTTTCTTAGCACTGTGTTGAGCTTCATTTATTGCAGTTAATGTTACTTGCAGCTTTACTAAGAATGTAGAAGCTGAACTGACACAGCAGTCTTGAAATCCAAGTTTGAAAAGAAACAGATACCTGCTTATGTTTGCTGCTCTGGCAAGCTAATTAAAAAACCCACAAACCCACAATATACAAAATAGCTTTTAAAACAAAATTAAAGAGTGACTGAAGTCTGGACTATTTTGTCAGTATGTGCAAGGCTTTTACAACCCACAGGAGGTGTGTGAGTTGGCTCTCACCACACAACAAATTGCTTTAGAAATGGTACTGACTGGTGTTTCCAGGTTACTGAAGTCCTACAAGAGGTAATAACACCTGTCTACCAAGAGGGAAATCACAAATTCTTTTTAAGAAATTCTGTGGTTTTTTTTTCCCCTGAACCCTCTTGTGTAACTTGTTTGTGTGTTGGTTACAGCTTTTTACTGGTGTTTTAGGAATCACAGACTCTTTCCCCTAAACTAGGCCTTGATTTCTATTAACACAAAGACAGTCTGTTGGCAATAGTTGGCAGTGGAATTAAATGGGAATTGATAAACTGTCGTCTACAGCTTCATTAACATTAGTTCTGGTAAATAAAACATTTGAGTTCTTTCCAGATTAAGGTGGTTTTAAGCATATGTTGATCTGATGAATAGAAACAGTGGGAATGTTCCACTAATAAATACATGATTATAAAAAGAACAATAAACTGATTTTTAGTATGGGGAGAAAATCTAACCCATGGTTTCCAACTACATGCACTGAATAACATGAGGAATTTTTGAACTTAAAATAAAAATGCATGAGTAAACCAGATGACTTTTTTGACTGTGTTGTGTCCCTATTACAACAAATTAATAATTATATTGTTCCTGTAGGTTACCCGTGAATGTGATTAATGTTCAGTATTACATATTCTAGTGTGTTTTGGCAATATGGAAATCTGAATGTTTAACAGGAACACAATTTCAAATTGAAGCAATAAATCAGAGTTAGTGGAGTAGGGCCTGCAGGATGCCACGCTCGTGGACAGTCACTGAGAGCAGTATCTTGTCCCACATACTTTTGGCAGCAAGAACCTCTTTATCAGCTGCTGTCTTTCCAGTCACGCTTGTGTTCACGTCTTTGCTACATGCTCTACTGATTACCTTGGAAAAGGGCAATGCTGTAACTGTTCAACTGACCTTTCAGTTTATTTTCTCTTGTGTAATATGAAACATCAGCTAACACAGTCTTAGTCTACTGGTTTTGAGACAATCTGTCGCTACGTTTCTGCAGCTCTCTGCTCAAATGGGATAGAGTTTCTCTGTGGTTATGTTAATTCAAAAAGAGCTCCATCAACTTGCTTCAGATATCATCACAACAGAACAGCAAATTATTATAGCTAAAAGAGGGGCTTTAGTCTACAGTTCATGCATAATAAAGAATACTTAGCAGAGGGATAGTGAAACTGGCTATTAAATGAAGAAATCTTATACCGAAAGTGTTGATCTCATAAACGTGTAAAACTAAATAAACAACGTATACTACTGGTAACTTTGTTTCCTTATATTCTGAGCAATATATAGAACTGTCATTATTTTGAAATTGCTGTTTTATTTAGACTGTTTCCTAATGACAGGGAAACTGTCTTGAGTGCTTGTGCCATTCTGGGAGGTTGTAACACTGTTTTTGGGGCTGGCTGTATGGTGTTTGGGGTTTGGTTTTTTTGGTTTGGTTTTTACCTTGGGGAGTGTGTGTTTTAGTTGTTTTAAAAAAGTAACTATATACCTTTTAAATCATTAGAGGGTAAAAGAAAATGGCTTTCTTGTAGCAAGTGTTGACACTTGTGTATACACTTCGCTCTGGCTGGAATTGGTGTCTCTAAGTAGTTTGCTGGGCTTCTGATGGAAAGAAATTGCTTCTTACTCCTTCTAAACACCAGTAATTTGTTACACTTACACTGCGAGGTGCATCCATGTGTTTCTAATAAATTGAAGTGGGTGATAGATGAACAAACATGCAGGGATATGTGTAAGAGAGCCTCTCAATACTGTGGGGAGGGTTGTTCTTAGGAGTGGGATTGGTTTAGATAAATCACTGGAACAATTATTACTAAATGATTGCATTAAGTTGGCATTTGATACACCTTGTAATCACCCCTGCATTTGGTTCCCAACTGAGAACTGTGTGTGTTTGTTATGAAGCTGATGGCCAAAACATTACAGTTGTCAAATGTTGGTAAAGCTACTAAGTTGCCTTAATGGTTAAAGCAGGGAAGATGCTGCTGATGTCCTGAACTGTGCAGAAAGCAGTGCCAGAACTTCAGTCAGCAGGTGATCTTCTTGCTATAATACTATGGAAGGGTATTTATTAGGCTTCATAACTTATAGGTCTTTATCATCTCTGTTAGAACAGAAGCATCCTCTGCTGGTAGGATGTCAAGAAAAACTGTGATTTCTCTTCTTTTGCCAGTTTTTTGTTATACCCCTATGTACTAGACTGTGTGTTGCTGTTATGGCTTGACTTGCACGTGCAGTGGCACTTTAAGTTAGTTTGGAAAGAGCTGATTCTGAATCAGTCACCTTGTCCTGTATGGATGGTTTTCAACAGAGCGAGTGATTGTGCATTATACACCCCCAAGAAAATATTTCTTAATTTTTATAACACTGCATTTAGTTGGAGATGCAAAAACTACACTATCCCTCCACACACAAATGCTTTACCTATCCATACTGAAATCATGGAACATCCAAAGAGAGTTGAGAGTTAATCATTATCTGCCCAGTAGAGCAGAATTGGAAAAGTTACTTTTGAAGTTTTTGCCTTTCTTGCTCATGTGAGTTCTCTGCTGGATGGTTTTTTACTAGTTGATAATAAAACCCTTCTTTAAAGGGTAGGAATTGCAACATAAAATGGTTTAACTGTGTAAGTTCCTTATTGGAATAACTGTCTCCTCGATTCATTTGAATGACAGTTAATTTTATTACACCTGAAAGGAACTTAATATCATTGGCCAACCTGCAGAATCCTTATTTTTTCAGCTGAAAATGTGTGTTAAATTGCCCCCGACTTGGAAGAGAGGCAAATTACTTATGTAGTGAATAATTTTCTGAATGGAGGAATTAGAACCTCTGGGAAATTCAGATTTAGCTACAGAGAGACTTCTTAAGATCATGATTTCAGAATCATGTAACATCTTTTAACCTGCAGAAAAGCAAAATGAAATGGTAATCTTCTGGATCTCTGTAATCATAAGCCATTACTTTCTGTACTTCTAAGGCATATCTCTCAGAATTGTTCTAACTCTTCAAAGGTTGCATGTGTTCAGATGTTCCTTATCTGTTTAAATGTGTATTAAAAAGATTACCTGAGTGGGATAGGACTCATCTATGCAGAAAGTGCAAGTCAATAATCTACAATTATAAAATTGATATAAGTTAAAAAATACAGTAAATCTGCTGTTCTGATGTAGTCATACCTACCTGAGATCTCCTGTGCCTTTACAAACAATTTTCCTTAAGTGTGATTACTTTGTGTACTACTCTGAAGAGCCACATGAAAAGCTTATAACAGGAGGTGGAGAAAAGAATGAAGCAGAATCCAAGGCTTCTGTTTTGGTTTATTTTCACTAGTGACAAATGAAGTAGAAGAAGCAGCTGCAAACAGGAATTTACCTCTATTGCAAATAGAAACATAAGACTATATCACATAATTCTAGTTCAGCATGGTCTGATGCCTTTGATTTGCTGGACTGCAGAAATTTACTTTAGGAAGAGCCTCATCTATCCTACTTCTGTCTTTCTTCAATCCATCCTCTTCCAAGCAGCTGAATGACAAGTTTGAGGGAATAACTAGCTACAGAGAAAGGGGAAGATGAGAATCAGGGACTCTGCACTGGCTTTGGTGTCAGTGAAAGTGTGGCTGCATCTTTAAAGTGACAGCAGCAATATTAGAAAAGGTAGTTCGGGAACAGCCTCATAAAGCTGTGGACTGTGTTTTTATTTTTAACACTGACATTACTGTAAATGTTTGTATTTGCTGGAAAATGGAGAACTTGGCTACAGAGAGTACCTTACTGGGTGTTTTCTTTCACATCCATTTCCCTTCAGTGTCTGTGGAATTGGGCTTTCCATGTGGTTACCAGATACCCTTATCAACATCTCTCCTATTTGCTTTCATTTTTTGAATAGATTAGAATTAATACTGGGCCAATGTTGTAGAAATAAACTATGACAAAAAAGCTGGTATCAACAAAAAAAATGTATAGGATAAATAGCTACTAAAATCAGCATCATATGCAGAAGAGGGGCTAAAATCACTAATTTTGGTGTTGGCATCACAGGTCTTAAAATAAGCTGAGTGACTGTTCTATAAATTGCAGTAACAGCTTTATAAAAAAGTCTGAGGATGGACATAAAAATGTCTTGAAGTTTTACATCCATCTTGGAGTTCAGAACCAGCCTGTTTAAATGAAGGTATCTTGTTTCCTGCCAAGACCTTTCTGGTTATATTAGTTTCTCTTTGGATTACTGTGACGCCTAAGAAACTAAAACTAATCTGATTAAATATAAAAGTTTAAAATACCACAATACCTCTTTGTTGTTTTACAGGGCAGCCAGAAGGAGTTAGTACCCCTGGCTGCTTGGAAGAATAAAGACCTGAAAGCTTTATGGGGGGCTCTAATTCAGTGTTTTGACTTACCATCAGACTTCTTCAGTGGTCTGCCAGAAGTCTTATTTCACTAAAATAGCTGACTTTGAGGAAGAAGGAGAGGCTTGGCTTTTTGCGTTCTTATTCTCCATGTTGAAGCTTCTAACACATGCCTGAAATTTTTAATGGGATCAATAGTTGAATTAAACCAGTGGTTATAGGAACTGCAGCACCAGGAGTGTTTAGTATATCAGGGCTACCAAATAAATAGAACACTATTTTTTTTGTGTAAAGGCTGTGTAGTTCTGCATCAAACTCTGAGAAGTGTGTACCTCTACTGTAAAAGTTTCAGATCTTTAGGTGTCCATAAGACAGAATATTTGAGGGTGTTCTAGTGATAGAAGTGTGAGGAATAAGTGCTCACCTGAAATGCCAATCTTTGAAGCGACTACTGATTTAATATTGTCTTTAATTGTTCACTATGAAGGTTATTTTATTGGCAAGATACTTGCATTCTGGATAACCATTATACTAATTCATGTTTGATATTTTAATCCTACTTCAATGGAAAGTCAGCCAATTCCTACACTTCTATTGAAAGGCTTTAAACAGAGCTGCATATAAAGCATGGGATTTAAAGCAATGCTGTGTTACAAATTATGGATGTAACAGTAGGAAAAGACTGTTGTGACTGTTTCAAATGATGTTTATGATTACCAGTATTTCACAGGGAAACAGTGGTGGGGAGGGGAGAAATGCTGCAGTAGGAGCATTTGGTGGCAGAAAAGTACTTTGTTTCAGTTTAGGTTGTATGTGTGCTTGAAGAAATTCTAAGACTGGTCTGTCTTTCCAGTTAAGTCTGAAGAAAACACTTAATTTCAGTACTTCAGTTTTAAAAACATTGATATATTAACAGAATTGAGATAAATGGATATGGGACTTGAAAAGCTTGCTTTTTTTGTAAGAACTCTGGGAGCAAGGAATGCACCAAAAGCAGCCCACTCCTTCTGTCTGCACTTGTCAGATGTGTGGTGCTGTACCTGGCTGTTGTAAAGGACTTCATGTACAACCACTTCCAGTTATTACAGACCCTCTGTACCTGAAGTTCTGTAGATCCAACTGTTTCTCTGTTTAGGTTTTTTGTCCTAAAGTAATGGTTGTACTTAAAGTCATACTTGGGTACAGTTTTTACCTGGTAATCCTCTTCAGTATCAACTTTAGTGCCGGGAAATTGAAAAATCTTAAGAGACTTTGCAGTCAGTCATTGAGCTGTGAGAACTTGAAAAGTATGAAGGCAGAAGTCAGCCTTCTGTTGTAACTTTTAGGTCTGGATGCTGTTGTTGACTCTGTTCCCAGGTCCAGAATGTTGAGGTTCTCACCTATGAAATGTGTCCAGGGTCATATGTCATACGAGTATATATGCATAACTGAACGTGACATAATCCCCAGTGTTGAGGGGATCACAAAATCCTGTCTGATCAATATAATCTTTACCTCTCTGGTTTTTAAGACTTGTATGCTATTAGTGAACAAAATAAATGTTTGGAATTGGTTGGCAAAAAATTTTCCTGTCACTTTCTGTGTGTAATCCTGCGACTCTGGCTTGGAAGATTAAAAAAAAAAAAAGTTCAATAAGCTTCTGTAGTGTAGAAATGAATGCTGAAATTTCTGTGAAAGCAAAACCTTAAAGTTCCCTAAATATGGACATGAGCATGTACTTAACTCAGTCCTTTCCTTTAAAGCAACAACAGGCTGCAGTTGCTGCTTTACAAGACCTTTCTACTGTTTTACAAGACTTTCTATGACAAGTAACATTGTTCTGTGTCCAGATGTATTTCATCTCCTGAGATGAGTTTTATAGAGTGGTTCACAGCACAAGTAATTGGTCGATTTTAGAAGTTGGTGGGTTTTTTTTATTAACTTTGAGCAAACTACGATTCTTTATTTGGTAATCTCACGAGATAGTTAAAAAAAAAAACCCAAACAAACCTGGAGGCTTTCCAGATTATAATTTAAAAACAGCTAGGGAGAACATAGTTGTTTCAAAAAATCTTGATTTCTGCAATGATGATGGAACAGTAACATCTGAATTAACTTGGTCTATCACAGTGTGCTTGTGTGCAAATTGAAGGAGCATTCTTAGTGAATGTACATGATGCTGTATTAGCTGTTCAAAATCTGTCCTGTGTAAAAAACTGTTGTAAAAATGTTATATACCCCTGATCAAGAATTATTCTGTTTCCCTTCTTGCCCCCCACCTCCTGCCTTCAAAATAAATTGTTATTGAGCATATAGTCTTGCTCTCCTCTACTGCAAAGTGAGCAGAGGGTGGTCTTTTTTTCACTAATAGTCGTGATCGTTTCACATATTGAATGCCATGGTCTCTTTCTGCCGTGGTCTCTTTGTTTGCTTAAATTCTGAAAGACAAAAATTGAAACAGTGGATGTACTCTTAGTGCCTCTATAACAAGAATACAGAGCATATATTATGTGTATTACTGTCTGTGATTTTTCCCAAAGATACAGAATCATATAATTGCTTTCTGAAAGTCCATTTTCATCCCGCCCACACTCAAATCCTCAATTTCTTTGCTGCTTATTTCCTTGCAATAAGATGAATGGGCTTGGTTCCTCTTTGCTAGGGAGGGCTCACCCTGAGGAAGAGGAGTAGGCCATGGAAAAGGGAGATTATGTGAAGGGTATCAGCCTTTTCTGCACAGAGCTTTCAGTCTTTCTCTTTGCCCTGCTGTTCTTCTCTGGTAATAAATGTATAATTTTCTTCTTCAGCTTTCAAGGGTTTTCGACTGACTTTTTTTTTTTAAAGATACTCATCACTTCTCTCCCTCTTTCCTGAATGTAGGAAATATCACATTCAACCAAAGGTATTCTTAAAACTGTGAAATTGTGTTTTTGGCAAGAATGAGGGGGGGAAAAATTCATTTTAATTAGATAACATTCCACAACACCCTTTCTATTTTACCTGTGTCAAACTCATTACTTCAGTTAGATCTTCTTTGGAGTTACAGCAGTTCTTGCCTCAGCTGCAGTGGAATGAGGTGAAAACAATCCAGGACGTGTATGTGTGGTAGAGAAATAGGGATTTGTAGATGACACTGCAAATATACTTCTTTTATATAATTATTTTCCTTTTTCAAGGAGATATACTTCTTGTGTGTGTGTGTGTGTGTATATATGTATATATATATAATTCTTGTATCATATAACCGACATATTTTAAAGAAAGACTTAATATTGCAATGCTATCCTGGTTTTTGTTTTGTTTTGTTTTTTTTCCCAGGGAAAACCCTTCAATAATAATGGAGTGATGTGACTTCACCAAATGATACATGTTGAGCTTTTGAGGCTATTTGTGACTTACTCTGTTTCTGTATTTAAACTTTATGCAAATATTTGTAGTTGCAGTTGGTTGAAATGTGAGTCAGTCAGCTGAGTTTGTATATGTATATAATAGACTTGTAGTTGGAAATCTGACAAAACGTTCTCCCTCCAGCACTTTAAATAAAATTGATTATCAGAGCAGGAGGAGTTAGTAATGCACTTCTGAGGATTAGAGCCACGAGCAAATGTTAAGGGAATGGTGCGGGTGGATGGGTAAAAAAGTTGAGTATATTTGCTATAGTTTATCCTGGAGACATTTTCAAATCTTGCTCTCTTTAAAGATGAGCATCAGTCTTCATAATAAAAACCTACTGGGAGATTAACCTTGAAAGTATTCATAATACTCTAAATTAATATAGGTAATGCTATTTACTTTAACTAGTAATTAGACACCTTAATCTTCTACTTTGAACTAATTAAGGGCCAGTGCTAAATCAAAATTTTGCAACAAATCACAGAGCTCTGTCTTATGCCCTGACACTGCAAACAGGCAGTTTCTGTTATCCTCTAAGAGAAGTATTATCCCATAGTGCTGGTTTACTTTGTTACTGTTTCTATTTCCTTTTTCAAAATACACTTTTTTTGCTGGGGCTCTTATTAGGTTTCATACCCTTCAGAAGACTCCTCACCATTTATGGAAAACAGAAACACATTTCTAGTTTAACACAGGAGTGTCTTATTTAAAACAAAGAGAAAAAGCTGTACAGGTTGCCTTAATTAAATGCTCAACTGCAGCTTTTAGATGTGCTTCTGCACATAACAGGTCACACTTTAGGAGTCAAAGCTGACTCTTGTCTTTATATTGTACACCTGATGTTACCACGGATTCCAAAACCACACTTTGAGAAAATGTAGCAAGATATGTCAAAACCCTCTAAGCTGGTACTAGCAAAGTTTTATGTTAGAAGTTTACAACATTTCAAGTCCTACTGGTGTAAGTAGGGTATAGTCCAAATAATTACTTGTATGAAACTAATTTTTTTCCAAATGGTTGCTGTGTCGGGGACTGCAGGGTCTTGCTGGTTGTCTCTGTAAAGGTGTTGCCTAATGAACTGCTTTCTGTAAGGGCCAGACTAGTTTGTCCCTACTTATGTGCTGACCTGCAAACTTTTCAGTGTCCTGAGGTTGTCTGTCCATTAAAACTGGCTGTGAGAGACGTAGCAGGGCTATACAGCTCTCCCTGGGAGGCTTGTGTCTGATATTAATAAGATGGAGGAAAAAGTGCTGAGCTGTTCAGAGTGTGAAGTTCTCCTGCTGTGTAGTAATACTGGGATTTCTTGGCTGCCTATCAGGAGTTGGAGTCTTAGATTGAAAGTGCAAACTGTTCCATAAAGTAGAGAAAGTGCCAACAAATGTGAAGATTGCAACTTTGGACTATGTAACAACCATGGAAAAATTGCATGGTTTGTATTTAATGGGTTTTTTTCTATTTCTGTAGACAATGACTCTGATGTTATAGTATTAGGACAGTGTGTCAGTGTGTTTCATTTAATTTTTTTAAATGTTTTTACACTTGTTAATGTAAGAAAGGTGCTTACTAAACTTTCTAAAAAATGTTCTCTATTTTCATTGAAAGGTACTCTCTCTTTTATAACCACTTGAAGAACATTGAGGAATGTGAAGAAGGCCTTGATAAATTTACAAAGAGTTACAAAACCTTTGGAGTTAACCAGCTTCTGGAAGGTGGAATATATTGTAGAGAGTGGGCACCAGGAGCAGAAGCAGTGTTTCTTGCAGGTGACTTCAGTAAGTATTCTCAGGACTATTTCTTCTCCTCTGCACTGTGTTTTACATCAATATCCTCCTCCTTTAAAGACAATTTTGTAGCAGTGATGAAATTCTGACTGTAGAAATGTATGTCATGGCTAAAATGAGTAATATTTTCCTTTATGTTGCAGTAGCCTTTGAAGGTGTGTGTTTCTGTTGTATGATCAGTTTTATACATATTTTTTCTTAATACTCATAAACAATAATTTGTGTCACACTGCATCATGTTGCTACTCTAAGCTGTGTCTAAATTATCAGAAGTTCTTTTTAAGGCTCTATAGTTAGGCTTTTATAAAACTGTATGCAGAGAAGCAAAAATAACAGTGAAATAATTTGTTTTATCTTCTTTTACTGATCAGCAACAGTGTTGTCTAAAGGATCAAGGCCTTCGAGAATTCTCACCCATCCTGAGAGTGTAGGCAAAAGTTCTGCTGGAAAATGTTAGCCTAAAATCAAACCAAAATACTAACGAAAGAGTAGTTATTCTGTTTTGAGGGGAGAAGGAAGGATGTTAGCAGAATGGGAAGGTGGCAGAATTACATGGAGGAATTGCATTGCTTGCTCTGAAAACCAGGAAGACTATTCCCTTTGAATTTGAAACAAAAATAGGAGTTTACTTCTTCTTTGGAAGGCTAAATCCTATTCTGCAAACTCTTAAATAAAAGAGATATCCATCATTGGTCTTAAATCCTGCAATACTAGTTTCTATTTCTTTTGCTTGGGGTTTTGAGCTTTGTTCTGTTTTTCCTTTTCACTTCTCTAGTCTCTCTCTTCAGGGTTAGATGTTAGTCCATCAAGGTACTCGATTTTTTCCTTACTGGTACTTACTGTCTGTGAAACGATTTTGTTCATTTAACTGCATTTCAGAAGCATGCAGTGTTATTTATCCAATTTTGAATTTGCCAAAATACTGACTGGGGGAGCGTTCAATTTATTTATTTATATTACAAAATGGTATATAAATTGCCAGTTTGAGGCAGTTAGTCCTTGTGCTTAAAACCAAAGTTAAATGTTGAGTATTCCTTCTTCCTTTCATCTCCCTGAGGAAACTTGAAAGGACAAACTCTCTATATTTGAGGAAGGAAGTCATGAACTTAAAATTGTATGTATTTAGATAACCTTAAAGTAAGATTAACTACATATGCCATTATTTGTAGTATCTGATGGTACTCTCTAAAGTACTGTGGTTAAATGTCTGTAAAACTGTGTGTAGTAATAAAGAAATAAATCAAATAAAAAGTGGTTTTCAGATCCCTTGTTAAGAAGTTTTTCAATGCTTCATAGCAACCTGCTTTGAAGTTTTGGAAAACCAGTTAGTACTGGTTTTCCCCAATCCCAAGATCAATACATTTATAAACCAAATAAGCAAAAGAAAGCATTGAAATATTTATGCTATGCTTCATTTTCCATATAATGTGTCTGTTTAAATTGTGAGAGTGTCCACTATTTACGCTGATTATTAAAAAAAATTATTATTAAAAAAAAAATCTTCTGTTTTTGATGCAAAAGATGAACAGTAAAGTTAGTGCAACACTGTTTTCAACCATGACCCTGTTTGATATGGTTAACCTAGTGAACAGTAGAGTAGCTTTCCTTGAAGTACTCCTGGTCATTTTATTGGAATAGACATTGATAAAATAGGTTAGTGCAGTACTTGAATTTTAATATTGGAGTCAGATATGTCCTCTGATTCAAAACTGAGTAATGAATCATGTCTAGTTCACCTACTGCTAGATAATAGTGATTTCAGTTATCAATACCAACTGCAAGACAGGTAGATGAGGCTATTTTAAGAGCTTAACTTTATATGTATAAAGATGCAGAAAATTCTCCTCCACTTGGTGCAACCCCACCCATTGCTCAAGGTTTTCCTGTGCTGTGATGGGTGTAGTAGTCTTTAAATTATTCAATGCAGTTGAAGGCTATAATACAGTAGTTTTAAACATGTACTTTCATAGATGGTAATCTTAAAAACCAGACTTGTAATGAAATGTTTAATATTTTAAATAGAGGTTATAACTTATAAATTAGCTTATCAGGTTGGGGGAGGGGGAAGTGTGTGTATACCAGAATACAGTAGCTAAAAACTGGAATGACTTTCTAAACTCTATTTCATTGAAAATATTTGATGTAATACATCATATGAAGCAAAACTTTAGGACTAATAGAGTAGTTTTATCTAGTCACTAATGAAAGGTGTTAGAAGTCAAAAAAACTGAAAAGAAATTCACTTTAATGTGGAAAAACTGTTTCTCCTATATATTAATCGGTGAAGTATAATAATCATAGTAAATAATAATAGTAATAATAAAAATCATAGTAAAGTGTTCATTCCAAAAGGGGACGAAAGTGTACTTGGAAAGCCTGGAGGAATGAAAGATTGTCATTCAACTCAGATGAGCTTTAATAATATTCTGATAACCCCAAGACTTAGATCAGGTTGCTACAGATATGTTTAATTAAAACTGAATCCCTTTAACCTTTATTTAAGTTTTCAAGCAGGTTAAAGACTCAAACTAAATTTATGTTTATATTATATTTAAATTGGATATTGGGTTTGCTTTTAATAATTTATTTTTTTTTTTAATAGAACTTTTTTGCAAGAGAACTGTAGTGGAACCAGAGGGGGGAAAGTTGGAGATCTTGTACCAAGGAATAAACACTGAACTTTAGATGACAGGAGCTCTTTGGGTTTTGAACTATGGTTGTATATAATATGAAAACTGTCCATTCATACTCTGGTTTTGGAGATGGATAGCAGTGGGTTCTCAGTGTTTTCCATAATAGGGTATTATGTGCAAATCTCTTAGATGTATCTCTTTTTGTGTCTTACCATCAAACAAAATATTAGTCCCTGCTATTTCATCTTATGCTTTTGAGAATCAAAAACTGGTAAAAATTATAATGGCAAGTATGGTACAGAGACCTTGAACTTCTTTCAAAATATATAATTAAGCTGATTGTTGATAATAGCTTTTTATGAATTGTGCTTCAGATAAACATGAATAATTTATTTCAGTAATTATATATCCATGAAGCCTTGATCCTGTAAAGTTTCTTGTGAATGACTTTTATGCCTTATAGCAGACAATAAAACTTTGCTATTAAGGTATTTTGACTCAAATAATGGTATTTTTATACTTCATTCTGAGAAACTTGTAATGAACAATAGAAAAATTCTTAGTATCACTGAAACTAGCAGTAGCACACAAATCTATATTTTGATGGGAGAATGGGAAAACATGAATTCAAGAAAAGACTGAGTTGGTTTTGTCTTTTTAAAGCTCCATAACTGGAGAGAAAAAAAAGTATTATATCTGTTGGTATTCTAGTATGATGCTTTACTCTGAGTAGATGAACATCCAAAACCATTAAGATTTGTCAATTAGTACTTTCAGCATCTCAGTAAATCAAGTGTATGAGGCAATTAGTCAGCTGAATTCCCCATACCAGAGGCAGAATCAACATTATGGGTCCCTTAAAAGCTCTCAGTGATAACACTGAATATTTCATCCATGTGCTGTATTGCTGAGGAACGTGGTGACTGCTGGAAATTTATTGCCACTTTACAATTGACTATTTCAAAATAACTCAGAGAACTGCAAGTTTCGAGGCTAACCCAAGGAATTTATTTGGGAATTAGAACACTCAAAATTGTATTTGACCATACAGAGACTCAGTAGGTTATCTATAAACAATACTTTAATTAAGAAAAAAAATTTGAAAGAGTAAGTATGCATATGTTAATTTGGAAGTCAGTATTTGGTATAATATATTGTCATATTTGTGATTTCTGTTCTTTGGTCCTCTTTTTTCTTTTATGTGCCTTGTTACCCTCCTTCCCATCTAACATGAGGGTCTGAAATGTTGATCACTGTAGAATGACTGTTTTTTGCTTCCTCTTTCTTGCACAAGTGGGGGAGGCTTCTGCTGGGAGGGAAGGTGGGCTGACTGGTTTGGGATGGATGTTTATTTATTATTTAAACTCTGACAGGCCTTCTTCAGAGTGAAGAAAGGAGAGCTTAAGCCACCAGCCTTCATAATTTAGATATCTGACAGCTGACTGGAAACTTCATCTCAAATTGTTTTGGGTTTTTTTTTCCCAGACTTTTACCAAAATGGCTTCTAGATACCAGTACAATATCATACTGAACTTCTTACTGCTTCCTTCAAAAATTTTTATAGAAAAATACCTAGATTTGATGAGTTAAGTCAAATAGCAAAACTTCTGTGCCTACAGATGACTGAAGGCGGTAGGCTGGAGTATAAATTGATATTAATATCAGTTTATTATTAACATCCTGTCTGAGAAGTGATGACACTTGTTTTTATGTCAGTGTTTCAGCTGTTTAATGACTTTTTAAGCAGATTATGTTAATGATCTGCTGTTGAGCTGTTGGAAATAAGTCAGTGTGGGAGAAGACCTAATTGGCCACTATTGGAACAGTATAGTGTCCTTGGAGAACCTCTCCATTTATGTTCTGATTTCATATTCTAATAAAGTAGAATAAAGGTATCTTGTTGGGATAGTAGGATTTTGATGTCATTTCCCTTGTCTGAACTTCTGCTTGTCTGATATACTTTCCTCAAGGTCACTGTGTGAATACTTGCTGGATTCTATTCTCTTTAGGCATCTTTCAACTGATCAAAAAGTGGAATGTGGACGTACAATTGCTGTAAGAGATGGGTTTATTTCACTTGAGAATTCAACCTCAGTGTGTGAAGTCTTTTCACTTTTGAAAAAATAGGTACAACATTGCACTGATGTATCAACTCTTAAATGGAAAAAGGCAATGGTTTGGTTAAAATGCAAGAAGTACTCCTTTCCTCTATGAGAAGCAAGAGAAGTATTTAATTTTTGGTGTGAACTCCCAGTTTAAGCCATGAGACTCAGAACTGTATAGCTACATACTTGTCAATATGAAAACAGAATGAGGAGATTGAACAGGAAGTCACTTAAATGATGATTTAACTCTGTATTGCATTTAAGTGTTGCATTTAAATTGAGTTTCATGACAAATGGTAGTACCCAAACCATTATAACCTTGAATTCAGTTCTAGATTAAAGCTCAGTTCATGATTGTTTGGCATGCTAAGGGTGCAGTTCTGAGCAAAAAGTTCCATTGTACCTCGTTGCTGAGATAGAATGTAATGTTTAAATAATTGGTATGATTTGGAAGATGTAGTCACAGAGATGAGAGAAAATGAAAGTATCAGACTATTGAAGATGTTTTCTGTGTTGGATTAAGATGTATCTGGGGCATGAACTATTGCACAAAGCTTTTGTCTTTTTGTGTGGCTTATGGATATTCCATGATGGTGTCCTTTTTTCCTAAGTTCAATTCGAGCTGATTATTTGAACTTCTAGTAATCTTCTCAGCCTTTTTCTGTTTGTAGCTATTGGCAGAGTCTTTGAAGTCTCTGTTCTCAATCGAAAATGTTTCTTTTTGCTTCTTTTTTTTCAGCTTCATAAATCTGTTAATCAGTTGCTGGTTGGTTGGGTTTGTTTTTTCTGTTGTCCCCTAAGGCATTCTGGGCTAAGTTTTGCTGAAAAATCTGAAAACTAAGCAGTAAAACTGAGAAGCCTGAGCCATTTCCTCTTGGAAGGAAGCCTTCGATTTTCAAGGTGTTTTAAGTTCTTTATGCCTCTTGCCTTAATACAAATCAATATTTTCTGTTATAACCTTCCAAAGTGAGTTCCTGTCCAGGGATAAGTAGGACCATCTGGGGCAGATGGTTGTTGCTTTGCATCTCTTCTTAAGTCATGAACCACGGACACTCCATCAGGAAGGATTGTGGCTGGGAACAGGAGGGATTAATAGGAGCATCTGGTATTGCTGGCAGGTGGAGGGGAAAGTTTAAGCAACTTGGGCAGAATTATCAAATCTGCCTGGGGAGAGCAGAGATTTTAAATAGATAGAGAGATGCAACCATTCCCCCTCTGAGGGAGGGAAGAGCCATGGTTTTAATAGCAACCATGAGAATTTTTTTAACAATGTATGAATTCAGTGGGTTTGGTGTAAATAACAAACTCCATATAGATTCCCCAGAGTGAGTTTTATAGAAACTGGGCCTGAGACTTTCTTTGCTGTAACATTTTATTTTGCTCAATGTTAGCAAGTCATGACCTGGCATACTTGGTTCAGTTTGTGCATTGTAGTCAAGAGGTACAGCTCAACTGGGAAGAGTTTCATGAGAAGCAATGAAGATGATCAGATATCTGGGGGGACAAGATTTGAAAGAATTAGGAGTAAATCCCATAAGATGGATCTCGATTATCAGAAATACTAACCAGTTCTTTAAAGCTGTCTTCTTGAAACTTTTTAACATTGTTACATTTTTCATCTTTCTTCTGTTTTCTCGTTTTTGCCTGAAATGTTTATTTCAGACAGTCTAGCTGTTTACAGCTTAAAAATTAACAATTTAACCTTTTTTTCAAGTCACCAAATCCAATGATGTATTCTACATTCTTTTGCCATGCCCCAAAATACATAAATAAATGTATTATAGTGCATAAATACTGTCTATACTTTACAATTTAGACATTCTGTTCAGGAGTATTGCTTTATTGCTAAGGTGTTGTTTGTTTGATGTTGGTCTTTGTAGACGTTAGTAATTTCAGTATTTTTCTTGATTGGAACTTCAGAATAAAACCAAGGACGAGGGCCCATCTAAATCTTACTAATACACAAGCTCTTCTGCTGTTAATCAAGCAACAGTTTAGTAAATACATTCTTTCTGCTAATATGTGCAATTTGTCTGCACTATCCAAATACTTTAATCGTGATAAAAACTATCATCTAAATGGAGTATTGAATTAATTGCATTTGTGTTTTTGAGCACGGGAAATGTTTTATAATCGTAATCTCTTTATTGCTTTTGACATTGCTCTCTACTGTAAAATGAATAGGTACTAGAAGATTTATCTTGCATAGTTAGTTTTGTCACATTGTCTGGCCTGTTTGATTTGTACCTCTCAGCTTTCTTTAAAGACTGGCAGTTCTCAGATTTTAAACAGCTGCATAAGTGTGAGGAGCATCTTGGAAAGCAGCCTAGTCTTTTTCTGAAACTCAAGACATCCATATCTTGTTAGAGAAGATTATCTTTTTGTTGCACAGCAGACAATATTTTTGGTTACTGATGTTTAAGAAAATATACATGTTGATTTGACTGTAACTCCTTCTTGTCTCTACTTCTATTGATTTCTATGGTCCCATGTCCATTTTTTTTTTCATTTGATTGCTTTTAACCTTGACTACCATGTTTAGTTGCGATGTTGTTTTATATGAGCTTAGATTAATACTCTTAAATTGGAGGCTGCTTATTCTTCTTTCACTGAGGTGTGATTTTTGGTTTGGTTTTTTATTACAACAGACCATAGCATGCAAATAAATTACCATGAAGGAAGATTAGCTTGGGTTGCTTTAATGTCTTGTAATACAATTTTCTGTGTCAACTGGTTGCTTTTTAGCTTAGGACTCTATTGCCTTGAACTATGTGGGATAGACATATTCCAAGGCAAAAAAAAAAAAGGTAATTTTCAGACTTAACTTGCTATTTCCTTTTAGAAATGATTTTATTGCCACAGTGTGTCAGTTCAGAAGCAACATATTCACTCTCAGTCATAAGAGTTAACCTTGGGCATGCCTACGAACACACAAGCCCACCTTGGCAGATGTCTGTTCAGTTGGGCGTGTCATAATGACCAACCTTGCCCATGTCCAGTGCTCAGGAAATCCACATGGAACAAAGAATCTTGAATTATGGCATCTAAACTTGCCTCAATAAAAATTTAATGAAAAAGTAATCTTCCTCAAGACTTAAGGCCACACTTCCTGGCTGTGTTGTTATTGTCTGGTTTTCTAGCCATTGCTGCCAAGTTTTGTCTGCAGTTTTCCCTGTATTTGTCCTACTTTATACACTTTTATTTTATACATTAGCTTGTCAAAATAGAGGCAGTGAGCAGTATGTGTGTCTAAGCCTGATCTGCGTACTCAATTTACGGAAGCTATTTTTGCCTACATTTTGTCCACCTCCCCTCTCCATAACCAATATTTGCTCATCAGTTTTTTCCATAGGGGTGTAACAAGTATTTCTGCTGACTTGTTTAGGAGAGGTGAGGTTTTTGTTTTGAAATCTACCTTAAACCTTACTTTTCAGCCACTAGTTTTCATACCACCATGATTTTGTGGTATTAAAATCAATAGGCTTTTTGGGGAAGGAGAAGGTTGTGTTGACTTTGATGAAAGACAAGGAAATAGAAATAATTTAATCATTGTTGAAGTAGAATTGGAATATGGTTTCACAGTGAAACTCTTACACACTTCATTTTACCTCTTTTAAATGGGTGTGATAGTATCAGATATAAAAATATTTGTCTGCTTTTCACTGAAGTGAACTCTGAAAAAGATGGAACATAGTGTTATGCTTTTGAATTGTAACTGGATACATTTTAAGATAAATACTTAATATTATTTCTTATTGCAGATGGCTGGAATCCATTTTCCCATCCATATAAGAAGTTGGAGTATGGGAAGTGGGAGTTGTTCATTCCACCTGGAGAAGATGGTTGTCCTGCTGTGCCCCATGGATCAAAGCTAAAGGTGTTGGTTCTAGACTTACTCTAATTCTTTTAACCCTTCTTACTCAGTTGTACTTTTAGTTTTCTTTTAAGTAACTTTATCTTTTGTTTTAAGAAGCAGAATCAGTTTAACTACTTGTGGTGCAAAGTGACCTCAAGGAGTGAAATATTAAGCATCTCAAAGGGTTAAATTTTTAGGAACAGGCAGGTGACTCAAATGTGGATATAGTGTATTGTGTCATGTTACAGGATGAAAACTATCTACATGTTGATAACTTGAAATATGAAAAGTAATGTGCAGATAAATTCTTTCTATTTTTGTTGCAACTACTTGAGTTTAAGATCACATTCAGATCTCAGTACCTTGACAATTTTTGTGATTCTTTTAGCTATGGCTTTCCAGGTGATCTCTTTGCTTTGCTTTAATGGTACATGCAGATTTGTCAAACTTATGTCTTTTAGGAATTAGGAGCAGTAGACTTAAGTAAGTTAAACTGAATATAACTGTATTTCATGAGTATACATGAGGATAAAATGCTTTCTTCCAGAAAGTAATGGAAAATTTCTTTGAACTGTCAAATGCCACAATTGTTGTGCTTAGTGCAGATGTACATAATGACAACTAGCTATCAGCAGAGTTGATTATTTGTAGGTGAATATTGATTTAAATTGGAGATTTACTTTTTTGCAGTCAGAACTTGAATTCTAGAGGCAGAGGATGCTAATGGGGGACAGTAATGAGTAGTTAAGAAATGTACTGAAATTATCTAAAGATTAGGAAAATCAAGAAACTGGAAGCATTTGTGTAATACTAGTATATTTTCAGGACTCCCATCAACAAAACTAACATATTGAAAAAAATCCTCTTTTTCATGCTGAAAATCAGCTTAGGGAAACAAGAAATCTGTTAAAACAAAAATATGTATAGAAATGCTTACTCAATGTGTGTGCTTATCTCTGCTTTTTGTTATGGCTTATGAAATCATCCCAGTAATAAATAGGGATAAATTGAAATTTAGGAATAATCATTCAAGGATGAGAAAGCTGTTTTTATTTTATGGAGCAGGAAAGAAAACAGTTGTCTTCAGCTCAGAAGTGCAGTGATTATGCAGTAATGTGTGAGAGTGCAGAATGGTTATTTAATATTTTCCATGCTTTTGAGATATAAGTAGGCTAGATTTCTTTCATTGTTGCTCAATTTACCCTCTATATTTTATCTACAAGACTATTGACCTCATCTACTGTAGAATATCCTGTGCTCTGTGTAGAGATAAGAGATGTGAGTGATAAGTGTTGATAATTATTAACATAACAGAATAAACCATAGATTCTTAAATGCATTTGGAGCAACTTGAGATTACTTTGTTGTCTTTCTTCCTATATAATCACTGGTCATATCACCTATTTTTGAAGTATAGGTCTTAATAGTACTTTTTCCCTATTCAGCATTTTCTTTGAAATATAAACTCCATGAAGCAAAGATTGCATTGTACATAATTTGTTTAGTATGCAGAATTTTTGACTACTGATTGCCCTTGGTGCTGATACCCTAGTAAGATGAATTCCTGTGGCTCTGAAGCCTTCTGAAAAAGCTGTAAAACACCTGCTACAAGAGTAGAATGGGAGTTGGGTGTGGTTTTTTTTGTTTGGTTTTGTTGTTATTTTTTGTTTGTTTGTTTTTTGATTTTTTTTTTTAATTTTTAGGCTTTTTTTTACTCTGCCACTTTAATTGTGTTTCTCTGTGGTCAGTTTTAAACAGATGTGTGATTGTCACTGATGCTCAAAATACATGATCATCCAACAGGCTCGTGAAGCAGGACTGGAAATAGGTTTGCTTTTGAGTATATTCCTTAGGGAAAAAAAACCAAAACAAATCCAAAGATTTAGAAACTTGATTCACAGTTGTACATGGTCATAATTGATACCTTTATCTACAGGAAACTACTCCCAGTCTCATCTGTAACTTTGCTAATAATCTTTCATGACAATTTTTGTTCTGTGGTGCCTGTACAACTGGATCTAACACATCACGACGTGTACTTGTGATGTAATTAGATGATACAAACAGAAACTCCAGTTAACATCATTCAAAAATGTTTTTTCTGTCACAAAACCTGGAATGATGTTGGAATATTCACATGGTAGGCGGGTACCTTACACTCATGCTACAGCTGATCATCTTATTCTCTCTCATTCCACTAATGGGTTCAGAAAATTACTTTTTTGTAAGTTTTCTTTGAACTGTTAGATCACGATCATTCATAAACTTATGTATTTTTGGCAACATGAGGGCTTGTGTGTTAGAGCATAATTTTGCAGTCCTTTGTTCACAGAGAAGCTGAGAATATTGGGTTGTCTGCAGATGGAAATTGCTATGCAGATTGCAGAGGTAATGTTTAAATCCACAGGCACTCATGTCTGCGCTGAACTAGGCAACAGAAACTCTTTTTGGTAAGGAAAGTAATCCCTGTTTTCCTTTACTAAAGAAGCTTAAGGGAATTGCAGGTTTTGCAGTTTCTTTTACCAATACGATTTTAAATACTTAAGTTAAAATGGTCAGCTTGAGAGATTTATGTGGTGATTAATCTGTTATGAGGGGAAAGTCTCCTCCAGAAGGTCTTTAGCTTCTGTCTACACTGTTTTCATCCTCAGTTCTACACAAGTGAATGCCAGGTTCTGAAATAGTAATAAGGTCACTCCTTTTAAATAAGTAATATCTAAACCAGAATGGGAAAAGGATGGAGTGTAGCTGGTGACACTAATTTAGATCAGGTCACAAAATATTTTTGTGGGAAAATAAGTGAGGAGCAGAGGTCAAGCATTTGCCTGTTTTCAATAGTAGTAGACTGCCTACTGTAGCTCTTAAGGCAGTCTTCTCATAATAAATACAAACATTAAAAAAATGAGTCATTAAAAAACCTGCTGTAAGTCTTCTGACAGTTTTCAGTTTGAAGAGATGGATGCTTAAGACAGTTGAGTGACTCCCTTGTGGATTATGACACCCATCTACAAAATAAGGTTACCTACTAGAAAAGGACTTTTTTTTTTTCCTTCTCTTGTGGATCAATTGGGAACTCAGAATGGGTTAAGTGAACAAATATAGTTGCTGTTGTGGTTCTGTGGTGTTTGCTTTTAAACTTCTGGCAGATGTCAGAGGCTGAGCACAGATTAAAGCCCCAAACCAAACTTTATGCTTTAATAAAGGAACCCTCTTTACCTCTCTTTATTTGTAATAGGGTAGGTTGAAAGATGTTTTCCTTAAATGTTAGGATGTTTGTCATTGTGCAGTGATGGCAGTTGGGGTGCAAGTGTGCTTATCTTCTTTCATGGTCGAAAATGACTGAATCTTTTTCTTCATTGTTGGTGTTCTTAATGACTTTTTTACAAGATACAGCAAGGTTTTAGAAAAATTAACATGGATAGACTTCTATAGCAAGTCCTGTCGTGTGTTGTCATACGTATGCAGGAGTTTAATCAGTGATTCACTTTGTTCTTTTACTGTTTATTTCTGAATGATTTTTCCAATTGCTTAAAAGTACCTGTAAATTAACTGTAGTTGGCAAGATCCTAATTTTAAAATAGTCAGTGGAGCTTAGGGGTGGGGGTAGCATCAGTAAAAATCGAGATCTTAGTATCTGCAGTGGGGAATTTGTTTAATATTATTTATAAGAATGCCAAGGAACAAAATAGAAAATGCAGAACAATTAGCAAATTGAATCTTAGATGAAAATAATTTCCAAATTCATGGCTCATGATCAAGTTCTAAAATATGTTTTCACAGTTAAATAAGAAGAGATGGCAAGACTAGTACTTGAAATATATTGACAATTATGATTGAGCTACCTGCTGCCCTGGAACATTGAATAGGAATAGATGTGTACTAAGTTTTCTTTTGTGAACTGAAGAGGATATACTAAACCAATTTGAATTATTCAATTTTTTAGTAATGACATTATTGATAACAAGAATTTTATATGCTAATAAACTCATCTGGCGCGTTATCTGACAATATACTGGGTAGGTGCACAAAACTCTGTATTGCAACTAAACATCACATGTATTCATGAAACCTAGTTCAGTGTGATTCTGGCTTATTTCTGATATGAAGGTTAAGAGTCAGGATGGCTGACATGCCTCCATAATGCAACTTTTGCCAAGAACCAGGTAAAGATTAGGAAATTGTCTGTAAAATATCAGTGACTAAGTTTGTTGGGTTTTTTATTGCATTTTTGAACCCCTATGAGTTTTATGAGAAAGCTACCCTTTTGTAGTTAACATTTATCTAATTGATAGATTAAAAAAAAAAAACAAAACCAACAAACAAACAAAAAACCCCCCCAAAACCAAACAAACCCCAAAAAAACCAAAACCCCACCCCTGTTTTATAGTTAATTTTGTTAATTTTTGTTGGTTTTTTAACAGATAATTTCTGTGTACCATTGTAGCCTGCATCATTTCTCTATGTATGCTGACAGAACTAATAACATATACAGCTCAGGAAACAAATAACATATGTTTTCTCCTGGAAAGGTCATTCAGAAAATGGTAGAAACGTTTTTAAAAACTCTGAATTCCATTATTTACTAAGTCTGTATGCTTTTCTTCTTC
The DNA here is from genome assembly GCF_003945725.1 of Corapipo altera. Classification (NCBI taxonomy): domain Eukaryota; kingdom Metazoa; phylum Chordata; class Aves; order Passeriformes; family Pipridae; genus Corapipo; species Corapipo altera. The sequence goes on along the minus strand of NW_020884934.1, from coordinate 305,337 downwards.
ACACACATCTGTGTATGTATCCATATCTATGTATTTAAATGGTGAAGTTTATAATTTTTTTGTGGGAGTATCTTGTACTGTAGTGAGGTGATTAGACTTTACATCTTGTGCACTTCTTAACATTCTTCTACTGATATTTCACTCTTACATCTGTAAGAGGTTTCAGTGACTGCTGAACAGTACTTATAGTGCCAAGTTCAATACAAAATTGAGGCAGGCACATACAAGAGTCACAATTTTTTTCATCAGTTTGTACAGAATGTTTGAAAAGTTCACTATTACTGGGTTTAAGTTTTCCAGTCCAAACATGTTACACTTGTTAATATTCAAGTGGGCAAAGGAGGAACTTTGAGTCAGAACACTAACAGTTTATTAATCATGATTAAAAGTATCTAAAAATACATTTGTGTTCAGGAGGTGCTGGGTAGAGGAAAGTTAGTTGCGAAGAATATTTTAAAAACTTAATCCTTCCAGTTTTTATGACTGTAAGCTATACTTTGTAGTAGATTGCATGCTCTGTCTAGCTTGTAAACCTTGAAAAGAAATCAAGTATAGTGAGCAGGTAGGTTAATCAGTGTCAGGGAACCACTGTTAGTAAAATTCATCAAGTGTAATTACTGTCACTGATGAAATAGATGGTGTTGCAGCTGACCCTCCTGATCAGGAGGTCCAGCAGTAAAATATCAGACCAGCATTGAGTTCAGGCCTCATGCACTTCAAGCAGTCTGCAGTCAAAGGTGTTTTTAATGAGTGTGAAAACCCAGGAAAGTTTTTAATAATGCGATAACAGGCTGGTGGTTAAGATGCTAGGTGTAAAAGTGTTAAAGATGTGGTGGGCTTTCAGTAACATAAGATGCAAATAGAAACATGGAATACTGGGTTGGAAGGGACCTCAAGGATCATCTGGTGCCACCTTTCTTGGGAAGAGCGTGGTCTAGTCATGATGGCTCAGCATCCTGTCCAGCACTGGGGAATCCAGCACTTCCCTGGGGAGATTGTTCTCATTGTGAAATAGGTTATGTACAGTTAGACAGCTTTTGCAAAGGGAGCCTCAGGTACCCTGAGCAGAGATACTAAACTTGATTTCAATGGGAAGCTTCCTGATAAAGTGTTTGCTGCTTCCTTTCATGCACAAAGATAAACACTTCTGATTGGTCTGGTTTTCGCCTTAGCTGGGGGGTAACGGGAATAGCCTCGCTCGATTTGTTAAGTTCTGTATAACTTAAATTTCATGTCTTAAATGGTGTGTAGGGTGCAAATTTAAAAAAAATTCCAGGTCTGCAAAGTTGAACAGGGAATGAAACAAGTGTTCTGCAGCATCATGGTGTATAACCTACGTGCAAGAAGCAGCAGACATGGCATTCCTGGGATTTTGAACTTTGTGAAACAGGTCTAAAGTCATCAACATATGTGTTTCTAGATAACAACAGTGCTGAATGGAAGTAAAACATTTGCTAAATCAGTGGCAATATTCATGTTTCATTGCTTGATTGTGAACCATGACTCTTCAGCAAGTTGTTGTGGGCTTTTCTGGGTTACAGATTGGGTTTCCTAGCAGGAAGAGTTGTGAACTCATTGGGAGGTAAATGGTCTCTTGACATTGCCTGTTTGGATTTAGTAAACAATGTGCAACTACTCGTGGACTCATAGGAGAGGTTGTAGGAGCAATGAACCATTGTAAAGCAGTGGACTGTTGCTCTTTGGAGCCTTTTTAGCAGACTGAGCTCAGCACTTTTAAATATTCTTGTTCAGTTGTTTTGGCAGGCTCAGTTCTCCTGTGACTTGAAGGTTGCACAATTCTATTGTGTTGCAATTTTTGTATTTGGAAATACTTTGTTTTTAGTTCATCCATACAGAAGAGTAATTGTTTCAATTGCTATTAGGTGTATGTTAAAGCAAAATGTGGGGGTTTTTTTGAGGAAAAGGTGGAGAGATCTTAAAGAAGAAGAGGTCTTGAAATGGAATTTGAGAGTCTATATGAGGTATATATAGACATGTCTGTGATTCTTGTGGGAATTGGTTTTGTTTTGAGGATATGGCCAGTAATTAGGTAAAGCTCCTGCCTGACATTCTCTTCAGTGTGACTTACTGGCAAGTACTTCCTGACTTTCAGCTGTATTTGTGTCTGATGTTCAGAGAAGACTATAGGTCAAGGAGAAAGTGGAAGATAAACTTTGGTATTCTAGTGGACTTACTCCAGACCTTGGATGCCCGAGTCTTGCCAGATGGAATTCATATTGGCAACACAGCCAACACTGGAGCTGTTTGAGGGGGACTCCTCTGAGGCATTGTGATAAAATGTTCTAGGTATGCTACTTTAGAGTATTGAAAAGCAGTTGAGGTAAAACACTTAACAATGTGTGGGGAGAATCAGGTGAGCTCAGCATGGAGGAAACACATCACCATTCACTGCACTTTTTTATTATCCAGCAAAGAGAGTGTGACCTAAGGTCTCCTGAATTGTTGGACAAGGAGACAACAGCAACGGGAGGGAGAGGACAGGGGAAGGACCATTGGGGGCTGTAGACTACCCCAGTTCATAAGGCACTGTGGGAGTATGTGACAGGAAGCAGAGGTGTTGAGCATGACCTGCCTCATCTCCAAAAGATGTTTCACTGTCAGTTTGAAACAACTGTGAATGGAGAATCAAAAAGTAAACCCACCATGCCACAAGCACCCAGTTGCAAGGTGCATTATGCAGCACTTGTCCTTTTTACAAATTCTTGATAGCTGTGAGGATGAGTGGGTGCTTGGGTACCCCTGTTACATACTTCCTCAGCTTCTTCTCTGCTTGACATGGCTTGAAGCAACTCTAATAATTTACACTTATTATGTGTTAATGTGCTTCATTATGGTTGCTTTTCAAACCATGCTTTTGTACCCCAAGCATCTTAATTAAGGGGCTAACATAATACATGTAGGAATGTGTTTATATCATACCTACAGATTTTAATAGTATTTGAACTACACCACTGTTGTTATGGTAACTTGATTCTGGTTAAGTCATAGTGGCAGAAAAAGTATTTTTTGAACTGTGTTTTAGAGATTCCAGTTTTCCTTTGATTTATTGATTTTTATTTTGGAAAAAGTTTTCAAAATTTGGATTCTAGACTGAAAGTAAAGTTTGAGTGCTACCCCTCAGCGCAAATGTGTGTTATTCCTTCGTAAAAAATAAACCAGTTGTCCCTCATACCTCATGATGCTGCCTCTGTGTAACTAACACTTACAAATCCATGTACCTGGATGATTAAGTGAAGCATTGTCCCTGCACTTGTGCCTGTTAAAATCAATTGGGAATGTTTCTGTGTGATGCTGCTTTCATTTTTAACAACTCTCCTATGGTTTCCTGGATTTTAACAGTTTGATTTTCCTATGTTGTTTTTATCTCTCTCTGTATAGATATTTTGTAATACTGGGTCACTGGCTTCATCTTTTGAGTTAGTTTTATATTCAAACAGATAATACAGTGTTTCTTGGTTGTTTTTTTTTTTTGGTTACTTTTTACTAATTTTTCTCAGTTTTCTAAGAGAAACATGGAAATAAAAAAAAAGAGCAAAGGCTTTCCATTTTAATCTGATCTAGTAAACTAGGTAAACATGTTCATAAGTTCTTGAAAGCAATAGAAATACTTAAATCACAAATGGAGCTATATCTCCCTCTTTTGGAAAGTCAAGGCATAACTTTGTTACTTGGCTTAGAAGATAGGCTTTTGCCTCTTTCATATCTTGATTGTACTTTATTTTTAATTTGTTTTCTTTCCCTGGGGGAGAAGGCAAGCTGAAAGAAGGGGGAATTGTGAACAAATATTTAATATCCCTAATAAGTTTAGATTATGAAAGCTGATGTCATGATATATTTACAGAAAAATAGTTTGCACAGCAAATAAATCTCTCTCCAGTGATTTCTGAACTACACAAATTCATCTGCAGAACTTTGTTAAACATTTAAACCAACTCAAAAGCACTATTTTGTGTCTGATAACTAAGGAGTATTTTTTCAATATTTGATGCTTGCCCCTTTAGCTGATTTAATTGCCAGAAAATTGCTTGGAAGAAAAAGAACAAACCAGACAACTTTGTATCAGCTGACTTAGTTTTGACAGTAACTGTAAATTGATAAGGAAAATAAAACTGGAGAAAGGGAGACTGAATAATGTGCCTGGTGTTTTATTACTTTTCCTTTCTGGTGTAACTGATTTTGCAATTTAGGAAGGAGAACAGCCTGGAAGAGGCAACATGCTGTCCATTCTTTGCAAAACTTAATTTCAAGGTTTGTACTCAATTCACTGTTAGGAAATAACTTCAGTGACTGCGAGCACCTTGACAGATACTCTTGATTTCTTGGTTGTTGGGAACGGTAGGAATGGAGTATGGTAAAGTTTTTCAAGAGGAAATTGAGTTCTGGAAGATCTCCCATTTACCATGTGTCTTGCCCCACCAGTTTGGGTGGAGGGTCCATTTGGAAAGGTACTCCTGACTAGGGGAAGCTGAAGTGTTGAACAGCTTCTGATTCCTTTTCCTCCTTGCTGCCTCCCCCGAGCTTTGTTAGGAAGGGCTGTACAGTAGCAAGAGGAGCGAGGCACTAGTGATGCTGTGTTTGCTTCTTCATTCCTTGCCTTCTATTTCTCTCTCTTCTATTTTAGAGAGAGAAATGTTTTATCTGGTCTCTAAAAATCTGTCAGGTAGAGTGAGACAATTACAGAATAATGCTCTCAACAGTGCTGTTAGATCCCAATTTTTTTTCAGGCTTTTGTATTTTTATCTACACTTTCTTTGAAGCGAACTGTCAGCCAAGAAACTTTAAATTCTTGCCCTGGGTTCTGCAGCAGGTTGCATTGCATTAGCAGAATGTGTTCTGCTGTGGTGCCATGTTTTAAGAGCCAGACATACCACCTAGACTGTAGTGCTTCTCTCCCAAACCAGTGCTGACCTGTAGGAAGAGACTGGTAATAGTTGCCCTCTTCCACCTTCTGTGTGTGTGAGGAGGGTGGGGTGGTGATGTGATTTCAGCTGCTCTTGTAAATGGACTCAATTTACATCATCCACTGGCAAAAGCTTGTCAGAACTGTGTGTTGTATCCTAGGGGCTAAACTCAGGATTGGGTTTGCTTTGTGGAAGAAAAGGTGATGGCTGAGGTGTGCAGGGAAAGGCACTTTCAGCTGATGGATTGTAGCAAGGTGGGGATTGTTCTCTTCTCTCGGGTAACAAGTGACAGGATGAGAGGAAATCCCCAAGTTAAGTTGGAGACACGTGAATTTGATATTAGGAAAAAGTTGGGTGGTCAGGCATCGGAACAAGCTGCCCGGGGAAGTGAGGGAATTGCCATCCCTGTAAGTGTTCTAGAAAACATGTGGATATGGCAGCTGGGGACGTGATTTAGTGGTAAACACAGTGATGCTGGACTCAGTGATCTTTTCCAACCTAAACAATTCTGTGATTCTCTGTTTCTGTAGCAACTTGAGGGAGTTGAGAAAAGGATCAACAATTTTAAGAAAAAAATAAATGATCTTACAGTAGGATTGTATCAGTGTCTAGAATGCAGGAGCTATCTTTGAAACTCAACAGCATTTATAAAATAAAATTTAAGACCAGGTTTTCTTACAGCAGCAATGTGTCTGAAGTATATTGGGTCAGAATCTTTTGTATTCTTGTAAATTATTAGTGCTTTCTCTTGTTTACCCTATTTCTGCAAAAGTCAAAATGTAGTCTTTATTTGTCTACAGTGCACATTATAGTAAAAACCATCTTTGTGTACAAGTAGTGGTTTTCGTTTTCCTTGCACTAATAGAAGAACCGAGGGAGGGAAATACCATGATATTAAATTTCTACTACATTTCATGCAGTAGAAAAATTTGGTTATGTTGTTATGGCACCTAACAAACTTCCTGGAGAGTCTCTTAACAGCTTATCCTGTCCACCTTTTAGATTTAGGGCTGAACTTGCTTTTAAATCAGATGTATATTACTGAGATGAGGTGGTGTTTCCACCTGTACTCCTGTGGCTTTCGAATTTGGATAATCTTGTCTCAGAAATGAATAGATCTGAAGCTAATGAAATGCTATAGATTGTAAAATACTGAAATAATAGCTTATTGCCCTTATATAAATAACAAGTCACTGACATTTCCATATTTATATTAAAGCTAGTCCATTCTCTCATTATATTAGCTATTGTTGGTTTGATGGCTGATTTAATTTCATCGTTGTATTAAAAGCCACATACACCAACAATAATTTCAACTGCTTTCAAGCTATTAAAGTAATGAAATAATAATACAGTGTTTCAGAGCAGTTTATTGGCTTGCATATATTCCAGTTATCTAGTTATCAGTTCCTCATTTTCCTTTCCTCAACTTGAGTATAAATGACAAACCACTGTATAACAAATTTCTCAAACAGCAGAAATATGTTTAAACTCTTTATTCTTTTGTCTTAAAAAAAACCAAAAGCAAAACAAGAACAAACCCACCAGTTGATAGTGGTAAATGAAAATAGGTATCTGAAAAATAAGGAATAATCAAGGCAACAGGGCTTTTTATTTCTATTGTTTGACCCTATATTCTAGTCAGTGGAAACAGAGGCAGACACCTTATGGGAGTACACATCATAATCAAATAAATTGCTCATGTATGGAATTGAAGTCTGCTTTAAATGCAGGAACTGACAACTAAAGGAATGGTAGCTGAGCCATAGAAATTGCCCAATCTTTTGTGTAACTGTCACTTGAATTATTCTCTCATCCTGTTCTGAAGATCTGTGTATGTGTAGACTGGAAGCTGAGGTAGCCAAATGGAGCTGATGTGAAGATGAAGGTAGGCAAACACAAAAAGAAAAAAGGGTTATTCATAGACATTTGAATTTTAAATGCAGTTTAAATGCAGTGGTTTGTGGCCTGTTTCTGCACAGTTTCATCTGTGAAAACAGCAATGTCTCTCTGTCATTTATAGCATGGCCATATTAAGCTCCATTTTACACATGGGCTTACTTTTTATCTACATTTGTGAGAGAACTTTTAAAGTGTTGCAAAACTTTCAGACTGATATCATTGTAGATAGTGTAAGAAAAAATGTGTGACTTCTGTTTATAAATAGCCAGCAAATTTCCCTGAGTCACAGTAAGTTGAAAGTTACCTGGCTGTAAGTGCAGAGTTTTCCTTTAAATGCCCTGAGACATCCAGAAGGGGTTGTCAGATATACTAGAGATGATATGGAAGACCTGTGCTGTTTTGGAAGGGCAGAATAGTGGGATACCCAAGAGTCTCAAATGTCAGAAAACTCAAGGCCCCTGAATCTTGCTTGTTCTGCATTGGCAGCACCATTACATTAAATGGAGCCTATTTCAACTTCTGAATTGCTCCAAATGTGTTATTGCCTTTTTCTTTATGGCACTGGACTGTCCTCAGAGTGATGTTTTCCCCTTAACTGTAATAAACTCCTTCTGAGAGTTTTAAAGATCATCCAAACAGACCCATAACCTCTATGCTTAGTTTTATCCCACAGCTAACTCTCCATTTCATGAGTTTCCTGTACTCTTGTGGACAATGTTACTTTTATACTAATGTTCTTTTGAGATTTAGGTCCTGCCTTGTCTTTCAGCAGTCCAGCATTTGGATAATTTTTGCACACCAGTTTTTACATACCTTCAAAACCAGTCTTTGTAGGTTATGGATTTCCTTTTACTACAACCATGCATTTGTTTTTCTACTGATTTTTATTCTGATCAGAAAGTTTTTACTTCAAAATTAATCACTGAAGTAGCACTGAAGCCTTAAACCTCAGGTTACCAATACATGTTTTTACTATCTTGGGTGTATTCATCTACAAAATCTACTGCTCTAATTACAGTGGGTTTGGATGCTAAACTTCAAGTGGGCTAAACACTTCAGATAGAAATTTTGAAAATACACCCAACATCTCTATAATGGAAAATGAATACAAACCATACATTTTTAACCTTTACATACAAAAGATGTGCAGCTTCAGGTGAAGATCTTCACTCTTGTTTTACAGTTGGGCTTATATAAATTGTATATCTGTACCATGTCCACTTTTAGAGCAAATTGACTTTTTAATGTCCAGTTTTGAAGGATGCTTTCATTCTGTCTTTCTGACACTTACTTGTAGGAGAGCATTTATTTACATGTATTTATATTTCACTTGGAAGCCAAAATCATATGACTTTCAATGGTCTCATCAAAGATTTTGCATTTTTACAAATTATCTGAATGTATTTACCACCAGAGGAGGGGGAAAAAACCCAAAACTACTCAGGGTGAACCATTTGTAGAGTTGAGGTAGGCAAATTCGGCATCACTAACTTTGAATCTTCTACATTATTTTATTAGAAATTTCTGCTGGGTGAGACACCTTGGAGATTGGGCAAGTTGGGGAAAGACTTTTTAATAGAGTTTTGAACAGGGACTGGCTGTTTTAAGAGACTTCCTTCTATACACACAAAAAAATAACCATTATGTTGTCCTCCTATTATGCAGTTTGACAGGAAAATACTACTTTATCTTATGTTTCAGACAAAGAGATGTTTAATGTAGATGGTGGCCAGTTCTTTACATCTGTCATTTGTAAATGTAACACTTCTTGAGATACAGATTTCTTTCTTCTTAACCAGTTTGGGGTATTTTTAACAGTTTAAACAAACAGTAGTCTTTGTATCAAATGGTGTGGTGTGCCTCCTCATATACCTTAAGGAAAGAACAAAGACATAGCTCTTGAAAATGAAGTAGGTAAATCCCAAGGCCAGTTTGAAGAAGCCAATTTAACGAACATCATAATGTTATATATGTTCTTTAGAGAACATTTTCTTGAGTTAATTGGAAAATGTAAAGTCACCTATAAAGTGTTGATGGACTAAATGGTAGCTACCTTAAGCTGAAACTTCTCTGAAATTGGTTTTACTCAGTCCAGACTGATTTGGAGCAAAAATACAGTATCTATTAAGTACACTTATAGGTACTTTGTCAAAAGGGCTGTGTAGTGACTATATTCAGTATTCTTTATACATACAAAACTCATAGCAGCACGTGCAGAGTATACATGGCAGATACTTTTTATGTCTGAACACTGTAGAGAATGGACCACAAGTAATAGTTTGGGGTGAGTGGAGCAAGAGGTTTTATCTGTCTTGGTTTTGTATGTGTTTTATATTATTACTCCTTTTAGTACAACAATTATTTCAAGAAATGCCAAAGCAAATATGGGAATGAAAGCTGTTGGGGTGTTTTCATTAGTGTTATTTTTGTCAGTCTTGGGCCAAATTACTCTTTGTTTTGTGGCATCATTCAGCTTTTTGCAGTTTGTTTTTTGTTTGGTTGTTTTTCCTCATGTGTCAACCAGGCATGATTGTGTGGGGTTTCTGTCCCAATAATCTCTAGAAAATATTATTTGAAGTCTTTCTATTTATAGCTTATAGATCAACATTCTACAGTATCAGGAGAGAAGAATAAGTTGATTGAGTGCAGAGCTTGGTAATTAAACCTAGGAGTGATTCTGTAAATGAGATTCACATAAAATTAAGAAAAGTGTTAAGCAAGCATAGGAATCAAGAATTGAATTTATCTGGGATCACTTGATAGAAGTTTAAGAATACTGTGTTGATTATGCTTCTGTAAACCAGACACTGAAATGATTCAACTTTACCAGCTTTAGTGTTGTAAAGATTCCTTTTCTGTGTTAGTGATGTTCCTTTTGACTCTACTTTCTCTGTGCACAGCCCATGATGTTCAAAACTTACAGCAACACATAAGCAAAACTGAGGTTTCTACTGTTGTAGTGAGGTTAATCTACAACCATGGCTGGATATATCTGAAAAATATTTAAGACCTCCTACAATGTGAAGAAGGCAACAAATTTGTTTAGTGATTTATTTTTTTTTTCTTTCTGATATTGGCATGGTTAAATTTTGTGGCTTCTATTGTTGGATAAATATATCCTTTTCCTTTAAACAATGGAAGTTTTCTTATCTTCACGTAATAGAACTGAAAGTAAAGTCTTAAAATAAATGAACCCCAAAATTTAGATTGTGAGCCTTAAAATAGAGCAGACTCCAAAGGCTTATACTATTGAAGTGTGTAAACCCAACTCTGAGAGTGGTAGATTTCCACCACCAGTTAATGTATTGACATTGTTACTGTCATAATATATGACAAATAAATGTTTGTCTTTTCTTCTTGGAAGTTTTAGTTCTAGCTATTAAAATTCTGACTGTGAAAGTTGATAGAAACTTGTATGAGTCCCTATAAGTCTCTCAGTTCCTGAAAAATCCAACCATTAAACTTCACTTTGTAGATGTTTCGAATGGAAGCAAAGCTAGAACTTCAACAAAATGACTCCTGGAAAGCTGGTAAATCAAATGCACTGATGCCTCAAAGTGAGGGAAAGTGTGGTCAATTTGAGCTGAGTGACTACAGAGCAACAGAAGTTCTTATACGTTGTCAGAAGGATGGGATACAGAACTATGGTTATTTAACATGTGCAGCATAACTCTAGAAGTGTGAGTTTAAAAAGTGAGATAACTGGCTGCTCGTTGAAATGGATTTATAATCTCTCTTTTTCTTAACTGTTTTTCTTTGCTTAATGGTTTAAATTAAAGACAATGCATGACTGGGTTTTGTATATCATAATAAATAAACTTTACCCCCCTCCAGGATCATTTTTGGATTAAAGTAGTACTGCATCTAATTAAATAATGTTCTGAATGTAGATAAATTACTTCATATTTCTTAAGTGGTGCCCACCCCTCATAAGCCTGTCAAGTATAAATTGCCCTAAAATATTAAAAAGGATTGCCAACATGAATAATTAGTTATGGGTTTTATATTCAGTAATCATCTTACTTCTGTGATGGGTAAATCAGGAGAAAATAATAAAAGAAGCAATAACATCATCAGAAGTATGTTATCAGAAAGAGGAGATAAGCTTTATTATTTTAAGAGTAACTTGCAAATTGTCAATGCTATCAGCAAGAAAGATCCTAATAGTGCTGACATAATATGCAGAAATACTCTTTGGACCAGCTTTTCTAGCACAGTTACCAGAAGAAATTTTCCATGCAACTGTACAGTGTTTTCAATAACTTCCTCAGCTTTTTCTGATGAGATGGTTAACCTCAATTACTCCTTCCTATAAGACCTGTTCTGGATTGGAGTTGTTGTAATAGTACGTACTGAGACACAGCAATCCTACTTCCTTGCCTTACTCTATCAGCTTCCATCAACTTTCTGCATATTTTCCTCCTTGTTGGTTTAGATGACCTTAAAAAGGTCTCCTCCAACTGACCTATTCCATGATACTGTGATTCTACTTTCTTCTGTGGTTAGGTTAAGGATACAGATTATCAAAACAATGAAAGACACTTGCCAGAGGCGAAAATGCAATTCTTTGATAATTCTGCTTTTCCAGACTATGTGTTAGGAATTGGGAGCAAAGAAAACACACTTTCTCTTTAAAAACCCAGCTATCGATTTCTTAACAAAAACAGAATTAAGAATTCCAGGACTTCACTTGCTTGTACATTTTTAGGTTGTAAATTTGCAAGCCTTCTGTGTTACTGTTATAATGGCAGCCAAGATACCAAGCAAAACCAGAGTGGTGCTGTTCCTTCTGCACTGAGGAGAGGGGAGGTGAGGTGAGGTGAAGGGAAGTGAGAGAGGTGGAGCAGGATTCTGCATCTCAAGAAGAAAGGTATGACAACAATTGGCTTCATAGGATAACTGTTTCAATTAGATGGAATGAGAAGAAGTCACCTTCAAATGCTTGGCTGTCTGCATTAATGTGGCATCAGACAGTGCCCTGGTAGATTTTACCGGGGCATGCTGGGTGGAACAGATCCTGTCCCTGGAGAGAAACTCTCCCCTTTGGTCATTCCAGCTAGTATATATAATTGTTTTTGCAAGAGAACAACTCTACTTCTAACAAGAGTTCTTTTCTCATGAGAATTTCATACTTCACTTGCGACCAAAGGCAAGGCCATACAGGTGGCAGAGTCAACATCACCACAGGGGGGGTGATGCTGAGGTTTGTCATACAGCCAGGGGACACAGCACAGCATGGACCTGTTGGCCCTACTTCTTAAACATGCAACACTCTTCCAGTCAGCAACATCACCTCCTCAAATGCAATGTCTTCTGCAAGGTCCTAGTTCAACATCATCCTAATCATTATTTCAATTTTGCTTTTCTTTTGTAAAATTAAAGTAGTCTAAAAGAGCTCCTAGTTTGTGTTTGGTCACTCTTTCTGGTGAAGGGAAGCTTTATGAGCTTCTGAAGGAAATAATGGTCCCTTTTCATGACCTCTTATAAAACAGAGGAAACCAAATTGGAGAGTAAAACCAACAGTAATACTTTGTTTTAGCATTAGAATGATGAAGGATAACAGACACACTGAAAAGCAGCAGAAGAAACCCAGCAATTCAAATTTCACTTTTTTCCCTTTTTGACCCAGAAGCTGTCCTGTGCTTTCTTGTGTTATTTGTGGTTCTGGTCTATATGACATTGGTAAGGACTCACAGAGCATAGAAAAGAAGATGAAATTAAGATATTAAAATTGGCTTATTAAATTGTTTGCTAAGTAAAACAAATCACAGTTCTCATCTTCATAGCATTATATTGCATGTCTATTTAAATTTATGAGAACACAGGAAGGGAATAGCAATGACAGGGGAAATTAGGGAACCTAACAGTAATCCATTTGGGAAGGCTTTTTCTCCCATTGCTTCTGTAAAGCCTGTATATATCCTCACCTTTCAGCTCTTGATCATGAACATCACTCCTGTGTCTGGCATGTTTGGTTTACTATCCCTTTACAAATCGTCTCAGTGAACAGAGTCATTCTTCCCTCTCTCGACTTGCATTGTGTATTTGTGTGTCCTTTAAATTAAGTTTCTGCATAGTGCACTATTTCATTCCCCACAATGGCTTGCATAGGAGGTGTTATGTGAATTATATGTGACTGCATGCATATGTTGTGGTTATTTTATAGGTGGTGATTCGTGCTCAGAACGGCGCCCTCCTCTATCGTATTTCACCTTGGGCGAGATATGTAGTCCGTGATGAAGACAAAGTGAATTATGATTGGGTGCACTGGAATCCACCACAGTCATATATAGTAAGGCTTAAATATTATTTTCAAGAGGTGTATGAACCTGTTTATCATGTCACCTTTGTATCCCTGTTTGGAAGAAAATAAGAGTTATTTCACAAAAGAGGGTTTGCAAACTAGTTAAAAGTAACTACCTGAGAAGTGAAGGGGTTTTATTCATGGCTTTGACAGAAACAGGTGACTTTAATGATGGATGTTTTTGAGCTACTTTTTTCATTCTTCTGTAGAGTATGTGAAAAATAGTTACCTGTTAAAGTAGTATTTTTAACTTGGTTTCCCACTTGTTAGGCAAGATTGACAACTGTTCCATGACTCAATGTCCCTTCCTGGTATGGAGGAGGGCAGGGAATTATCAGTACTGGATTTAAGAGTTAGCTATCTGCAAATGCTAAGTTTAGTACTCAATAATAAGTCAATGTTGTATGAAGTCAGAAAAAAAGCTTTCAAAAGTGCTCCAGTCAAAAAGCTCATGCTCCAGTCAAATCCTAGTTTGCTGGTATCAGGAAAATCCATTTATTGAGTTTAAAGCCCTCTTACTTCTCACATACTGCTATAAGAGAGAGAACTCTTTAGCTGATATATGAAAAATACCCTCAGAGAACATTTGAAGTTTGAAACATCCCAGTGATGTTTCTTCATATTACAATTCTTGATGTTTTTTGCAAGGGTATGCAGTGTTCTGTGTAAGAGATGCTGCAACCTCTGTTTTGAATTAAATTTGAGCACCCACCTCAAATTATGAAACAACTGCTTGACTGAGAAAGGGTTACTCACATGGAAAATATTTTCTTAAAAAAAATAGAAAACATGATATATAGTAATTCTTATTAAAATGTATAGTTTTTATCAGTGTAGTGACCAACAATATCTGATGCTTTGTGACACCTCAGTCCTCTGTGAAAAAAGGAACGGAGAGGGAATTGGAAATGCAGTGATTGATATGACCTGGAGTGAAAAGGAGGCAAGAACATTTGGGTGCAGACAAGGCTTTACTGAAAAAATAAAGAATCCCTTTATGAATAGGGGAGGTACCCAGTAGAATTAAAACACAGTCAACACACCTCAACCAAAAGTTTTGTTCTTTTCCTTGTCCCTTTATTTTCTGTTTGTATATATATGGTTTTAATTTTTTTCCCCTACCTTTTCAAGATTTCACTGGAATAATAAACTAACATATAGAATATAAAATCTTGTAATTTTTTTCTTAATTGTAAGAGAGAGGAAAAGAAACGTCTTCTGGGGAAAAATAAGTTTTAAGCATTAGTTTTCCGAAGTGGTTTTCCAAAGTTTCTCAGACTTTCTCAGTTTGTTTTATAAAGTAAAATTCTGATCAAGTATAAGCTTTTCAAGTGTAAGGACGAGGTTTTGTGATTAACTTCAATTGCCTCTGTATTCTCAAAATATTTTCTCCAACCTGGAAATTCTGTGTACTCATCTACAGATTTTTTTAATCATTTCTTAGTCCTAACTAATTGAAATATAGGTGATTCTGTGCTATGGAACTGTATTCTTTAGGAACAAAGTGTTTATAAATTTCAGTTTGGAGAAGGTAGGACAACTTGAAATACCTGCAAAAAGCAGGTTTGCTTGAAAAATAAAAACTTATCTTTCTATTTTTCTATTTTCAAACAAGCTTCATAGTAATTCAGAAGAACTCTAAGTGCAATGTTTACTATCAGTTTGTACACTTTAATGTAATTAAGAAGGGGTATAAGAAAAGTGTTGAATCATGAATGTCCAGTTTCTTGTTCATAAAAATGTTAATTTGAAAGAGATGTTTGCTTTAACAGTTTAAAATGCTTAATTACTTTTGAAATGTTTCTGCTCTTGGAGGAAAAAAAAACAAAAGAAACCTTAAATTGCTTTTTACCTTGTGCAAATCATGTGATTGTGACAACACTCCTAAGCTGTTCCTAATGACAACTTGTTTGTTTTATCTCTCCTTATAGCATAAACATCCTTCCCCCAAGAGATTAAAAAGCCTAAGAATCTATGAATCTCATGTGGGGATTGCTTCCCCAGAAGGGAAAGTAGCTTCTTATAAAAACTTCACATACAATGTACTACCTAGAATAAAGGATCTTGGTAAGTAGAGACAGAGATTTATGTACCTGTGCTCTTATTAGAAAAGATAACTGTCAAGTATTTACAGTTGTATTTTCTGATTGCACGTACTATATATAAAAATAGATTCTTAGGTGAGCAAAAATTAGAAACAAGTGAAATCTATGGAGGAGAAACAAAGACTGAAAAGGATATGTGAATCAAAATCCAGTTTGCAGATTTTGAAATAAAATGTGATTGCTAAAACCTAGATAAATATTGCAGGGCAGTCTGCTTTTAGCATGCTTTTCAAGTTAAAAAAAGGAGCTGGTTTTGTGAGAAAGTCTTCAGAAAATACTACATTCTAAAATGGCTCTACTAATGTAAAGCTTGATTCTAAGGAGAGGGCAAGAAGTACATGGATCTTTTTGTTTGTTCGGGTTTTTTGCCAGAATAAGCAATGTAGATTTTTTTGTTTGTTTTTAATCCCTGAACAGTAGCTATGAAGTATCAGAACATGGAAACTTTAAATGTGAAAAATATTCTTCAGGAAAAAAACTTCTAGTATATTGGAAAGGATGTATGAAACAGCTGGCACCATTATCTCAGGAAGCATAACAAAACTGTTTTACTCAATTTCTCTTGGATTATTTTTTATTGATGTCTTTGCACTGTGTCTGTAGTGGACAGTATTAGAGCTTCCTGGCTTTTACTGCCTTGTGATGAAATATGTTTTGTTACACTCAGCTGTAAAATAAATGTGACACCCATAGTTGAAATCTCTGTGTATGGTGGTTGTGTTTGTACTTGATTTTTTTTTTTTATTTATCAGAGTCCCTGAATAAGCCATATGTTTTTGTGTAGGTTTACAGTTAAATCAGTGTTTCATAGAATGTGGCTTTTACCCTTGAATAAAGTTAAGCTTGCAGGTGGGATGAGGGACATCTACATGTCTGGGAACCCTCAACAAAAAGTAAACTTGGATTCAGCATTATGTATCTGTGACTCCTTACTGCCAAGGAATTTCAGTTGTTCCAGGAGGTTAATATGATTTACAGAATTAGGAAAGCATTCTGCTTTACCTACAAATTTGTCTTTGTACAGAAATGTCATGAAAAGGCTGATACACCTCAAAATAAAAGCAGTATCAAATTTAGATAGCTAATGTTCCTTCTTATTTACATTAAGCAGACATTGTGGAAGTTAAGTATTTTTAAAGATATTTTTAAGGTCTGTTAGATTCAGTTTTGGAATGTCTTACTTGTTAGGATAAGTTTTTAAAGACATTACTATATAAGAATTGTAATATATTAATAGTTTGTAAAAATATGTGCATGACAAATAGTGAAATAAATAGCAAGCAAATTGAATGAGATTAATTTGATGCTGTGTTGCTGTTTATTTATAAAAATGCTGTAAATAAGAATAAGTACAATGAGCCTGAATTATAAACCAGCAATGAATCTGACAAATTGTTGAGCTCATACCAACTGTCTTCTAATAATAGCTCTGTTTTTAAATGTCATAGCTATAAAAAAACCCAAGAACAAAAAAAAAACAACCCCACAGCATCTTGTCTAAGCTAAAGAAAGATTTTGTTCAAACTAAGAGAAGTGGTGGTAGTGTGAGTTTTAACAACCTGTAGATAAAACCTGAAATTTATCTGTTGTTGGTAGTACTCACTTGATAGTTATCTGTGGCACTTACTCACTGATATTCAAGATTGCTTTGGTTAAGGATGTGTGGCGAGTACTGTGGCCATGGAGAAGATCAGATGATCAGGTTGGATCAGCTCTCCTGGAAAGACAGGCTGAGAGAGTTGAGGTTGTTCAGCCGGGAAAAGGCTTCAGGGAGACCTTATAGGACGCTCCCAATACCGAAAGAGGACCTACAGGAAAGTTGGAGTGGGAGACCTCATCACTCCCTACAACTCCCTGAAAGGAGGTTGGATCCTGGTGGAGGTCAGTCTCTTCTCCAGGCAACCAACAGCAGGACAAGAGAGCACGATCTTAAACTGTGCCAGGGGAGATTTAGGTTGGACATTAGGAAGAAATTTTTTACGGAGAGAGTGATCAGCCATTGGAATGGGCTGCCCAGGGAAGTAGTGGATTCACTGTCTCTGGAGGTTTTTAAGGTGAGACTGGATGTGGCATCAGCGCCATGGTCTGGGAACCACGGCAGTGTTGGATCAAGGGTTGGACTTGATGATCTCAGAGGTCTTTTCCAACCTGATTGATTCTATGATTCTATGACTTCTTGGAAGGTCATGCAGTGACAGGGCAAGGGGGAATGGCTTTAAACTGAAGGAGGATATGTTTAGTTTGGGTATTAGGAAGAAATTCTTTACTGTGAGGGTGGTGCAGGTTACCCTGAGAAGTTGTGGATGCCCCATCCCTGGAAGGGGTTTGAGTAATATGGTCTAGTGGAAGGTGTCCCTGCTCATGGCAGAGGAGTTGAACTGGATGATCTTTTAAGGTCCCTTCCAACAGAAACTGTTCTGTGATTCTATCACAGTATGTGCAGCCAGTGAATAACTCCACACCCAATGACTGCAAGTGTCAAAAGTGAAGCAGAAGTTCAGGATGTGCAGATTGGCATAGCTAATATTCTAAAGTTAAATAAAGGCTATACTCACATATCACTTATTTCTTTCTACATCTGGGAGTTTCAATATACCTAGTTATGTGTAGATCACTTGACAAATTGACTGTCTCTTTTCTAATGGAAGATCATGTAAGTATAAACTATTAGGTAGAATTGCCTCTTGAAAGTTACTGGATCTTCAGTGGTAAATCACTAGAGTCAAAGGCAACTAAAAGGGGAGAAGACTGAAATGAATGTTGCAGGTGTTGAATCCTCTTTTAATTATCCTTAAGGCATAATTTTTTGTTATTTCTTTTTTTTTGTAGGGTATAACTGTGTCCAGCTGATGGCTATTATGGAACATGCATACTATGCCAGTTTTGGTTATCAGGTCACAAGTTTCTTTGCAGCATCAAGGTAGGTTTAAGTACTTCAGCATCTGTTCTTTTACCTTCTTTCCCATCCACTGAAATCAGTATCTCTGTATGTATGTTTGCAAGTGAGTGTTTAATGGAAAGTAATGGCTTAGGTATTTGCTCAAGCTTACTCTTAAATCTGAAATCAATTTGGCACAGTGATCAGCTGCTCTGTGAATCACTTTGTATAGGATACAAACAAAAAGATTATAAGTAACTTCAGCTGTCATAGCATATTCTGGGTAATCCACCTTCAGCAGTCTTTATGCATGGGTTTTGTGTTGTGGAATTCTTGGCAGTAGCAGACAGGATGTGTAGGGCATTCTTTTCTGACAAACAGAACTATACACTGCTTGCTCCTAATACACTTGATTAAAATCATGGCTCTGTGTGTTCTGTAGGAACTTTTTGTAACAGGCTGTGCTTAGGTTTGAGGCCTTGGGTGAAAATAGATGATAAACATGAATTCACGTTCAATATTAAATAGAAGTTTAAAGTTGTATCAGTTTTTATACTCAATTTGATGTATTAATAGATTAAAATGGGAGAATAAAACAATCTATTTCCGCAAAACATTGCGTGCATGATGCAATTTTTATAACAAAAAATTGCTTAAGTAGTAACTATTGCTTAGAACCTAACATTTTAAGAGGCTGAAAAAATAACCTGTGTACAACCGGTGATGAAGGACTGCTGACTTCCATGTAGTTTTCCTGATCAGTGTTAGGCATTGGCAGCGTAAGTCCCGATTTGTACAACTCCTAACACATCCCATTTTGATGCTGCAGCCGCTATGGAACTCCAGATGACCTGAAGGAAATGATTGACGTTGCTCACTCCATGGGCATCACGGTTCTGCTGGATGTTGTGCACAGCCACGCCTCAAAAAACTCGGAAGATGGTCTCAACCAGTTTGATGGGACGGATTCCTGCTTCTTCCATTCCGGTTACAGAGGAAACCATCAGCTCTGGGACAGCAGGCTCTTTGACTATGCAAAGTAGGTATAAAATGTCACTTCAGCTGTGTTAGTGGTTATTATTTCTTACCAGTTCTATGAAAACTACACTATTTGCCAAATAAAGTCAGTTGAGTTGTTCAGCAGTTACAATAGGTGGAGTTAAATTCCTCTACTTGTCTAAATACCTAGAATCTAACACTAAATGATAGTGTTGAGGTTTCATTATTCCTCTGTCATCTGTCATCAATATGTGCATATTATGCACCATGTGCATTGTATGTATTACATAATATATATTAATATATATTATATATTTTTATTTTACATTAGTTATATGTATAGATACCTATCTAAATATTTAATATATATGACTATGTATTATATAATAATATAATTGTGTGCTTTATGCATTATAAAATAGATTTGTGTTTTCATATTATATATAATATGTTTCTATATAAAAATAAAAGGATGAGAAGAGATGAAAAACTTTAAGCTCTAGAAACTTATTGTCATACTGTCAGGTTGTTGATATATAGGAAAAGTTTACCCCCAGGACAATTGACTCTATTCCAAAGAGCTTCCAGAGGTCAGTCAACAGTTAATACAGAGCAGAAGTCATGTTCAGTAGACAGTTTGAGACCCAGTTTGGACACACTTAATTACCTGGTATAAATATAGTGTGTGTCAATATGTCTATTAAACCCAGATGATTATTAACATTTAATATTGTTTACTGTGTATCCTCTGAGGTATTGGGGCTGAGGAGATTGATGTTGTATGCTGAATATTTCAGTGGTTTCAAAGGAGAAACAGACACAGACAGCCAGCTTGTTTCAGTCTTCTCACATTTTTATGTTTGTTCATCCCTGAACCACCTTGATTCCTCCCTTTCCTTGTCTTTGATTCTTCCCTGAAACATTCCACAGTCAGTTTTGCATAACTTCACAATCTCCTTAAAGCATACCTGAATAAATTCTATACACCATCACTCACTTATTCCATGATAAATTCTCTTGTTTTTTTTCCTCCTTGAGATGCATGATAATCTTGTTTGACCTTTTTATCAATTGCAAAGTTCTGGTTTAACCCTTTAAAGATTACACTGGAGTGGTTCCTGTGGTGGCTCATCACTCAGCATCTGTAGAGTTCTGGTCTCTTGTTATTCTGGTAGTTGTTAGGTTTTGTGTGCTGTAAGTTTATCCTATTTTTCTCCCTCACTTGCATTGAATTGCTGTGAACTGGGTATGCTTAACGTTGCACTATTGCAGAAGTCATAGCATGGGCCAATCATGTAATGGAAACTCCTACAGGGTAACTCAGTTTCAAATAAACCAGGTGACCAGTGTGAAAAGTGGTCTTTTTGTGGTCTATAGTGCATCCTATGCACTATATTAGTTAATGGGATGAGCTGTTCTTTATTTACTTGGGACAATTTAACAGAATAATTCAGGGGGACTTTCTGAATTGGGATTTTAATTATTATAAAAAATGCATTTTAGGATGTTTAATAATTTTCTGAGTTGCTTCCTGTTAAACTTTAAGTTCATATTCCACTAAATTGTATTTTGGATGATCTCAAAGTTTTAATAAAATACAGTAATGTTGCACACTTTATTTCATTTGATACCTATGTATAATTTAATGTGTAGTACTGACTTCTCTAGTGAGAAAATAAATACAGTGCAATTATGGACTTTCCTCTGTTCTAAGCAGAGGCAGGTTCTTCCTGCCAGGAAAATAAAGTGGTGCTGGTATTGAGTGCTTGGAAGGACTTATAAATGAGAGGACCAAGAAGCTGCTTTCTAGGTAGCACTTGACTTAACAGTGTTAAGCATTTGTTCAGGACTGAAGAACTACCTCTTTAAGTCTGTTTGGTCAGTGATATGCACCTGTACTTGTTGGGAAGGGACACTGATGTGTAATTGCTTTTCATCCTATGCAACTGGAGTAGATACCAGACTGAATGCTGGAAAGGGGAAGTGGTAAGAGCTGTGAGGGAACGAGATGAGATTAGGAAATAGCAAAGAGCAGAGAAATTTAGTCTCTGCACTGGGTGACTGAGGGTCCTTTCCCATCCCCTGCCCTCTAGTGAAATCCAGCAACAAATTTCAGTTTCCTTTTTTAGACTTTTCTGAAAACCTTTCCTTCCCCTTGAAGCACAGGGAGCTGTGAACTGTTTCTAGTCATTAAGGGCTTCTTTCCTCGTAATATCTGAAACACTAAATATTTTGTATGTGTTTATAGTAAAATTTTAAGGCTTAAAATGTATAACCATCATGTTTATTTTAAGTTACTCAAACCTGATTAAAAAATAGTTTGATTTTTTTTTCCTGGGTTTTTGTGTGTGCAAGTCCCAAATAAAATTGTGAAAGAATCGGAACTGACACTTCATTGCAAATGTTATTTATTTTCTTTCCATTTAGACTGTATTGACATGCTGCTAATTTCCATACCAGTGAATGAGCAGCTCTAGTCTGGAAGAGGGGAGTGTAAAAATCTGAGAGAGACTCAAGTTGCTGGCAGGTGTTGCAAATTTGCTGAAAATAGAGGACACCAAACACAGTCTAGTGAATGGTCTACAGAAAAGCTTACTTGCTGAGAGAAATTTCTTGAGCTAATCCAGGCTTCTGTCCTGTACAGTGCTTGTACTAAATCCCTTTCCTTCTGTAGTGGGAAGAACTGTTAAATCCACAGGTACTTAAATATCAAATGCAAAGAATGTTCAATTCACTTTGGAATTGAGAGAAACTAATTCTCTGCCACGAAAGAGATTAAGGAACAATTGCTTTATCAGTTTAGTCTGTCTACATTTTCTTTGAAAGCCAAGATGTAAGTAAATTTATCTCACAGCATTTGCAAGATTATTCAGCTGTCTGCAAAGGGGACTGTGAATACTTACTGTAACAGAATGTGACAAAAAATCTATATCCATGCCAAAAAAATATATTATATGCCTGGTGTATTTTAAATACTATTTTTTAGTAAAGTTTATATAAATTGAGATTAGATCCAAGAAAAGCAACAGTAAAACTGTTCAAAGGACAACTTGGGTTTTGTATCTTGCACTATAGTGCTACTTAAAAAGGTGAAAGCATGTTTTTGTATTTAATTTTTTTAATCTATGTTCATATAAGTGGTGTATAAACAGGGAGCTTTTCTGTGAGTTTTGAGCAGCAACTTAAAATTTGCTGTTCATGGTGTCACAGGAGAATAAAACCTTGATTTCATTGAAATGAGAATTTGCAGGTAAGATAAATGGACAAGTAAAAGAATATTTTCTGCTTAACTCTTTTGAATAAAAATACTATAAATTGTGCTTTAAAATCAACCAAAACATACAGAAACAAACTTTTACTTTCACGATTTCCATAATTTTGGACATTTTTGAATTTTTCTAAAATCTGGGTGGTTTTTTTTTCCCCTCAAATGCCAGTTTGGTGAATCTTAGTCTCCTTCATCTCCATCCCTTGCTGGCTATGTCTGTGTCCATCCCCCAGCCCTTCCTTCCCTCAGCGACCAACCCAAAAACCAGAATCACAAAGCTTGACTGAGAATTGCAGTTGATTTCTTTTTTTTTTTTTTTTTTCATTACCACAGGATCTGGACCTGTACTATAGTTCGCACTGTCTAGTTAATTTTGTAGTAAATCAATTGTCTCTATTATGTTCCTGTTTAAGGTAGCTCACTTAAAATACCTTCAAAACACCCTCCCATCTTAAGCAAGGATTCTGCTTATAATTAATTTTGCAAAAGCTAACTATAACAATTTTTTCTTACTAAAATCATATTCAAAGGTTATTCAACTGCCAAGTTCATTAAAAGTGATGCTGTAGACTCGGGAGACCAGGTGGGATCACAACTAGAGTGGTTGATTGTGTTTTGATTTAAATTCATTTCTCCAAATAGCAAATGTGTCTAAAATACTAATCAGGCAAAACAATTTAAAAATAATTGAGAACAAGATATTACCTAGCAAAGATAAGGGTTTGCTTTTCTTTTCCCCCCAGTGCTATGTAAATAGAATGTCTAAATGATGCTGCCTTCTAGACTTACTGAGGCCTGAGTGTATTGTTTTTATTTTTAAGTCTCTTCCTGTTTTCTCCTTAGACTTTGTTAGATCCTATTCTGTCCTAATCCAATTATAAATGTCAATAGGTACGCTGATATATTTCTGTGAACCTTTAGGAATAGTAGTAGAAGTAAAACTCAGAACTCATGTGATGCCTTGACTTTTGTTTGGTTTGTGGTTTTTTTTTTTGGGGGGAGGGGGTGGTTGGTTTAGTTGTTTTGTTTTTTTAATACTATGACCCTTTTCACCTGAACATTTAGCCAAAATTTTAAGTTCTTGCACAGTCTAGCAGGTAAATTTGGCACAAAAGTCAGAAGTTGGTTTACATTCTGGTTTTAATTTTGATTAGTACAGCTTTCTTGAGTGCAACTGTATGATCAGTAAGAGATGATGTTGGCTACAAGGTTTTGGGGCCAGCAGGTGTCCTCGCGTCTCCTTTGGGGCTTTTTGGTGCCTTGTTTTCAAGGCTTTTTTTTAGACTGGATTTTGTGTCCATACCTTGGGGTTTAAAAATCCTAACTAAGCTATATAGTGGGAGAAATCTCTGCTTTTATTTAGCCTTTTCTTTCTCCTTCAGTTTTATGAAGTGTCAAGTGATGTCCCTGCCAAATGTGGTTTGAAATGGGTTTAGAGTATAAATGTTTTGTCCCTCAAGCCACAATGTTTACATCAGGGCAACAGATGACTTGCTAGTCCCCTGCTGCCTAACCAGATGTTCTCTCCAGTTCAGTCTTCTAAACTGCTGGGGGAACAGGTGATCATAACTCCGTACTTTTTTTTTTAATAGTTTTTCTTAAGGTACTTTTCTTATAAAGTACCATAGCTCAGAAACTGCTTTTAACCCCACTTTCAGTGCAGCAGAAATAGGGCAGCTGTTAGGTGCTGAAGCACATGTGTTAGTTCTGGTTAAGGTGACCTGTTCCCCAGCTTGCCCCTCCAGAGTGGTGTGGGTCACCTGGGGCTTTTCTTCCCTGTCCCGTGGCCCACCCCATGGGGGTATCTTGGCTACTCTCTGGCATGTAAAATGACACAGTGCTCCTATTTTTGGTTGCTGAGACTCTGGCCTCTTCTGCCACCCAGTGTTTAAATCCTTCATTGACCTCATGCTGTATTTTAAGGGGGAGAAAAGGTCCTCTGATGTCTGTAGTAATTTACTTCACTTTGGGATCTGACTCCTTAAAGACATGTCGATCTTCGAACATCTTCAGAGCCCTCTATTGAGGTCAATGTTTAGTTTCTCCTTAAACAGCTGTTCTTCACCTGAATTGTTTTTCTTTCTTCTGATTGCCAACTTTCCCAATCTTTATCTGCTGCTGATGAAATGTTATTAGTAGGTGGAAAGAATTGGAAAATACATCTTTCAGGGTTTGGTATTTGTTCGATAGGCCTGGGCTCATAATTCTCCTATGAGAATAGCTGTCCAGAATTTGTTTATGTTTTAAGTAGCCTACAATTCAACGACGACCTCTTCTAAATATTTGTGGAAGTGAAAGCTTGTTGCCTTATTTGGGAGCAACCCCGTGGATTGTAGCAGTCAGTTTGCAGGATGACATGGATACACTCTTATTCTTTATCACTTGCACTGTTAGCATTTTAAATAGCTGTAAGTTGATGCTCTATGAAGCACCACACTATTAGGTGCCTTGCCTAACCTAAGATTGAATTTAAGCAAAGTGAGACATCAGCATGAGTTATAGAATGCAGATAACAAGGTATGGGTGTTCTTACCATCTGTCTCGGGGTCACTTTGTTCATGCATGTTTTAGAGTGCAAAGATGGTACCACTTGACCACAAACTTTACACACAAAGAATAAGTAGGATTTAAAAACTGTCAGTACACTCATTGCTTCCAAAATGACACCTGAAGAGACCCTGCTGGCCAGGAAGCATCAGTAAGGTGGGAGGAAGGAAACTGCCACTACTTGTAACAGACCCTTGATGGTACTGGGTTATCTTCTTTGCTCTTTTGCACCTTTCCATGTTTTCCCTTTTGAATCCTAGAGTTCCTAACAAACCTGTCTGTCTGTAACTTTACCTTTCCTACCTTGTTCTGAGAGTTCTGACAGTTCTAAAGATTTTTTTTCAGTTTTCTCTCAACTAAGCAATTTCCTTATAGGCTTAAACTGTGCAGGTTTTGGGACACAATCGATCCCCTAGATGGGGGAAAGGAGAGGAAAATCCAGCAGGGGAAGATTACAGAAGATTTAGTGAATCATATAGGAAAGAGTTGACTTCCCAGAGTGGAAGAGCTGAAGTGCAGCTTCTGAGGATTTAGTAAGGTGCAGGGTGACCTTTTTCCACCTGCATTTGGGCACTAGTAATGACATCCAGTGGCATGCCATGTTTGCCACAAATATTGGAGAGATACTTTGGCCATAATTCCACCTGGATTAAAGGCAATGCAGTGATAGATGTCAATGAGCTAAACTCTCAGTCATTTGATATCTTTTTGGTTTATTGCTGGCTCTACAGTAATTACAGTAGGAACAGGGATGTAAATTGTGTTTTGTGATGTAAAACATTCAGCTATGCTGATTTTAATTCATTTCCTGCCAGTCTTCCTCTACTAAATTAGTTTAGGAAAGCTCTGTATTTAAAGATCTCCATAATATGCATTGCAATTTCATTTGGCTGGCAAAGATTATTTCTTAAAGGCTGATATAAGGAAGCACTGCTTGTAGTGTAATAGTGAGACTTTTATTCCTCCCCCAACTCTCATATATGTAATTATTTTGATTACAGATTGACTTTTAAAAAGTTGCTTGCTTATGTCCTTAGCAGTCACCTTCTACTGACTGGACTTTGATGGTGACTGTGAGAGCATAAAAGTACTTTATAAAGTTTAAACCTTAAAGTTTAAGACCTGAAGATCTTAAGTCTGAAAATCTTTGTTTCTGTTTTCTTCTAAGTAGTAGTTGTGAATGTTAGCAAGTAAACACTTACAAATATGGGGCCAATGCAGTTAATAAATTGCCTTTTTGAAGGGAATGAGTACTGAAAGCATTAATGGAAGGGATGATATATAGAAACTTCCTGCAATGTAATTGAAGAAATTAAAATAATAGTGCAAAAAAAAAAGTTCCAGCCATGAGCATATGATTTATAGTATATGAAGTCTAGACCTGCTATAGAGTTGCTTTAATTTTTTAATTAAACATTGATCTAGAAGCCGAATTGTCTTACTGCACTTAGATTGATATAACAGACTGGGAGGCTTTAAATCTGTTGTTGCTCTAAAACTCAGAACTTCTTATCAGACTGTGGGTAACTTTCTTTGAAGTGTCCAGTTTCCCATAGTAACCTACAATGTAGCAATCACAGCTTTGTGTAAAGTTTCAAAAATGTAGCTGTACAAAAAGTGGTATAGTAATAAAGCAATATATTGATATGTGAAGGAAAGGCACACATTTTGAAATATAGAGGTGACCACTTATAGCCAATAAAATTCAATCATATCTTGAATAGTTTCAGCCACTCTTTCCTGATGTTGATTATGGTATTTCAATAAAGATCTAAAATTAGACAAGATTCAACACATTGCAGAGAAAAATTTTGCATCAGTCTAAATGCAATAATGATCTTTCATTTGGTAATCCACACCTGAATTGACAACTTTCACAGCATTCTTAAATGATTACTGCAACAGCAGCAGGTTACATGAACAGTGTCTGTTGTGAATAGAAGATTGTGCTGGGGAAAATGGTGATGGTTGTATAAGTTTGAGGTGAGGAAGAGATTTTAAGGAATCCACAAATGAAATGGGGGATGTTGACTTTTTTTCTAATAGGGTTTCATCCAAAGAACTTCAAGGTTGGATGAAAAGTAGGCATGGTACCGCTCATAGCAGGGAAAGAAGATGGGGTCATTAAGACAATTGTTTGGTTTTTTCCCCCTGATTCTAGTGTGTACATGTTGTATAATGTAGAGAACCATTGGAAATCCAGTTTTTGAAAGCTCACTGGAGAGAGAAAGAAAATCGATAACAGGGAGCAAAACAATTAACATCTGTGTCTACAAAGTAGGAAACAACAAACTACCAAAATGCTACAGCATTTCCAAAAGTTAGTAGTCTGTGCATGGCCAACAGGTCACAAATAATCTGCAAATAATCACGTTGACCTGTTGTATTACTTACAGTTTTGGAAGGAGTGCCATGTTTTCTTGAGGAATGCCATTTCATGGACTAGCATAAGGACTAAGTTCCTGTCCCTAGAAGTTGATTGAAGCTGAGGGTGGAGACAGTGCAGACAACAGAGCTGCCCAGGCTGTTGCTTCATATGGTGGCTGTCTCTGTCCTGCCAAATTGCTTCCTAGCTGTAGTCACTGACTGAGATTCAGCTTTGGATGGGGCTATGGTGATACTTTGATGAAAGTTAGGGAGTATTTTTAAGGACTCACTCAGCTGTATATGAATGT
The DNA here is from genome assembly GCF_003945725.1 of Corapipo altera. NCBI lineage: Eukaryota > Metazoa > Chordata > Aves > Passeriformes > Pipridae > Corapipo > Corapipo altera. The sequence goes on along the minus strand of NW_020884934.1, from coordinate 277,737 downwards.
TCTCTACAGGGATTATTTAAATGCCAACATGACTTTGGCACTGATGTGTTATTGAGAGAAATTTTATTGGAGTTCATACTTACAAAATGATTGGTGAAATTGTAAAGAAGATTAAAAAAACCTGGTTCTACTCTTCCCATTGTAAGAGTACTGGATGGACAGAGAGCAGCTGTTGCTGATCTTTCTTCTAGGTTCTGTTCTGGTTGATAGAATTAACAGGACAAGTCTGAAGAACTGAAATAGTGTATCATGTCAAATGTGTCTTAATGAATAAGGACGACACTATATTAAAAACTTTATGCCTGGGAACAGTGAGTTGTTCTAAACTAGGTCTGGAAAAAGAGTTCCTTTTTTTTTTTTTTTTTTTTTTTTTAAAGCATAATATACTAAATTTGCTTGGCTGTTTTCCCCATGCATTTTCTTTGGGCAGCTCCCTATAAAAAGGTAGCTTCAAAGAATTCTCTCTAGTTTGCCATGAGAATTGCAATCAAACATCTGTTTCTCCTGGTTCATACCTGTATCTCCTCTCTGATTGGATCTATATGTATTTGTCTATATTACAATTCTTTGTGGTCTCTTGAAAACTGCTATAACTTTCTTCAGAAAGAAAAGGGATTCATTGCCCTCATTTTTATTTATTAGGTTAGAGAGTTGACAGAAGTTTTTCTATGTTATTCTAGTACAGTTAACTTCCCTCTTATTTCAGAGAGAGAAGCAAGTGTACAAGTAATATTTCATAGACCCTACTGCTTTTGATTTCTTTAGTCTTAATTATTGGGCAGTAAGTCCTGTCAAGTGTAGTTTTAAGGATAGATACATGTGAACAAATAAACAAGAATGAAAAAGCACATCCACATATAAGAAGTCACTGGTATATGCTGTAGTAATTTTCCTGGGTAGGAGAAGACTCAATTTGTTCAAAGAGCTGAGAATGATGTTCGCTGGAGAATTCAGTAAAAGTATGGATTTTTTCTATCTATAATATATTTATTAATTGCACTCAGGCTATTTAGATGAGTTTATCTGTCAAAGGGCTTCACAATGAAGAAAAGAATGCTCTTTGCTGTCATTATTTTTATTCTATATTCCTTTTGAGATACGTAAAGAAAGTAAAGTAATGACTGTTGTCACCTTCCTGATTAAATAAACACATTTCTTGGCATAGAATTTGTTACTTCATACTGTGGAGTAAAGCCATATTCCTTTCACCCTGTCAGAATGAACATCCAGCTCAGCTAGACCCAGGGCCTGTGTTTTTAACTTAGAAGAATTCAGAGATTGGCATTTTCATTTGATACCTTTGATCAGGGCATGAGTTTTTAGAGCACATTTTGGCACAGGCTTATTAGTTACACTATATCTAAGTTTTCAAAGACAGTTCTCTAGTACAGTAAGTAAAAGAGACGTTGATGTCTTTTGAAGAAAGAATCCATTCATTATTAAACCACAACTGGAAATAAAATCATCCCTCTGAGTACTATTCAGTTGAGATATTTGTTTGGGTCAATGTTACATTTTCATGCCCTGACCTTTTGCAAGCAGGTGGAGGCAGTGCTAAATTCCCCCTTGTCTTCCCTCTTCTCCCCTGAAGAGGAAAAAAAAAAAAAAAAGGAGGAAAAACCATTTCAGTTATTGTTTCATTTATTAAGGCACTGAATTAGTCAGAATGGGAAATAATTAGAATAATAAATAATAATAATAAATAGAATTGTTCACTCAAAGGAAATATGCTATATACCTTATTGCTTCATGTGCCAAGTTTGTCTGAAAGAATGACCTTTTGAGGTTGTAAAAGTAGTCACAGCTACAAGCCAAAAATATTTCTTATCCTGAACCATGTGATTTAAATTTAATGGATTTCTTTTAATTTATTTAATTTGAAATGGATTTGGCTTGGACTTAATTCAACTTGTTTCTGTACAAGTACTTAAAGTTGGTGTTTAAGTTAAGGAAATAAATAGCATAATCTTTCAAATTGCTAAATATGCAGTTGATTTTAGGGACAACAGGAATAGGTGAAATTCCTTTTTTCTTGTTGAAATTTAACTCTTGGCATGAGATTCTCTAGGTAGTGTCTATGTTCAAGAAACTGGTGAATTGGAGTAATCAGTCAACCAAACATATTTTTTGGAAAAAAAACATCCCAAAAGATTTCCACTGCTGTATCTCCCCCTGTTTTTGGATTTGAGTGTTTAGTGTTTATTACTCTGGATTTTTAGACTTTATTCACTACCCTGAAATATGAAATTCTGTATTTCTCTTCCTACAAATTAACTGGGGCCTTAAACCTCATAGATGATTCACAGAGTGAGTGCTTTTTGGAAAAGAAAAAAGTGAACTACAAAACACTAAAACTTACATTATCAGTGTTTACAGGCTTCCTTTACCACCACCTTCTTGGATAAGGGCATTGGAGAAAATGAAAAATCTACTTTGACTATGTTATAAGAAATTCCAGGGTAATTATTTTGTCATTGGGTTAAGTGGGGGAGGAAACTGAAAGTCTATCAAGAAATGGATAAATTGAAACAACTTTAAGCTGGATGTTCTTTCTAATCCGTATCCAACATTGACTAACAAAGCTAGTGGCAGAAAGTAGAGTGAAATAGCATTCTTATAAACCAATTATTTGTATACTGGAAAGAGTGAATGTTTTGCAGGTTGCATCTCCAGTTGCTCTTAGCAGAGAGCCATCTTCACTCAAATTTGGGAAAACCAAAAAAATTTGATTGGAGTCTAAGATATGAGCAACTCATTTGCCTGTGGTGCTGAACTGTCACTATATGCAAAGGCAAACTTGTTTTAAACTATTTCAGAGAATCTTAGCTTTAGCTTTCTTTGTATTTTATCCTGGCCTAGATAACAAAATTTGTTTTTCTACAAGGTTATGAAGTTTTCACTTCAGGCTTATATTTTAATCAAAAGTTGCTATCATTCTGCTTCCTCTTAAGCCAGGATCACTAGTAGTTGCCCTGAAATATGATCTGAAATAGGAGATACCTGTAGTAGTAATGATTGCTTTCACTTCAATTAAAAATCATGGAACTTCATGAAAAAACCTCACTGTTTAAAATAAATACATATTTCCAATCTATTAATTATACTGGTAGATTAATACATCCAAATGGAGATAGTAACAAGTGATGTCCCTCAGGAACATGGTGGGATTGAGTGCACACTCCACAAATTTGTGGATGGTACGAGGCTGGGTGGTGGAGTTGATTCTCTTGAGGGAAGGGATGCCATCCAGAGGGACCTGGATGGGGGAGTGGGCCCAGTGAGCCTCGTGAGGTTCAACAAGGCCAAGTGCGAGGTCTTGCACGTGGGTTGGGGGACTCTGCAATACAGGGGCACTCTGCAGTATCAGTACAGGCTGGGGGAGGAATGGATTGAGGAGGACTTGGGGAAAGTGTATGAAAAGTTGGACATGACCTGGCGATGTGTGCTTGCAACCCAGAAAACCAATCCCACCCAGGGCTACCTCAAAACCAGCATGTCAAGGGAAGTGATTCTGCCCCTCTACTCACACTCACCTGCAGTGCTGTGTCCAGCCCTGTGGTCTCCAGCACAAGACAGATATGGACCTGTTAGACTGAGTCCAGAGGAGGCCACACAAATGATCGGAGGGCTGGAGCACCTCTCCTGTGGAGACAGACTGAGAGAGTTGTGTCTGTTCAGTCTGGAGATAAGAAGCTCTGGGGAGACCTTATTGGGAACTTTCAATACTTAAAGGAGGTTTATAAGGTAGGCAGAGATTGCCTCCCAAGGCCTGTGGGGACAGGACAAGGGGGAGTGGTTTTAAACTGGAAGAAGGTAGATTTAGATCATAAGGAAGGACACGAGGACAGAACCTTTTGCGATGAGGGTGATGACACACTGAACGTCCCTGGAAACATTCAAGGTCACATTGGACAGGACTTTGAATTGATGATGTACCTGCCCATGGCAGGTGAATCAGAACTAGATGGTCTTTGAGGTCTCTTCCAACTCAAATAACTCTGTGGTTCTGTGATTTAATATACAAGTTCTAGTGCACTAATCAGATATCTTTGAGAAATATAAGTTGATTTTAAAATTATCTAAACTTTCCTTTCCATTGTTGACTTGAAAATGTAAATACAGTACTCAAAGCTTTTTGAAATGTGGAGGAATGTTTTGTTTTATACAGTTTTCCAAATAAGCTGTAGACAGTAGAATATGCTTTTTGTAATTTATATCTAATAGAAGGACATTGATTATTCTCTCAATATTTTCAAAGTAATATCAGAGGTTTCCATTGTCACAGTTTAATTTCAATGAATTGATGGATATACAAATGAATAGGTTTTGGCACAGTATCTTTCCCACCTGTCTTTTGTGGAGCTTACAAATTTGTTGGCTGCAGAAAGATAGTGGGTGTATTAAAATGTGTTCAGGTAACAGACGGTTTTAAAATAGGTGTCTAAATCTTGGAAAATAGAATAATGGATAAAAGAAAGTATATCTGTGAATCAATACAAAAAAATTACATTGTAGCTATTTTTGCAAGAGACAACTCAAATAACTTTTACTAAACAAAGCTACTGCAACAATCCTTATAAATGTACTTATTGTCCTCATATTAATCTTCATGAAGCACAAATTATATAGTTGAAATGACAGTATCTAGTAGGAAATTGAGATTAAAAACTAGACGTCTTCGAATATAAACCTGTTTTTCAGTTCTCTTAGATGAAGTATTTATGAAGCACACAGAAAACGTATTTGTGAGTTCACAACTCTATAGGCACAGCATAATCTGAGCTCATATCTACCTTTAATTACATTTCTGAAGAATGCGACTTCAAAAAGTGCAGCAGAGAGAGAAGTGCTGTGCTTGAGAACGGATTCCTATTTAATATGAACCCTTTACTTCAGATCATCTGGGCTGCTTTGTTCGCTCTGCATTTTGTGCTTGCTGGAAGATGATGGGGATTGATGCAAGCACGGATTGGTTTTGCCAGATGGCTGCTTACCCTTGCAGTCATTTCCCGAGTCTTGTGCTGGGGATGATACAAGACAGTTTTCAGGCTCTCTGAACTTTCCACTGGAAGTGTTTTTCTGTGAAGGTAGTAATTCATTGTACAAACTTTTTGCCCTTCATGTTGAAGTCTGTCATGTGGCTGAGCAATCTTGTCCCGTGGCTCTGAAAAGAAGGTTTTAGATTGTGTGCAGAACAGTTGTTTATGCTGAGGATAAAAATTGGTAGTGTAAGAGGAAGTAATCTAAGCTTTGTGTTAGCTAATATTAGTATAAAGAGTGAACTTCCCTTAGATCCTACTTTCCTTTCAGTAGATTACCATTCAGGACATGGAGTCAGTATCTCAGAAGCCTCCTGTGTTCTTTATACTTGATGATGACTGATAATGAACACTTCTACTCATCTTGAAATTTTCTTCTACTTCCATAGATTTGGCATTGCTACCAACTGTCTAGTTGAGAGGAAAGGAAGGATAGTCTTTTGGTCAATAAAATACAGACAGGTAATTAAGTCTTCAGGGGTTCAGTGTGCCAGTCTCTGAGGGATTAAAGTAAAAGGATATTCAGATCATATTTTCAAATAGAAGTCCTAAGGTCGTAAAATTCAGTCTTCTTATGTGATAATAATTATTCCTTATGAGGTTGGTTTTGCCATGTTAACACAAAAAGTAGCTAACATGCTTTGCTTTTGGATTAATATTTTGATTTGGGATTTTCAAGGTAATTACTTAAAAAAAGTAAACTGTAATAGCATATGGACACTGAATGGTAGATTGATAAGGTTCTGTTAGTGTCTTATTGGTACATATGAACTTGAGCCTTACACCACCACAGCAGCTATGTTCTGGTATCATCTGTACACAGAAAAGACTTCTCAATAATCAGTGCACTTAACTTTTAGAAAAACAGGTATTTGATGATATGTTTGTACTAATGTTGGAATTTTCTCAAGGGCAGAGGTCTGGTCTTGCTTCATTTCTTTAAAGCTTTTACTTGGGAGTTTTCAAAATGTTCTTGTTCATGAAGAATTTTATTTCTTCTTAAATACCTATTTCTATTCATTAACATTAGAAAAAAATCCACCTGAATTCAAATTAAACCAGTTTGTATCTTCATCTGAAAGGTACAAGCATAATACTAACACTTTTAATATTTTTGTGTGTCTGTGCATTTGGTTTTAGGCTGGCATTCTTGCACTTTGTGTTTACCACCAGCAAAGAGAAGGGCTAGTGCTTTGTCAGCTGTAGCTTTAATTTGTGGGTGTTTGAGGGGGATGGAGTGTACTCAGAATCCTACCTTGACCTGGGTAAGGGTCACAGCAGCATTTCTGAGCTGCAAATGTCAACCACATTTCTGTTTTGGCTCTTCAGTCAGAAGGCTGGGAATGGGAGGTCAGGTAGGAAACACTGAGGGAAAGGCAGTGAACCAAACACCACTGCAGTGTCCCTTCGGAGTCTCTTGTGTGAGCATGAATTGAGGAACCAGTATTTTAAAGTAATAAATGAAAGTAGGTTTGTAGAAAGCACTGCTTCAGGCTTCTAATAAGATGATTTTGAGACAGTAGAGCTTAAAAATGTTAACAATTTGCCAGGTAGTTAATATTTTTGTCACTGCTAATGGAATGAATTGATTTTGAGTGTAATTTTGTTTTCCTATAGAGGGAATACAGAAGTTGAGGATAATTGTTTTCTATTCCTATAAGTGTATATAATAGGATACTCTTTTGGCAGAGAAAAAACACCTCTCAACAAAGTAGTTAAATAACTCTTGACACTTGAATCTTCACCATCCCCTTCTCAACTCTGGTGCCATTTTCTGGGTAAAGTACAGGATAATGGTCTGTTTAAAACCTCAAATCACCTCCTATGTAGTAGTTTGTAGTCTATTTCTGTACTACATTTAGACTGAATTTGAAAGCTAACCCAGTGTTGAACAGTAAACTGCTGTGAAATGCTTGAGATCTCAGGTTAATTATGGAAATCACAAATTGCATAAAATTGTATGCAAATTCTGACAGTACATCTTAAAAGTTGTGGTTTAGTTGCATGTTACAGAATAGCAATTTTTTTTTTGTTAATTTGTAGAGTTGATTATATGACTAAACAAATTTAATATTCTCTAAGAAGCTTATTTTCAGAGAATAGAATTTTAAATGATCTCAAAGATTTTCATTTTATTAGTGTATAATTTACTTGGGTTGAACATAAGTGGTACTAGTGCTAATTTATCCAAATCATAGCTGAAATCCATGTAGACTTTATCAGCACTTTAAAGAGTTTTGTAATTTTATTTTTGATACTTTCTCTATTTTAAATTGTGTGTGCCCTTCAGGCTCTGTTAAAACTGCAGGTAATTGTCTTCAGTACTTACTTTTTTTTTTTTTTCTATTTACTTAAGGAAGCCCTCTGAGCAAAAAGCATCAAGAATATTAAATTTCATTACAATAAGTACCAACCTGCTTTGCCTCCAAGGCTATTCTTATATTCATGTTTTGCAGAACATAACCTTTACTGAGTAGAATTTGAGTTATTGCTTCCATTTGTAGGGCAAATAACTGAATGCTTTATTGGATATTAGTTTACTCTTACCAAGTGTAGGTAGGAGTAGCCTGAAAAATGTAAGCTTAGGACATTGCTGCTCACTTTGATATTTTAAACCCTTATGTAGACTGTAGTTCATTTTGAAGAGAAAATTTTTCTCCTTGTGCAAATGGCATTTCAGTAAGATTGTGTGAATGCAGGACTGGGGCTCCTTCCACTCGTGTTTGGGAGGAATCAGCTGCCAAGGACACATGGCAGTGTGGTCTCTGGGATCACTTTGGGAGAACCTACAAGGAGGAGAAGGAGTTACCCTCTATCATCTCTCTTTTTCCTAGCCAAAATATCAGACTATTCATCACTGTTTACTCAGGACATGTTCAGTCACCCCTAATTTAACTGGGTCTTGTATCATCTGTGCCATAACTCGTCAAGGACCTCACTCTCTGGTACTGCTTTGCACCAGCAGATGAAGCAGAATTTTGAGGGGGAATAAAAATTAAAATACTTTCTTGAAGACTTCAGAACTCCTTGTTGTATATGAATAAAGGATGTGCTTCTTTCTAAGAAATCATTTTCCTGAAGTAATTGCTGAATAGGAGTCTATAAGTCTAATAAATGCATATTGCTATGATATTGTTTGCAGCATATTGAATGAAAGTGCTTTCTCCTTGCATAACAGTTGACTTTTGGGGATCAGGATTAATGGTTCCAGGAGGGTATGGCTCTCTAGAATTCCAATTTAAATTAAAATAGAAAGTCCTCTGCATTTTCAAAGCTTCTGTCTTGTTTTCTCTCAAAAGAAAAAAATGAAAAGCTACGTAATAACCAGTGTTCTGCTTATTGGAATTTTTAAATAGTAAAGGACAACTATATAAAACACAATGTATGTTATGTATAATATATATTAGAATTATTAGATATATATATATATCTCTAAAAACTGACTCAGACTATTTAGTTTGGAGAAAAGAAGGTTCAGAGGAGACCTTCTCACTCTAATAAAAACCAGTATGGTTTAGTTTTTGGAAGAACTTCAGATCTTTACTGAACAAATGCTTCCAAATTTGAAAATAGTCCTTTCACTTCGATTTCTCATGACTTTTTCATAATACGCTTAAATAATTAAAGACTTTTTTTTCTGGAGGCTGGTCTTGAAATTCTCAAATGCTTTTGAGCTTTTCCGCTTTAATTCATGGAATGGGATGTTAACACTTTAACAAAGATGTCTTCTGTCACAACTATTGGTAAAAGTATCCATCATTTTTAACTGTTAGAGGAAACTTTTAATCTTTCAGTGACTTATTTGATATAGTCTATAATTACATTTGATGTAGTCACTGGCTTTCTATTTATAAATCCTCAATTTCTGTGGCTAAGAATAAAATCCTTTTCCTGGGTTTAGAAGTGCCCAGGTCATGTATTTGCTATTAATTTCATTTCACAAATGTAAGATTCCAGAATTTCTCTTCAGCACAGGTTTGTAAATAATGGAGGGTGTCAACTACCTCTTATTGCTTACTGCTCATGACAGTGAGGCACTAATCATTTATTGGTGTGGTTTTTTTAGTATTTTTACCTCATAAACAGTTCAGCTTAATGGAATAATGACCCGCAAAAATAAAGAAAGCAACTTTTTTCCTATCAGCCCTCTTTAAAGGTCTGTATCCTTCTGTAAGAGTACTCAGAACAGCTGGGGGTAAGAGGCTGTGATGAAAGGTTTTCCACTCCTATGACCATTCATCTTTGATCTTAGTTCTTTCTATGAGTGAGAGGCATTTAGTAGTTGTGAGAAATATGTGGCTGGAAACTATTGTGTCAAGATAAACTCATACCATCTTGGAACATGGAAAGGTATAATCTTGACTTCCTTAAAAACCTGACTGGCTGACCCGCATCTGGTAATGTTTGTGTCTGTTTTCCAGTTAGAAAGCCAGCTGGAAACTTCACTCTTCTGAGAATCAACTGTGTAAAGACCAGCTGCTCTAGATGGGAAAACCGCTTAAGCAGTTCATCAGAAGTCCATTCCTACTGGGAAAATTGATATCAGTGACCACTACTACCTTTAAGCACCCTTTTTGTTGAAAACAAAAGCACAGCAAAAAGCCCTGACCTTTTGTGGTACTGTGCAGAGGGATCTGTTCTTCCCAGTGGAAGTTGGATGCCAATCACTACATGTCTGAAGGGTTCACAGACATTGATCTGAGCAAGTGCTGGGTTTTTCTGTGACCACTGTTCTCCTCAGGGAGATGTGGGATTTGATACTTGAATATCTGACAAGAAACACACTGAGAGTGATTTTTAACAGGTCCCATCCACTTTGTGTGACGTTTTGTCACCTCACTGTCACCAAGGGTTTGCTTTAAGTCCATGAGGACTCGTGAGCTTTTCTTCATTGTCTCTTCAGATAGTGAAACGTTCTTGATGGCAACAGGGAAACTTCGCAAGTTTTTTTTCAGGATCTTACTGAGGCTCCATCCTGATTACTGACTTAGTGTCTCAGACTTCTGTGATAGGAATTGCATCCCCTTCTGGCCTCAGGGTAGATTCTGTACTTCAGACCAGTTTAGAACACTTGCTGTGTTCTGGTGCAGACTCTACTTTTCTTTGAGATTCAGTGGGATGGGATTTTCTAGGACAGACAGAAGTGGGTTAATGTTTGGCAAGTCAGATAATCTAGTGCTTCTTCAGAACAATGTTATCTCTACCTCCTGAGGTTAAGATTTGATATTTTTTCAAATGTCTGCATTTTAATACTCAATTTTGCTTGTCTTTTCTGTTATTTCAGAAGTGTAGTGTTCGTCTTTATTCATTTACTTCCTTATAATTCAGAATTCTTTCATGTGTCCCTAATGTAGATCTTTCTTCCCTTACTGATGTCAGAGTGCTGTTTGCTCATGCATGAACCTGAGCAGGCAAATAATTTTGAAAGTTTTTTTTTAATTGCATAACAATTGCAGTTTGTCAAAACCTTTCACCCTCTTGCAATGACATGTGCATTTTGCAGTAGTGAATTCTCTTTATTCCAAGGTTGGGTCCAAAGAACTTGCAATGTCAATCAAGATTTTCTAAGTGAGGACCCTTTGTTAGCTATAAGGAGAGTTGACTGAAATTTTTAACCTAAGGTATCTAATTGGTGATTGAAGCTTTTCTAATAATGTTTTCACTGTCATATGGGACCTTAAAGAAAGAGAGACCTTGGAGTTGAAAATGTCTTTTAAAAGATAAAGCTTCTTTACAGAACAAAGATCAAAGGTTACAAAATCTTTTGTTTGGCACTGTCAATATCTTTGCTGCATCTCAGTATATAAATTATCAGCTTTTACAGTTGATAATTTTAGGGTATGAATTCTATACAGGTAGCAAAGCAAACAAAATCTAATCAAGTGAAACAGAGAGGTCATGGTATGGATCTGTTTCTCTTGAAAACAAACTAACAAAACCTCACAATTAAGAGAACAGAGGTAAAGTGACAAGCAATTGATTGTGAACAGTAAGTAGGGGAGGAGAAGACAGTGGGGTAGTAATTAAGATATTTGATAAATTTGAGAAAAAACTCAGGGAGCTAGATCTGAAGCTAATATTTATTTTAAAATAAATAATAAGCTTCAAGGGAAAAAAATTGGTTATCATGATATGACTGAAAGAGATAATCTTCTTTCATGATCCAAAATCCCTGTTAAGGAAACTTTGTACCAGTAGCAGCAAGAGACTTAGAGAACTGGGAACTTCCCCATTAACTTGTCCAAGAAAGTGCAGTTATAATCCATGCAGTATGGGTAACATCTTCCCAAGCTTTGTGTGAGTAAAGATCTACTGCTGCTGAAAGTTTTCATTTCAAGCATCATCTGTGTGCAAAATCATGATGGACAAGTAGTAGAGACATTAGAATTTATGCACCTAATCTGGAAGTCCATTTGTGGCCCTCAGATCACCTTCAGAGTGGAACTGCTTCACCAAAGGGATCATGACCACAATGATTCTTTTGCATTGGTTGCTTATGGTAGCAATGTTAAAAAACCAGTGTCGTCATATTAATTTATTTTAATAACATCCAAAGTATGTAGCACTCCGAAGAGTAATTCAAGAATACTGCAAGAATGTTGCAACCATTCTGAAAGCTTTTACCAGTCAAGCTCTCCTGCAACTAGAACTTGGAATATAGACAGGAGACTGTCCTCAAGATTTTTCTTAACTGTCTTCTATTTATTTTAAATTAATGTTAAAAATTCAATGCATGTTAAACTGAAAGCTTTAGTCTCCTGTAACTTTTCACCTTTTATATCTGTCCCACTACTATTAATTGTTTCCAGAATAAGCTTTTTCCTTAAGTTATCCTGTGTCCTAATACTAACTTTGAAATGTGAGTTGGCTTAAGATTGCTGAAATAGAACTGCCTGGGGAGGATTTCTTTAATTATTATTTTATGGCTGTACAGGAGGTAGTCATGCAATGCACTTCCAAGATTCCCAAGTCCAGAAAAACTAGCACTCTGCATCAGTGCCTTTGGTTGTTGCTGTGGGGAAAAAAGTTAATTCATTACTTCTGTCTCTTCTTAGGGCTGATACAGGGGAAGTGACATGTTGCTGCTGACCCCTTTTGCTCACAGGTTATCATATGCCCCAAGAGGAGAGCTCTTTTGTTTGTCATCTGCACAGTCCATTTTGGAGACATAATGCTGTTTGGTTTGCCAGGCAAAAGCTCTTTGGGTCTGTTAATGACTTTATCATGTTCTATTGACCGACAGAGACATGTATATTCCCATGGAATGCTGTTCGGAATAATTAGGAGTGCAGGTCTGGAGAGCAGTCTGGCAGTGTGAGTTAAAACACAGGCACCTCCTGCACTGCTTCAGCTTCTCAATCCCTTGTGGCTAGATATGATTTGGGATTTGGCAATGATACTGTGACAGAGAGGAATTACTTATGGTAAATTAAGAAGGTTGAAATACAAAGGGTTCTGTTGTTTCTGTTATAGTTTTCCAAATAGGATAAGACTGGTTGCCCTCTTCGTATAACTGATTAAACAAAGTGCATCTCAAAAGCAGGCAAACTGATCTGTGCTGGTAAGCAGTGATAAAAAGAAAAAAAAAAAAAGAACATCTCTGTATCAGATCTAGATGTTTAGTCCATAAAATAACTTGTGCCAGATTCAATGAAAGTTAACGATATCAGACTGAATGCCAATTTCTTTATGTTTAGCAATCCATTGGTGGAATTTAAGGCAGTAGCTGTTGAAATGTTTGGGGATAGTTTGAGAAGTAGTATTTTAGCAATTCAGTGGTACTATGTGATAAGGTAATTAAACACTAAGAACTGAAAAAGGTGTATCATCATAAAACTCTCGATTCATATAAGGTCAACATAATATAATAAGTGTGGTTTCTGAAGGTCAACATTAATATGATTCAAGAATTACATCTTCAAACTGTATTAGGCACAGCCAATATTTTGTCCATAGTGAGAAAATTAACTGGTTTAAATGCATTGCTCGCATCTAAGTATTTCATGTTTATCATGGATTGGAATTTAGAATGTTTGTGGTGAATCATTATTTTGGTCTTTTTAGTCGTATAGAGGAAAAAAGTAAATAATGAGTGTGTCTTGTAAGCAATTTCACAGGTTTTCTGCTGACCTGGTATAGGAAAACTGTTAAATTTCTTATCACCTCATGAAACCGGGTTTTCTAGGTAGATGTGCTCGTTTCACTTTTTCAAACAAGAAATCTTTTTTTAGTAAGTGAGCTGTGGGCTCCAAGGGTGAGGAAAAAAAAAAAAACAGCAATACTTCTCTGCAAAGACCTTCTTTGTTTTGAATGATGTCTGAGTGAATTCTGAATTACTTAAATTTCTTGCACTGTAAATCATTCTGTTCCTTAATGATGATACAGCATATATTTTCCTCTCTTTGATCATGCATGCAATGAAAGAACTTTCCCAATTTTATGGTATGCAAAAATGCAAGACTTCTAGGATATAATTCGAGATATGGCTTTTGCCCAAAAGAAATTACATTCTTAATGAATGCTATCCTGTTTCCATATTTTTCTGTAAAATTACAAGAATGTACTGTTTTAGAAATGTTCCAGAATTATTGCTTCTGCAGTGGATGTATTTCAATTATGCCGCTTCAATTTTGGCCTCTACTGGCATTCTGCCAAGCTATTTGTTACATCTGTCAACCTCTAAGTCTAATGCTGCTGCTCCTATAAACAAATTGACTTGGATGAAAAAATGAACCTCTGTATAGTTTGTGTGATTTGCATGTTTCAAAAAAACTGTTATTCTGGCTCGTGTTTTGGAGCTGTGTATTTCTCTCTAAAAGTCAATATGGTTTCTAGTACTTGATATCTTTCCTAAAAATTATCCTGATTTTTTCCAAGCTTAGGCTAGAATGAGACTTAATATTTATTTATTTATTTATTTATCTTCTCTCCCATGTGCAATCAGATGGTTGGAAAACATCTGCTGCTCCTGCTCAGGTTTTTGATCTCATCAGTTTGCTACCTAATATTTTGTTTCAACAAATTCATCTTGTTTGTTCTTATCCGTAGTCACTTTTTCATCTAAAAGTCATTACAATTTATTTTCATAACTTGTTCTCCATCTTTTCCCAAAGTTCAATCTTCAGTGCCAACAATGGTGGAAATACATTTGTTATCTGTTTTGAGACTTCTGTGTGTGTTTTACAGACGTAAAAATCCTCTTCACAGTCTTAAGGACTTTAAGGTTGTAAAGTCAAACAGTCTAATGAGAAGAAATAGCTTTTAAGTCTGGCTGGTGCTTGTAGTAATTAATGTACTCTTTATACATGTATTATCTTAATTCTGTGGGAGATACTATGTATTACAACTATTACTGTTGTAATACAGTTACTGCTTTGAGTTTTCTCACAGTATTTAGCTTGCAGGAAATAGCTTTCTGCAAATTTCAGGCTGGGTCAGAAAAAGATACAGCAAATGTTTGCTCAAATTTTTGTGACCAGTTTCCCAGTTCGTAGGACTTTTTATATCTTTCTATTCCTTTTAATGTCAGAGCATTCTCTCTCTTGTTCATTCATTGCAAATCATCTCACCTGAGAAATAACAAATATATAAAAGGTTCTTCAGACAAGCTCCTGAGATCTTCCTCGTATAGTGTTAGCTTGGGAATTGGATGAATTGGGGAAAGGGGAGTACAGGGATGGAACAAAAAAAAAATCTTATCATGTAATGCATACCAAGGAAAGGTATTGAACTGAGACAATTCACAGTGAGCTGGAACTCACATTTCCTAAATTTGGAGGGTTTGGTTTGGTAATCTTTCTGTCTTTATATGCATGAATGTATATCTGTGTGCAGTGCATGCAAAGAAAAGGAGAAATATTCTAATTCTATGGAAATAAATAAGAATTAGCTATTTGGTGAGATCAAGATTTGACCAGTTTGGGAGTGTTTTCACACATTTTTTTCATGTAATACAACCACCTTGAGACTTAAAGCATCCTGCATAGGTGAAAGCTTTTTGGAGGAAGGAAATTGGGCACATTTGTTTTGTCAAAATGGAGTAATGGCACCTTGTGTCATAATTTCCTCAGGAATTTACTGTTTCTGATGTCTGTTAAATGAAATGTAGAAAAGGTCCCCTTTGCTGCCTTGTGCCTACTATGTGCACAGGTAAATTGGAGCAGGGATGCTGACTGAGGTGCTTTGGGCTGGGTGACCCCTTCCACCTCACCCACCAGAGAGTGGCAGGTGGGACCCTACATCCTGCTGTGTAGCTTGCTCTGTTCTCTGAACAGAAACTTGGTAGGAAGTGGGCTCATAGTTGTACTGTCCTGGAAAACTAGTTAGAGGAATCATAGAATTGGCAAAAGATGTTGGCAAAAAAAGTTTCCCTATGTCATGTGTTGGCTGGTTGAGATGGGGGAACTCATTGGAGCCGTGGCTCGCAGGAGATGCACCTGAGGCAACCCGTGCTGAGGGTGGCAGAGAGAGTTGTGCCCTGGAGGGTGGAGAGTAGAAACAAGATATGGGGGGTCTTTTGAAGCTATGGAGACCAGTGTCCCAGGAGAGGAGGTGAAGAATAGTAGGAAAATTGTTCCTAATACTGTTTTATTCCTTAATATCAAACTCTGTTCACAAATGTCTCCCAATGCTTGCTCGTTTTGGAACCTCTTTTATATTTTTTATTTCACATCCATGCTTGCTTTGTGTGTGTGTGTTATACCCCATTCCTGTTGTTCTGAATTTCAGAAAATATCTCCTCAACTTCCATAACTTGGTTTACTCTTCAAATGTGTAAATTTGCAGAACAGCAGGTGATTTAGTAATCTAATAGTGATTTGTGATTTGTAACTAGTCAGGGAGGGAGGTGGGGAAAGACAACTTTTTTACTTCCTTTATTCCTAAAAATTGCTGTAAATCCGTAAAATCTTGGGGACAAAATCTTACCTATTATAATTTTCTTTCCATTTCTGTAACATCTTTTCCTTAAGGAGGCAAAGGAAAATTATCGCAGCGAGTATGTAAAATATAGTACATGTATTTAGACACTAGCCTGTTAGATGTCTATATAGATAGTTGAGAGTTCTTCCTAACCTCCTATCTGCACTCTTAAAATTATGTGCAGTAGCAGATAAAGACTTAAGAAGACAAACTTCTTAGGGAAAGGTCAATGAAAAATAGAGAAGAAGCCATTGAAATGGTAAAATGCACAGAACAAGTACTACATATGCAAGTGGGGAACATGTTATAAGGAATTTTAGTTGATCCCAAGGTTTTTAAAGCTTATAAAATATGTTCATGTTATTTCAGCTGGGAAGTTTTGAGATTCCTTCTGTCTAATTTGAGAATGTGGATTGAAGACTATCGCTTTGACGGGTTCCGGTTTGATGGCGTTACATCTATGTTGTATCACCATCATGGGATTGGTAAGTAATTTAATCAACTCTCATTTCAGCAGTCCTGTTGCAGCTGTTGCTGTGGAAATAATGTTATCAAGTTCACTGTTTCTCAGAGGGGGGAAAAGGGGTTTTAGAACAGGAGCTAGCAGGGCTCATTGATAAGCTTTAAACTAGGTAGGAGAGGGGGAAAGGGATAAAACCAGGCTTGCCAGTGATGAACAATGGGATGGCACACCAAAACTTGAGGAACTGAGCACTAGTGGGATCCTTCAATCTGCTCCATGAGGTGTCTGCTACAACAAACCACATTTGAAATGTTTCCACACCAACACACTGAGCATGAGGAACAAACAAGGAGCTTGAAGCTTTGGCCCAGTCCCAGGGATATGACATCATTGGCATAAATGAAACCTGGTGGGATGAGTCCTGTGCCTAGAGTGCCCTGTTGGATGATATCAGACTCTTCAGGAGGGATAGGCAGGGCAGAAGAGGCAGGAGGGTGGTGATATATGTGAGGAAGGGACTGGAATGTATGGAGCTCACAGCTGGCAATGGCACAGTTGAGAGCCTCTGGGTTGTTGGGTCCCTCAAAGGCCAAGAGATCCCTGCAGAGATACAAACTGGAGTGCTGGGCAATCACCAGATCACAAAGACAAGTGCTGAATTCTACATTTGGGGGAGAACAACCCTTGTATGTATGTACTGGGGAATGAGATGCTGGAAAACAGCACTGCAGAAAAGGACCTGGGCATCCTAGAGGATGGAAAGTTAAATATGAGTCAGCAATGCCCTGACAGACAGGAGGGCCAACTGTGTCCTGGGGGGCATCAGGCAAAGCATCACCAGCCAGTCAAGGGAGGGGATTGTCCTGCTCTGCTCTGCACTGGGGAGGCCTCACCTCGAGTCCTGTGTGCAGTTTTGGTCACTACAGTATAAAAAAGATACTAAGCTATTAGAGAATGTCCAAAGGAGGACAACAAAGGTGAAAGGCATGGGGGGGAAGCCGTGTGAGGAGCAGCTGAGGGCACTTGGTGTGTTCAACTGGAGATCAGGAGACTGTGGGGAGACCTCACTGCAGTTACAACTTCTTTGTGAGGGGAAGAAGAGGGGCAGGCACTGATCTCTGCTCTGTGGTGACCAGTGACAGAGGACCTGAGGGAATGGCCTGAAGTTGTGTCAGCGGAGGGTTAGGTTGGATATCAGGAAGAGGTTCTTCACCCAGAGAGTGGTTGGCTGCTGGAACAGATTCCCCAGGGCAGTGGTCACAGCACCAAGCCTGACAGAGTTAATAAACGTTTGGATAGTGCTCTCAGGTGCATGGTGTTTTTCTCGGGGCTGTCCTGTGCAGGGACAGGAGTTGGACTTTGGTGATCCTTATGGGCCCCTTCCAACTTACCATATTCTGTAAATGCTCAAAAAAATCCAGATTTGCTAAAAGCTTGTTTTGCTGCTCTACGGATAGATCAGAAATCATTAATAAATGTGGTGCTTATAAAATGGAATATTGCAAAATATGTTTTCTAAAAAGAACCTGACTGTGGCTTTTAAAACTGTCTGTCTTATTAGGCACAGGGTTCAGTGGAGATTACAATGAGTATTTTGGTCTACATGTGGATGAAGATGCTTTGTGTTATCTGATGCTGGCCAATCACATGATTAATACCTTGCATCCAGAATGCATAACCATAGCAGAGGTAAGATCAGAATTTGCCATCCTCAATGGCATTAATATTGATTAATTTGCTTTGGGATGTGAATTTTTTATTAATTATCAAGTTGCACTTTGGGTACTCAAGAACTGACATGAGTTAAAAACTATTAATTAGTGGACAGGCTTTGCCTGGTGGGGAAAAACAACTTGAATATGCGCTTTGGGAATTTTCTCTGCATTAATAGATTATTAATTAGTGTGGTGATTTCTTTTTTTTTCCTTCATCACCTTGAACTTGTAATAAGATTTGTTTTTATTAGTTTATTTCTTGTGCATGATAGCCATTTGTCACTAGTGCTTCAGGGTACTAAAGATTAACAGCCCTAGTGTGGTTTTGCATATTTTGAGTTATATTGGCATAACTGACAATTCCCTTCAAATTAAATGCAATAAACTTATAAATGTTGAATGTATAGGCTAATTTAAATTTGCTATTAAGTTTCTCCAGGTTTCTGAGAGAGTTAATAGATTATATTATTTGAATTGATTGAGATCAATTAACTCTTTTGACAGAAAAATATTGTTGGCATAAATGAACTTATAGTATGAAACACCAGAGCATTAAAATTCTATTAATAGGTATGTTTTCACGAATATTTTGTCTTTATCTAAAAGAGAAAAAACACGCAAACATTGAGGATTTTTTTTCTGTTACTATGTTTCAATAATTCATTTCATTTAAAAGAAAAAATTGGATAGATCTGATAAAAGTAGGGACTATTTGTATTTCTAATCAAACTTATTGTATTGCTTAAGAGTTCCCTATTTATTTTCAGCAAACAAAATACAGCTTAACTTCGTTTCTTACTTATGGTAAAGTTTTCTATTGTAGACAACTGCTGCTAAAAGCTAAACAACAAGCTATCAAAAACAGCATCTGGTGAGCAATTACTAGTAAACTTGAGGTGGTTTCATTGGCTTATCTGAAGGGAAATGTGTTAATTTTCTAGGTGATATTAGATCATAAACATTCCTACCAATGAAATTCTGAGTTCAGTTGTCTTGTATTACCTGGCTTAAGAGTTTTGGTGGTTTTGTTCTTGTGGGTTTTTTGTGGTTTGTTTGGTTTTTTTTTTTTAATAAGATGTGTCTTCAGTTTCTCTTGCGTGAGTTGAAAGCTGCTTCTTTTTCAATACATAATTTTCTACCTCGGGGAGTTGCTACACAAATCATAGAATTGATCAATGTACTGCATGGTTAAAGGAGAATTTCAGAAGGAGAAACTATTGACATAATTGAAAATTACAAAAGTCAATGAAGAATATCTGCTTGCCTATGGAATGCATACCATGTGAGAAAAATGTTTTTCTCTAGCCATAAATAATTATAATATATTCTTTAATTAATATAATTGATGATTTTTACAGCTTTTTAATATTCTGTTTTTTCACTATCTTAGTAATTGTGAAGTTTTTAGGTGTTACTGACTATATGCTAATTTTTTTTCACTTCGGTCTTCCAAATAAAGCTGTGATTAAAGTTTTTTTATAATCAGAAGGAAAAGTATTAAGTGAAATTACATCATGCCTGAAGTATTACAAAAGCAAACAGGCAAAAAATCACCTCTGGTTTCTACTGCTGAGGTTTCTGATTTTATATGCAGCTCATTTTAAATTTGGGTCTGAACAAATGTTTAGAAATTAGCTGTTTAATTGTAACACCACAGAATGGCTTGGGTTGTCAGGGACCTAAAAGATCATCTTGTCCCAACCCCCCTGCCATGGGGAAGGAGACCTTCCACCAGAACAGGTTGCTCAAAACCCCATCCAACCTGACCTTAAACACTTCCAGGGGTGGGGCATCCACAGCTGCTGTGGGCAGCCTGTTCCAGTGCCTCACCACCCTCACAATAATGAACTTTTTCCTGATATCTAAATATATTTTCTTTCAGTTTGAAGCCATTCTCTCTTGTCCTATCACTACATGCTTTTGCAAAAAGTCCCTCCCCATCTTTCTTGTAGGCTCCCTTCAGGTACTAAAAGGCTGTAATTAGGTCACCATGAAGCCTTGTTTTTTTCAGGCTGAACAATCCCAATTCTCTCAGCCTTTCCTCATAGGAGAGATCCTCCAGCCCTCTGATCATCTTCATGGCCCTCTTCTGGACTTGATCCCACAGGTCCATGTCCTTCCTGTGCTGGGGACCCCAGAGCTGGAGGCAGCACTGCAGGTGGGGTCTCACCAGAGCAGAGCAGAGGGGCAGAATCACCTCCCTCACCTGCTGCCCACACTGTGGGATAAGCCTGGGATATGTTTGGCTTTCTGTGCTCCCAGTGCACATGGCTGGGTCATGTCTGGCCTCTCATCCACCACCACCCCGAGTCCTACTCGGCAGGGCTGCTCTCCATCCCTTCATCCCCCAGCCGGGATTCATGCTGGGGGTTACCCCAACCCAGATGCAGCACCTTGCACTTGAGTCTTGTTAAACCTCATGAGATTCCCATGGGCCCACCTAAACTGGTCCCAGTAGAGACCTTGCTGAAGAGGTGATTCCCATCTAATGGCAGCATGCCCAGTGCTGCATGGGCCATTCCACTGTCAAAAATGCCAATGCTTTGGTGGTGACACCACCTGTGGAGCAATTTATTAATAGACCATCTGTTTCTTCCAGTGTTGCTGCCTTCAACTAGACTTATAGAGGAGACTGTTTGTACCTCAGCTTCCCTTACCAGCTTTCCCAAGGCCCTGAAAGCCATTTTGATTGCTCTTGGACTACACATTGATGCCTCATTGCCTCCTACATGGAAGATCAGTAATGAGTGGTAGTCTGAGGGCCACACCAGGCTAGGAAGTTTCCTGGTGGAAGACATACTGAAAAAATGAATGCTGAATTTATTTTTGTGTTTTTTTTAGTGTTCAGTTAAAATTTGTAGATAGATATAAATAGTATTAAATTTAGAATTTTACTTCCTAAAAACCTGGCTTCCAAAACTGTGACTCAAATAGATGTGAGCTGCTTAAATTTCAGGCTTGGACCTTGTCCAGGTAGGCATCATGGCATCACAGAAAAAGGCTTTTGTTTCATATCATCATGCCCTGTATAACTTGGAGACCATTAGTCTGTTTTTATCCTTCCTGGCTGATATAGGAGAACTATTGAACTTCCTTTTATCACATCAAAAAGTTTGGAAAGAATTTCCACTTAATTATTTCATTTTTACAGCATGTGGAATGTGGATACAGTTTTCTGTGTGATCTAATGACTGCTGACTAAAGGGGGATAATCCCTTCCTTTGATCTCCTGGCTTTGCTGTTCACACAGCCCAGGATGCTGCTGGCCATCCCAGCTGCCAGGGCAGGCTGCTGGCTCATGCTCAGCTTGCTGCTGGCCCAGAGCCCCAGGGCTTTCCCAGCAGAGCTGCTCCCCAGCCTGGCTGACCCAGCCTGTGTGGATGCAGGAGGTCGCCCATCCCAGGGACAGGATTTGACAATTGCCTCTGGTGACATTCCTGAGCTTTCTGTTGATTGATTCCTCCAGCCAGTCAGGGTCCCTCTGGATGGCAGCCCTGTCTTCCACCCCTGGGGTGCCATCCATGAGCTTCATGGTGATGTGGTTGATCTCACTTATGTCAGAGTGTGTGTGTATAACAGCAAATATCTTTTTCAGTAGTCCAGTGCAGCAACTGGACTGAAAAGTGGATTGAATCCAGGAAACCAGAATGAGCTTCCTAATTAGACCCTGGTTCTAGTCAGTATTTAATTCCATAAATTCTCATGTGTAGATGCTAGAGGTGTATGATAATCCATAACCTTTGTCAGTGAAAAGTCATTCCACCACGTAAGTTAATAACATCGAGTAATGATGGATATTTTGTAATTATTGGAGACTTGCATTTTCTGTCCAGATAAGCTAACTTTAGCAAGAAAATGCTGTGCGATAAAATTGCCTCAGAACGTGGTGAAATAAATATTTTGAGAACTTGGAATTACAAATTTAAAAATGGTCAGCTTCCATCAACAGGAAGATGAAAAATTATACAAAGAGCACGTCACTTTCCAGGGCTAGCTTGATCAATAATTCTGGTTTTGCACAGTGGGGAAATAGTAGGGATCATATTTTACTTCCTTGCTGTACTTAATATTTAGCCTTTTTTTCATGCCATTCTTTATGCAAAATATCAATAAACAAAAGGAAGGTTTAATTTGTCTTTTGTTGACTACTTTGTACTTTCTATTGATTACATGGAGCTCAAGAGAGCTAATTATTTCGAACTCTGCATCTACCGAGGTCTCTTCCCCTTCAAATATCTGCTCTATTAAAGTATTTTGAGATAGAGTATTTGATGAACAGTCATAATGCTTTTCCCTGTAGCTTTTGCATTCAAACAAGAAATCTGGGTGTAGTAATCGCTGATTTTTATTTATTTTTAATCTCCCTTAACCAGGTGAGTCTCTGAAGCTGTTTATAGAGTTGTGTTTAGAGGGTGTTTGTATACAAGTATTGCCGTATGATGGAAAATACAAACTAATAATTGAAATACCATAGAAATTACGCTGTGGGGTTTTTTTTTTTAATCTATTTAAGGATGTTTCTGGAATGCCAGCGCTTTGTCGTCCTGTCGCAGAGGGAGGAGGGGGCTTTGATTATCGGCTGGCCATGGCTATCCCGGATAAGTGGATACAGGTGAGAAAGAACTTCTTCCAAAACACATCCTGCTCTTCGGAGCAGCATGTTTCTCTGTCAGTGCACACACACAGGCACTTCTGAATCCTACTGAAAAATGTTGCTCTCTCTGCTGTTAATGTCCTATTGAAATAAATTCTGACAAGCTTGAGCTCAGGTATTGATGGCTGAAACGAGAGCTGTCAGATATCATGGAGGTTTTCAGGTGAGGAAGTTCAGGGGCTGGTATTTTCATTCCAGCTGATATTTGTTTTCTTCTTACAATACACTGAAACTCAATTTGTTTGAAATAACCTGTATCTTGCAACTACTGTAGAATGTGTAATCTATATGGAATGTGAACAGGTAGATAATAAGTTCACCATATGCATATAAATATTGAAGAATCACCCCAAAAACATGCAACAAACCCTCCTGGCACTGTGTGTGTTACTTGGAATAGAATATAGAGCTGAAAGTTTTAACCAAAGTAAACCCAAGGGAATTATGCAAACACCTACAATTAGTACAGTGGGACTACAGAAAGAATAATAAAAATCTGTAAATGCTCTTCAAGAACAATAATATACTAATAAGCACTGACTACAACAAGAATTTATATCACGTTTTCCTTAATACAGAGAATCACAAAAAAAAAGAAAAAAAACAATAAATGATTTCAAAAAGATCTGAAAACGGATGTTTTGGAGAAGGTTTTTCAGTTAGATAACATTGAAATCCCTGGGGCTATCATGATGATCTGAAAGCAATAAATATTTTATACTACCCCTAATACTTCAATAAATATAGTGAGTAGCTAAAAATAAAAGAACAAATTAACTTATCTTCACCATCTTTCAATTTTGTAACTAGGAGGTGAAAAGCCAATTGAAAAAACAGATTTCAAACCAATTTTTTAAGGAGATAAACTTGGCAGTTTTTCCAGCAGGGACAGCATCCTTAAACTTTGGAATGTGTAATTTAGATATTTAGATCTTGGAGCACAGTGAGGGCTCAGATTTTTGTACCAACAAGAAATACCTTGTGATGTTTCGAAGTGTATGGGGGAGTTGTTTGCAGGGATTTTTTTGTTGTTGTTGTTGTTGTTTTTCTTTACACCTTCAACTTCCTTATCATGCTTTAGGGTAGGCAAAGATAAGCGATTTCCCAGATAGGCAAAATGCAAGTGACCAAGTTCATATTGCATAGGAAAAAAAACCCCAGACTTTAGAATTTTACAAGTACAAAAAATTTGATAATCTGATTTGGCAATCTCTGCTATGGTCTGCTTATTTTAATTTGCAATACTTGGATAGGAAACATAGTTATGATGCAATAAATTCTGTTCTTTAGTGGGAGAAAATCTCACTTCTTTCAGCCTAAACATGTCCTTGTCATGGGCCAGGCAAAGGATGCTGATGGGACGGCAGATCAGCTATGATAGTTTAGCCTGTTTCCCAGCAGAACTCCAGTTATTTAGGAATGTGCTAATTGCACAGGAATGTTGTGTGATGTAGGCAGGAAGCTTTTAGCTAAGGAAACTGCAAATAAGCAGCCACGATAGAGAACATGGAGTTGAAGAAAGGTGATGTACTTAGTTTGTTACCACATTTCTTGAAGGGGAAAATAAAACTGAAATGATTGGAAAGGAGACATTTGGAACCAGTTGTCTGTCAGTTGTTATCAAACTCTCCTACACTGCTTGCTCTCATTTCTCTCCAGTTTTTAAGTGTACACCTGTTAATAGTAAGTTTTCTAGGTAACTTTTTAAAATCAGTTTTAAAACTGAAGGATTTCATTAATTAATTCTGAGGAATCTGTAAGAGTAAGAAAGATAAACTGTTTGTCATAACAGTGACTGTACTAGTTCAGTTTAAAGGTATGTGTAGTACATAATATGATGCTGCTTAAGGACCTGGAAGTATTCAGAGCCAGAACTTACGGACTCAGGAAAGAAAAAACAACAAAAAAACCCCAAAATACAAACAGAAAACAACAAGAAAAGGAAAACATGACTGTTCAGGAGTACATGAACAGTTAGAGTCAGAAAGTTAAAATTTACAGCATGATATTAGCCATCTTGGTGTTATTGCCTTTTATCACTTTTATTTTTATGTCTATATATTTATGTATATGTATTTAAGTTGTGGTGATCAATGGAGGTCTATAAAATAGTATTGAAAAAAAGAAAGGGCTAACACTGAAATAAAACCTGATTTAGAAGAGGGAGGAAATAATGTCATATGAGGCAGAAAATTCCTATTAAAGGGATTTAATTTAAATTGCTGAAAATCAGGAGGCACCACACAGCCCAGTGATTAAGAAGTATTTGGAAGCTCTCATATGCCAGGGTTGCATCTCCTGATGTTGTGGACCAGGTAGGTGTGTGCCCACATATTTTTTCCTGGTTTTTGGTGCAGTGCTTTCTTACAGGTCCTATCAATCACATTACCTGCTGTATTGGAGGATTCATGCAATAGAGGGCACGTTATGTCCATGCTTCCACATGGAAGTATAGGAGAAAAAAAATATTCTAGTTATTTATGTGGTAGAATTGAAAAGGAAAAAAGTCTCTTTGGATGGTCAGAGAAAGCTCATCACTTCAAAATGAGAACAGGAGAAGTTGAATTACTACAGTTCAAAATCCATTGGACATTTCTGTGCCAAGATAATGCTACATGCTTTTAGTTAAAACAGCAATAAATTTTCAGGGATCTTTCTTCTGTTTTCCTGCAGATAATTAAGGAGCTGAAAGATGAAGACTGGAACATGGGCAATATTGTGCATACATTAACGAACAGACGGTATGAAGAAAAATACATTGCTTATGCAGAGAGTCATGACCAGGTATGTTATCTGTTTCTTTATTTATGAGAAGTAAAAGATAGTGTTTATAGATTTGGTGGGTTTTCTTTTCAAAATGAGGCAAGAGTTGGGAAGGATGGCAAGAATTTGGGAGATAGGTAGATGTGGACTACTGCTCATTTTTTTACTAGTTTTTAATTTTTTGTAGGGTTTTCTTGAGGTTTTTTATTTTGTTTTGATCCTTCACTTTAATAAAGGAGTCCTGCCTGGAGTGGGTGGGTAATGTTGATTTTCAGTTTTGTTTTATTTTTAAGAAATTAATGGTAGCATCTTGTTTTGTCTGTCATGGAACATAGGGAGGTGTATAATCCATGCTTTTGAAAATCTTGTTTCCATTCAGCAATCTGGAGCACTGTTTATGATAAGCATAAACAACATCCCAATTTAGAAAATTTGTTCATTGAATCAGTGTTTGTGACTGTTGTATTCCTTTCACGAAGATCTTTCCTCTCTAAAAGGATTGCAAACATCCTCTTTTGAGACCTAAAAGAGATATTCTATAACATTTTGGTTCAAAACACAGTAACAGTAATAGTTCTGTGTATGGAAAAATGATGATGGATTTGGATAACACTCATCTCCCACAATCTTTTTGACAGTTCTTTCTGAAGAGTCAGAAAACATTAGTCAAGAATTATAAAATTAGGAATTTAAACATTTCATTAGAAACTAATATTTTTTTTCCTTATGTAACTACCTTCAACTTTTTCATTACATAGAAGTTATTCTATTTCCTGTACCTCTATAATAAAAGTCAACAGAAGTGTCCAAAACAAAGCCTGTATTTTATTTTAAAAAGAGAATTCTACATTTATCATTCAGTTTATTCATTTTGTGTACCTATTTACCTTCTAATCTCAGACTCTTACTGTGTTCACTTAAAGCATGAGACAAAACTCATGATCCTGGTAAAGAACTTCAGAAATTACATGGAAATCTATATTATTGTATGATAATTTGCTTTCATTAAAGCTGGTTCTTCATCCTAAAGCATGGCATATAACATTACTGTTGCTGTTCTTTTATTTTATGATGATTTTTATTAATTAAGTTGTTTTCTATATCGCTATGTGTTTTTAGTTTAGAATCTCATAGTTGGGAAAAATCTGTTTATTTTTAATTAAAATAAAAAAATGATTGCAGGTATACATCAGGTTGATATGTGAAAAGTAGGATAGAGAAACAAAATGAGAGTGTAGATAAAATTCAGTCTGTAGATGCTGGAAGTGACACATGTGAGGGTACAATTCTAATTTCTTATATTTTATAATGGGCTATGAACTGACTCTTACCAGTCAGAATACAAGGGCTTGTGGTTATAAGTGTGTGAAAATAGCAGCTTGAAGCTAATTGCTGTCAAAAAAGCAGATGCAGTCCTGGAATTATTATGAATGGGATGGAGAACAAAGGACACAATCAGCACACCTGGAGTCTTTCATGGTTCGTGGGCATGTTGAATGTTGGAGGCAGATTTTGGTCCTTTGTCTCCAAGGATATACAGCATATGTGGAAAAAGTGCTGTGAGAGAGTTGGTAAGAAGGTCAGCAGGTGTGGATTGGTTTTCATCAGAAGAAAACTAAATAGAGTAAGATTGTTCAGGGTAGCAAAGTGATCATTGAAGGGGGAAATATATGTGGTAATAAAATCATGGCTATCATAGAAAACAAGAATAGGGAACATTTACCTTCTCTTTGAATTGAAAGATTAGGGGATATTAAATGACACTAACAAATGCCACATTCTGAGTCCAGAGAATAGCTCATTGCAGTCTTCAATCTTGTCATTGTCATGTAGGAATTTTTTTAATTTTTTTTTTTTTTAAAGTCTGTTTTTTACCTAAGGGAATAATCTGTAGATTGTCTCTTATATTGTCAGTTGGAAATCTAAAGGATGATTGTGCTTTTCAGCCAGACCTGCTTATGATTCATCTGTCCCTTTGGAATTTAGTGAGTTTTCATGCAAGAGTATAAAATGAAAATTAGCTAATTGAACAAAAATTAGCTATTTACACATAATTGCTCCAAAACATTTTCAACTACCTGCATGATAGTATATTAGAATAGCATTTGTGTGGCCTTTCTCAAGTAGCAGTAAGCACTAGCAAGTTGGTAATTCAGTCACTGCTTTTAGACAGAATTACTAGAGTTTTTTTTCTCTTGTGTGAAATCACAGAAAACCAATCACCTTCTTGATTGCATATAAATGAATGCTTCATACTCATCCTACATCTCTAAATCAGGAGCTTTTTTAATACCCTTCTATTTTCACATTCCAGGAACTTCGCTTGGGATGTTTGCTTTCTCATTTTCTGTGTTTTCTATAAAAATTCCCAAGTGGTAGGTCACTTGTGACTTACTGAGTTGACGCTGACATGTCACATTTTGTTATCTGTAGGCAAAAAAAAAAAGTTCTTAGAGGTAATTATGCAGTTTGATCCCATCAGGTGAAATGTAGGATGTCAGAGGGGGTTAGACAGCTGTTTATTATCATATAATAATGATAATAATATTATCCTGTCGGTCTGGGGAGCCCCAGTAACCACATGGAGGGTTACTGGAGACAGACACTGGAGTTTGACATCGAGTTGAGGCTCAGCTCATGGACATCCCTGCCTCAGTTTAGACCCTTCCTCCTTTTGGCCTCAGACTAGATCTGTATCACAGTCACATGATTGCACATCACACAACACACAGGGTCAGTAATTAGAAGGTGAGGTTGCTGTGACCTGGTGATCATAGGCAGTGGCAGGAAGGTTTCTTTGGGAACAGGGACTAGATCATGCACCCTGAGCCATGTCCTTGGCTCCTCACCGATCATGCAAGTCCTCCCCTTACAATACAGTGCACCTGCTGTAAAAAACAAAACAAGAAAAAATTAGAAACACTTCTGTCTTCTTGAACTGTTCTAGGCACTTGTGGGTGATAAGACATTGGCTTTTCGACTGATGGATGCAGAGATGTACACAAACATGAGTGTGCTCATGCCTCTTACGCCAGTTATCGATCGTGGAATACAGCTCCATAAAATGATTCGTCTCATTACTCATGCACTCGGAGGGGAGAGCTATCTGAACTTCATGGGTAAGTAATCTTGGGAACAAGTCTCTCATTTTCTCATCTACAGGATGCTTGACAGGGAAATAAAATGATCTGACATCATCTTACATCCACGGTATTTATCACGATGCTGAAGTTGAGGGCATAAATGCTTTTATAGATTTAGTACAAAAGGTGATATGCATTGTTTTTCTGTCTGTAAGATGTATTGTAAGACAAGAAAATAAAATCAAGATGGTTCCTAACTGTAACAGATATAACTTTTAAAAACATGGTAAACTCTATTTCAGGGTACTTTTATTTACAACTACTCAGGTATTTTAATTGTTGTTTTGCAAGTTTGTCAGGTGGTGAGCCATGACTCATGCAGCTGGGTTGTGTTTTGTCTCTATTCTTTTACTTTCCTAAACTTTTTAGGATCACAGTGAATTTACTTAAGATAGCTCATTAGTATAGTGTTTATTTCAGTTATTAATTGTCAGGAAGCAGTCTGGGATCAGTTGACTTGTATTTCATTGCTTCTTAGTGAAGAGCAGAGGCTTAATGAGGTAGGCAAGGACAAATCACAGAGACAGGAGGCACATTCTCCTATCAAATCCCAGAAATTGTAAGAGCTAGTAGTACTTTCCTTTTGTCCATAAGCTGTAAAACACAACTGTTGCCTTTCTTCTGAAGCTCAATTTCTACAAGAAAGTTCAGTCGTTAATCTCATTTAATGAGCCAGTTACATTTCCATGTGGTCATCTTAAAAGTGGAATGTTGATCTTAGTTTCATCCAAAATTCTGAAGCTATTTATGCTCGCTGCTCTTTACCATATGCATTCCTTCACTTTCTTTGCAAACTAGTTCTTACTTTATACTAAAAATCTCAATTTCATCATGTGGTGTGACAAGTTCTGTATAGCAGTTCTGATAGTCTCATAGGGGAAAAAAAAAGGCTGAAAGTCTGCTGTAAAATCATCATTTCAGTTTTCTGCTCATAAACTACTTCAAAAGTATCGAAATTTTAGCACAGTATTTTCTTCTACTTTTGTTGTTAAACAATTTGTTTTATAAATTCAAAGTGGACTGTTGAATGTATATTGCCCTTCTTCCATGATAGTATATTTAACAATATTTTTTTTCTGATTAAAAAACTAGAGAACATAAGGCAGTGGTGACATTGGATTTAAGCACATCTGTAGGGATATATGTTCTCTTTCTTGGTATTAGAAGAAAAATACCATGTTTGTTTTCTTAAAAAGAATTGAAGCAAGTTCAGTACAGAACAAATTAATTCAGTACATGCAACACTAGTAAAACTATTATTTCCAATAAAATACCGAATTTTTTCCTCAGGAGTGAAGAGGAGTTAATGAAATAAATATTTATGAAGTGTGCAATCAGGCACCAAAACGTGCAAGGTGTGAGGTGTATGCATCCATTCAAATTAGTGATACTACAATAGTTAAGGAAGCAGGTGTTTAAAAAATACTCCAGCTAAACTGCAGATGTCTTTGCCCCAGATTGACTTGGTAAGATTAGAAAAATGATCAGTAATTCAGTGTGGCATGTTAAATCCAGTGTGTCAATGCAGGTTGATTGAGCAATTAATATTGGGTATCTTTGAGTACTGCAAAGGTTTCAGTAACTACTTAATAGTTTGCTATATGTAAAGGTGAAAAGATTGTAATAAATGTTGGCAGAGGAAGCATATAAATTCAGAATACTGGTAGACCTGTGTACTTAAAATGTGTGTTTCATCTTGCTATCTAGTTAAGCAAATACAGTGACAAATGAATTCTTTAACTTCCAGTTTTATGTGAATGCTGGCGGTAAGAAAGAAAAACCTCCTGTAGGGTAGGGGAAGGAGTGGAAATCTTATTTCACAACACCTGGAGAAGACAGTCCAGGTGCCTCTGTACTTCCCCAGGTACTCCCATAAGCATCTTGTACCTTCTTTTTCTGAGAATAAAGAGAGCAAAGCAACGCGCTGCTTTCTCAGTGCTTTGCTCGCCTTGTGGGAAAACAAACTGCATCTACAGAACGTTGTGTCAGGAGTGGAAACTTGTGTTCTCAAATGTATCCTGGAACTTCTCTTTGAAGATCTGGAATAATATTTAATTACAGGTGTGTTGGAGCAACATTTGTGTTTGATACAGACGTGCAGATCCCTGTTGAGGGAAACTGTGCCCCGTTGAACACTGAACACTGATTGTGGCTTTCTCCCCTCTCTCACTCTCCACACTGGGTGGTTCTCTGTCCTTCTTACATGTATTTGTAGGAAACCACTGCAAAAATCCTGGAAGTTGTGGTTCTTATTTTTTGTGTTTGAGTGTTTAATTTTCACCAAAGGCTTTTATTTTTCTTTCCAGTTGCTTGTATCCTGGTATTGGCAAGCAGTGATGTATGCAAACTTAAATGTGAATAGGAAAGTTTTGTCGTTTCAGTAAATTGGTTTGCGTGTAACAAAAACCTTGGGGAACATTCTTTCCTCCAGTCTGTGCTTTGGTTTTCTGTGCAGCTTTACAAGTGATCTCTGGGGCTTCATGTGTGCATCTGGCATGGAAGACTTAACCCAGAAAAGGAAAAACTCTATGCTTGGCTGAAAATGAGAATAACAATGATAAACATCCTGCTGTAGTGAATGAACACTCTGGAAGGCCAGTTTGTTTCATAGTAAACAATAATAATAGTAAAAAATTAGCAATTGTTTTGAAACTTATGCCCTGTCTAGGTTCTCTTTTTTCAGAGCAAGTAGAACTCAACAATCCCAATGTAGGTGTCAATTGTTCAACCCAACTCTTGTTTTAAGCAGAGATTTTAATACTGAAACTGCCCAGTACTGGTCAGAAGATGTCACGGGACTTGAGGAAGTTGCAAAAATTCCAAGTTCTTCTGCACGATATTTTAGTAGGAGCACATGTGCTGCTTCTTTAAAGGTTTATCGCTTCACATCTAATTTTCCATGAAGATATTGGCATAGACAATGCACATTTGATTGTCTGAACTTAAGTTACACTCAGGACCCCAGCAGTTACAGTGTGTGTCTATATTAAATAGTGAAAGTAATCCTTTAATTGTGAATAATATGAAAAAAAACTCTATTCCTACTGAAGTATTTTTCTTTGTAGTTGTAGTGATATTGGAATACAATATGCATCTAATTAACTTAAAACCAGAAAAATATGTGGAAAAATATTTGGGGCATAGATTTTTACCCTCCCTAATATCAGGATTTGAAAACAAATCCAGAATGAAAACCCTGTATCTGACTAAAATTCCTGATTGTCAATTTTAGCCCTCTGCAAAATAACGAAGGGGCTTGAGATTTGAGTCAATACCTCGATTGCTAGACAAGGACTAATAGAAGTTGTTATAATACTTCTAGAGTATTACAGGAATCTTCTGATCTCAGCTTGAAAATAAAGCAACCACTGTTGTTACCCACTAGACAATGTTTAACTTCAGTGTAAAGGCTCACACGTATTTCCTGAAAATAATATTGAATGTACCACTACAAAACTGTTCTCTCTGTGTATCCTTCCATTTTCCTTTGGATTCATTTTCTATCTGACCCCTGAAGAAAAGCTGTAGACAACTGTAAATTGTTCCTTTCCTCTAAATTTTCTTTTTCTATTATCTTCCTCATTTCAACCCTGCAGGACATGTGAAGAAGCTGTGCCAGTTCTGTGAGCTTGTTTCCAAGTTCTCTCCATATATTGCAAGATACATCTGCTTGACTAAATTTAGACAAGCAAGGGTAGTTGTTTTTTTGCCTTGAATATACATAAGATACAACCCAAGGGGCCTTAAATAGCATTTTGGGTCCTAGGGATCCTTCATAGCACAAATACATAATGTTTTATGCCACTGTAGGGTCTTCCTTTTCAGCTTGCTAACAAGAATTTTCTTGCTTCAGTTTTCATTTGAAATTGGTTTAAACTCCTATCTATTGATTTAAATGGGGATTAGTTCCTACAAGAATCTCTAGCACTATTTTTTCGTTACTCTTCTATAATAAAACAACTTGTAATTGGGACTCCAGAGAGCAAGTCTTCCTCCCTACAAAACAATTTTTGAGATTATATATATGTATATATATGTATCTCCATATATAACTAGAAAGTTATTTGCAGTAACTAGAACATTTTCTGCAATCATGAGCATTGACTGATGGTGTTACTATTTGGGTTGACATTTACCTGTTTCACTAATATCAGATTTGTTAAGCTTCCTCTTTCCCACTTGTTAGTTTATTTACACAGTAGTTTTATCCACCTTCTCTAGTCATCAGGGTTCTTAGCATGCACCAAAACAGTTTCTTCTCTAATGCTTTGGTGTGATGAGACCTTGTTCTTTCTTTACCCTTAAAAGTAAAATGCTATGCATCATATATTCCTCTGAGTATTTTAGAGAGAGAAACTTGGATATTTTTTCATTTATTTACTTTTAAACTAAGGGATTTCATAACAGAAGGCTTTTGAAAAAGTATTGACAAATGAGAACAGGAACGGTGCAAAAATTGTATCAGTAGCACGAATATCAGGGAAAGGAACATAGTATTTACTTTAAGAATACTGATTAAAACCTGAAATAAAAATTATACAGCATAACTTACAATATAAATGGGAATGTTGCTTTAGGCAGAATCTGAACTACTACTTTTATTGCTGCCTATTCTAGATAAAAAAGAATTTTATCAAGAACAAGCTTAAACCTAAGAGAGTTTGGTTCTCCTAGGCATTTTGCAAGCAAATCACACTCGCATTTTTACACTTTTTTCTGTACACTTTCTAATGCTTATTACTCCTGTGCACTGGTGACTTTTTAGACCATGACCTAAAACGTGGCCTTGCAAGAGCAAACGCTCTTCAGACCTGCTCACTTCAGTTGACTCCTCCTGATAAACAACCTTGAAGTGCTCACTTGGTGCAAACTGGAGCTTTAGGAGAGGCAGTTTGAAGTCATCCTTCTTAATATGCTTACCTGGTGCAGCTGACAAATGTGCTGCCAGTTCTGGTGGGTGCTTTAATTTCATGGCAGTCTGACAGAAAACAATTATGTTCATTTTAAGGTAGGAAACAAGAAATGTGTAATCTGAAATCTTACCTACAGTTTGTCAAAGACTTAGTGGTAGACCTCCTACAATTTGGTTGCGTATTATACCATGTGCCCCTACTCACAACTTGGTTTGGGCAGTGGCAGTAGGAAGAATCCAGATATGTATATTAGTCTTCATTAATCACTTCAAGAGTTTCTTCTGCAAGGTGTAGAAGTGCAAGCTGTTAATATTTGTTGCTCATTAAGAGCTGATTGAAACAAGCTCCATTTCTACACTTACTCAAAACACATTAGACCAACTGGGAGAAAAGCACTTAAAACTGTCTCATAGTTTGAAACTAAGCCACACACATGCAAGCCTATCTTATCCCACCTTCTCCTCACAAATTGTTATGTCCACATACCAGGACATACTATTGTTGTGGGAGTGGACTGTACATCCTCCTTGAAAGAATAGGGAATAAAGCTCCATAGGTCTATAAGTTATTTAAATACATCAGTAAAAAGGTCAGTAGCAGCAATCTATGTATGTGATGGTGTTGGTGTCCACACTGTGGCTTCTTAAGTCAGGAACCTTGAAACAGAAACCTTCATGGGCAGCAATGTCCTCAGAACTGCTTAAGAATCAACAGTTCAATCACTGCCTTCACAGAGTGAAATCTGGGTGGGATTTTCCAGGATGGGAGGGAGAGTAGTCTAAATCAAGGTCTTTCAGAGTAATCCTGATGTTTCCTGAGTTTGTTCCCACATCTGCTGGGTATCAAATATGCCAGAATTATCAGTGGAGTAGGTTTATAGTGTATCAGGCCATTCTGACATTGTGCACTTCAGTTACGGGACGTTGGGTTTGGTTTTATGGATGGGACTCATATTTTTTATTTGCATTTTATTTACTATTATGCTTTATTTATTATTATGCCATCATTTAACCGTGGTAATATTGTTATTGGAACTTCTGCTAATGTCTCAAGCTTTGTTCCTAAGACTCCACCTGTTGACTTACATATTGTATGATTTGTACAGCTCAGAGTTGAGGCTTGGAACAGCTTTTCTGTCACCATGTATGAGTGCATAAAACCTGGTCTACTGTTGTAATAGTTGGTGTGATGGAGTTATTAGAGTTTCATGTCTGCTGCTTCGACAGCCTTTGTTTTTGCTTTATTGTTGTTTTGAAGAAAAATCACAGAAATAGGCCTCTGTGTTAAAGCTTTACAGTATATCTTATGATTATTACCCTTTCAGCACATTTTTTTTTGAGGAATTTCTCTTTTCAGTTTTTCAAAATGATAATTTATTACAGAAATTATGACAAAGTTAATATCATTATGAAATAATTTTTTCAGATCTTCTGGACTTCTAACTCTACAGAGCATGGCTTTTATTCCCTCCTTTCATAATTACCTTTTTTCCCCTCCATAACTATAAAATTCAGAATTTCTTTTCAGTAAACTATAACTGAATTATTTACAGATGACATTTATTTAGTTTTACTTAGCTGTTTTTTATGAAAAAATAGATATAAAGACTACAATATTCTTACTAAATTATATTTTGCTTTCAACTTCTTCACCTGGAATCCAAATAAATTTTAAAGCAACAGGTTTACTTCCCTTTCAGTTTTATTGCTATTTGTAAGCGCTGTAAAAGCTCTGTCATAAAAATGTATCTCAAATTTCTTGAGAGGGCATATAAATGTACATATTTATATGTGAGTCTTCAGATGTTGTCCAAAGTTAAGATTTTTATAGAGGACAGTATATTCTTGCCTGTTAGTATGGAATTTTGATAACTTGTGTAAATTTGGTAATATATTGAAAATTTATTTTTATATCTACGAGAGAGGTTTCTTTGCTCAATGATTCATTCAGTGTGTAAGCAATCAAGCGTAACCGTCTTCCATGTTCAGTGCTGTGGTTAAATTGGATTCAAACAAAATGCTTTGACTATTTTCTGTTTACATAATCTTGTACTTTAAAATATTACATATTTATAATTATTTTTAAAATCTTCTAAAGCTTGGTTCACCCTATGAACAATTTGTTAATCGTTAGGGCTTCAGAAGAAACTCAACCTTTCAAGGTTATGTTGCTCATAATGCCTTTTCAGAGAGGAAAAATGATCTAACTGGTTCTCTCTTCTGAGCAGAGAGCACTTTTGGGGATGTGTATGTGTTTTTCTTATTCACATGAAGCTTTGGTCTGTCACTGTATTTAGAATGACAGCTTGAGTAGACTTGCTATATCTGGCCTATAAATTTCTGCTTCTGACGCTCTGGGTCCTTGTTGGAAAACACAATGCAAAACTTAAATAAAAAAAATATTTTCAAATTTTCAAGTAAATACGAAGTTGATCTACAGATAAAACCAAAGACCATCATTCAGGTCTGTCTCCATTATAATTTGCCTTTTTTGAGAGAGAGAGAGTAGACTTGTTTGGAGGGTTTTCCCTCTTTTGTACCTGATAAAAAGTAAATATGTGCAAGAACTTCGTGTGTAAGGGCAGGAAAAAAGGCCAGACATGCCCTGTTCAAACAGTTCAAATATGATGTTGATGTTAAAGCTTTTGCTTTTTCTCCCTACTGGTCACTGTCCTTCATACAATTTTGATGCTGATAATTTATCAGTGCTCATTTTAAGTTGCTTAATTTTTGAAACTCCCCATGACAAAAAGAAGCTGCAGCAGCAACCTCTTACCACACCCAGCTGTGTTTCACTTCTACTTTCTGCAGCCTGTCTGTACTCAGTAGCCTGGAAAGGGCTCACCAATTACCTGACTGAGAGAAAAATGGAGCTATTTGTCCAAAGCCATCTACCAAAGAGCAAAAAATTTCTTCCTGATTATACTTTGTAGGCTGGCTTTTCAAGAGAGAGAGAGAGGTGACACAATCCATGTTCTTCCTTTACATCCAAATCAAGTAATTTAGCAACATCAAACTATAGTGAGCTGGTGTAAGAGGTTGCAGAGGAATCTGTTAATCAGCAGCCCTTCCTTTAGCTACATATTATTCTTTCCCAGACTGGTTTTGAGTAGTGCAGAGCCAAATAGAATTAAACCCCACATGTCACTCAGTAAGGAATTGTTGTTTTGAGACATGACTGAGCAGGTGACATTTTGTATTTGTAACGTCTGAATAATAGATCCTTAGGCATATATTTCAATTTGGATTTTAATGTGTGCAGTTGTGGTAATTTGAAATGAGTTTATCTCAGTGTGTCATTAATTCCCCAGTCAATGTAGTTTAAGCTGAGATAACACTATGTGATGATATTGGAATAATAAAAAAGATACCTTTATGAGTTCAAGAGCTTCTTATTTTCACAAGGTCTTATTAGCTTAAAATCTTCTCATTGTCCTAATTTTTTGAGGCCATCAATCTGACACACACAGAGGAATTTACTAGAATAAGAATTTTAACAACATCATAGTTTAATTTGTGTTGATCTTCCAGGGTTAAGGTATTATCTAAGCAAATTTTCATGATAAGTGTAAAGTCTGCACAGCAAAGCATATTAGAACATATTTCATAAATACTGACCTGTCTTTCTCAGATCTCTTTGGAGATCTTCAGTTTGAAATTTCATAGAAACATAGAATTGTTATGGTTGGAAGTGACCTTAAAGATCACCCAGTTCCACCCCCCCTGCTGTGGGCAGGGACACCTTCCACTAGACCAGGTTGCTCAGAGCTCCATCCAGCCTGGCCTTGAACACTTCCAGGGCTGGGACATCCACAGCTTCTCTGGGCAACCTGTGTCTCACCACCCTCACAGTAAAGAATTTCTTATTAAAATTTAATCTAAACCTGCCCTCTTTCTTAAAATTATGTGGGCTTCAGATGTCACTGGAATGTGTCACTGCAAACACTGACCACGTGCTGTGCTTTGGAGTTACATTTCTGCTGTAATTTATTGCAACCTTATTGAAGTTTCCAAAAAAAAAAAAAAAAATCCTGAAAGCACCCTAACCCACTTGGTGTGACTCCATTTGGCAAGATATTTAATGGAAAAAAGCTTTTATATAGTATCAGTCATAGAGAGGCAGCTCTGTATTGGTGTTGGAGGGAGGAAATGTGTGCAAGGTAGGAAGCCAACCAGGATGATGTGGGGGTGAAAGAAGGAGACAATCAAGTTGGAATTGGAGTGGAGCTGCAGGCTCCATTAACCCAGGAAAGTTTCTTTATCTTTCTGGCTAAAAAGACGTGTTCCTTTGCATAAGTCAGGGTAAATTATTTCTGTGAGCTCATGAAAATAGATAAAAATACAGTGCAAATGAGGTATTTTAATTTTACTTCAGAGTAAGTGTTATGAGGTTAATTTTGAGTATGAATATAGGGCTGATTTTCTTCAGCTTTCGAGAAGGGAGAGGCAGAATTTATAGTGGAGTAAATTAGAAAGGGAGTTTAGGAAGACAATAAAATTAATTTTGGCTGAAAAGAAAATGAATTTTGTTAGAGGTTTTTTGGTTGTGGGAGTTTTTTGTTTTGTTTTGTTGGAGGTTTTTGTTTGATTTTTATCTTTTTTCCAAGTAGTACAGCTGCCTTCTGAGTTGGAAGGTCTTGTTGCATATAAAACATTGGTTCTGTCTTAATGTATTACAGAAAAGTGCAGACCAGGAGGAGTAACAAGACAAGTGACTAACATCTCAAGGAGAGCAGAGGATTATTCAGGGTTTGTGCACTCTGTTTACAACCAGAAGCCTAGAACTTTTACTCAGTTGGGATAATTATTCAGATCTTTTTGTGAAATTCAGAGCAGGTCCCACAAGTGAGGTATTTCCATTGAATATCTTCTCAAGTGGTTTTTTTAGAGAGATTATTTAAAAGCAATCTGGTAATCCACTCACTCCTGATTTAAGAGTCAGTCCATAGACTGTGAAACAGCTCCCTTAAGCCTCTCATATTTTATTATTTTTTCTTTTAATCTGGCTAGCTGTTAATACAAAGTACTGCAGGAAAGCCTGGATCATCTGGATGGCTGTATTATAGGTCAGCTCTTCGTGCAGCCTAAGCTCACAACCTTTATCTTCATAATGGAGAAATGTATCGTCTTATTTCAAAGTATTAATGGAAAAAAAGGTATCTGAAGGAAACCATTAACCTCTGTTAACATAGTGTTGGATTGGCAACATGTTTTCCACTGTTTATCTTAGGCTCTTTTAATTTGCGAAAAGCACAGATTTTTGGATTAGGATGTGTACTTCTTAGTAATTGATATGTATCCTGAAGTATAAGCACCTTTTTTGGTTTTCTTTCTCTAGACTTCTGGATATGTGTCTTTTGTGCATTCATTTTCTCTAAGACTGGAGGAATATGCATATATGACTTTTAAAAAACAAACAGTCAACTTTGTACAGGCTGAGTTTTTGTTCTTACGTCTGTTTATGTTCGTGATTTGTTATTTATTGTAGTTCCTAATGGCTGCCACCATTTTAGAAAGAGAGGAATTGTAGATAGTATTGCTTGAAGGGAGAAATGCAGAAATCTGAACATAAATGGACTTTCATAAATCAAATTTTTTCTTTGTAACATAGTGAAAGTGCTAGTTGTTTATAGATACCAAAATGCTGTATAAATGGATATTCTATTTTCCATATGTCTTCACTTGTGTTATTGTGCTTTCTTCCTCCTTGTGTACTATTAAACTGTACTTAGGCAGCTTCTATGTATTATCTCTTCAAATATGCAAATAGTTAATTCTTAAAATCTATTTTTCAATGTATTTTTAAAGTAATGGAGGTGTTATTTGAGATAATTCTTATTCCTGCCTGCAGGTGCTTTTCAATCAGAGAAATGTGAAGTTAAGCCAGATCAGTCTCCAAGTTAGGTTTTATTTCTGGCATTGTCACGAGGATTGCTACTCCCCTTCCCACCCCAAGTTTTATCCTGAGTTCTAGAAACTGTG
The DNA here is from genome assembly GCF_003945725.1 of Corapipo altera. NCBI lineage: Eukaryota > Metazoa > Chordata > Aves > Passeriformes > Pipridae > Corapipo > Corapipo altera. Next base: position 238,146 of record NW_020884934.1, on the reverse strand, counting down.
CTGTAAACTGTGCAATGCCTTTTTATGTCAAATTTAATATGAAGGGTGGAGAGCACACATTTTATGAGGAGTGGCTGAGGGAGCTGGGAGTGTTTAGCCTGGAGAAAAGGAGGCTCAGGGGGAACCTTATTGCTCTCTACCACAACCTGGATGGAGGTTGTAGCCAGGTGGGGTTTGGCCTCTTTTTCCCAAGTAAAAAGCACTAGGATAAGAGGAATTGGCCTCAAGTTATGTCAGGGGAGGTTTAGATGGGATATTAAGAAAAATTTCTTCACCGAAAGGGTGACCAGGCATTGGAGCAGGCTGCCCAGGGGAGTGGGGGAGTCACCATCCCTGGAGGTGTTTAAAAGACATGTAGGTGCAGCTTTTGGGGACATGTTTAGTGTTGGATTTTGCAGGCAGCCTTAATGACGCTATAACTATTCAAACTCCATAAAGTGATAAATATGCCAGAATATTGACATAATAATTTCAATAGATGTAAAGAAAACTTGTCTTATTTGTGCAGACTTCTCCAGTGTGTTAAATTTATTGTTCTGTTTGGAAGGGGAGGGGAAAAAAAGAAAAATCAATATTGCACTAAGCTTGTTACAGTGCTGACTGTGACTAGTCTTAGAAATATAGTAGCTATATACTAATATGCTGCTTTTCTATATATGGGATGGAATGGGGAGTCTCAACTGAAAATGAATCAGGGAAGTATCTTCATTTAAAACAGTCTTCGTTTTCTGGAGTTCAACCTAGACATAGTTGAAGTTTTCAGAAAATTTATGAAAGTTCCTTTTTGTATTTCCTAGTTGTTTCTATATTTGTAGGTCAGAAAGACTGTATTTTTAGGTTTTTATTGCCTATATGGAAGGCTGTTGCTTGGTTTGTACACTGCACATAAGAATACAGAACTAAGTCTGTTACTTGTCTCTGAGAACTTAAATTCAAGAAGAGGCCTGTAGAAATAAATAAAATGTATCCTAGTAAAAGAGCTATCTACATGTTATATTCTCTGGGTAAGATTTTGATTTGTGTTGTTTTCTGTGATATGAAAATGTTGAGAACACTTGAGAGACCAGGCACTCTAGAACAAGGGATGGAAAACAGGATGATGAGTGACTGAAGGTTTATGTTCCACTCCTCAGTGCCTAAATGTAAATGTGGAAATGTTTGTGCTAGGAATGTGTATTGAGGAAAGCCTGTAGAAAGCAGCAGCAGCCATATTTGGTTTAGAAGTTGTAGCATATCTTTCTGTAAGGAGACTTTTTTTTCATCTGCTGGTTTATAAAGGGATGATGTGAGATACCAAGAGTAGGGGCTCGGGGACGTGAGAAGTTTTTACTAGTCACACATTACAACCCTGTCTCTCTGTTCCTCCTTCCTGCTGTTACCATGAGGTATCAGGTTTTCAAAGGATAAGTTGTTTTCTGACAAGAAAACGTTCCCATTAAGATCTAAATAAGAAAACAAGTAGTGAATTAAGCTACCACCGTAGTGTGACTGTGTAAAGGAATGAAATGGAACAAAACAGAATGAGTAATGACATTGGCAAATCATTTTTTGCAGATAAAGGTGTAATTTTACTTATTTCAGAGGATTCTTTTCCTTTTTTTTTTTTATGGATGATCCATGTAAAACATTTATCAGTTGAGCAAGTTTATTTTTTTTTTAAAGAAAAAACCCACAAAGGAATAAAAAAATCATTACTGAGAAATATTGCATATGCCAGATTCGAAATGTCTTTGTGCAAGTAATCTCTGATGGTTTTTTGTCTCTGTTTTGTGTTTTGCTTTTGTCACTTTGAGTTTCCATACGGCGTTGCTGGAGGGGGAGAGGAGAAATCATCTTAGTGTTTGTACATATTTGGCTTTCCTCAAACAGTTGTAGCACAATGATTTTCAGACATTGAAGCAGGTTTGGGTTTTTTTTTTCCTGAGATTAAAGTTTATTTTTTCCCTTGACAGAGAAGTTTTCTCTCAGAGGCACAAATAGCCAAATAGAGCTGCACTACATTTTCAACTTAGGCCCTAAGAAAGCTGTGTCACTTCTTTGTACACAGTGAAAAGACAGCATGAAGCTTAGCACTTTGACTACATGCATATCTCAGTGAAATAAAATGCTATTTTTGGAAATAAGATTTTTAAAAAATTAATGAATGCATGCATACAGAATAAATTCCAGTAGTTACGTGAAACTTTGGGGTAGGGAAAGGAGAAATATGTATTAAAAAATGTTCTTAGTAAAAAGTTGCTCGAGGAAAAAAGTTGCAGGTGGCTACTTAAATGACATTGCTTGTATTATTTTATGCACTAATAAAGAAGTATTTGTTTCAAAACCTGAAAAACAAATTAAAATGGTATCATGTTTTAAGCAACTGTAATGAAATCTAGAAATAATTTCTACTCTGATTCTCATTTATTAGTGTAAATTTATTTTGTGTCTATCAACTTGGTGTCACAAGAGTAATCTAAAATTATTAGTTACTTATGTCTTGAAAGACTCACAGCTTTGTTATACCTTCAGCTGATTCAGGTCTTAGGGCTAACTTAAATATGTTTTGAGTATAAGATGAATATTTTTCTCTGTGTATATAGCAAACTGTTGAATTTCAAAGCCAGAAGGGATAGCTCTAATCCGCAAATAAAGAGGCACAAGATAATGGAATGAAGAGAGGGGACATCTCATGGTGAACCTGCGTTTCTTGAAGTTGAATCTCAAAGGTTCAGGGTTGTAGACTGTTCATTTTCAACTATTTACTTATTTCCTAAACTCCTTTGAACAAAGTGATTTGAAAAAACCATGAGTGTGAAGACAGATAAGCAATCTGGGAACAACTCGAGGCAAAATTTAGCATTCTGATCTATGAAGACACTTGTTCAGAGTCATCCCTTCCCCAGCTGTCACAAGAACACACCATCCAAAATGCAGCTTTTCCTGATACCCACACCATGGGACCAGGAAGAAAGAGCATTTGATCTCTTCCCAGCGAAGCCCCCCAGGAGGAGTTGGTTAGATTCCTTTTTATTACAAAATCCTGTTTGACTTGTTCTCAAGTTCAAGAAGTAAACTGGAGTTGTAAACCCCCATATTTTTCTGGTTTATTGCATATATACCCATCACTTTAGGCAAGTCACTTTGGTGACACTTTGGTTAGTGCCTCAGTCACTAACCCAACTCTGTGCTCTGAGACCATCTTCCTGGTGAAATATGTACAGCAAAACATGTAGTGTCTGCTTTCCTGTTGGCTTTGGGTGAGGAAAAACATACTGAGCAATGTCTCCCTTCATAAAAGCTGGTGGCGTGAGGCAAAGTGGTAAATTCAACAAGTTACTCATAGAAAGTTCTTAGACATTTTTTAACTCTTCTGAGGCTCTGAAAAAAAGACCAAAAACCATCACCAGTGTTTTGAAGTCTAGCAAGTATCCTCTGCTGTGGTTTGTGAACCCCTGCTGCTCGGCTCATGTGCCTCATACCAGCATCCTTAATGCATGGGGTGATGTGTATCTGGAGTTACATAGGTAATGTACCATCATCAGGAAATGTTGGAGTGTGCATTAGGGATTTCCCAGTCGTTGGAACAATTTTCTATACTGAACCCTGCAAATTGGTAGATGAAATAGAAAACTGGCAGAAGCTCTGCCTGATGTCACTCTGAGTACCTCTTAAAAGCCCGTGATCAAATGACCTGTTATTGGGGAGCAAATGGCCAAAATCTTTTCTCTAGTCTTTCTGGCTCTAGTGAGAATGATTACCTGAAGGAGGAGGAGTGGACTAATGCCACTTAAACCAGATCACATTGTGGCTTCTGATGTCTCTTAAAGCAGTTTTTGTAAGGCATGTCCTGTTCAGAATTACATTATCAGAGGCTTTTCTCATTAATACACAACTTTTGTGCATCTTCATTAGTAGATCTCATTTACAGATAAACAAGACATTTCAATTCAAACTCTATATTTTCTGCTTCAGGACTGAACAGTCAATTCCTTAGTCAGTTCAATATGCTGACTGATGGTCATCAGTACTTCAGTTGATTGTCAGGCAGATGAGACTCTTCTTAAAACCTGCCCCTTTTTTTAGCATGACAAAGTGCCAAAGACCCTGACTCCTGATCTCTAACTGTGCTCTCTGAAAAAAACCCAAACTTTCTGTGTTTTCCACATAGAAAAACCCAACCAAACAAAAACCCCACCAACAGTACAAATAATCTTGCCTTAGACATCCTCGTTATGATTGACTCTAATGAGCAGAGATCTTCCAACAGATTATGCTGTCACTATAAGATTATTATGCTAGCAGTCTTGAAATATGCTAAAACTAATAAACATCACTTAGAAAAATCACTTTCAAGTGTCTGGTTAGAGGCTTACATAAACTACTCATTATCTTTCATTTCTTATGTAAGAGTATCTTAAAAAAGAAAATCCCCCAGAAAACAAAACAAAACAAAAAAACGCCCTGAAGCTAAAAATGAACAAGTTGAAGGAAACAAAAGAATGCAATACATTCAATGAATGCAAAAAGTACATAAATTAATGGGGGATGTTCTTCTGATACACACATTAATTATGTTTATACTAGCATAAATATTGACCATCCTCTGAGGATACTGCTTTTGAAACACAGGGCAAAGCAGCAGTTTTGTTCTTTGGAATAACAGTATATTTTAAAGGTAATTTTCTTTCCAGATTAAAAGGAAAAGTTGAATTTTTGTGAGAGGAAAAATCAGGAAATTATTTCCTCTTGGTAGAGTTTAAACTGGTTATGGTACTTGCTTCATGTATTTATTTACTAGTAAGCAGAAGGAAAATGAATCATAATGTAAATGTACTGTTTCATTTTGCACAGGCCAAATCAGAATTTGAAACTTTCGAGTCTACCTCTTTCCTCCTCAGGTTGCTCAAAGTGTTCACACTTCCACAAGGAGGTTTTTGGCAAACTTGTATTTTCCTAGCTTAAATAGTCAGTTTTGATTTCAGTTACTGTCATTCTTTGTTAACCACTCCAATCTATCTGAACTAGTGTTAGATGGTTTTTTGAACAGTCACATGTTTTAACTTGAGTTATTAGATAAAGATTCCTTCTAAAACCCAGCAAAGCATACTGAAGCACTGTGTTGGTTGGAGTGGAAATGCCAAAAAGTAATGCATGACACTGTGTTGTGCTCTGCTTTGGGGCTGATGTTTCTGCTGTCTTTAAACAAAGCTCTAGAAAACACCAAACCAACATTTGTCTTAGTGACCAGACATAGTTATCACTCTTTCCCGGGATAATATCTTATGCAGAGTTACTCTGCTTGAAGTGGGACTGTGGGCTACGAATGAGAACATCACTGCTCCTTTTTCAGTGGCGTGTTGCAGTTTTGTGGATCAACAGCTGCACTTGGAGAACTTTCAGCAGCTTCTGCTGCTCGCTGCTGGCAGTCCATGTGGGCTGGGCTGGGCTGGGCTGGGCTTGAGCAGAGTTAATCTTCTCCCTGCGAGGAAGCCCAGTGCAGCTAATGAGCAATAGAAGGCAGTGCATGCCAGCTCAGAGCTTCAACTGGATTTTTGACCTTTCAATCTCTGTGACTGGTAGGGTAGTTCAATCCCTGCTAGTCCTGAACTCGGCAAGGGCCTCTACCCCTTCTGATGCAGGGTCTTGGATTTTTTATAAACATTGTTTTCTAGTTTCTGCTGGATCTGATTCTCCCTTTACTTTCTCCTTTCCTCGAACTCCATTGTTGGTTTAAATAACTCCAGTCACACAAATTAACCACCAACTCAAGCGTACGTATCTGGGTGATATTTTGGGCCCTTTTACCTCTTACAGTTCATGCAGTGTATTGATGTCAGAAACTGGTTTAGTATGAGCATTTGAAAGTGGCAGGATGAGGTGTTTGGTTTTATTTGTTGCCCACAGTGTCTTTTGTCTACACATAAGAAGATTCAAGGAAAGAATTTTATCTCCTGTATCACATTTACTTTAATAACTGTATAGAAAAATAGGTTAGTTAACTGATATATCATATCTCAGGATTATTTTAAACTATTAACAAAGTGTATGACTCTCGAAACGTGGATTCTGTGTTTACATTTTCCCCAGCACGTTCAAATTTTGCAGATGGCTAATATTTCATTCATCCCTCAGCAGTAGCCCTGATGCAAAAGGAATAGTTGACCAATCTTTTCCAGTGTCAGTAGTTGGCATTTATTTTCATCTGTTGGGTAAAAACAAAAACAACTACATAAACTGCAAACAAAAATACCCTAAACAACAAACTAACCTGATCTAACCTTGAATCCTCAGTACATGATTATTTAGCATCAGTCTCTTACATGCTTTTGCTGCAAGGTAGGAGGACAATAAAAATTTAAATGTTTTCCTGCTAAGTAGTGGAACTGAAGTAATTGTAGAGAGAAAATGCACGGCTGAACAGTAGGAAGTCTGGATTTACCAGTGCTGTGCTTTTTATCAGCTCACTGAGGCAAGTCTATTTCTTGAAACAAATTATTTGAGAACGTTCTGTAAGGGAAACCTGACTTTAAAATGCTTGCAACTCTTCTCATTCCGTAAGGTTTTCTGTATTCTGAAACATTGCTAATAAGCAATTCTGGGTCACAGCACTTGCCTTTCTCCTTAATGAGCAGTTTGGGTTTACTGACCAAGCACTCCATGCGTTGTGCTGGAATGATGTTGTCAGATTCCATAATAATTGAACGCTTTGTAAAAACGTCTGTATCTTACCCATCTCTGTTTTCTGAACAGTATGTAATTGGAAGATGTGATTATGATCAAAAACTTCTTTGCCATATGTTGCCATGATGTTTAGTTGATGAATAAGGAACCTGGAAGCATTTTAATATACACATTTCCTTACAAAATATGAATCATTTTACTGTTTTTTCACACTTCAATGTGGTGAAATTCTCTGCTAACATTCAAGATGCATGGGAGTTCTGTAAGTTGATATAAAAATTTGTATTCCTTTTCTTTCTTTAAAATTTTATTTTGAGATTAGGTATTGAATTTTATTTTCCATGCTGACTTCTGCATATTTTTTGTTGTTGTTGTTGTTTTGTGCAAGGACTCATAGAAGTCCTTTGAGCTTTACATATTATCTCAGAGATAAGTCTTGGAGACTAAACTATGTCCAGACCTGATTATACAGAGTTTGTATTCACTCACAGCAGGTCAGTTCATTGTACGTTCACCAGAACTGTGCTGGATGTAAAGTGTGGGCTATTTAAGCACTGAAAGTTCATGTGCCATTCAACTGGAACCTAACACAAATATATCAGGTTATGCTGTTGCTCTTTCTTCAGTCCTCTGCATAACTTTCCCATTTGTTTCATATCTCAAAGCGAAGTGTAGTACTGGGATGTGTCATACAATCCATGTCTCAGACCTGCTGATGACCATGCTCACAGATGGGCATCTCTGCCTCCAGGATTACTAAATAGGTGAAGCAGATCTTTGAACAAATAGATATCAATGAAACACGGTCAGAGAACAAGAAATAAGCTCCTCAAGTAAGGGCTGTCACAACCCTGCAACTTTGTGTTTGAAGTACCAGCTGTGTTTCAGCCTGGCTGCCCTCATAAATCTGGAGAATGTCCATTTGAAAAGAACACTGATAACCTACCAACATGAACTAACTATCATATATTTTCACAAAGAGATTGAGGAGTGAGCAGACAGGTAGCACAACTCAACTTGTGAGTGCACTGCTGAAAAACGTATGGATAGCGTGGTCTCTGTAGTGAAGTCTTCTGCACACTGTTTTCCGGTTGTTGCACACTGGAATTATTCCAGAAAAGGACTAACTCACATGCAGTACACCTGGCTTTATAGCTGTTTTTTCTGCTTGATTTTACCATTTTTCTATTTGTTCCAAGTAATTCTTAGGCAAATATCCTTGCATATCTAAAGTATGGCTCCAGTTAGATGTTAGTTACACCTAAGATGACAACTGTTGTGTAGAACTGTGTTTAGAAACAAAAATAAACCATTTCATTACCTTTTCCCCTGTTATGTTTATATATATTTGTCTATATGCAAGTTCACAATGATGAGATGTTACAGTAACAGTTTGCTTTGAAACAGGGCCAAGTCCTGCAGGCAGAATACTGGTTGTCCCTTCAAAATTCACAAATCACGTATGTAACAGTCAGAAAAGAGATAACTCCATTTCCTTACTTGCAGTAAAACACATGTGATATGGGAACTTAGAAATCCCATTGATTGGTTTTCTGCATCAGAGGAGTTTAACGTTGGCAGCCACAGCCTTGAGACTGAGCACATCAAGGGCAAGTCTCTGGACTCTAAGAACTGTGCCACCGTGCCCAGGTACCACTTGCTTCAGGTGCTGTGGTGGCTGTTTGGAGTTTTCCATCTCTTTGAGGAAAAGCCAGTATGATTCTGTTCCTTTTCAAAGACTTTTACAGTAAACCCATCATTCTGGTTTTGAAAACACCTGGGTTCACTGGAAACAACAGCAAATGAGAGATGGTTAAAACTGTGAAGGCCTTGAGAAGATGTTTTTTTTAAAGCAAATGTTTTCAGGAAGTTTATAGATACATTCTCAGCATGGCAGGGTCAAGTCAACCTCAGATGGAGGGCAGGAGGCAGCTGGCAGAAAGAAGCTTTAATGTATTCTCAAAGCAGTGATATGTGTGAGTCTAGGAAGAATCTTGGGAATGTACATAAGGACATAAGGTAAGAAGAGGTTTAGACCTGTAACCAGAAGTATACTCTGATGGCTGATTTGTACTATTTCAAGAAAACAAGACCTTCTAGTTCTTTTGTTTGTTTGTTTTTTCCTACTTTGGCATAAGGATGACCTGCTTGGTGTGTAGACAGTGGAATAAGTTTTCAACTAGTGTTTTTTCTGCCTTTTTTAACTTGTTGTATCATTTCCGTATATGAAGTGTGTGTTATGTAGATATAAATATTCGTAGTGCATATAATTATTTATATAAAAGAAAGAAACCAGTCTCCCAGAATAGATGATGTGTGAGTTGCAGATGGACCCTGTGTTCATTTAAGTAGTACCTGAAGACAAGAGAGTTGATGCTCTCTGTTGTTCTCACCTTTGTGAGGGTTGGGGTGACAATACCATGCTCAGTCAGGCTGGTAGGGATACAATAGATGTCTCTGCATATGCAAAAAGAAGTAACAGAAACTAGTAAATATCTTTTGGATATGACTTCTGCCTTATGCAAACATACTTTACTACTTCCCTACTTTTCCCTCACCCCAGATAAAACCATTTAATTTAACCATTGTCTGTCTGATGCTCTACTTTGTCTTATGCTACTTCCCTCTTCTCCATCCCCATGTCTCTCTTTTCCTTCAAATTACTTTTCCACAACTTGCAAGGCTTCTCACAGTCCATCTCTCTGTTTTGCTTACTAACATTTGCTTTAGGATGCCTTTTCTTTTTTTCCCCTTTCCTTTTTAAGAAGTTTTTCCCAAACTTTTATTTAAAATTTTCTTAGTTTGTTTTGTTAACAAACTCATAGTTATCGAAGTAACTAGATTTGTTCCTATAGCAAGAACAGAATAATACTGAACTTTAATTTTTTTTATTTACTTGACATGAAAAGCTTTAATTTTCCTATGCATCAAATATTATTTAAGTGGTCTTTTTCCTCAGTTTACATTTTTTTTTCTCGATCCTTTACATACTCTTTCAAAGTTGGACAATGGAATTCTGTTCTTACTGATAGCAGTAAGTAAACTGCTATTTATTGAATATCCTTCTTTGTATGACCTCTATCCTGCTCCAGTCTGGTCCTAGATTCACTTTTCAGGCCATTTAACCTGTTTAGTTGTGGTACCAGTCAATACCCAGAAATGCACCACATTTAGCTAAACTTCTCTGACTGCATCTTCTGTTGAAGAAAGTTTCTTGACATAGGTTTTGTATGTTTTTGTAGAATTTTGGTTTTGTTGTTTTTATTCTTTTTTAACCTTTGCAATGTGTTGTGTAATATTTCTGTTCTTTAATATTTTAGTGAGCTCTTGGAAGTGGTTACCTAAATAATGTATACTGTGCATGTACACAGAGCCCAGTGGAAATGCCACGGTATCAAAGTCAGTCTCTTGTTTTTACCAAGTTACAACTAATAGGAAACAGCAAAATGGGAACCATTTCAGTGTAAAAGAACCACAAATAGTTTCATTGCTACTTTTTTTTTTTTTTTAAATGCTCTGTGAGGTCATGGAGTAAATTTTGAATCTGAAATATTGTATTCTACACTAGGAGAGGGGTGCTGAAATGTAAACTTTCAGGACTGAAAGTTTCTAAGAATAAACAAAATAACTATCCTCTCAAGGTCCCTTCTAGTTTAGGTAACTTCTCATGGTACTCTTTTTTTCTTGTGTGAATTACAGAAAGTCTTGAGCTCTGCTCAGTAAAGCATTCAAGGGAAAACATTCATCTGCCCTTAGGAACTGAATACCATTGTCAGTGACACTAGTACTATTTCATTAAATAGTCATTTATTTTATTTATCTGGAATTATTTATTCCAGATAATTTTTTTTTTCCTCTGTAAATCACAGAATATGCTGAGTTGGAAGAGATCCACGAGGCTCATTGAGTCCAGCTCTTAGCCCTGCATTACAAGCATGTTGGCATAACCATCACACGCACTGCTGCTGTTGAAAAATAAAGTAAATCATAGCAGAATTACTCTTTTCTTGTTACTTGGTTTGTTTGTTTGTTTGTTTTTTTCTGTAATTGATCTGAAAAAAGAGAGTTGTAGGTTTGAAATATGAGAACAGAACAATGCCATTTAGTATGGTTGGAATTTTTGTTGGGGCAAGTGGGAATTACCTCCTTTAAGACCTTGGAACTCTTTTATCGATGTTATAAAATTACATGGTACAAAAACTCCTAACATTTAAAAATCAGTAGGAAGACAGACCAAACTTGATAGGAAGTGGGAATGGGAGGGAAACAAGTGAAACATTCCAATGGAATTCCTCAGGATTTCATTCCATAACTGGTCTGATTTTCCTTTATGCAGGAGTTACAATAGAATTTTTTGCCTAAATTGATTTTGTTCGTCTTTTCTGACCCAGTATGTCACTGAATACAAGTGCTAGAGGATTAAAAGAAAATATGAATGTCTTCGAGTCATCTAGCCCAGGTGTTCTGGGAGGAACACGTTTGGAATTTCACTTTATTTTCATTTTGCATGGATTACAAGACTAAATGAATGCTGGCAATGAAGCTCATTCTCTCATCATTTGAAGGCAGTATAGTGTTTTTTATTTGGTTTTGGTAGTAATGAATGCTAAGAAGATTTGGTACAAATATAAGTAAATACAGAGTATCAGAATCACTAAAAATCCAAGAGCTTCACAACTACAGAAAATGAGGATTCATTGTTTGAAGTGTTTATTTTTTTAAATAACAATAAATATCACATACTATCTAAATCTGACTTACATTGATTCTATTTATAATCTGCAGGTTGTTGCACTGTCATCACTGTTCACAAAGGCAATGACGTTAAATTCATACTTAAGTGTCATAATTAAGACATAATTAATTCAAAATACAAACGATCCAAAATAGCATCTCTTGACACTGCCTGCTCCATCTTTTAAATATCCCTTCAGTTCTGCTTAGCCTGAATATTTGAGAAGGAGTTGCTAGTAAAGATGTCTAAAGAAGAGAGATCAAGAAAACTTGAATGACCTGTGGGGCACAACCTCAAAACAATCAGCAGCAGTGTAACTTCTTTGTGGTGTAAATGCATTTCTAGCCTAATAAACAGGCATGATAGAAATTTTTATTATGGTAATAGGTAATCAATTTATTTGTTGTAATTGTGATCTTGAAATCTTTTACACAGAAAGGTTGTCCAGTATGTGCAATATGCAGGAAATAGCAGACTTGAATTAATTCCTAGATAAAATTAGTATGCATTGCACTTCAAGGATTTGTCTTTGTTTTGTTTCTCTAATCAAAATGTCCTAATTTTCAGCTTTGACCTCTGCCCCCTCCCCCTATTAGTTCCATTGTCTTGATTTGCATCATTTGTGGCAACTGGCTTCTTGTCAATCCGTAGTTTGAACCTTTACATCAAACAGTAAGTTAATTTGAGGAAAAGAAATCCCAATAGTACTTCTGTGCTTAGAGACTTTCACAAGAATGGAAGTGGAATGTGGGGAAGGACACAGAGCACACTTCAAAGGTACCACCATTAGTTATCTCCAGAAGTAAGTCGTGGTCCCTTACCTGTGCCTTCCCTCCCCTAGTCCCTCCTGGAATTTGTTATAAACTTAAACTAGGAAAAAAATAACAAACAAAAAAAAAAGAGGTATCAGATGTGGGGGTTTTTTAAAGGATGCATAGCCTTAATACATCTCAAGTGCAAACTCATCTTGGGAGTTTATTGATAGGCCTGCTACATCCTACATATTAGTTCATTTTTCCTATACCACAGTTAAAAACATAACCAAGATAGCCTACTTGATTTCATTCAGTTATAATTTGTGGACTTCTGTTTTTCCTTCTATAAAGAGAAATCAAAAGCTCTTAAAATCAAGCAGCTTATACAAAAGTCTCATGAGTATATGGTGCAGAAATTCCCCATAGAAACAGTGTCAAAGTGCGTGTGGTGTTCAGACCCTCAACATGCTTTTCTGACCACAACAAGTATTTTAGTCTTCTGTCAAGTTGGTGCCCTGTGCTAAATTCCCTTTTTTTCTTCATAGCCTTTAGTAATAGTTAGGAAATTGAGACTGCTTTTTTTGTATTTTTCTGCACTTGTATTGTTTTTGTTTTTTTAAAAAAAACAAGGCAACAAAACACAGCGTTGGAACAACACTAGTTACTGTGGTGGGGAAATAGGCAAAGCCAGTGGAGGAAGTATGCTCTACTTACAGTGAAATAATCTATGGAAATGATGAGCTAGTTTAGTCTAATTTACTTGCTATCTTCTGTTGCTTATTTCTCCCATTTTTGTTTTGTTTTGTTTTGTTTTGTTTTTTTTTTTGTGAACAAATAGGTATGCTTTCCTTGGCTGTTTTTTCAAGATATGTATCATCTTTGACTTTCTTATGTTTTTTCCTGTCTTTACCTGAGCTGTCTCATGTAGTCTATCTTTTCAATAGTGTGCAGATCACAAAAGAAGGTAATACCTTACCCAGCTCTTCAGAGAATATTGGATTTGGTTAGATACAGTGTCTGTTTTGTAGCAATATCTTTCCTCATTTTCCAAACCATATTGTTAGCACAGTTTAAGAGCTCAGTCCACCATTATTCCAAGGTCATTTTGAAAACCCTGCTGTGGTTCTGATTCTTTTATATTTGTCTCCAGTTTTGAGCTGAATATGAAATTTAGTGGTTTAGCTTTTGAATGGGAAATTTAATTTACAACTTGTCAGCTCGTTTACAAAGCGGATACCACTCTGAAGGATTTTCCTAAATATGTATATATGAGGCTTTTCTCTTTTGTTCTCTGGTCATTTCTTTGTTCCTATGAAGCATGGAATTACACAAAAATCACTTCAGAAGTGTAAGTTCATAGTTGTCACTGCTCCAGGTCTTCTAGGCAGTGCAGGCTGGGTGAGACAGCAGAAGCATTGGGGCTGCACATGCAGGGTATCCATCCAGGAAACACTTGCCTTACCCCGGCATCTCTGCCCTTTGTCGGTCCACAAACCTCCAGTTCTTTGATAAAACTTGAGGAACAGCTTGTAGAAATGTTTTTCCTTACATGTTTCCGAGTACACCATTATTGTCCCTGTTTTATGGTGAGGAGGTGTTGTGTAATCTCCAAAATGGTTTTCATGAACCAACTGTTCGTAGGTTTTGAAATGAGGGTTTAACTTTCAAAGTACTCGACATATTTTGATCCTGTGTAAAATGAATTGCCCAAAATGACTGAGAGTCTGCTAGGCAGCGGGTTACAGCATGAGTTTAGGATCATCAGATCCATTTGAATTTATCTCAAATTTAATAAGGACAATATATAAACCAAGAAAAGTTTGGATACATGAAAATCACTCAAATGCTGAGTCCCAAATGAGGTCTTGCTGTGAATCCTTAGCTTTGACAGCTGAGATTTGCTTTGGAGGTTCTATGTAAGAAAAGCTAATCTTTTTCTTGATTAAATGACAATCTTTTTCCTTCTTTTTTAAAGGAGTGTAATCCAAACCTGAATGAACCTTTGTCTTCAAGTGAAGTCTGCTCAGTAGCGTGGGCAAGATAATCAGGATGAGACTTATGAAGCATAGTGCTGTAAAAAACCAAATTGAAATATAATGGCATTTACACATGTGCAAAGGGACCTTAACTGATAGGCACACAGAGGGACACAGCACTCAAACATCCCTCATCACAGCCTGAAATATGTCTCTGGTGCTCGTGACAGTGTGTTATGTTTGGAAAAGGAGCTGCCCTTGTAAGGTTGCTGAATTGACACATACTGTTGGATCCCCAAATTTTCACACCCCTTAAGTCACTGGTTTTCAGTATCAAATACTAAATGCATCATCGTGAAGCATTGTGCTTTACTATCTGCTACCTAGGCTGCTGGAATGTCTTTTTGAATATTTCTAGAAAGCCAGGAACTGAGATTCAAGTCATCTTTTTTAGTAGTTACTTTTTATATCACTAGAGAATATAATGAAAGTATTCATTGCCAAGATAAAAAGTCCTGAAAAGATGATGCGACTGGTCTTTGATTGTTTGGAGTTCAGTGGGTAAAATGAGAGGTTTCTCTCTCTGTGGTTATGTGAATGGCAGCTCTGATTTCACAGAATCACAGAATGGGTCAGGTTGGAAAGGACCTCAGTGGGTCATCTAGTCTAACCTCCCTGCTCAAGCAGGGTCATCCCAGAGCACATTGCACAGATTTGCATCCAGATGGTTCCTGAATATCTCCAGAAAGGAGGCTCCACACCCTCTGTGGGCAGTCTGTTCCAGTGAGTGGTCACTTGCACAGTCGGGAAGTTCTTCCTCATGTTCAGATGAAACTTCCCGTGCATCAGTTTTTTGCTACTATCTGTCATTCTATTTCTTTAGTGCCACCAAACAGAGCCTGATCCATCCTCTTGCCACTCTCCCTTTGGATGCTGATGGGCATTGATAAGGTCCCTTCTCAGTCATCTATTCTCAAGACTGAACAGGCCCAACTCCCTCGACCTTTCCTCGTGAGAGAGATACTGCAGTCCCTTAATCATCTCTGTTGCCCTCCACTGGACCTGCTCCAGGAGCTCCATGTCTTTCTTGTACTCAGGAGCCCAGAACTGGACTCTAAACCAACAGATTTTTACTATTAAAGTGATGGATTTAGGTTTCATAGTGGCTGTAAAATTTGTATCCCAGATGACTGAATTTGTCTTGCCTCTGTTGAGGGATGGGAATGGGAAATTTTTAAGCATGGCATGATAGCATGGAGTTCATAGTTTATTCATTACTTTTTTCTTCCCCTGGAGTCCACGGATATTTTGCTCTGGCTAAAACAAATCTGCTAACAAATGTGGAAGTTCTGAGAGACATATTAATAATAAAATTATTGGTTTATATAAAGAAACATATTGTTTGGAACTTCTAACTCGTAGAAAGTTATACATTAATATATTTTACTTCTGCAGGTTTAATGTATTTTTAGTGTGTAATTTCACAGATCCTTAATATTTTTAAATACAGGTAACGAATTTGGACATCCAGAATGGCTTGACTTCCCCAGAATAGGGAATAATGAGAGCTACCACTATGCCAGGAGACAGTTTAATCTTACTGAGGATAATCTTCTTCGCTATAAATTCCTAAATGCCTTTGATAGAGATATGAATAGATTGGAGGAAAGATTTGGCTGGCTTGCATCTCCCCAGGTAAGCTGTATAGACTAAATGATAAGTTCTAGTCACCATTTGGGTACATGTTCAGAATAACAGCAATACCAAATTTGCATGCAGAAATTTTAAACAGCACTTTATTATGCGTTGCTTAAAGCCTCACCATATATTTCAAGTTGTCAAAACGTGGCACTGAAATATCTTCCACAGATAATAGAAATCTGAAACACTCTCCTCTTAGCTTCATAGCAAGGTCTTTTCCTATTATTTTTCCTATTATTCTTTAGTAATTGTGGATCGGATAAAGCAGACAATGAAATTGTCCATAATCCAATCCAAGTGTTGCTTTGGGAAAGTGTAAGTTGTTCTGACAATATACTTTATAAAAATAATTACTCTGGTTCTGAGAAAAAACTTTCAGTAATAGTCTCCCACTCTTCAACCTGCCTTTTTTGTATTTGCATTTTTTATGTAAGTATACACTGTACCTTTTATGAAAGAAACTCAATTATTATCATTTCTCAGTGTTTAATTATTTCATATTAGACATAATCCACTTTAAATAATTTTTTTAAATTGATATCTAGTTATTTAATAATGGCTTTAGCAAATAGAACAAAGATGATATGTGCAGCAGTTTAATGTGGCTTAGCAAAGCTATTTCTGACAGAGATTTGTAAAAAAACAAACAAAAAACCTTCATTTTCTAAGTTAATAACAGTAAGTGGGGTGCAGATCCCCATAACAAGTAGGTTGAAGATTTCATTTGATAAAAGGAATCCATTTTTTTACTGAAGGAAAGTGTGATAAAAAGACCATGTTATGAACCTTTGAGCAAGAATTTGTCAAGTGTTCTATGCCAGCCAGGTATCTACCTCTTTAATTTTTTATTACCTTATAAAAATTGTCAGCTACACTTTAGTAATCAAAAACTTTGTACCACATTGCATAGGTAAACAATTTTGGTTTACATGTTAACATCCATATCTTTGTTGCTTGAATCTTTAAGTGCGTTATTGAAATGAGATATAGAAAGCGTGGGAGAGTTCTTATTTTTGTCAATTCTGTTAGAAATTAAATATTTTAAAGTTTTTTTTTTTTGGTTTGTCATTTTATTTTTTTTCCTCCTTTCTTTCCCAGGCCTATGTGAGTGAAAAGCATGAAGGCAATAAGGTCATAGCGTTTGAGAGAGCAGGGCTTGTTTTTATTTTTAACTTCCATCCATATCAAAGTTACGTGGACTACAGAGTGGGTATTGAAACACCAGGAAAATATCCTTTTCTTTACCATTTTACTTGTGCAGAAAAGTTTTAGGAGTTGAAAGTTGGTTTTATTTCTGTTTTCTGATGCGAATGCGAACTGTAGTGAAAAGGTAAGAAATTAGTTGTCAGTATAATCTTGCTTTAATTGTTTACAGCAAAAAAGTAATTTATAAATTTATCTTTTTTCATAAGAGATAATTTTAAAGATAGCATGAGTAAAAAATTGCAGTTTAAAGACTTGTGATTCCTTGCTTCTTGGAACTGTGTTGAGGCATGAAAAAGCAAGTAAACTTAAATGAAGTACAGAGAGTGAGCACAGTTAGCTGATGCTGTGCACTCAGTCACACAGGAAAATGCATCAATGTAAACCTTCATCAGGAAGGTTGCACAATTTCTGTTTTAAAACTGGGTGGACTGAAAATGTGCTCTTAGATCAGCTAAGCAGTAAATGATTACTCTTGAGTAATTGGCTGGTTTTGCATTTGTATCCAAATTCTTAGCATTGAGGGAGATTCAAAAAATTAATACCAATTTGCTGGAAGAATTTTATTTCACAGAATTATAGAATATGCCGAGTTGGAAGAGACCCACAAGGATCATCGGGTCCAGCTCCTGTCATATACTGGTAAAGCAAGAAAAAAAGTCATGGGGAAAAGTGGTTACTTTGTTTTACACATTGCTATTTTTGCATAGTGTAACATATCAAAGCATTTTAATCCTAGAGAGAATGAACTCCAGAGTGCCCTGAATTTAGGGTACTTAAGAACATTCAGGCAGTGATCTTTCCTCTCTAATGACCAGTGACAGGACCCGAGGGAACACTGTGAAGCTGTGTAAGGGGGGGCTTGGTTAGATATTAGGAAAAGGTTAGGAAAAAGTTGGACACTGGAACAGACTCCCCGGGGAAGTGGTCACAGCACCAAGCCTGGCAGAGTTGAAGCATTTGGACAATACTTTCAGGCACACAGTGTGATTCTTGGGATGTCCTATGCAAGGCCAGAAGTTGGACTTCGATCCTTGTGGGTCTCTTCCAACTCAGTGTATTCCACGATTCCATAATTTGAAGTCAGAGTTGTCCATAAGCAGATAGCCAGACGAGACTTGGGGTATCACAAACACTGTCATCAAAATGCAGCAAAAACATCCTTAAGGAAAAAAAACCACCACACATTAATTCAGGCTCTCTGACATTTACAACATGCACCTAGAACTCCTAATGAGCACGTAAGGTCACTTAAATGAGTCACTGGCGTGCAGTTGCTGAGGGCAAAGATGCTGCTTCACAGGCTGCTTTGAAGTGCAGTTGTGTAACTGTCCCTGCCTGTTAGAATTCAGGGGGTATCTGGCACGTTGAGCCAAAAAAACCCTTAATTTAGGATCAGTCAAATGCTAAATTCTATCAAGGTAGTTGATACCTAAGGTTAATAGGTGTGAATAAGAAATACAGCATACTAATGTGGGAATGAATCTTTGATCTGCATGGGAAAAGACACAGGTTTCCAGCACTGTGAGTCAGTGTAACTAATATTAGAGTGGCATCTTCTATTGCCCAGTTTCTGTGTCGTTATGTGAAGGCAAAAGGAAAACATTTCTGTGCTTGTGCTGGAATTTTCCTTCATAAATTATGCTCTTTCAGAAGCCTTTTCATGAGAAACAGGCAGCTTGAACTAACAAATTATTTTGGCCTAATTTACCTCAGTTTTGAGGTAGATGAATAATCAACATCTAGGTCAGCTGTCTCTAGTTCTCTGATTGTAGATAAAACTTTGAATGTTAAAAGGAAAACCATTCATAAGTTTCCAGTTTTATGTTTTTAATACTGACTAGGGTCTTTCTGTGGGGTAGTGGTTGGGTTCCAAGGCCAGTCTGCAGTAAAAATTCAATACGGATTCTTTCTTTCCTCTGTTCAAAAGGAACGTGGCTGAAGAGGAAAGAGGCTTAAAGTCTTCAGAAATTACTCCTTTTCCTTCCTTAAGATTCCCACACTGGTTTATGTTGAATAATTTTTGTGCTCTGTTGGAAGTCTATATGTATATATCTCCCCCCTTTTTAAGCAAGGTTTGTTGTCTTGGCACAAAAATAAATCTGCATTTCATGTTTGATTACCAACCAATATGGATTTACATCTCTCTAAATTTGCATTTGGTTTAAGCAAAAGACATCCATATTTTGTTGAAGAAAAAAGCTATAGTACCCCCTTTCTCCTCAGTACATGTTCATGAGTTCAGTGCTAAATAGCTTCCTCTTGTCTTCTAAATGTTCTGAGCTGAATTTCATCAGGACAAGGTGTTTAATTTCACTGCAAAATTCAACCAAATATCCTCAAATGCTTTCTGTCAATTGGTCTTCTCCAAAATTAGCAGTGTGTGGAGAGGAGAAACAGAGGTGCCCTTCATTTTGTAATTAATTATGCTGGGTTTTTTTCAGTGAAATTCAAGAATTATTAAAAACAAAATGGCCTAACCACTTTGGACTCCTTACAGTCCTACTTGAAAGTACCTTTTCCTTCATTTTCCCTGTGTTTATGGGGCATTTAATGACCAAGTTCTTACTTTCCTTAATGTGTCTTAATGCATACATTTTGTCCTTTTAGCTTCTGTATTAAATGTTTCAGCACAGCTTTTTATCTTTTTTGGTCTGTACTTTTATCTTCATCCCATCTCTGTTACCAGAACTATGTCCTTTGCTTTTAGCCAAGCAATGGTAGCAAGAGATAAAGATGAAATCTTAATTAGGTAATCTTTTGTATATTGAAGTGCAGTGAGAAAATGAGGGCTGATTTACATATGAATTTAAAAAAATAAATATTTACATACACAACCATGCTCTAGTTGCATGTCTGGAAAGCACCAGAAAGACAGAAATATGGATGCTTATTTGGACAACACATGTCATTGTACAATATACAGCAGTTCCTAATCCTGATTTTTAAAACAGATTATGAAAGGATGGACATGAAACAATCAAGGTCACCTGTAATCTTTTTTAATATCTTCCTGAGTCCTGCTCAGTTGTGTCCAGGCTTTCTAAGTTGTTGGATAATCGCTGTAATAGGGCAATTGAATATAATACAGAGGACCCAATCTATTTAATATTATTTGAATGTATTTAATTTGTGATAAATGTTTGGGTAAACCAAACCAGACTGCAGAGAAAAGAGGAGTTTCTCTATAAATAGTCAATAAACCTTACATCATTTTACAACTGGTCAGTAGAAATTCTTACCTCCTTTTCTGCAAAGCTTTAAATGAAGCTAGGCCATCACCCCCTCAAATAGCACTTGGATTGTTTTATAAATATAAGGATTGAGGAACATAATCCAAATTATCCTATTTTGTGATTTGCATTTACTTTGTAAATATGTTATTAAACGTGCATAAGATTACATTAAAATTACATTAAAATATTTATTTCAAAATATTGTAAAAGCATAGTAATTCAATAAGTAATGTAGTAGATAATGTGTCAGCTTTTCTATTTGCAGCTCTATCTGTACAAGAGTATGGATAATATTGGGCAATAAATTTAGTTGGAGCACCAAACTGAACACAAATTGGGCTTTTTTTTTTTTTCCAGTTTAATATTTCTGTCACCAAAACAAGAGAGCTCACTGCAGAAGGAAATACTTTTATTATGTGCTTAATTAAAATGCACAACTATTGTTTAATGTTTTAGTGAAAGTAGTCTTCAGAAAACCAGATGCTTGTAAAATTCTGAAATGTGAAAGGCGACTTTTTTGTGAGGTTTTAAGTTGGAAAAAATTAACCACACTAGTTAATTCTTTTTCTAGCAAAATACCTTATTTGTGAAGATCTTAAAATTCTTTTTTGATCCCTTTTTTCAGGATCTGGTTAACAGTATTTACACGAAATATGCTATACATGTTTGAAGACACAGTGATATTAACTTTAGCATTGCTCTCTAGAAATACAGACACAATTTTATAAATTGTTTTTAAAATACTGTAGCCATAACAATGGCATTTACTGTAACTAGTTTTAAGGGAATCATTAAACATGTCAGGGCTTTCTGCAACATTGATAAATTATTAAATTTAATGTACAGTGTCAATCACAGAAGCAAGGAGTGAAATGCTTGACAGAGATATTCTCTTGCCATGTTAATAAAATATACAGAATATCATTTTATATGTATAGGAATAATAGCAGATATTGCTGATGCTGAAAGGACACTGCACAGAGTGACCAGAAGTTGTAGCTTGTGCTTTTGTATGTTGTACATTACAGCGAAATGAATGGTAATTTGAATGTGTTTATAAAATAAAGGAGGGGAAAGGTATGTATATAGTGCATCTAAAAAAGCCATTGAGGACTAAAGTTGGCAAAGCATAATTTTCCTAACTTATGTGTTTGTTTTTTTTAAAAAAATGGTAACAATCATGAAGATTTTGCCAGAGAATGTGGTGATCTTCGGGCACCTACTCTGTAGAAATCAGAAACTAACTTAGCAGTTTTGGACCATTCTCTCATTGTGCTGCAAATACTTGTGGGGAAGGGATTAGTTACCATTAGTGATTTGGTAGCTAATTGACAGCTTTGCTTTTTTCCCCTCCTGTGCCTCTATTTTCCTTTGTTACCTTTGTCAGCAAAACCTGTGCAATCTTTTATACTCAAGTGTCTCAGAGTAAATTTGCAGTTACTTTTGTGTTATGTCATGCTTCAGTCTCCCTTGTCACTGGAGATTTCAGTCAGTAAGGCTGGTGGCTGGGAAATTTCCCAGCTCATCTGAGAGTGAGTTGTGTAAAAAGACTGAAAAAACAATTCTGTTAATATCACATTTTTAAGCAGACCTATTTTCAAACAGGTTGAACAAACGCAGAAGGGCAAGAGCAGTTTAAGAACCACTGACTTTGAAGGACTGTTCCTTCCCTCATCCCTAATCCTATTAAATACAAGCTGTAGGAAAATAAGATTCTTCCATGGCTTAGAATTGAGGAAACAGATTGTGGATTTTGGAGCACTGTTATTTCCCTCTCTTTTTTTGGGTGGTGGGGAGTAGAGATTGCTTTCTGTTATAACTTCAGGAGGGAAAAGGATGCTTTAATTATACCCAATCAAGAAACTAAAAGGCACTGAAATAATCATAAAATTAAAATATTCTATTTGTTGTTGTCCTAAATAAGAAGAAATTGACTTTTGAATGAGTTATTTATATGAGACTCTTTGTCTCCCTTTTATTCCCTTACGCTTTCTGATTTTATTCTTTCAACTTTTTTTTTATTATTTGCTAAATCTGTTTGAATCCTTTTAAGTATCTGTACAGATATTTCAACTCATTGTTACACTTCATTCACACCACTTTAACAACCACAGGCAGAATGTTTATCTCTTAAAAAGTCTTCTATTAAATATACTTTCTTTTTGTTCCTCTGTGCTATAAGAATTCAAACTCTTTTCCAAAAAACTCTCAAAGGAGTTATGGGGTTTTCTTATGTAAAATTATGTTTTTCTCATTAACACTTGATCCGATTCTGACAGACCGTAAAACGTTGCTGAATACGGTCACGATTATGTTGCTTCTTAAATGCAACTCAAATGCATCATTTTGTTTAATGGAACATTTTTTGTCTAGTTCTTCACCTGAAATGCTGGGCATAGCTGCTGTAATGCTATAAACTTACATGGCAGATTGCAGAAGAGACTGGAAGGTACTTTCTTTAATATGATTTACTATGCTAAAATTAAATTTTCAGGACAAAATGTGATACAACTTCTATATGTTCTTCGGTTTTCCACTCTTTTCTTAAATTTTATTATTGTTTGTGCTTTATATTGAGTGTATTAGTTATATTAGTTACTGCAGTTCTTCTAGATTTTTTGCTTTGATTCCTTTCCCAATTTAAAGTAACTTGGTATAGTTCCTTAACAGTTCTTTTTAAGTATAAAATCCTTCTGGATTCTGATGCTGGAGAATATGGAGGGCATCAAAGGCTGGACCACAATACAGAGTACTTCTCTGAAGAATATGCTCACAATTTTCGACCTCATTCAATTATGGTAAGCAAGATTTATTTTTTTTTTTTTTTTTAATTCTACTTTCATCTGTGTAAGTTTTACTTTTTTGTTTGTTTGTTTTTCACAAATACGGAGTCTATTCTAGTATTTTGGGGGGGTTGTAGTTTTAATTTATTTTCTGAAATCAGCCTTTGTGTAAATACAGTAAAGATAACAATGTTATGGTTTGATTATAACTAATACTGTTAACTGATTTTTCTTTTTCAACGCTACTTTTATATTTCTGTGCACTCTTTTAGTGTCTGGCACACAGTGCTCCTTGCCAACATGCACGAAAGCCTGCTCATATGCTTTTGAGTTGCCATTTTTATTATTATAATTTGCTTTATTTTCATGCCTAAGAAACTCTATCTTCATGCTTGCTTTTGATTTAAAGCTCTGTAGGAACTGAATCTTGCTTGGCTTTCTTAAAGTCGTGTTCTTAACTCCACAAATACAAGTTTGAGCAAATCATGCATTTCTCCTCCTCAGTTTACAGAAAAACCTTGCAAAATGAAACAGGATTTCTTGGTTCACATCAAGAATTTTAAGACTTTCCAGTCCTGAAGTGATATGAATAATGGATAAAGGCTTTCCCACAAATCACTTGAGGTAGAGTGGGAAGCACATCCTTGCATACAATTTCTGTCAGCTGAGATGATCACTAATAAAACTCTACCTTTCTTAACTACTCTGGAAATCAATCACCACAATTAACAATTTTAAAATGTCAATTTTCCTAGTCTTTATATGTGTACACATATATGCACGTATGTCCCACTCTTTGTAAGTTTTCACATATGTGTTGTATGTTCACATGCACAAGAAAATGAGATGCAAAAAGGCTGTGAATTAAGGCAAGAGATCAGTGAAAAAATTCTGAAAATGCTTATATCACTGAGAAGATTTTTATATCTAAAAGATGTATATGGGTGAAGGGGTGTGTGTCTCTATGGATAGGTATATTGATGCATATAAACACCTATAAATAACTTACGCTTGTAATCTTAGCCTACAAAAATGGAGTACCTGCACTGATTTGTGAGAGCCACTCCTCTTCCATGACAGAATGGAGACATGAATTTCTAGTGTCACTTCTTAACATTTCTTATAAGATCTAAACTCCTGAGAATTATTGTCGCTTTTAATCTCTCTCTTTCTTTCGTTGCATTCAGAATATTGGCATTTCTTTCATTTGCTTGATTTAAAATAGTTTCATTACATGAAAGAATTCTTGTGCTTTTGTTGTGCTTGGTGTAAAGGATCTTGGGAATATTTTGGGGTGCTTTTTTTTTTTTTTTAAAGTGCATGCATGTGACAGTGCCCTCAAAGTGTGGGTAAGTATCTGTGCTAATTTGCAGGCAAAGAAACGTAAGGTTATGTAGCAAATTAATGCCTCCAGAGTTCTTACTTCATGTGTCCAATTCAAATACCTTGCTTTGGTGATTGGAGAGCATCTTCATTATCTACCACTAACTTAACTTTGCAAGCCAATTAACTGTAATTTGGAATGTTCATTTCACATTTAGTCTATTAGATGGTGAGTGCAAGTCGTTGAAGACAGGGGAAAAAATGTGAAGATGCTGTTTGCCAGGAGCATGTGGAAGATAAGGCATGTGACAAACAAAGCAGCAAATGAACTTTTGCAGCATAAACTGTGGCATGGCAATGGCACCTGTAGGTTAGAAAGAAACCCTGCAGTGTGGGTCAGGTAAACTCTCTCTTGTGTCCTTCAGCAATTTAATTCACAGACCACTTCCAGCGACCCCCCCAGAGGATGGCACCACATAAAGGTAAAATACTCACAAAAGGACACAGAGCAAAAGTAAGCAAGTTGAAAAAATCTGGAAAACTTGACTAAATTCAGCAGGATAGATCTTCAACTAAGAAAGGGCAAAGGTTACAGTAAATGCCTCCAGCAGCTGTTTTGCAGTAAAACAGAGATGTTTGATTTTAAATAGGAATTTGCATTCAAGTTCTTGGGTAATTTGTCCTGCTTGGGAGTTGCTTTAGTCTTAATAGCAGTTTCTAAAATCGAAGTAGAAGTCTTCCCTTCCAATTTCTTTTCAAAAAGCATATGATGCCACCCCAATAAACTCATAGAAGTTCTTTTCCTGCTGTTTAACAATTATTTTATTCCTCTTACACAATACATGAGACTTTAGTTTATTGCTTCAAAAATTTTGGTTCTTCCTCTACCACAAACTTCAAAGAATTTTTTAATGACAGATACACCTCCCTTAAGGTGTGTAAGTAAACATTGTCAGCAAAACATGCCCAGAGGGTTGTGACAAAATGAAATCACATACAATAATTCTACTTCTCAAGTCAAGCTTAAATAGCACACAAATGTATTACAAAAATAGAAGATTAAATGTGACAGGATTCATTCTGGAAACATCACCAAATAAAAGAAATATTCAAGGTGACATAGCAAAATCAGGAAAGAGAGATATGAAATTCTTGGTGCAAAGAACCCTGGATGAAGAGGAAGCTTTGTAAGTACTGCTAGGCCTTTCTCTGTACAATTTTCAGGCTTGTTTAGTGAAACTCTAAAGGGCCAGATTTCAAAGTCATCAGACAAACCTTGAAAACTGCATAGAAAAATGCACAAAAAAGTTCTTTGTTATATGACTTATGTAAATAATTATTATAATTTTTTTCCATTTCACTGCTTGTTCTGTTCTTGGTTATTAACAAATGTATGAAATGTGCATAACTTTCCACATTATCAAGCTTTCTAATAAGCTGTGAACCATTTTGTCACTGTAAGAATAGATTCTTTTTAGCACAGCTTTATTTCTGTTTACATCTCCACTGTGTTATTCTCATAATAGCTTTTTGGGGTATGTTTTAGAAAAGATGTGTGCTTTTTTCAAGGCTTCTGTTTTTTATGTCTTATCATCTCTTCGTGAGATGTAAATTAAGTGCTGCACACACATTTCAACTCCAGTCAGATCCTAGTGCCCCTTTAGGGATGAAGTAATTTGTTTAGTTACTTCGGTTTTATAGTTGGATGTGAAACTTAGATTTGGGGCAGGAGGAAGAAAAGTAATAATTTTTTATAACACATGTAATTAAAAATATTTTGTTGGTCTTTTCTAAATTATCCAACTTGACTGAATTTTGCTGTAAAAAAGAACTAGATGTCAATGTGTGTCCTAGTAAATTTTTTTTTGTAACACACCAGAAGTTAGGATTTATGTGAAAATGGTGGGGTTTGTGCTTCATGGACCAACAGACTTGAATAATAAGCAGATTAAATGGGATATTACAGAGTATGTTGTGTCATTGGAAAAGTAGTATATGATTTATCAAGAAATATAATTGTTTAACATAGTTCAACTTTTAGGTTTACTTTTTCTGTCGTTCCTTTCAATTAGTTAAAAAACAAATAGATGTCAAAGTATTCTTTTTCTCCTGTCTCCAGTGCTGTCTTTTTTCTGATTATTTTTGGAATTCACTGATATAATCTTATCACATTAAATGAAACTGAAATTATATAGTTTATTTTAAGAATATCTTTATTACAGGATTGGGTTTTTAACCTTGACTTTAATGTATACTATTCAAGGTCAAAGTGCAACTTCCTGCTTCCTTGAGTCTATTGACAGATTAAAGTACTCACATAGAGTGAAATGATCTAAAAGCTTTTAGTGACCTTAGCTTTGAAAACTCATTTGAATAACTTTCATGATAAGGATTTATGTATTGAATTTTAAGGGACTGATGTAATCTTTAACTGTTTTCTCCCCTGACATGCACAGATATACAGATTAAATGAAAGAATGTTTGTAGTTAGAAACTTAACTGTTCTGACTGAGGGAATCAGTAAGATTTTATTATCAGAAAGGTCTTTTGTTATTTTTACTTCTTGATGATTAAGACTCATAGATTCACTTGCTCATCTTCATCGATCATTTGGCTTCTTAAAACCACCAGCAAATGCAATGATTCCAAGGTTACTCTGTTGGTAATTTTGTTTCATCCTATCTTATTTTTCAGTCTACTTATTTGTCAGGGGTTTTCATTGTCTTTTTTAAAGTACCCTTTCATAAACTGGAAAAAGAGTGCAGAAGATAATAGAGGAGAAATTCTGAGATATAGCCTATGGTCTTCTTTTACATAAATGAAGCAAGACAGTCTAAGAAATTATTTTCTGCATATTCATTCTGTACAGCTGTAAAATTGAAAAAACAAATTGAAAGGCAGAACTTCACCTTATTTTAAGCATACCTCCTTCGTCATGTGCAATATCTAGCAAAATGATAACCAAAATGTCTGAGGTTTTGTCATCTATTTTATTCATTGATGGTTAATTATATTCTCAGAATAGTGTCAGTGTCTGACAATTAGTAGTGATACAGAGACATGAGATTATCTAAAGCCCTCATTTTAATTAAAAGTTTGGAATAGTGTTGGCACAGACTCTTGTGACATTGCCTTCTGCATCTACCAGTTGCAATATGTGCTATCAAATATTTTTCTGCGGTGCCTGATCTAGCTCTGAGTTCTAGTAATTCTCCCATCTGTTACAAAATGACCTTGAAATTATTTTTAGGGCTTGGTGTTTTCCAGTCCTGAAAGTAGGATGAAGAGGAGTTCATTGGAGTTCCAGCCAATTTCAGTTGTGCTTGCAGCTGGTCCTGAATTAGTCTGACAGTTCTGAAAGTTGCAGTTGTCGTTTGCAGAACCTCTTGCTTGTGGGGTTTTAGATACATTTGGACATTTCTGTGTCTTTTAGTCCTCTCCTAGAATATGTAAGGTGAGGTTTCTGCTTATAGTCGCTGCTGTTCACAAGTGCTCCCTACACGTGGTGTTCCTGTATTCTCCTTAGCTTTTCTAATTGGTTTTTTTCCTTGAAATTATCTGGATATTCACAGGGCAAAAAAGTATGAGTAATCATTTGGCTGAAAAGCATCTTATATTTCTGGCCAGTAGTAGTACCAGGTTTTTTCCCCTGTTTTTGAATTAACCATCATGAATAGACTATGATCTTGATAGAACTCCATATGTATGTTGGTGGCAAAGAGGTCGATTATAATAAACCTCTTTTTGTTTGTTTGTTTTTTTTTTTTATTTTGCCTCTGTATGTGGCTATGCTATTTTAGTGCCAGAAGCCTTAATCTTTGTGGAGTTTGCTTAGTTTCAGACAGTGTAACTTGGTTTAAATGGACATGCAGTATAAAAAGGGTCAAAGGGGATAACAAAAAACAGTTTTGTATTTGACTTATAAACAAGATTCCTATCCTCCATCATCCTCTGTGGTAGCACATCTGCTGGTGAAGTCAACCACAGTTACTCTACTTCATTCCTGCCAAATATTCCATTGAGGAAAAAAGAATATTTCAATATTATTTGATGACTAAAAGTTTGAACATTAACTTTGTCAAAAACTTCATCTTTAAAGCTGAGTCATCATAACTGTCCCAAACAGACCTGATGTTTTCCAGTCTCCATATTCTAGTCCCCTATCAGAAAAGGCCTTATGAGTCTTCATATGTGTGTTTTTAGATGTCTTCATGGCTTCCTAAAATAGCAGATTTTGTGTGACACCTTAGAGGACTTGAGGTAATAATTAAGCAATTGGTACAGAATGTAGAGGGATGATTCACTGAGATATCTCAAGCCCTGAATAATCTGGTTTGACTTCAGAGCTCAAGGAATCTGGGCCTCCTGAGGCCCTTTCCAACATGGGTGACCCTGAAGGGGAGAAAAGCACTGAGAAGGATTTTCAGGATGAACAGAAATCTTGAAACAGAAGAGAGATTGTGAGGGTGGTTTGGTCGAATGATAGTCAAGACATGAGTTAGTTGAGATTACATTATCTTTAGTACTCTGTTCTTTGGGCTTCCACTTCTGTCCGTGTTCGTCAAGTGAGCCTTGTGAAATGGCGAAGGGAGACATGAATGAGAAAAACCTTGTGATCAGAAGAAACAGGTTAGAAGAGCAGAAATCAATAGAACTGAAGCAGGTAATTGAAAGTATATAATTCAACCACAAAATAAACTTCTGAGATCTTCTTCCCAGGGTGTGGGAAAAGTCAAAAATTGCACATCTGTCATAATGTCTCTTGCTGATGAATACTGAGATTTCTTATAATGATTTTAATCAGCACACCTCTATATACTTTTACTAATCTATTTATAGATAGACATATATCTCCCTCAGTCAATTACACAAATGTTCTGAGTTCTGTCTGTTCAAATAAATAATAAAGCCCAGAAGCACATTCACTGTTGTATTTCTTGAAATACCAGTGGGCTGGGAAGGAGAAATACTACCTATATATTTGTAACAGGAATTACCAAATACTTGTGTAGTATTTTTCCTTTCTAAAAAAATTTACACCAGTGTAATGAATGCTTAATCGTCTTATTTATGATTATTAATCAATAATTAATATTTATTCATTGTTCATGCCTTAATTGTTGCTTTTTGTAGTAAACAGCCTTGGAGGTGGTTGCACTGATCAATGAAATAAATTGAGATTAGGAGATAGTGCCATATGTAGCTATTCTATGATTTAACAAGGAGACCACTAAGACAAAAAAAGACACTAAAATGCATGTTGAATTTGCTTAGGTAAGGAAGAAACAGGTGACTAAAGTAATAAGCTGGCAGATACATATCTTCATGGCAAATGGAAAACATCTGTCATTAGTCTAAATAAATTATCTGCACAACTTCTGGAATTGTGCTTAAGCCAGTTTTAAAATTCTGATTGGCAGTGAAGTGGTTGGAGTGGGATGCTTCCACACTGCTCTCAGATTCCCTCTCAGCTGATGTAAATTGACTTTAAAGGAGTTGGGCTAATTTACTCCTCCGAAGATCTGACATATTATTGACCAGAATATAAATGAGAATTGCTGTGTCCTGTATTAGTGTTAATTTTTATTCCCTTAACTGAAGTAACATTTTGCAAATTCTTTGTTAGAAAACTTATTTCTGTTTGTTCCTTCTCCCTTCTCACTTCATTATCCAAACCCAGAGCGCTGAATTTCTCAATACACAATTTCAAAATCTCTCCTTTATCTATATGTTTTGAGGTAGTTGACTTCATTAAGTATTTCCTCTCCTGCACAGATTTATAGAAGCTATTTATCACTGAAACCTTAAGGGGAAATCATTATGTTCACTGCCTTTCAAGAAGTGTTGGACGTAACTCTGTCTGGTTCAATGAAGATCAACTGTTCTTTTCCTTTTTCTCCTTTTCCTAAAGCTTTTTGGTTCATTGCTTTATTCTGTTATGAAAACAATGAAAGCCTTTCATGCCATCAGGCTCTAGTTAGCAGATAACATAGCTGGAATTGCAGAATATTAGGCATTCCACAGGGATGAAGGGTAGCCTGAAAGAGGACGTTGTCAGAATGAAGCCAATAATCTTCAATCTTGTGTTACCTTTTATAATTGCATTTTTATTGACTTATTCAGAGAACACATTCATAGACTTGACAATTGATGGAGTACCATATATCGAGGTAATTGGGAGATAGTACATATCGGTCTTGTTTGCAGATTGTGACTCTACGCTGCTTGGAAGGAATGTCATGTAAAATATAGTGCCACAAGTTCTTCTGTGTGATCTATGAGGAGTTTTTTGATTATATATGTTTGAGGTTTTTTTCATGGTATCCAGGAAAAAGGGCAAGAAAATGTAATTATTTAAATGGTTAATTTTGATTCTGTCCGGTCTTGAAAGTGAGTTTTATTGCTCGGACACTGACATTCCATAGGTGCCAAGAGTGAGAAGAATATGCTGCTGTGTCATGTTGCTGGTATTTACCTGTATGAAATGACATCACAGACCTTGGGGCTACTTTAATTCACAGCAGAAGGGTGTTGTGAAACTTTGTCATTTGTCATTGTACGGTCTGTTGACCTACATGTCCTCAGGTTTTTGAAACTGGTCATTGTGAGTCAATGAGGCCCTCTACTGGTAGCCACCTAAAATAGATCAAGGTAAAATACATACATTAAAAAAAAATAGAAAAGAGGTTGCAATCAAGCCGTCTTTTAAATTTTTAGGTTATCATGTGTAATTCAAATGCTGGGGACTAAGCAGTCATTCTTTTAAAATGTGATGACCCACAACACTGCACAAATGACAGATTTTTAACAGTTATTTTTTTTTAAACAAACTGTCATCTCGAAGTTGTCTCCTGTAAAGGTTTATGCTTTTTTCAGCTATTCTTGTTCTTGTCATATTTTCCTAGGTGTACATTCCAAGCAGAGTGGCTCTTGTGCTTCAGAATATGGATATCCCAAAATGAAGTTCTCTGTAACTACCACTGAAGAAGCAAGTCATAGAAGAAGTGCTGAAACACTGTGCTAGTACTAAGTATAACAAAACTTGCTCTAAGGAGGCTTTCTGAAACTGAGTATAGTAATATTAGGTGTTTAAAATGTAAGATTAATATTCACATATAATTGCAGAGCTCTTGACTTGCTAGATCCTCTTTTGAGGAAATTCTACGAAGAGGCAGAAAGGAAAATGTTGGGTTTGTAGTTCTAGTAGTACAAAATTACACTTAAGGTGTTGCAGAGCAGCAGGTATTCTCAATTAAACTGTTGTTTACAGAATTTTATCAGGAATAATAAGAGTGATCCTGCTCCAAAGTTTGTAATTTCTTGTGATCCTCATTTTGATAGTGAATTCAAATGTTCATTATATATAAATGCTTCTTACTAAAAGTAAGTATTTTGCTTAAATAAAACAGAAGTTTTTGGCTAAAAGGCAGCCTTAATGGTTTGTGGGACCTAATTTGGGGCTCCTCTTCTTCAATGAAGTCCAGCATGGAATTAGAAATGTTTATCCAAATGGATGAGAAGGTCCTCTGAGAGTATCGTACTTTGCCATTTTTTATGTAATTAAAAATGCACAAATATGCTGAACAGCAAAATGAGCCGGCCGATCGACTGGCAACCTGGCTGATGCTCTTGTGTGTGTTGCTTATTTGCTCCCACCCAGATCACTTAGTTTGTCCATCTCACTTGCTACAGCTGGACAAAACTTACACAACTATTTTATTTAGATCACTTAAATGTTCAGTGAGAAGTGTGTTTTGTTCTTACTGCAATGATACCACACTGGAAGATGTATTTAAAGTGTAGTTCTTCCCACTGGATTTATTTCACTGACATCAGGACCTTGCAACACTGATTTCACTACTTCCAGAAGCTGCCTTTCAGCTTGGAACATGATGATGTTCTTGCACTTTTATAGCTTTTGAAACATTGCTTCTCATGAAGAAGCAGTCTCAAAATACAGTGATCAAATTAAGGTGTTTTTTTGATTAAAATTAAGATAGTTAATTATTGGAGTGCTGCTAAGATAATTCAAGTGAGTTCCTTCATGAGCTACAACTTTTTTGTAAAGAGTAAGATTTTGTATATTTGAAAATGTTGCAGAGTATTCTGGAAAATTAATACCAAATTAACGAGACATGCTTTATTTTGTTCCATTAATTTAAAAATTTGAATTGGTTCTGAAATGAATGTCTTTTGTACAAATCTGAATTTTCTAACTTTTAAAATAACCAAAGAGGAAGATGTCCGTGACCATTTCCAAGTCATAATTTTACCCAGTTTCCTTTGTGAACCATTGTGTAAATTACTGAATAGTTGTGCCAACACTGAAAATCTATTCACAGTTCTCGGAATGCTTACTTGTGGCTTACTTCTTAAGCAAAATAAGGGATGGAATAATGCAGCATGATGGAAAACAGTCTTTTGCAGAGTTCACGCTGAAAGGACTTTGTGAGCATCCCCAGTCTGATATGTTCTGGGTGACAGAGAATCTTATATTGCAGTTGAGTACTATAGGATCATGCTTCATTTTCCTCTACACCAGTTTGATCATTGTTTGGTTGTGGGCTAATAAAAGCATTCCTGTTACGCTATGACTTTAAATAAAATATACAGAACTGTTTTAGCAACTGGAACTGATTATCTTTGGTTTTTTTTCCCAGATTGTTTTCCTTGTAGTGAAATAACGAGCAACTTCTAATACATGTTATATTTACACTGTGTTGATCTAATATGTTTTATAGGGTGGTTTGTTTTTTTACTGGCACCAGTTCCAGGTTTCAAAATGTAATGCAAGGCAAGCGTCTATGTCAAACCTTTTTTCAAGAGAAGGAATAAATGTATGATGTGAAGTATAAACTGTAAAATTACATGCAAAATAAACTCTGAGGAGGAGAAAATAAATTCATATATGGTTTCATTGCTTGTATTGTAAAACAATTGTACAGTAGTCTTAACACTGGAAGACAGATTAGATTTTTCTCTGTCATGAAATCAGGAATCTATCTTGGTCATAAATACTCTGAAACTGGTAGAATATTTGTCCTGTGCTCATTTTCTTTGATATAGTGATAGATTAATAAAAGCAAACTACAAAATGTGTAAGCTGAACATGTAAATAGAAGAAATATAATAATTAGGGCTTTTTTGGAATCCACCTCTACATTTCACTGGTGAGTGTACTCCTGCCTGTCTTGCAAGACTGGAAAATTTTTCCTCGTAATACCCATGGAAAGCCAATTTCTTGCTCCTGCTCTTTGAATTTTGATGGATTATGAAGAAAAATTCAGCTTTCACCTTGTATCTGGTGACACTCAGATTGCAACCAAGGTCCTTCCTTGCCATCATGCACTGAGGTTTGTAGCTACCTGTCACCATGACTGGTTGAAACTTCAGATTCGTTCTGAGAAGCACATGAGCTCCAGAGCTTTTTCTGCCTGGGTACACCTCAAATCAGTCCTCTGGCTGTGTCACAGAAGTAAATTAAGTGGCCCATGATGATATATCCCAGGGTACAAAACTCTCCACGGATATTTAAATGTAATGAAAGAATCCTCTTTAAAGTTAGCCTCTCTTGGTTGAAAGGACTGGTAAGGATTTATATTTCAACATCTAGAAATATATACTTCCCTGTCACCTGTAAGAACACTGGTAATACTTGGTAGTTCTGTCCCCAGAAGTTGTTGCTCCATGGTCTCTCTCACAGTCAATGAGAGCTCAAGCTCGTCTCCACCTGCCAGTTTATCTAAAGATTCAGGCTGACCTTCCTTCCATCTTACATTGTGTGTACTGAATGGTTCTTTGTACTTTATAATTCAAGTTATTCTCTGAACCAGGTGGTTATTGAGATAACAGGAAGGCATCCACTAGACTGGTGTATTCTGTGAGCAATAAGTTTTGATTTCCCTGCTGTTTTCTCCTCCTCCCACAATTCAAGCCTTGCTATCCTGAGGTTTATTTTGAAGATGAAGAATGAAGTGGTTATTTCAGCTTGGTGAGTACTTCAGGAAAACCGACTTTAGTGGAAAAAAAACTGTTTGAGCTTTCTGGGTTTTTTTTTTCCCTAGGAAATTTTTCTAGCTTTTTATTTTAAATTTAGTGAGAAGTTTGTTAACTATGTGCTCTGAAAGACAGGAATGTGGTGTAGCTGATACTCTGCCAAAAGGAGACTAGCTGTATGAACAGTAAGACACCAGACTGGGTAAGCAGACAATGCAAGGTGATATTTTTCTGTGTTAATCTGTCAGTCACATTTCTGCTTTCAAATTATGTTTTAAGCAGCCTGAAATAGTTTTGTTTCCCCCCCCTTTTTTTTTTTCATGACTCCAGGTTCTTAATGGCTCAATAATGGTTAAAGGCAGAACTTCCTCTTCGCTTAAGTCTCCGTTCTCAGAGCTTAAAAGGAACTCATTAGTAGCGAAGGAAGGGGGTTAACTGAATGAACAGCAGGAATTGTTTCCTTTAACTTCAATAGATGTGGATATTCTGTTCAGGATATGTTAAGGTGTATGATTTGTCTGTCTTCTGTTTCATAAATTACTCCCTTTCTGAGGAATTTTAAGTATTCAGCATTTAAGAGTTTTATCTTTGACTGATGTTTCCAAACTGGGCGTGTTGTCATCCTTGAAGTACTGCTACAGAGACGAACCAGTATTTTACATATTTTCATACATCATACCTTAGCTAGGATCTGAGTTTCATAAAAATCAGCCTATAAGTGGCATCTTTGTAACAATTAATTAGAAGTCTTTTGCCAAGGAAGAGTGTGTGTGTGTTCACACCTCATAGTATGTGGTGCAAGTCTTCTGAAGGAATTGAGGGTGAGGGTTTTTTGCTCTGATGGAGGGCTGGCTCTTTTGCCAGAGAGTTTGTAGAGTTAGTTTTAAATTCTTTAGGAGAAAAGCACCATCTTTCTGAAAGTCTCATGAGCATTAGGAAAAAAAAAAAGAGAAAATGCAAAAGTTTTGGTCATGTTTACCCTTATATGGAGAGAAGTATTTTCGTCTTCATGCAATGTTTCCTTTATGTAGGCTTTTCCATTTTTGATTTATCTGAAAATAAGCTTTAGTAGTAGTGATGGTCTGACATATGACTGATCTTATTAAAAACAATTACATAAATTGTTGGGTAAAAATAACTCCAGTTGAATACATTAAAAATATCCCACTTATAGAAAGGTAGAAACAAAAGCTAGTGGTGACTCACTAGATCAGACAAATTGTATTTTTCGTGCCTGTGAGTACAATATATACCCTGTAAATATAAGTAGGTCCTGGATATTCATGGTAAAATAAAACCTAAAATAAATAAGGAGAAAATGTAAGAACATGTATGTTTTGAAGTAATAAATCTCCACTGATGTTTTTGCATATTGACATAGCTATTCTGAACACTGAAAAAAGATCTAAATGTTTAATTGAACTAGACCTGAAAACTGTCTTATAAAGGTAAGACAAACACAGTACTTTCTCAATATTAGGAGATTGATGCAGCATTAATCACCCATGCCATTTGACTCCAAGATAATCTTCAGCACTGTTAAAAGCTAAGAGGGAACTCTCTCTAAACTTGCTTGTTTCTTCTGACTATGTCTTGCAGATCATAATTTTAATGTATAGAACAAGGACAGTCTGTGACAGAAAGATGTAAATTTAATGTATTGAATATTCAATCTCTGCTAATGATATGACGTTTTTGAAAAAATAGATACAGTTTTCCCTTCTTAGGAGGAAAGTCTGTCTGCAATGTCTTCAAACACTGAACTGCAAACACTAAGATGCAAATGCTGTAATGTTGTAGCATTTTCCCTGTGGTAATTTTTTTCTTGTGCTACTTTCCAGTAGCAGTTTTAGTCTTTTATAAAAAAGAAACCAACTCTGGTGTGTTTTCTGTTCTCTACTGGAGAGAGGGTGTTTAACCCCCGCCAGCAGCCAAGCCCCACACAGACACTCACTCCCCCACCAGCAGGATTGAGGGGAGAGAATCAGCTTAGGGTAAAAGTGAGAAAACTTGTGGTTGAGATAGAGACATTTAATAGGGAAAGCAAAAGCCATGCATACAAGCAAAGCAAGGGATTGTTCACTGCATCCCACAGGGAGGTAGGTGCTGAGCCACCTCCAGGAAAGCAGGGCCCCATTAGGTGTGTAGCAGTGACTTGGGAAGGCAAGTGAGGTGATTCCAAATGTCCTTCCCTTCCTCCTTCTTCCCCCCCACTTTATTTACTGAGTGTGATGTCATACAGTCTGGAATATCCCTTTGGTCAGTTGGGGTCACCTGTCCCAGCTGTGTCTCCTCCCAATTCCCCATGCACTCCCAGCCTCCTTACCAGCATGGCAGTTAAAAAAGCAGGAAAGCCCTTGGCTCTGTGTAAGCCCTGCTCTGCAATAACAAAAACATCTCTATATTGTCAACCTTGTGTTCAGCACAAATCTAGAACACAACCCCTTACCAACCACTTCAAAGAAAATGATCTCTTCCCTAGCCAAACCCAGCACGGAGAGACTGGGGGGCAAGCAGCTGTCCTGGGGTACTGGGTCTGGTGGTGTAGGTTTGTGCCTAAAATAGTGTATTGATAAAATACCAGCATTTTGGCTGGTGCTGAATGGTCCTTGCACAGTGTGAAGGCTTTCTATCCCCTACTCTGACCCCACTCTCCAGGAAGTGACTGGACATCTTCCTGATGATGGGAAGTCATGAATGTATTCGTACTTCTGCTTTGCTTGCACATGCACCTTTTGCTCTCCCTGTTAAAGTATTATCTTCATCCACAAATCTTCTTACCTTGCTTCTGTTTCTTCCCTGACCTGGAGGGAGGGAGGAGTGGGAGAGCAACTTGTGAGGGTGTTTTATCTGTTTATTGAGATCAACCCACCACCTCCAACAAAAAATCGAGCGAGCTGTTCACTTCAGAAGGAACTTGGCTGGCAAGATGAAAGTTGGTGAAGTCACCTGAAAGTCCTTTGAAGGAAAAAGATAGGGGATAAATCCAAACCTTCCTTAGTTGCCTTTCACAAAATATTGAGTGTGTGTCTTGTGTTATAGAGTAAGATAAATGGAGTAGGTTAATTTTCCTGCTGTTAAAGTATCACCTGTGTGAAGTAACAGACAAAGTCTATGTATTCAGTCTATTACATGCTAAAAATTCTCAGACCTGTTTATTTGCAGTAGAAGCACATGATTATAAAGTATAAAAATACTTCTCTACTTCAGAATATAAGTGCTTTCTAATGTAAAATCCCTCATAAAAGTTCATTCACTGTTAAAAGAGGAGGGGAGGAGAAACTTCTATCAAAAGACTACCCTCTGGTACAGTAAAGATACAGAAAATTAACTTTAATAAAAACCTGAACTTTAGAATATACGGAATTTTAACTGTTGCTTTTGCACAAAGCTCCTTTCAGGTATTGACTGCTATTCTGTTTGTTGTTTTTTTCTTTGTTTGTAACAGTTATATTAGACCAAATGCAGCACTTTGAGTCTTTCTGTATTCTGAAACCTGTGTAACAAGGTTATGTACAAATTCAAGTATGAACAAATTCATACTCATGAATGTTTGAGGCAGTCACAGTTTTCAGTCATAAGCTGGGGTTAGCTTTGGTTTGGGGGTTTCTAGGGTAAGAGGGGAAGCTGAAGGTGTGTATTGTTTTTTTAAAATGCCATTTAAATTCCTGCCTTTGCAAGTCCACTAATCACGTTAAGTCTTTGACTACGGCGAGTTTTTGTCAGAAAACAGCTAACCCTGTCCAGCACCAAAAAAATCATGTCTTTAGACTAGCATGAGAAAGCCAATTATGTAAACACATCGTGAAAATGAAATGTGTTTTTCTCTTCATGTTTGTTTATTTGAAGGACCTAGTGTTGATCACTTCATGAAATGAAGCAGTAGACTCTATGGCATAGAGAATAGCTTTTTGTGCAAAAACCTACTTTCCTAAGGCAAAAAATATTCCACTATTTCAAATATGATATTTTTTCATGAAAAATATTGGATTATTACAAGTGAACATTTTTCTAGAATGATATTTGTCAAAAACCCTTCCAGAACAGTTCTATAAAAATAAGAATATGAAGCAACATCAGTGCTTACATAGTGTACAAAGCATGGACACTCACAGCTCTAACACTGTTTGTGTAAGTGACTGCATGGAGGGGCTTTCATTAAATTCATTGTGTGAGTGAATTCTTGTTACCATCCTTCTGAAAATGAGTGACTTAGTTTTTAATGAGTGTGTAAAGTGATGGGGCTGTTGGGTTGGCTTTCCACAGGCCTCTTTGGGCTTCTAAAATTCAAATCAGCTAGGTAACTTTGTCCTGG
Source organism: Corapipo altera (assembly GCF_003945725.1). Taxonomy (NCBI): domain Eukaryota; kingdom Metazoa; phylum Chordata; class Aves; order Passeriformes; family Pipridae; genus Corapipo; species Corapipo altera. Next base: position 199,460 of record NW_020884934.1, on the reverse strand, counting down.
TGCCTGTTGGGTAGGCTTGGCAGGCAGTGGTTTGACCAGGCTGCTGCCTCGCCATCTTCTTTCCCGGGTGCATCAAGCTGTCCTGGTGGTGGTCCTTGCACGAATGCTGGTGATGCCACGTGGTGAACTGGACTGGAGAAGTGATTTTGGGGAAATGTAGCTCTCTTTAGTGTCATAAGCTGCCAAGATATGTAACTCTGGAAGGAAAATGGAGTCTTTACAACTGAGACATCTCAGTCTTCCTGCAATTATCAGTGGAGACGACTACATTGCTGCATCCAATATATGTGTTTGTTCTAGTTGTGCTGTGTAAAGCTGGCTATTAAACAGAAATAACTCGTCCTTCTGTTTTTCAATAACCTTCTGGATCTACCACCCCCTGTTCCTCGAACTTATCAGACAAGTGCAATACAATACCTCATATTCATGGATTAACACAGTGGACACATGTCCTTCATGGAAATGAACTGCTATTTGGAGTCATTGAGTAGGTTGATTAAGTATTTAAAATAAGTTGAGCATGGTTTTCCTCACTGAGTAGAGATGGTACAAAACATGAAGGGAGCAAATATCCTGGAGTTATGCATCTGCTATAGAAGTTCTAATCAGGAATTTCTTGCCTTGCACTGCTGCTTATTATAGTGGTTGATTGTAATAGTCCCATTTAAACTTGAGTGGTGATACACACCTTGTTATGTAAAACACTGTGCAAGGTTGTTTAAACATGAAAGGTAATTGCTGATTTTTCATTGGCAGCAACTCACAGGTAGGCATTCCTGTGACTAATTAAATACACTGACCTTTAGTGTTGACATCTTTGATGGTTTTCAACCCATGGTATGCTTTGCCAGGCAAAGCTTTCAACTTGTCTGCTTTTAATTTTTTTTCTGAACAGGGCTTGTGAATCTTCCTGTTTATTTTGGATGATGTTAACAGGTGTCTGGTGTGCCTGTGCTCTCTACAGAGTCCTGCCTCCTCTCAGGACTATGCCATGGTGAGCCCTTACATGCCTCTAGCTATTTACAGTCTACTGTATCAAGCCATATGGATCTTCTGAGCAGCCTTTGTGTCCTTATCCCTATTTCTCTGTCTCCCTCCCAGCAGGGTGAGCACGTTCATGTGTAGGTATTTGCAAGGGTATGGGCTCATTGGCAGATTTATTAAGGCCAAATCTGTCAGGTGCTTGGAGACAAAGGGGACTGCAGCACAAATAAATGTGTTGGTCGATGTTCTACTTTATCCTTTGGTCATGAGAGGCCCAGCTTCTAACTCGTAACTTCCCCAGATTTTACAGGTTGTGTCACTCTGGTTTGTGGCCCCCTTTTCAGGGCTGTCTCTGACCTTTCAGGATCCATTAATAGTGTTTCAGCTGTTGCTTTCACAGCAATTACTATAACAGCACAGATGTAAGGTGCAATCAGAGATGTGCAAATGAACCATCTTCAGCTTCTTAAATTTATTCCTTCATGTCATCTGCTGAGCAATGTTTGCATGTTATGGTTTGGGAGTTCTCCCCTGAGGAAAAACTGTAAGTCTGAGCAAGTCCGTTTCCTTTGTACCCCACACATGTTAGCTCTGAAAAGCCAATATGTGGCAGGTGACTTGCCCAGAATTTGAGATAATCACTCCAAAACTCACCAGGTACAGCCTTTTGCACTGGGGGAAGCAAAGCAAAGTAGGAAGATCTGAAGGGCTTGTGATGACACATAACCTACTGAGGTTGTTCTGATGCCCAGAGTATGAGTCAGACTTGATGTGAATCCTGCTGCAAAGTGCTGGATTGGTACAATCAAATCCACCCTCTTCCCACCTCTTCCAAGGGGCTTGGTCATATCCATACCAGTGTGTAGGGATTAGAAGTACAGTGTCAAGAACTCACATGACAGAATGACCAAGGCAGACAAGGATATGAAACCTCAACCACACAACACAGACACCCAGTTTACTGTTAACTCTCTTCCAGTCCTTACTAGAATTGATCCTGTGCTTGTCTCGTCTTTCACAGTGACTGCTGCTGTGAAAAGAAACAAGTAGCCAGCAGCAGGTATCTATGTGATAATCCAGCTTCTGGGGAAAGCAGGTTTTTTTGGGGGATGAAGGGCCCATGATAGAGGAATCTGTGTAGAACAAGAAGGGACTAAATATCTAGATATCTCTGATATGTTTCTGTTTTAAATCTCCTGTTGATATATCTCACAGAAACATGAGTAATTGGGCCTTATTTTTTAAATACACATTCTACTGTATTTTGTACCCACTTCTGTTTCCTTTTGCATCTCTGAGTTGCATCATTAGCAACAGTAACCTACTGTTGCACAATATTTCTGCAAATTACAGTGCTTAATTAACCAAGTGATGTGTAATAATACTACATGACATTTTTCTAGAAGTGTTACCTAAAAGGCCTGAACCTCTTAAAGTGATAACAGAAAAGTGGTAGTAGAGTTCAGAATGATAAATGTGCTGCAAATTGTTTGGTAGCTCTGCAAGTCTGTGTCTACAGCAATGGTCCAGATCAGAGAGGTAAATGTGCACTTCTGAAGTGAGTCCCCTGATGACCTCCACTTACCATGTGCTAACTCAGTTCCCAGAGGGGTCTGGGGACAAAAAAATGAAGATTCTTTAGAGGTGGAGATAAACAACAACCTCTTCTCCAAAGGCACTCTGAACGTCCCCTGGTGTGTTTTGCTTCGACCCCCAATATTTCCATGCGTGGTCTCTGTAAACTGCAAGGACTTCCCATGTGCATCTAATAACTCTTCCTGTCAGGAATCTTCAACACAGGAGATAAGACCACCTCTAATCCACAGTATACTGCCCCAAACACATGGAATAGAAGTGCGAGGAGCTCAGTAGCCACTTTGACCCAGTCCTAAAATATTTGCTAATACAGAAGGAGCATAACAACCTCATCTCTAAATTTGCAGGACTTCACTATTGTCAATCCATATTCCTTTGCTTAAGCCCTGTTCTTTATGTAATGCTGCAAACCAAATTAAGGATAGAGAAATGTTTCTGGAAATGTTTACATAGAACTGATGTTGTGAATCTACAATTATTTTTACAGTTATCTTAATGTAGCTGTTATGGCGTAATAACAGCTTTTAGTCATTGTTTTTCTGCCTGCTAAGGCAAATAATGTCCTTGTCTAATGCAACAGAAACTGCAGGCAGTAGCAAAATCTTTAATATCTAATTTCCTAGACCTTACTTTGCACTTTTTCATCTGAAATGCAGATTTATAAATTGAAGTAGTATATGTAATATTTCAGTGAACAAAATCATTACCAACAGGATATTTGGATGGCAGCTGTAATTTGGTTTGGGAGGTTTTTTTAGCTGAGACTAATTTGTCTCCATGTGCCAGAAGATTTTTAAAACTTAACAAGTTTTATGTTGCAGTTTTTATGTGAGGTGGTTTTTAATTTATTTAGCAGCACACAGTGAAACAGTTAATTCAGTTAAAACAGTTAAGTCCCCTGTTTCATTTCCAGTCTGCTGCACCTGAGGGTTTCCATTCCCATTGGTATTGACCATAAGTTCAAAATCAGGAATTGGTTCTCAATTTTGTTGAGTTTTGTGCTTCCTTGTGCCACAAACACTACCTGAAGGGAACCTACAAGAAAGATGGAGAGGGACTTTTTACAAGAGCAGGTAGTGACAGGACAAGGGGGAATGGCTTTAAACTGGAAGAGAGGAGGTTTGTATTAGATATTAGAAAAAAGTTCTTTACTGTGAGTGTGGTGAGGCACTGAAAGAGGTTGCCCAGAGAAGCTGTGGATGCCCCATCCCTGGAAGTGCCCAGTTGACAGATAAGGATCTGTCACATAAAGGATATATTTCAGGATATTCATTGCAGTACTTTGCTCATACAAGGATTCCCTGCTTTCAGACCTTGCAATGCATTTCTCTTACTAAATTCTTCTTTGTTTAATTGCAGTAAGGAAAAAAGTTTGTCTGTGATATGAATGGAATGAATACTGCCCTTGATACCCTTCACATATTTTGTTTTGCTTATTTTCTACTACATTTTGTCACTGGGCTGTAATGTCACATTCTGCAGCAAATGCAGTAATGGAGGAGGGTGTCATGTTGTACAATAAAGGTACTTGACAGGATCAAAAAGGTATAAATGGCTAAAGTTGTATTTCTGAAGTAGGGAAATGAGGCCTTCAAGTGCTACCTGTCCTTGGTCACTGGAGGCTTGCACTGCCCAGGCATCAGGTGGCAGCAGGGTATTTATTATCCCAGAAGTCACATGGGAGAAGTGTCTTGGAGTCACAGGGAAAATGAACACCCTCCCTCACACCTGCTGGCAGTTGATAGGTGAGAAGAAGAAATATGAGTATGTTTTCTTGTGCCAGTTTTAAGTGCCTTGGAGGAAAATTACATCCTAGCACATGGAGGTTGCTGAGGCCGTGCCAGGCACTGTCATCCCACTATCCCAGCCTGTTCCAGCCGAAGGCAGCACAGACAGGTCATGGCACAGGAGTACTGAGTATTTCCAAAGCACTCCAAGTGTCCTACCTTCACTTTCCTGGCCTTACATAGGAACTCCAGGGAAGCTGTTGTATGTGTAAGTAAATATCCTATTCGAAGGATGCATTTGCTGTATAGACTGGGGTGTATAGCTACTGTGTTCCCTGGCTCTGCATATGAGACCTATGATTTCCCTTAAATTAACATTTTTTTTCTTGGTAACTACACTCAATGTACCTACTGAAGACATCCATGCACTGTCCTGAAACCAAATATACCTTTATATCCAAATAGTAATCAATATAAGCAAAAATTAATTATAAATTAAATCATCAAGGTTATTCAAATGTCTTTTTTTTTTTTTTTTTTTGGTTGCAGCTCTGTGCCAGTGATTAAAATCAAGATTATGGAAGTACCTGCAGGAGGAAACATTAGTCTTATTTTTCATTGGAAAACCTCACACAGGCATCAGTAGTGTGGTAGTTACAGTGGTCCAATGAATCTGATGCTTATGGAGGGACCCTGGCTGAATAACAGCAGTGCAGTAATTCATGTTTGTGGTTGTTGTAAGGAATCCCAGGCACAAAATTGTCCAATATGGTGTCGGGTTCTGGCCTTGCTGAGTATAGATTACAGCATAGAAATTAAGAAATACTAACTTCAAATAGATTTATTACTTATAGAGTAATCCCTGTTTTAATTAAATTTAATTAATTTAATGTCACAGAAAGCAAAAATTATTTATAAATGCAGTTTAACTTCCATTACAGCTTAAAAAAAATCATCTTGAAAAATTTTTAAGAGGGCTAAGCAAAATTATTAAGGTATTTCAATCCTTCAGGAAAACTCATCTTTCAGTTTCCATAAGAATCCAGCAATAACTAAAATGGATTTCTCCATCTAATCTCAGTGTCTCTTGGGGTGAATAACTTAATTTATTGGGTTTTTTTCAGCACACCAATAAGGTACAAATATCAAAGGATTTTATTTAAGGTACAAATATTAACAGATTTTTTTTCTTTTGTTACCGAGGTGAAACACAATGTTCTGTAATGCTTGAAACACTTCATGTGTGTTTAACCACCATTTTTAGAGTTCTTGGTGTTAATGTCATGTGAACACATGTACATGAATGTATGTATGGCATATGTATGTGCACATAAATATGTATCTCTAATTCTTCTATTTGAGTTCAAATTGCATCGATACTTATTAGATTTCATCCTTTTCAGGGTCAGGAGCAGCTTATGTTTGTGTACCTGAACAAACCTAATATGAAAGTTTCAGTTTACTTAAGAAATTCCCAGAAATTTCTGCATAACAAACAGATAATGAAAACTTTCTTAACGTACCATCAGACTGATCATTTACAAAGTTGGTTTTTGGGTATTTTCAGGAACGGGATGAAAAGTCTGATCTTTCTCTTGTGGAATTCTGACAATGAGCTTTTTTTTTTTATAGGCTCTGCACTCGTTAAGGAAAATACACAGACAGGCAAATACCACATGCCTGTATATTTCTTTCACATTAAGTATATTTATTTAAATATTAAGTGAAACTGTTGTCCTGTCAACTTGCTAAAGCAGCCATGGCGTCTGTGTAATCCTGAATGCTCTTGATTAGGTAGTTTCAAAGCTGTTTGTTCAGTACTTTTCTTTGAATCTTTCACTGAACTGACTTCACTTAAGCAAGTGAATGTAGTCCATCAGGAACGTTCTGGGATCAAAACTTCTGGGTTGGTGAGAATTATGATGTTTCCTCCTTAAAGCTGTGGTTTTATCTTTGTAATAGAGAGATGCAGTTACCATAACTGATACCTCAGGGTCAGAATGACGTGAAGTAGAAGGTAGGATTCCAGGTTGAGTGTACTAAATTTGCAGGAGTGTTTTAATATTGTAAATTAGTATTAAAATTCTGCCTACTTAATCAGGCTGCATATGAATTACGAAACAGAATTTAGGTTCCTGCAGTTCCTGATATATATATATGTCAAATAATAAGAGGTTTGCTGTGATTTACCTTATCATTTTGTTGCAAGCTCTCTCAACAAGTTCTGTCCCCAGAAGTCACTGAAAGCATTGTGCCAGTTATCTCAGAATGATTTATAACCACTGCAGCCAAATTCCCTGGCTCTGAGTTTGCCGTGGTGTGGTTAGGTTGTAGTATCTTTGTGCTCACATTCTTGCTTTCAAGGTTGGCAGCGCTTTGGATGTTCCCTTTAGCACCATGGAGCCTCGGCCCAAGGAACCTCCTTGTGCTTTCTCACCTGGTAACTACTCCATGAGAGGAATGGGGAGAGGGATGCACAGGATCATGCAGAAGGGAATGAACCAAATGAAGAAGTCTTTATTCTCTTTGACCAGTCCAGACAGCAATTTAAGCGTTTGCTTAACTGAGGGGTGCCGGTGAGATAAAACCCTTAAAGCTGAGTTATACGTGGTATGGTTCTCGTTTTGTGCTCTTTTTAATTCAGGACTGGAGAGCTCAGTATCATATAGAACTGAGATACATATATGCAAGAAATCATTCTGATTTACATTAAATCACACTGGACTTCCTACATCTTGCTTCTGGAAAAAAAAAATGGAATTACTCTGTAGGGAATGCTGCAAAAGCTCATTTAAGGTCAATGAAAGCAGAGTACTGTTAGTGGTTGCCAAATCCAAACCGTGCCATTTATTTTCTGGCTCCCTTTTGCTTATCATTTGTCAATTATAAATGCTTTTTCCCCCTTAATTATTGTCAAGTGCAAACGCTTTTATGCTCTCCAGATTTATATATATTTTTAAATTAAATTTTGAAGGACTGTGGTGCTTATGATGAGAGTTAAACACATTTCATATCTTAATAAGCCTATTTTTATATTATGCTGCTTGAACTACAATCATACTAGGGGATGGAGTGGGGGAATAAAATTAATGGGTTACACTTGAAGTAGAAAAAATTATTCATATTCGATAAAAGATCTTTTGATAATTTACTCTTGACTTCACTACTTGATTTATCTCCCCACATTAATTTGTTTTTAATTTTTTTCTCTTCTGAGGTTTTCTAGCTCCACTAACAGCTCTGAGACGGTTGGATTGATGGACTACAAAAGTTAACATTTTTGAACTAAAAATAAAAAGAGCTTAAACACTTGAACTAACAAGCGAAATAACCTTCACATAATAAACTAGAAATTCAGCTTTCCAGTGCCTCGATTTAAAATGCTGGAAATTGAGTATTTAGTTCACCTACTCCATCTAGAGTAGACATGAACTATTGCTTGTAGGCATTTCCCTTGAGTTACCATTTACAGGCTCAAGGTTCTGTTGTTGACAGGAGGGTTTTTGGCTATTTCAGCCTCTATTTCCTGGCACACTTCCCAGTGCATTTTTTTGTTTTCTCCTCAGCTGTTTAGTTCTTTCTTCAAATCTTACCATTGTATCTTCCTGAATCCTCATAAAATATTAGTCTATGCAAACTTATCAATGTTATTACATCTCAACAAGGCGTTCTCAGTGCATGTTTTTATCTCATTTACAGCCTGTTATGCTCTCAGAATAAACTAGGCTAGGTCATAATTAACAATCCTTGTAGGGCAGTAATATTATTTAGTGTAGAGTCAAGATATTACTTTTACAGCTGCAATGATTTTAAGAACCTAAACACGCAGCTTGCAGCAAATACAGCACGATTAGAGCAAAAAAGAAAAAAAGAAAAGGCAAAGCAAAGGAAAAAAAAACAATAGAGTAATTGGAAATATTAAAATTTCCCTGGTACTGAGCCCCTGAACTGAACCTAGGCCTGTGTTTTGAAAGGCAAGTGCTTCAGCTCAGATCATGATACCTTCCCCATGAGCTCATACCTGGAACACACGTGGACATTTAAAGTACTTCAGCACAATGAATGCTGATGGAAAATGGTAGAAGTTGAAGACAAACTGGCTTAACCCTGGCTACAAAAATTTTGATGAAACTCTGGACTGCACTTAGGACTGTGAATGAATCAGGAAAAGGAAAGGAGGATTCTTTCTGAACTAGTGACAAGTCAGATGTTAAATTTACCTAAGTTAAAGTTAAAAATCTTCTATCGTATTGTTTGTAAAAATTAAAAAATAACCAAACAAAAACCAAAAAACACCTGAGGACAGTGATAAATAAACTTGGGCAGATCATCTGGAGTTCTTGAAAGAGGAAAGATTGTGACTCCATACCCTGAAGAATTCCTGCTGCTTTCCCCAGTGCCTGTGTTGTTTTTTCTCACATTGCTTTCAGCCGCCCTATTCCCCCCTCGTACAGTCTCGTACATACACATTTCTCTGTTTCCACCCGTGTCTGAGTCAAGTTTCCCTGACTGTGCACCAAAACAAAGCCTGGCAATTCCCAAACAGCACTTAATAGGCATCAGAAAACCTGCCGAGGCACCAAACCTGCCGAGACTGAGCAGGTGATAGTCCAGGCCAGACGGCTGCAAGGAGCAGTTTCAGCTGAGATACACAGTGTGAGCTTTCATGGATGATGGATCACATTTTATCCTGACATATATATATAAAATAAGCACTTTCCCCTTTACTAATCTCGTGTGTTTGCCTGTGTTGGCAGCAACATAGCACAAATCAATTGGGATTCAATAAGAACACTGTTTCTTTCTTCTTTACTAAGAAAGATTACTTGATGTTCAACAACCAGGATAGTACCAAATATCCACTCTCTAAAAACATAGATCTGATAGCTTTCAGTAAATTTATCTTGTGCAGGTGTTGAATATCAAAGTCAAATTGTCACACTATAGTTTCATTTTTTCATTCTAATTTTTTTTCTTTGTTATATTCAAACTAATAAGTTAGTAAACTTTTGTTAAGGACTGCCTGTTCTGTTTGTGCTGTTTGCTATGTTTGTGGCTGCTAAATGTTGTAAGTTAGCATTAAGAGAATTGTATATGTACTCGAAAAAATGTAAAGGTGTGTTCAACCTGTAGATGAATCTTATTCTCAGCAACTTACAAGTGCTTGGGCAACAACACTTTTCAAGTCACATATCTGACATATCCTTCTCTGATATTTTTTTGGTTGAGTAGCACAGATGGTGAATTTAGTTTTGAACAATTAATATTTAGTAAAAAGTACTACTTAAAATTCTTTCTTCCATAATCATGCTTTAACTCTTTGGTGCTTATATACAAATCTTTTTAAAGCTTTCCTACTCAAAATAAGAGTGATTTTTTTATTATTATTATAATTTAATGGTGAACTCTAAATTTGTATAGCTTTTATTTTTATTTAAGGCTGTCTGAGAAAGTATAAACTTTCCTCCTCTTTAGGTGCCTGTAACCTTTAAATGTTGCCTATTCCATTAACATATACCTACTTTCTTTTCCACACTTTCCTTTTTAGTCAATTCTTGGCCAAATAGCACATTTTCAGTGATTTTTTTGCCCTTCCTTGTTAATTAGTTCCTGAGCAATCACTGCTGATGTTCCAATTTTCTGACATATTTAGTGGTTTGGAGTTATATGTGGCATTTAAAGCACCTGTCCTAGATTCTAGGCTTTTCTAGTATATACTGTGATTAAAGTAATAATATAAACGTGAAGGAGGAAAAAAAATCAACCTGTTCCATATCACAGCTTTTTTAGCCTCAGCTCTTGCCTTTTAAGTGATTTTTCTATTTCCATGACACAAGGGAAGAGATGAGACTTGCAGCCTACTCTGGAAGGTCAATGGCCTGAGGCTGCTCAGGGGAATGAGGGGAATGAGCCCAGCACTGTGACTGCCTGTGTGGCAAACCCTATTCACAGCTGTCCCTGTGCCTCTGACCACAGCTGGAGTTGAGAGGGCTTTTTCAGGTCACAGCAAATAGCTTAAGAAGGGTAACTTCTCCTGTAAACTTCCACGCAGTGATGCATGTCCTGGAAAACTTGTAGTGTTTTCACGGGGGGGGGGGGAAAAGGCAAAAGAATAAAAATCCCCCAGTGAGCACCGTTTTGCATTCTTTTCATAGTTCAATTCAATTTAGTGTGTTGCATTTTTGTTCTGAAATGAGCTTAACCTTAAGCTGAAGTACCTGATATGAGTAACACCACCAGAAACAGCTCTCGACACAGCGTCAGCACACGACTTCCATCTTGCCTAAACCTTTGCTGAATTTTTGCTATCAGTTCCCACCTATGCACTGCTGCAATTCCATGCATATCCATGCCTGAAAATGAGGGTGTGTAGTTGTCTGTGATGATGTAGCAGAGAGGACTACCAGGTAAAGTCTGAATTTGTTTGGCTGTTACATTTCAGTGGGTTTTGCTAAATGATAAGCTTTTGAAAAACTGTTCAGAAGAGATGTAGGCATAGGCAAATATCAGCTCCCCGGGCTCAGGTGTTCATTTTTGTCTGCTCAGCTAAAGCCCTTTGACAGCTCTCTAGGTGCTGCCTGTGTGCTGTCAGCAGGAGTTCAGGAGGGACCGGCTCGATCAGTAGAACTGTGTTAACTCAATCTGTATTTGACTGGAATTTGTGCGGATCTCCAGCAACCTTTACAACCTCATGCCTCATCTATTACATCCACTGGCTTGCTGAAATCTATTCTAATTGATGAAAGGGACTGTTCACTTGTTGGGAGTAGGCTTTGGCTTGCTTGCTTTACTTACTGTAAGTCTCCGTAGGCTGGTGATGGAGAGGAGCAGATCTATTGCTCGTTAAACTGTGAGGGAAGGAACCAACACTTTGTTAGGCCTTGGACAATATTGGTAAATAATTAAGTAGGAGCACCTTGCAACTTTAACTGGAGAGGGGAGTATGAAGATATATATGTTTTTCAATAACTTTAATAACATTTTCCTTTTTGCTTCTCCAGTGGCTTCATTTTCCAGGTGATGCTGTCAGCTTCTGGGAGAGACTATCTGATTCCCACATGTAAGCACAGCTGAATAATCAAAAAAGTCATATTCGTTTGCCATTGTTTGTTTTTTGTAACACTTTGTGTATACCCAGACTTAATGAAAGAGCTTAATGCATAACAAAATAATTTTTTCTTTTCTCACAACTTTAGATAATCAAAAGTAGTTACTGAAGATTTTCCGGTTGTACAGTGTGTTAGTGAGGGCTATATTTGACTTTAATGTTAGAAATCAAGTTGGAAAAGAGTGAAATGGTAAATAACAAAAAAACATATTGAAATATCAGGTGTGTCAAAAAGGGTATGAATTGGGAGGATTTAGATCTTACAGTTTTGGAAAACATACTGAATTTGACAAAATTTTCTCTCACACATTTTTAATGAGAACAAGTAATCAGAATGATTTGTGTTCACGGTAGGAGATTATGGCAACACTTTACGCTTTAGGTTTTTACACTTCATGTGCTTTACTTCCATAGATGTTCTGGCTTTAAAACAAGTCCAGATGTAAGAAATGCCCTATAACTTTATGAAAGAAATGAGCCTGTGAGCATGGGCTGTAAAGAGGCAGACTTGGTCTTCCCCACTGAAAACTATAGACGGAAAATGTAATCTTCCCACCCCCAGTTCAGCTCCATCAGTGTTTTAGGAAGCCCAGAGAAAATGATATCTGGGTTCAGAGTGCAAAATATTTGCATTGTAAAAATTGCAACAATTTTGTTAAAGCATTAATCTCCCCCCCCTTTTTTTTTATTTAATCTACTTTTTCACTTTTAATGATACTCATTGTGTAGTTTCATGCCGTTTTAATTTGGGGAAGAGTTATTTAAAAAGCTAAGGCTTAAGGTTTGGGTCGGGGGTTTTTTTCCCTCTGTTTGTTTGCTGAGTTCTTTCTTTGCTTTCTAAGAGGTGGTGATGGTTAGGGTTTCTTTTTGACTAATTATCAGAGGGAAAAGTGGCATCTGAAAAATCAGAGCAGTGCTTGTTTCCTGTGTGATCATCTGTTCCTGCTTCACCTGGATACCTAATCCTTTCAGCAGTGCTGAAGATTATGAAGCTACAGACAAGAGATTATGGCTCCAGGTGAGGGATAAGCAGTTGATCAAATGAATGAAGGAGAAAAAGAGATTGTTTCAGTGCAAATATCTCCAACTAATTAGGACTAGGGAGAAGAACTTAGACAAAATATGATTAGGATTCTCTCTGTCTCAATAGGATTTTTTTTCCAAAGGAGAATGCCTTAAAATTTTCATAAGGAATTAAAGACACTTTTAAAATACAGTTATTCAGGAGATTGATACTACCTTTACAGTTAGTACCACACTCTTCTATCAGCTTTGTGAATGTTTTGTCATCATTTGTTATATATACTTGTTTTAATCTTTGTATCAAAATTTCACAGTGTCAAGAGCTAAGGATCAGGAGGAAGGATCTGTCAAGGGTGTGTGGTCAATGTTTACCATGGCTTTGCATGCAGAAGTAGATATCACCATGTAATTTTGCATTTCGCATCACATGTATTTCTGAATGACATTTCTCTTCATGAACATAATGGAACAAAACTCTTCCTCACTGCAGGGTCACTCTTCTCAGTTATGAAAATATTAGAGCCCACAGTAGCAGCCAGTGCAGTCAGGTTATTTGTATGTTTAACACTTTCTTCTTAATGTGTTCTGTGGTCTGACTTGTCCACAGAAAATCTTCCATGTCTTGTGTAAAACAAAGAGCAAACTAAGATATTAATTAGCTAAATAATACTAGAGCCACTCCTTTCCCCCATCCTATCCCTGAGAGGAACATGTCAGAACAGAGGCAGTTTTCTACTGGTATTACCTGGGACCTCTGGGTCCTGCTGCCATTCAAATATTTGGATTTTTTGTCAAGCAATTAGTCATCTCTCTTCCCATTACCTTTACAGGAAGTTGTGACCACCATCAGAAATTACTGGATTTTGCTTAAGTTAATCCAATTTGCAAATAGAAAGAAATTAGAAAATGCGTGCTTAATTTTATCTTAGCATGAGTTGGTGTTTGGTCTTCTACAAAGCAGTCACAGGGTATTTTATCTCTATGTGGGAATTTTCAGTTCTCAAAAAAACTGCAACAGAAATGGGAATATACTTGTCTCCACATAGATGCAAATGCCAGACTGAGGGTGACGTGGCTTGTCCAGTCTCCTCATGTTTAACTGGCACAGCTGAGAAGAAAACTGAGTTATCTTGTTCTGCTAAACCCTGGCCCATGCCACTTCTACTGGTACCAAAAGACCATTTCTCTGTGCTTTTCGTTTTCCTTGAAAAGGTAAAAACCCAAAACAAAAACAAACCGTGTCTCAAAGACAGGAGATGGGGTAAGTAAACACGGCAAGGAATGATTTATTATGTGAGCTGTGCTGTAGACTCAGAAAACCTCATAAATTGTTTCCCAATGTGTATGTATAAGACTCAATTAAACGCAGGTAATTAAAAGCTCTTTCACAGAACTGACAAAGTAACTTCCCTACCTGTGGAGACATACCTTCTGAAAAGAAATTACCAGTTCCCAGACATGCCTGAAATTAAAACAAACTTGCTAACCGTATTCATATCTTTGAGAGGGACACTCTTGATTTACTTGTGACAGGCATCCGATTTTACAATGCTGTTCTCTTATTCAAGCTAACAGTAAACTTCAGTCATGTTCCACACAAAATAACACAACAAAGAAATGCAAAAGAGATTGTTTGTCTTTACGGATGATTTAAAAGTTTTGCCACCAAGCACAGTTGTTTGAATAAGTGTAATAATGTGAATTCCAAAGACACTACACAGTCCACGATAGTAGAGAAAATAATTTGCAATTAAATTAGGTGGCTGTGGTGGTTTGGGCTAGGCCTTTCTTGGTGACCAGTTTGTTACCAAGGAAGGGTCCAGATTTACCCAGTATTCCCTACGATTTTTACATAAACCAGACTATAAGAAGAAAGGAGGAGAGGCCTTCGCTCTCTTTCCTTCCGGCGGCTTGGAGGTGCAGGTTCCCTGCTGTTGAGTCTGCCGTGTTGGGGAGCGAGGCCTGGTGAGGCCTTGTCGACCTTGGGAGGCGGAGTTTGCCGGTGATCGTCCCGGAGCTACTCTCGGTTGTCCCAAGGAGAGTGGTGGGATATTTCCTTTGCTAACTCTTTAGTTACTAAATCTCGGGCTACTGATTGGGATTTGTATATGTATATATATATATATATATATATTTTGGTTTTGTTCCCTTTCCCTTCCCCCTTCCCCTTCCCTTGTGAAATTGCATATATTTTAAATTGTATATATTTCAATTGGAACATAAGTGTAAATATATTTATATATATCACTTTAGCTGTCTCTCTCGTTTCGGGTTTTCTTAGTTGGTTGTTTCTCTCCCTCTTCTCCCTGAGGTTTGGCGGGGGGGACTTCTGGAGGTAAGGTTTGGAGACTTGGCAGGGAGCCAGCTTCAAACCATATCAGTGGCCCATACATGCTAATATATTTCTTCTTGGAAAAAATATATGGTTGCAAACACTTGAGTCAATATTTCAATCTGAGAGTTGTGCTATTAATAATCAAATTCATTAACAAAGGTATCTGCAGTATATCTAATTAATTGACTGTTGCACAATACTAGTCTTTTCCAGCTTTTGAAGCCAGCCAGTATTTATAGCAAAAAAATGCTGCTAGGGACTTTTAAGTTGTAATTAATAATTATTACGCCTCATCATTTAAAAGGCTTGTCCCATCAATATGTTGCTTCAGTTTATTGCTTAGGAGTCTTGCAGTAATTAAAACTAAAATGGTGGAAAGTAAATTAAATTCTATGTTATAGAGATATTAGTGGGGAACAGATACATCTTGTACAGTTAATAACAAAAAAGTCAAGTGTTTCTTGAAAAAATAAGAGCTATACTTCTACTGAAATATGTGAAAGATGTAAAATGCGGGGGTTTAAATCAAAATTGAATCCATCAAATTTAATTATGACAAATTGCAGGTTAAAAGAATAATTTGCAGGTTTTAAATCACACTAGTACATAAAACATTACTAGATGATCTGTAAGGTATATTCCAACCCTAACCCTTCTATAAGCAGCAACTCTCAAGATGCTTTACAGGTGGGAAGGCAAAGGAGGGAAATGAACAAGTGACATTTTCAAGGTCACAGCTAATGGCAGAAATCAAATTGGTGGCTGAAATCAGGTGCTTTTTTGGAAGAAAAAGGCAGCTCTGCTTTGATTTCACCCACTGATGCTGATTTCTGGTCCCTCCTGTGTTAAGCACATGTGAGCCCTTCAGCACTTTGCTGATGTGGTAGCAGAGCTGGTCACAGCCTTTTTTGGTGCAAAAAAGTACAGGATTTGGGCAGAACACAGCTCCTGAGATAAATTCAGAGCAATCAGTGAAACTGCACTGATGTTTTTTCCATGAGCTGATACTTGGGCCCCAAAGTTGTTCATGGGATGAGAGAGGATTTTCCTGCTATCAGGTAGAAGCCCAGGACCTGGTGGTGGCCTCCCTCCACACCTGGGTGCTCTTGACCCTCCAATAAACAGCAGCTACAAGGGCTCTGTTCAGCTGCGCTTCAGCCTTTAGAGGAACAATCCTTTCTTAATTGGTTTTCCATAAAAAAAAAAAAAAATTTCTGGTTACTTAATCTAAATTATCTTTGCACTGTTACTGTTGGGAGAAAACCATCCTGTTTCAGAGAGTGGAAAATGCTTCACTGGTCCCGTGTGGTGGCTTCTTCTGATGAAATGGTATTTCCTGAGTAACACAGAATAGTTGTCTGATAATTTTATGTTTTACCTTTGTCCTTCTAAGCCTTATGTTGTGGGAGTACTGATAATCCTAAATACTAATTTTTCTTCACAGACTTCTTAATTTTAATTTCATTCTCTGTACCACTGACAATATCAGCGTCCCAGGAAGAGATTAAAAAAAAGAGCCTACTCAGAGCTCTTTGAGAGAATTTCCAAGGTTCATCTTACATTGGTTTTCTGGAGGCCAGAGTACCTGCTCATCAAAGGTGGTTCAAGCTACCAATAAGCATTTTTCTTCCCCCAGTTTTTTCTGCTGTAATGTGTTTGAATTTTTGGTAATATTTAATTTCTCTAGAGAAGGGAAGTACTAGTGAGGCCTCAGAGCCCTTTGACATGCAGACTGAGAAAAAAAAATCCAGTCCATTCACTGGTTTTTCTATTTTTCTGCCCACTTCAAAGCATGGTATATGAGTTACACCATCTTCTGGCAAACAATTGATTCTAGAAATGTTTATTGATAATCTCTCTACACACTTCTTTTAACTTCATCCCCCAGGGTTTCTACATGACCATTGGAAGCCTTGCATAATGTAGCTGAGAAAGTTACTGCCTCAACTGCAGGGTGTAAATCAGCAACTTCTTCAATTTACTCTGAAGTTCTCTAAATAATGGTTGTTCAAGGTCTGCTTGCTTATCAGCTAAAACATCTTTGCTGCGACGGCAGGGCAAAAAAAAAAATAACTGTGAACTGTCCAGAAATAAAGCATCCTGCTTGTAATTAAACCCCCTCTTTGTATTCTTTGCTGAATGAATTTATATGACTTTTCTCTCCTTAGTGGCACATTCGTTGCAGAATTACTGTGGTGATTTGAGGGGCAACAGCTGAGATTATTACGACTTCTCCTGGAATGGTGGGCACATGCAGAATGGAGCATGAGTTTTCTGTCCAGCAGCATTTAGTGTCTGGAGGAGACAGATTAATGCTGCTTGGTGTTCCTGGCTGCCTCATTCTGTATGTGTCTGGCACCTCAGGACAATTGCTTTGGATTAGAGATGGCACTGAGCACGCAGAGGAAAGATGGCCCGTGGTTGTGCAGTGAGAGAGCGCCTCACAACACCACTTTGAAGGAGCTCATTTGTTCTAGTCGCTGGCTGTGAGTAGTATGAGTTTATCTGGTACATGCAGGCATGAAAAAGAGAGAAAAAAAAAAAAAAGAGGATACTTATGCTCAAGGTTGTGCACATTTCGTCCGCGGGCCAGTTTTCCGGTGTCTGAGTTATGCTGCGAACATTTGTTTATCCAAGCAGTTATCTGGTCACCTGTGTGCTCCCTCTGGTAACCACAAATAATGGTCACTCCTCATAAAAGCCTAGACACGCAACTGCACAGTTGTTTTAGTCCTCTGCAGTGTGCTTTATTTTTGTTTTGCTTCTCCAAGTGGCCTCCTGCACACTGAGTAGTTTAAGCTGCCATTATCTGTGACTAGCAGCAGTTATTTAGATAAATGAAATCATTGTATTTGCCTTATTGGCAGCCTAGTGGGTGGAAAATCTAATGGCCTAGTTTGCTGGAGCATTTTGGCATTCACTTTTAGCATCATGGGACCTCTATCATCCATTAACTTTTACTAGTTAATAGTCTTGATATTTATTTTAGTTCTTAAATAACTCTGTTTGACTTAAGAATATAAGATAAAGCCAACAGGAACATTTGAATGTTCCAAATATGTTATTTTTTAGAAGAAGAAGAAACTGATGGATGAATTTTGCACCACGCAACTTGTAGTTAATTAGCAAAATCCCCTCAGCTGGTGGTTTGAGCTTGTAGCAAAAAAATTGGGATGAATTGTTACAGGCTAAGAAGGATGATTTATTCCTGCAGAAGAGACAAAATGTACTTTTTTATTTTGCATCTAATTTTCTTAAATAAATAACAGAGGTCACCACCATAATTACCCATTTTCCTGTATGTATATATGAACATATTTACAGTAGGAAGGAAGCTTTTTTCCACTAAAGAAATGACAGTTTTCTTATGTGCACTTTACCTTTTATCTGTGAACAACTAATAGTGAAATAGAACACTTTACATGAAACATGGATGTCATTCATTTTGCAGAAAAAACCTTTCCTATCTTTTTAATTCCTGAATCTGTAACCTCTCCCTTGCAATCCCATTTGCAAGGTGTGTTCACTTATCCAGTCCTTCCCTGCTAGGCTTACAAGAGATAACAGGCAGTAGATGGATATTTTCCAGACTGTTCTGGGTGGGAAAAGGAAAATAATTCACATATAATATGTGTCTTTGGAAATTTTTCCATTATAAATATATATATTTTAATAATCCTTCTTTGTGATGTCTTTGGTTTTGAAATGTCCATATTGTGCTGATGCAGTATGACTGTATTTAGGACTGTGTTTCATTAACCATTCTCACCTAAATTTTCCACAGCTTCCTCAGCCAGATCCCTTCTGGTTTGCCAAGTTCCATGTTAGGCTTCAGATCCGAAATTATATTTCTGAGATTAAAGAAAATTTAGTTAGCTTCGGTTTCTCTATATGTTTTGAATCAGAAGAGCTGCAAATATGCAATTTAATGGATGATGTAGTATTTGATTTTTAGATGCTAAGAAAAAAGCAAGTTGGATTTGAATCCAGAGCATTTTTTAGGTACACGTTCTGAAGACGTTTGACTTTTAATTGTTTTCTGTAATGGAAACCTGCTGTTATTTTTCATATTCTGGAATGGATCAGCAAATGGGCTAAAATATCACCAGATTTTTAGACCTCTAGTCTCACCTAGACCTTTGCCTTCAAATGCAATCAGGCACACTCTGAATAAACCTCCATTTCTGTGCCGGCTATAATAAAAGTCTAGTTGCCTGTACACTCACATTTCCGTCTACATTATAGATGCATTTTCGGTAGGCAGGCAGATGACTTCTAATCTGATTCCAGGGAAGCGAAACACTGAAACTTCCTTTCCCTTGCTTTGTCAGTGTGTATGAAGAGAAAGCTTTGAATTTCAAGTTACATTTAGAAAACAATTCAGGGAACACTAACGGCATCTCATTACAAGCATGTATATGTGTGTATATATATGTATATTCTGATATGACAGAAGCATGGGTCTAGATGGTTTCTAAGCAAAAATTTGAGGTAGGAAAGAATATTTTGGTTACTTTAAACGTGACCACTGTGAAACAAACACATAGTTCACTTTTATAGTCAACAACACACATTCTGTTTTTGTTGCCCTAAGCCTCAAATATATGGATGGGCTGTTGTGCCTTATGAGTCCACGTTGCTTCACAAGTTTGATTCAGTGAAATGGGCCTCAGTTTTCAGAAATCAGCCACGGAATAACCAGGAAAGGAAAAATGTACCTGATTTTACATTTGATTAGATATTTTCCTGTGGTGTAGGTAGAGGGAAGAAGCTCCCTATTATAACCTAGAACAGCAGAGAGAATCAAGTAGTTTCAATACTATTAAGTCCCTTGGTAGTAATCCTTTAAACACCTTCAGCAGATTGGGAAGTTGTTCTAACATTTGTTGTCAGTACCTATCAGCCAACCTTGCACTCAGTAAATGAATGAACTGAGCTGGGACTGTGTTGCAAAGTCACTGTTTATTTGAAGTTTTTGCAGTAAGTGGTGTCTTATTTTAGTTTCAGAGTTTTATGTTATTGCAGAATCTGTGTTTAGGTTTGTTTTGGAGGGGTTTTTGTTTGTTTGTGGTTTTGTTTGTGGTTTTGTTTGTGGGTTTGTTTGTGGGTTTGCTTGTGTTTCTGTTTGGTTTGGTTTTGTTTGTTTTAGTGTTCACTTTTAGAAGGGAAAAACTTAAAATTATGACTTGTTTGTCCAGTGTTTCAAAAGATCTTCAAAGCTTTTTATTTCAAAGCATTTGAATTTTTTTGTATGACTTGAACTTATTAGCGCTAGAGGAAACCTGTATCTCTGTTGTTAACCTTCTGAAAATTTAAGGAACTCGTGTCATGATCCAATAAATGATTTTTTTACCCTACTTATGCTGCTTTAAAATCAGAGGACAGAAACACTGAAATGCAGCAAGGAGAGTTTTGGTTATTGTCCTCAACCTTTTCTGCACAACCAAAACAGGTGCTCTTTAACCTTTTTGTGACAGAAGAGGTTCCTGTTGTTTTGCACATCCCAGAGTGTGTGTTACAGGTTATCAGGAGTTATGTAGCTCCTCCAGCTCTGATGATACTTTGGGACATATAGTATAAAAAAAATAAAGCATGTAAAATAGGGCACAAGTACAAGAGTACAGTATACAGAACAACTCTCTTGATACTGAAAGGACTATTAATACATACCTGTATTATTTTAGTGGACTAGTCAGGGTGACTAAAATTCAGGTTTTTTTCAACAGTGTAACCAAGATTTCTATCTTTTTGAAAAAGAATTTATTTGTCTAGTCTTGATTTAGCTTCCATTACACTATAAACATGTCTAAAGGAAATGGAAGGGGGTTCCCTAGACCCAAAACATATCCCCTGTGATGATCCAAGTCTTAATTAATTCTCTAACTGAAAATGTAGACCCTTGCTTGTCTTTTCCCATCAAAGTATCCTAATTGTAAAGCTGGAGGCTGGATTGCCCAATCTTTAAAAAGAGTGAAGGATTGTCCCTGTAATCCCATGGTAAGGGCATTCCCTGGGCAGGGAGAGGGCTGGAGATGGATCCATGCTCCCTGTATCAAGTGCAAAACCCAGTGAAATTCTAATTACTGCTCTGCTATGACACATTTATCACCACTCTTCCCTATCCACTCTCTCCACTCAGTGTTTCACGAGACAAGAAGCAAGTTGAGGATGTCAGTCCTGTCATTGCATTCCTGGTATAGAGAGGGACAAAGGCATGGCAATGCTTATTTACTTTGTCCATGAATGAAATGCACTGCTCCTAGGTTGTTATAAGAAGAAAAATAGCAGTAAAAACTTCCACTTCTATTTCAACAAGTTTCTATGTTTTTTAAGGAAAGTGTAAGTTGTCTGTCTGTGTTAAAAGTGTTTCTGAGTCCTGCAGGGCTGTGGATCCTGACTGAATATAAAACAACTAACACTGATTGCATAGAGACACCTGAGGAACATGAAATTTTATGTGCTTTTTCACATTTTCTACTGGTTAGTTAAGATGATCTTTGAATTATACAGAAACTGAGTGCCTAAAATAGGGCTTCTGCAAATTCTGTGGAGGGATGTGGGCGTCGAAAAGCCAAGCATCACCATGTTTTAGTCCTGGCTGCAGTGACAATGCTGGCATTCTCAGCTTGCTTTTTTTTCTTGTGAATTATTTTAGTAGAGCCAGTGGATAAGAATGAGTAATTATGGAGGTGTCACAGCAGCACAATAATTAGGATTGCATTGAGCTTTGCAGTTAAATTTTATGCCTAATGCTCCCATGCTGTCCCCCATCAGTGCACTGCATTTGAAGTACAGCTACAATTAAACCATCATAAAACAAAGTACACAACTAGACAAAATGATCAAAAGGAACCTGAATCCACATGGTCTTAGTCAGGAATGACTTTCTTATGACATTGTCTGTTCTTGCTATAGGTTGTAGATATCCAAGCTCTTCAGTTTTGTAATTTCCCACTCTACTCCTCTATTAATATTAAAGTATGTCACCTTGGGCCCTATTATTTGTCCAATTGCAACATCCAATCTGACACAATAGAACTATAAATAATTTTGGCTCTGTTTATGCTTGAATAGATCAACATGCCTGAGATGCCTAGGCACAGTTTATAAACACAACTCTGTAGTAATTCTTAATAAGGCCAGTTCTTTTTTTGAAATATACTTTGGGCTTTTTTTTCTATAGATTGGATATTCTCATCAGTGTTGTTTTCCAAGAAGCCAGCAGAACATGAATGAAAAAGTCTCGCTGTGCTGTTGAAGTCCAGAACAACTGCAAAATTCTGCTGGTATTTGAAATAACCTCAGGGTATTTTTGGCTTGGGCTTGTTTTATATAGCATTTGTTCATTTCTTTTTTTCCTATGGTATTTTGCATAAGGCAAGCAGCAGCATCCACCTGCTGCTATACAGACTAGAGGGAATATATGGCTTAATTTGGGGTGTTAAAAAAGTAAATGAAACACCTATGTACTTATTGAATTAAATATAACTGACTAATGATTCAGGTTTGGAGTTTAGGTTCTCAAGTCTGCTTGAAACATCTACATTCCCTATCAAAGAATGTAGGGTTGCAACTGTGCCCCAGAGCAATTATTTCTAGGTAGCTTTGTGTGGGTCAGGATCTATAATTCAGCTCAATATTCAGGTGCTGCCTGGGAGGGAGGTGGAAAGGCTTTCTCTGTTGTACTTTTTTCCAAACATTTAGGACCTGGGCAAGAGGACGAAGGAAAAGATGAGGATGGGAGGAACGTGGCAGCTGAGAGAAAGGAGTGCAAGAGGTGACTCAGGAAGGGGCCCTAAATCAAGTGAAGGTGAGAAAACAACAGGTGTACAAGGAGAAGGCAAGTTGTGAAGAGATCGTCTGGGAACAGTCAGCACATTGTTGCCTGCAGCCATCAGTCCACATGGCCCTGAATGGGGACTTGGAATCAGCACCAGCATGAGGAAATCGGTGTACAGCTTGCACTGCTCAGTAGGAAATCTGAGTGGGCACAAGGATGTGGCCACTCCATGTCCTGGAGAGCCTGTGCTAGCACTGATTTTCTGTGAGTCAGGATTCATCAGGTAGCTCATAGCCTTGGATAAAAGGGAAGTGAACTGTTCAGTAACCACACTGTTTGAGTCCAGTTTTCGTGTGCTAACTTGGCATGGAAGGGTCTCATTTCATGTGTATATCTATATCCACAGTGGGACATTATCACCTTGTTTGGTGGCACCAACAGTCGGTATCTCCTTGGCTTGTCCTTTTCCAGACAGATTGCCTTAGTGCTGGGATCTACTTCTGCAAAGTTGTGGGGCTCCATGCAGCAGTAACAGAGGGCTTGTGCTATACAGAGGCTGACATTTGTGGGTCTACTACAAATGAATTCAGCATCCTGATGTAAGGCTAAGCAGGGAACCCAGCAGCAGGTTTTCATTTTATTTACTAGGTGCTCTGCTTGTAAAGCTGTTCTTGCCTTCAGAGAATCCCTACCAGATAAACTCTTCAAACTTAGTGAAGTTCTCATTTATAAAGACCTTACTTCAGGAGGAAGATGGGTTACTATAGTATTTGCAGGCACATATGCTGTTCCAGAAGATATCTTATTGCTTGAAAATACTGTTTCTTTTATTTTCCCTATAGCCTGTAAACACATTGCAGACAAAAATATATTTTATTCTATGACATTTTATAATAAATTAGATGTTATTTATTCTATTTTTCTCACACTTTGCACTAAAAAAGCATGAATATCTTCTAATAACTCATTAAATTGACAATCATTACAGTAGATTAACTTAAAAACATTAGTGAAAACACTGTAAATTGCACTGAGGCCAAAATGTGCACAATCATTAAAGTTTACCAAAGGATGCCATCTAGAGGACTTTGACAGAGCAGAAATAACACTTCAGTGTCTTCAGAGAAACAGTAATACAGTATCTCTGTAAGTATTTTGCCTTAACTGTGCATAATCTTAGTTAAAACTCAGCTTTCTGAATGCAACCATGGGCAGGTGTGCTGGTGACAGGGAATAAGCTGAGGTTAGTTTCATCATTTTTTTTACGAGAAAAAGCAATTTTAAATGGTGTGCAGTTAAGAGGTTAGGTTTTTTATCTTCTGTGTATGCAGCAAGACTTCCAGTTTTCATTCCCTTCGTCTTTTTGACATAGAACATAAAAAAGGCTTTTCAAGTGGTGGTGCATAATAAATATTTGCATCATCTTTACAGTAAAGAGGAATAGGTAAATGTCTTCTAGTGAATATAAATGAGTGAAACTATCTAAACCCTGAGGAATGATTTTTGTTCCTAGGCCTGCCTGTGTCTTAACAGGCAGTGAAACAAAGCATTATAATTCTGAAAGCGAAGAAAACAAAAAAAATAGAGTAGCAATAATAGTGTCCGTGAGGTTCATTCTGTAACAACCCTACGAGAAAAAACATAGTCAAGTCCACTTTTTTTTTTTTTTTAATTTTCCACTAAAATATATATAATCCTTAATTTACTTGTTCATCAGTTAAATATGTGGAGTCCTTCTCAGGATGGCAATTGGCATTTAATTTATGTGGCAGCACTGTAGTTGTGTTACTCCCTTAGAATGTGGGAAAATGGGCTTTGGAACACGTTTCACAAGATCAGAAAGGGGAGGAGTGCCAAGTAAACATTATCTTTTGAGTTTGAACTCACTAATGCTGTTGATCCAGGGGTTTCCTATTACAAAGACAATCCTGAACCTCTGGGTGAGAGGGGGAAAATGAATATTATAGTATGTATCCTTCTCTGTCTTCCATAAATATCTACTGTGTTGCCTTTTAAACTGAAGTTTTCTAATGAGAATACATGGGAAAAAAAATCCATTTTCTGGGAAGACTTGAATTTATGCCTTGTAACCCCTGATGGTTCATTTCTGAGAGGAAGAGAAGGAAAGACTGGGAAATGGAAGGAAGTGACTTCTGGTTCTCTACTGAATGGGCTGAGAATTTAAAATGGTACAAAAGTGTGTGTGTCTCAATTTCCTTTGTATGTTTAAAAGACTGTAAGGTAGAAATTTGGTCCATTTTAATCTTTATTTTTAGGATAGAATTGAAGCAAGTAATCCCAGTAGGATCCTCCCTGTTTGAACACAGAGATGTTATGCAGGGACATGTAGAAATCTGTCTTGGGCAATTCTGAGCTTTGATTCAAGTTTGAGGTGACTAATTGTGAACTGCTTTCACCTTGTCATGAGGAATAGAAATGGGGAGAAGATTGATTATGAAAGGATTTTCTTCATTTCCTCTTTTCTTTCTCACTTTGGCTTCAATCTAAATGATGTAGTTGAGTGCACTCGTTATTGAGAAAGGATCAAATATTGCATTCTGATAATAAAAGTAGAGTTGAGTCTGTGATAGAAATCCTAGCTGATATAAAAGAAGATTTCTGAGTGTGGCTTTGTAGAGGAAAAAAAAGAAAAGAAGCTTTTATGCTTTTGGGAGTCTCAGAAATAGGCAGCAGGGAATAAATTGTGATGGTTGTTTCAATCTAGATTTCTGTCAGGAGAAAAAGTAGTCTGAGACACCGGGGAATAAGGCAGAGAGAAGCTGGTTTTGGTCCTTCCTAACCAAAGAAAGAAGCCAATATGTGTTATTTGGATTGCAGTGCAGGATGAGAGTGGAGGAGATTACACGTGTGTACAGGTTTTCTAGTTTTATGAAAAATTCTCTAATATTTCTCCCTCGTTTCAGTAGATCAGTATTACAAAAGCTGATGGTCAGAGGTTCCCGAAAGCAACTGGCACAGAGGTAATGTCAGAGGGGCAGGGAGTGATGTTCACCCTTGGATGGAATTGTGCTTCTGGAAGTGCGTGGAAAGGGCCTGGGAAGCAGCAGAGCTGCAATCAGCTCCACAACCTAGATATGGATATTAACAAGTAATTAAAACTTGATTTCCTCCTCCATCTTCCCCTGCACTGTTCCTAACCTACCTTTAAAAATAGCCTTAAACACTGGTTATGAATATTAACCTTTCTGCTGCTACAGAGAAAAACACAACATGTGGTGGTGTATTAATAATTAAAATCAGGAAACTAAGAGCACAAGCACTCGAGGGAGCCAGCAGCAATAATGTTATTGAAACAGGCAATTTAAGAGTCAGAATTTCTCAAATAATTTAAATGTTAACTTTTAAGATGACCTATAAAAGATGAAACAAAGTATAAATCATCAGCAACTATGCTAACTTTTTGCATAATTGGAAGTTTATAATTTTCCTCCTTCTCTGTCTCTCTGTTTTAGGAGGAACAGTAAAGCCTCAGAAGCTCAGAAAACTTCTTAAAGAGGGAGTACACAAATAAATGAGATTTGAGCACTTTAAGTAATATAAACATTGCAACCAGAGGAGAAGAGGTGAGGAAAAAAAGGTGAGTGATTAGGTGCTGATCTCTTGGCTGCCACAGTTAGGGTTTTCGCTATAATCAGTCCTACCCTACTATAAAGTGACCTGAGTGTCTCTATGGTGTATTATAGGAACTGGTATACCTGAACAAAAGCCAGGTAGGTTTTGTGAGGACTTGTGGGAATTGCTAACCTTGTTTTGAATTTGTGTTTATTTTTATTTTTTTAACCCAGGCAATTTTATTTTTTTTTGTTACGTGTTTTGGTTTGTTCTCCTTTTTGTTCTCTCTCTTACTTGTTGAGGAGAGTTTGATCTGTTGGCATTTCCCTGTAACAAATTTTTCTCCAAGCCCCTTCCTTGCTTTGCCTTTGGACTGGGCACCCAAGACCCTTCAGATCTTGGGAAAAATCTCCTCTGGGACATGTGTCATACACTGGGTTCTCAACAAAGCCAATTTCTCCATAGAGAAAGGTTGTTTTAAACTTACTGCATGGTCCTGTCTTGTACAAAGTAAAGTGAAAGTCTGAGCCAAGCTTTTCCTCTCTTCTGAATCTGAAGCTGCATCCATGACATTTCCTGGTTACAGCTCTTGTCAGTTTTCTATTCCTTTTTTTTTTAATTTGGATATAGAGGTCATTATCAAAATATTAATTATCTCTTCAGTTTTCCAGGTGCTGCCTCTTTGAGTAACTGTTTGCACTGAAGGGTCTCTAGATGTGCTTCAGAGGAAACCTGCTAAAATTTCACAACCCTGTTGTTTTTCAGTGAGGACAGACCACTTTCTCAGATACTGAGCTCCATAAGAGTTTTTTCATTAATAGTGACTAACAATGGGAAAAGCATTAAATCTCAGGGATCTAAAATGAAAAAGATGAGAAGTAAAAAGCTTTCACACAGCGAATTTTACTTCATGTATCTTAAACATATTTTATCCTCTGCATTATTCTTCTGAATTATTGTATCCTTCTGGTTACCCACAGAAGCAAGAAAGCAGGAGAGCTAATGTTTCACACCAAAGCCCTGAATTCTTCAGGAATGTTATAGAAACACCGTAATTTTTCCCTTTTCTATGAGTTGAATATTGCTTATTTGTCAGTTGAAAGTGTCTCCTCTGCCTTTCCCGCTGTCCAGATGGTCTTACTGTTGTCACATAGATTGAAAGTAACTAACCATTTTCTTACCCGAGGTAAGTCCCTATTGTCAGAGAAATGAGGGTCAACACTGTGCATGTTTCCTATGGAGTTTTTTTAATTGAGACCCTGCCTGTGTGCTACGTATCCTTTTGATTTTCAGCAAGCTTGATTTAACACTGGAAGTAGAATGTGTATGTGTGTGGGGAAAGGTTTTTCGAGTAGTTTGAGTAATGAAAGAATTTATAATAGAAAATAAAACCTTTAAAGTTTCTTTTTCCCTCTTCATCATTTGTGTGGTTAGTCTGCTGCTAAAAGTATTTATGCTCCTATCTCTAGTCTTTCTAATAGTGAGCATGTTGCCTTTTCTCCCTGCCATGCCGTGCTTTTAGTTCTACATGTTGCTGTAGCATCCAGAAGCAAATAACATGATGAAAACCTCTTAATGCACTTTACTGTACAGCAAAACAGGAAGACATGGTTTTTCCAGTCTCCAAAGTCCCTATCCTTTCCTATTTTTGGAGGTGACTTAACATATTTCTTACAATATTAACTATTTAGCAATGTGCATATATATATATATATATCACCTTCCATCCATCTGTCTCCTCCTCCACCAACCATCATCAACTGTTTGAACTCCTGTGGTTACAAGAGCAAAGATCAGGTTTGAGGAAATGCTTAAATGAATAAATGTGAGAAAGAGGTAGAAATATGAAATTTTAAAACTTAATTGATGGTAATTTAAAGTCTTGAATTCTCTCCACTTCCTCCATCCTACTTCTAAGTGCCTCTAATCACCCTGCCTTCATCTCTCTGCTCTCCCTTCTTTTCCTTCTCTGTTTAGTTTCTTCTCACCCTGTTAGTCTGTTATAACCCTCATTTGTATACAGGGTATTTTCCTCCCTTTTCCAGCAGTTTCTTCCCCTTGAGCACTCTCATTTCCCTCTCCGTTGCTCCCCCCACTTGCCTGAGATTTTCAATCATCACTTCATGGCAGTGTTCCCTGAACCTCCCTGTGCTCACATCGCTGTACCTGCCGCGGAAAGAAAAACACATTACTTGATTCATTTTAGAAACGATTTTACAGTACGTCAAGATAAAAAGGCTTGGGGATATAAACAAGCTCAGAAATATTTTGAGATCAGGTAGATGTAATTAGAACACAGGCTGTTGATTAGATTACTTTATTTTGCAACAATGGGAGTTTAATCACGTTTGAAATTGGTTACAGGATTTCTTGTGATGATTAGATATTTCTATCATATTTTAGTCATTTTTAATTACACCAATAAATACTAGTTGTTTACTTTTTTGACTTACTTTTTTCCTGT
This sequence comes from Corapipo altera, assembly GCF_003945725.1. Taxonomy (NCBI): domain Eukaryota; kingdom Metazoa; phylum Chordata; class Aves; order Passeriformes; family Pipridae; genus Corapipo; species Corapipo altera. The sequence continues at coordinate 170,870 of NW_020884934.1, read as the reverse complement.
CAGTGTGCAGACAGTAACTAGGCCTGCTGCTCAGCAGCCACGGTAAGTGCAACCAGCCTCCTCATGGCATCCACAGAGCAAGGAGGGGAGATCTCAGTTCTCTTCCTTTGAGAGAGGATTGCTCATTACCTGTTTCACAATTCATCCCTCATGCTCATCAAAGCTCTGCCTGCTTCTGTTTTAAACCCCAGACAGTGAAGGAGAAGTTAGTATGTCCAGTTCAGGCTATACAGAAACGTCCTTCTTGAGCAAACCCACAAAGACAGCACTGTGGTCCCTGAGGGGCTAAAGGGAAGCTTGGGGCTCAGTTGATGCTCTGAACGGGGTCAGAGCTGAACTTGGATGTCACAGTATATCCTTCCAGAGCTCTGTGGACATGTCCCAGGTGCTGTATTCCCCTGAGAATGGGATGACAGTACTGAGGAATACATTCAGTGCAGGTGGCTCAGGGGGTGCATGTTGAGCTCTGGATGGGAGCCCAAGACAAGAGGTTGTGAACTGCCAACCCTTTACATGACAAAAGGCACAGGGACCACCTGTGGCACAACCAGGTGAGGGACACCCTGAGACAAGGCAGGAGCCGATGACTCCGGAAGAAGAGTGAGTGTGACATACTTGGGCTAGGAGAGAAAAAAACCCCAGGGATTCCTTTGTTTGGAGACCCTCCTCAGAGGCACCAACTCGAACTGTTTCTGTGTTACTGCACCATGAATAAATTGCTTTATGGAATGAGTCGTCTGACACACTAATATGGGAAACTTGTAGTCAAACCGATGAGGAACCGAGGAGGTCTTGACTGTGTGAGTGGGGTGTGCAGGGCATCAAGAGGGGACCTGTTGGGTCACTGGAACCACTGCTGTGAAAGGGCCTCAGTCCCAGCAGTGAAAGTCTGTGGTGCTTGGAGTGTGACTGCCTGAGAGTCTCATGAATGGTCACGCTGGGAAGGTTCCTTAACAACAGGACTCGAGTTTAAATGGCTGTTCCTGAGCTATACAGTGCTGTGGTGGCAGAGCTGGCCTCGGCTCCTCTGCACTAGTCTGCTGTGCAGATGCACACACACAGATGCACCATGTCCCTTTACATATATATACATATATACACATATGTATATAGTGCTAGGCTGACAAAACTGGTATGGGAAACAGCACAAACTTGTTAGCTTTCTTCCCTTGGCCTATGGGGCTGCAGCCCCACTGGACTAAAAGTTGCCAACTCCCTGGGCAGTGCACATTATCTCCCCGATGGGTTCTGTGTCACCATTTTATTCCCAGGGAGGGAGAGCAGAGCTGTCAGTTGTCTGCCTTCACTGCCAAAGAACAGTGCTCGTGGCAGTGGGAGATGGCCACGTTAGGCAGATGCAGACTGCCATTCCCACAGATCAGGTTTGATACTGTGGATGTATCAAGGTCAAATGAGGGAAGATATAAACACTCCTCTTTAGGTTTCTGCATGCAGTGTGAGAGCTTCTTGTCCTTCAGTATGACAGAGGGAGTTTGTGGGATCCCAGGAGACTTAATGCACCAAGCTGGATCTGATAATCTTACAGGAAAACAAATTCTTTTTTTTTTTTTTCCCCAAAGACTCCCACTTTTTGAGCCTCTTGGATCGGTTTCCCTCAGCTACCTGATCAGATTATTCACACTGTACCTGGACTGCCACTCTTTTACAGTTTATATGGCACCTAAACCCCCAGAAGGCTCAGCAGACAACAATTCTATGGCTTTAATAATATATTATATAATATAACATAACTATCCTCCCATAATTAATTCCCAACTGCAGATAGGTATTTTTTCTTTTTCTTTTTTTTTTCCCCTCTTCCTACATCCACTCTGATGTGTTAAATATGTCTTCAGTGATGGAGGTCTGCAAGCAGTCTGCTTTAAAAGTTTAGGCTACACATTGTCTTTAGGTTAGTGGCACAATTTTCAACTTTAGTGTTCCTGTAACATTAAGAAATGGATAACTCATTGTGTGATCCAGTATTATTGAGGTTTAGGAACCACACTGGATTTATCTGCAAGACTAAATTCTGTAAAGTAAACTTTGAAAGTTGCTGTTAACAGAACATTTGCCCTGTAACACAAGTCTGTTAAACTTTGGGCAATCTCTGTGTGTGTGTATATCCAGACAGCAATATTGTCATCTTGAGCTGTTGTTGCAGGGAAGGGAAAGTGTGACAGGTAGAGGTTTTTTGTCCCTTTACCCTGTAGGTTGATTTTTAAAACTTAATTCTAATGTGTATCCTGCTGGATTCAAACTCTGACGATACTAGAAACTGTTCCTGAAAATAGGTCAATATGGAGAGGAATGAAAGGGAAAACACTGAGAAGGAAACAGAAAAATGAATTGTGTGATTCTAAGAAGATAGTGTTCATGAGCAGACCACAGAAGGAGGTGGTACTAAAAAGATAATGATTGTATTTGCAAATGCAAATTTGAAATATATGAAAACCTATGGAAAAAAATAGAGGAGATTTGAGTAGTAAAATCAAAACTTTGATTAGTTCTTTCAAGACATGAATAGAAAATGTGATCCTCATAAGGACAGCTCTATTACTTTTCCTATTAGAGTGAATTTTCAGTCCTGCTTCCCCACTTTCTTTTTCTTTTAGTTGAAGTTTTTCTCTGGCAATATTGCAACCTTTTCAACCAAACCACTGTTACCTTGGTCATTTATAGCTCCAGAAACATCAAAACTTTCTGTGGCTCATATACCTGTCTCTTAAAGGGGGAGTTGCCTCTCAGAAAGAGTGGTCTTATATTCCTGGAGTAAGTGCTCACACAGTCAAATGGGCTTTGGGAACCAAAGAAAATAATGTGAGGTTCAAAACATCTCCAGCTTAATGTATTTCCCCCCTTCTCCTCATTTACCCAGTTTTCCAAGAAATCAGCCAGGCAAAGCTGTTCAAATCTGATGCTGGTAAAACTGTGAAAGTTTAACATAAAGAAAGGAGAAGCATTTCTATACGCCACAGTGAATACCAAAACATATTTGATAACACTGACTTAATGTAAGTGTGATAAAGCAGTTTTTAGCATAACATTTTATATTACCTCTTTGCATAATACCTCTTTGGTAGTGTGGTTCATAAGGACAAAATAATACATAAAAGATGCAGTACAAAGAAAGATAAATTGAGGGCATAAATTTCCTTTTGAGCTCCAAGCTGTGCCATGAGGGGAAGCACATTCAAATAACTTCTGTCCATCCACAGAAGTCAGAATGCCTCATCCTTGCAGTTTTAAAACTAAATTCTTGTCACTCTGAATGATGCTTTGGCTGGGCCACGATCAACAGAACACAGAATTTCAAGGTCTCTAGGATGAACAAGTTCTTATTAACCTATCTATTCTTGTGTTAAAGGCACTGAGAAGTGTCTGTGTTCTCTTGTAGGGAGGTGACAATGACTGATCATGTACCACCAGCTCTTCAAGCTTCTCCTTACAACAGTCTCTCCTCACAGTCCCAGTGTTTTCAGTGTTCAGTGAGTGATCGTGGGGGATGGTTTGTAGCACAAGAGCAGTTCCCACAGAAGTGTTCCAAGAGGTTATTTCCATTGCTTATTTGGATGGAGCACAGTGCCTAGCAATTGCCTACCAGTCCTCTCTTCTGAGAGGTGACTGCACTTTCTGAGCAGGACTTGGGAGTCTGAAGAAGCTCCCAAGTATTGTTCAACATTATTAAGCAGTAATAACAATGTTCTGCTGTTCCGCATCATTTTCAGTCCAGCAGTGTCAAGATCCACGACATATCCCTGAGACAGAAAATCAGTGTCCTTATTTTAGTGATGCAGATGATGAAGCAGAACGTGGTAATGTGTCTGTCACAAGGACAAAGGCAGTAGGACTGTGGTAATGGCAGGAACTTTAATGGGATTTTTCTGTGGTAATCAAAAGATGGCATTTCCAGCAGACCAAGGACTACACTCTAGGCTGAGAGTGGATCTGGGAGGAATGATGTACAATGATTGTTCTGATTCCTCCTCCCCTGCCACAGGTTTAATGTTATTTAATGATTGTTATACAGCAGCGCCTCAGGGCTCTGTTCTGCTAGGCTCCTTGCACACAATTAAAAAAAGATATAATCCTTAACCAAAACCTAAGGTTGTAGACTGCATTTCACCTCTTATAACTTTAAAATAACAAAGATTTCCATGGGGAAAAAAATAATTAAAAAAACCCTAAATTGATGGGTGTATTTCAGCCAGGACACTGCATTTGGGGAGTTTTTCCAATGCTCTCACACAAAAAGAAGATAATTTACTAATAAGTTACATAACAAATTACAGGAACTTATACTAATAATTTTTTCATTATTGTCATCAGTCCATTAAAATCTTCTCTGCAAGGCAAACTGTAGACGAAAGAGAAGGTGAGATTGATGTGGGATTTTTTAATTTTACTTTTTTAAACTTTTTTCTATTTCATATCTGAGGTAAATGTGCTAAACAGTAAATCCCAACCTGACAGATTTAGACAGGTCTCTGTATAACAAGCACTCTTTTTCAATCTTTAAATGTCACAGCTGCATAAACCTTTTCTATGTTCCCTCCCATTCTCTAAACCCTTTGTAAACCCATTATAATTTTTAAAAGATTTTATTCCTCACAGCTACTGCATAGTGGAGGTAAAACCAAATTTTTATTTTCCAGGGTGCTGTAACTTGAGATAATATCCAGAGTGCTTGAATTGAAACTTCTATGAAGAATACACTCTTGTTTGTCCCTGAACAAGAAAAAATGTGAACATATACATTGTGTAAGTTGCTGGAGATAAAAAAATGCCCATAAATATGGTTGTGTCACTTTAAATATTCGAAGTATACTAAAGAAAGTAAATAACACTACAATTTTCACTGCAGCAGCCAACAGCTGGCTGGCTTTAAATCTTAGTGGAAACAACATTTCTGGATGCTCAGAGCCTCCACTCTTCCATTTCAGCTAAAGGCAGGATTACTTGAGCTGTATTATATCCTCCATCTCATTTTCAGCTCTATTGCACCAATTATGCAGCCTGGAGGCTTATAGAGGCTTATATTGAGTTTCAGATAGATATAAGAAAGTCGTCTATATTCTCTGTGATAAAAATAGTCATTAATTACTGAGATTTGTAAACCGCTTAGCATCCTTCTTAATGTGGTACATCAGGCATTTTACTCCTTTCTATTGCTAGTCGCCAAAAAATGTGTGGAGAAAAATACTTCAGGAAGAATATGATCTTTCTTAGCTAGAATTGAATGCTGGAGTTAGAGGGATGTACAGAAAAGGCTTAGCCACTTCAAGTATGAATTTGGTTTTCAAGGGCTTCATTGTTTGTGTCTATAAAATCGATTAAACGCTGATATTGAAGGCAGCCCCTTGTGCAGGGTTCACCAATATAATCAAATGTCTCCCTTAATCTGCACAGTGGTGTGGTGGCATATTAAAAAAAAAAAAAAAAAAAAAAAAAGAAACCTTATCTAAATGGAAAAGAAGTTTTCAAGTAAAGGAGAGTACCAGGGCGAAGTAACAAAAACCCCTTTAGACTTCTTTAAAAGGGCAAGAACAACAACAAACAACTCTTAAATTTTCTATACATGTGAATTACGTACCAACAGCTCTAAATATGAAATGGCTACTTATCATTCATCTGTTGGTGGGCTTTCATAAGATAGAAGAAAACTGATCAGTAATAATTTAAAAAACCCATTCAAATCTGTTTTTAAATCCCTAAACTTTATATTCTAAGTCAGACAGAATAGGTCAAGTGAGTACTTAGTGAATAATTTCAGCTTTCGTGGGTTGTTGTGGTGATTGTTTCTTTTTGGTTTGGGTTTGTTTATAAGAGCAAGATATTCAGTCCATTAAAGGAAAACCCATTTAGCCTGTGTGGTTTTTAAACATTTATTTCCCACATAATTTTTCTTAATTTGAAAAGTCTCCATTTGCAGGTTTTTTCTTGATTGTCCTGAGATGGATGATTTAATTACAGAAACAAATGGTTTTAGGTCTTTTATGGCTCCCACTACCATAGTAGAGAAATACCTCTCTATGCATAACTTATCCACATAAACTTGCCTATCGAGTTGGGAAACAACAACATGGCATCAAGATGTCCTGTGCCTCCTGATTACATGCCTCAGCCACAAGCCAGGTCTACCCAAGCATGTGGCTTTGCCATGGCATGAGTCTTCCTATGCCCCATGTTTTTGTGGTCATGAAGCCAGAGAGGGTCCTGGAACTGGTGGGCAGCCAGTGATGGCAGGTCGATGGCACTGGCACTGTGAGCTGGCCCACTGCATGAAGCTACCTCCCAGTTAAGAGTGGATACAAGCACACCTGCTTTTCACCCAGAAATAGTAGTCTGTGACAGCTCAACATCCAGCCAAGAAAAAAAAAAGTATGATTTACTCAAGTCCTCTGACTTTACACCAAGAAGAAACACGAAGTTGATAATCCTAGTCTCGCACCAGCTTCTTTATGGATAAATGGTGTTGGTGGAAATAATGGTGTGTAGATTAATATTGGCCCAAAAGAGAGACAATATTAATCCTAAAAAATTCATCTGTCTTGTGTCCTTTAATCACTACAGCTGCAAAAGCATCATCAGGAGGTTAGTTTTTACAATAGAATTAGTTAATGTGTATTCACTGGAAGTCCACTGGACTGACTAGAAGTACAACCAGAGTCCAAAACAAGGCAACAGTGAAGACTAATATGTTTAGAGGCATTAATTGAATCATCTATTGCAGAGCTGCACCAGGCTGCAGCCACGGAGGATCATTAGCAGATCAGCATTCATTGCTCACTGCAAAGTCCTTCAGGACCAAAATGAAAACAAATTCCAAAACTTTTCTGAGATAGAAACTTTGGACAACTGAATTTAGGGATCATTCCTTGGGAATACATGTTTTGGAATATTCATATATTACAGCACCCCCTAAAAGCCCAGTTGTGAAGCAGACATATATACCTCACAGCTTCCAAAATAATATTCTATCGCTGACAAAAGGCAGCTTATTTATTTTTTCACAATTGATGAAGTTTCAAATATGTAATCTCAGCCTGATTTTCTAATATTTTCTTCTACTTTTCTTCTCTTAATAATAATGACAGGACCAAATAGGGTATTACCTCATTTATTTCTGTTTGTCCATGGTCCTTGTAGGTTTGTACTTCTGATATGATGTGGGAATCTTGGTGATGGAGCATCCAAGTACTACATGTGGTTCTTGAACTTCTGTGAGCAAGTAGAGGTGGATAATTCATCCTGGTAGTTTTGGAGTGCAATAAACACCAGGAACCTGAAAAGAGGTAAAGTTTTCAAATTATTTACTGTTAATTATTTTTAGCAAAGAGTACACTTAGCATTTTAAAGATGCAATGAAAATCTTATGCTGACTGAGAAAAGCATCTGCATGAAAAACAATTTCTTGTTCTCTCCCAGGATGTATTCTTATCTTTTAAACTTTACCCGGTGTTGTTCCTGACCTTCATATTTTTGCAAGCCAACAATTACTATTCATGGCATTTTCCATCAGATTTGTTTGCTGTTATGTATTGGTTCTAAAATTACGGGTCTCGTCCAGTTTTAATTCTTTTTCCCTTGTCACCGATAGTATTAAAGATTGTGTCATAACTGGGCACCAAAACTATTTGCAATGCTGTGGAAAGGTGAAATAAGCTTGTTAAAAAAAAAATCACATCCTGATTTAATGCTTTCATAATATTCCTCTATTTATTTTTAATAGGAAGTGGAACAACCTGCAATACAGATTTCATAGCTTTTAAACACTAATTTACTCTTGATACTTTTTTCCCCCCAATTTGCTGCAACAAGATAATTGTACTGACTATGCAATTGTGAGTGAGAAAAGATTACAGTGTGTAGCATCCCAGTGTTTTTGACAACCTGATGTATTGCAACTTGAAACATGTGAGTCCTTTCAGTGTTATTCTCTCATGCTCATTAAAACTGAGAACAGGGTTTTGGAGTCTGACACTGCTTTTCCTGCCTGTTTCTAAGGAAGAGTAGAAATAAGCCATTTACACTGGTGACACAGGTCCCATTCACATGTTTGTACTTGTGACCGGAGGGCTAATTTCCTGTTTCAGTTTTATTCTCATTTTCAGCCTGAGGCTGAAGGGAAATGATGATGGAGATGGCTAAATGGCACCTCGAGTGTATCTGTGAAATCACACGACAGCATTCTGTGCTGACTACAAGTAAGGGCAATACCTGGCTCTGCAACCATTATTTCTGTGAGATGCTAGCCAAGGAGAAGGAATCACGTGTGTTTAGTGGAGAGAAGAAGATCAAGTCCAATAATTTTTGTTTAATATGAGCTTTGAACACACTCCCCAGTGCAACCCGAGCTTTGTGTCACCAGCTCAGCTGTTATGTGGCTCTTGTCCCGTTTGCAAGTTGTCCACTAGAAACATGAGGAGTAGGGAGAGAAAGGGGTTGGCTTCTTTCCTCAGAAGAGAGTTAGGATGTTCTGGAGTCAAGCTTCTTATTTGGGGCAAACAAAGCCTCTTTAGACTCAGCCATCAGAATGCAGAGAAACAGCATTATTGTGGGGTTTCTGCTAAGACACTGAGTCCTGAGCAGTTGCTCAGAAACCGGTAACTTGTTTCATAACAACTCATTTCCTCTCTTTATGGAAGTATATCTTGAGTTTTGGTAGAATTCAGACCATGTCCTACCTTCTTCCCCATAAATCACCATGGATAACAGAGCAGGAAGCTTCATACCAGAGAGACGAATGGGTCACGCAGCAAAAATGTCAGTCCTGGAAAGAAAAGGATATTCCTGTCAAGTGTTTAAAAACAGTATATGCCCCTTTTTTTCTTAAAAGGGGAAAAATAGGTGTTAATAATTCTGTCATGTGCCTTAGGATCTCTGGGTTGACACTTGATATTTGCCTTGTGTTGCTCATATACCTCTATGGGTACAAAGGTATGATTAGAACTATGGTAGTTTAGCAGAACATGGTGGAAGGTGGGTTATCATTCCAGCAGAGAAATGCCTCAGCAAGTCAATCTGACTTTTGTTCTTTGACTTTGCTATCTATTGTATACTAGCCAAACCAACTTTTTAGATTTAATAGGACAGTCTCTTCGCTTTCTGAAAGTTGCAGTTCAGTGGGTGTTATTCCAAAAAGCATCCATTTCCAGCACTTTCAGGATCAAACCATTCTTTGCATCTCTGGTTTACACTAAGATTGCACTGTAGCCATTATCCTTTGGAAACTAAAGACAAAGTAGAAGTGGCTTTTCCCTCTCATTTAATCACCACCATTACGAGTTACAATAGTAAGGGCAGTGCCCAGTGGCAAATTTCCACATTATGGAATACTGTGAAAACTGCCAAAGCCTGACATAGGACATTTTAAATACTGTCCCGTGAAAAACATAAAAAACCAAAGTTTTCTATCTACTCGGCCAGATAAATATTTAAAAGAAAAATTAAGGTGACTTTTAAAAGGTTATGTGTTTTAGTGAAGGTGCAGTGTTTAGAGTCCAGGAAGGATTTAAAGCTCAACAAACTAAATGGTATAATTTCTATTCTTTTTCCCAAGTAGACAGAGCACTGCTGTAGCCTACCTGAAGAGAACTCTTGGGTTTTCCCCTAAAGGCTGTGAATAGTTAGGCTTTAAGTTCAACTTAAAGCTGGGCAAATAATAGGTAAAAATAAATCACAAATATTTGGAGTTATGTTGAAAGGGAAACACCTGACCATGTCCTATTGATTTTTATGTTCATCTCTTCAGAAATATTTATATTCCTGTGAGTGAAATTTTATTTGTACAAAAGTCTGAGAAATAGACTTTCAGGTTGTAGGCTGAAATCAGTTTGGTAGTATACCAAATCTATTTCAGGTCAAAGTGAAAGTTAGAGATTTCTGGTTTTAAATTTGTCAGAAGGCTCTTTTCTCTCTCTTCCCCTTTTCCCTCTCTCTTCCTGAGGAAGTACTCAGAGTAGGAATGGCTCATGATATTAGAAAACATACCTTCACTGAAAGGGTGGTCAGGAAAGCGATGGAATCACCATCCCTGGAGGTATTTAAAACATGTGTAGGCATGACACTTAGTTTAGTATCATGATTTAGAGGTGAACTTGGTAATGATGGGTTAATGGTTTGACTCAATGGTCTTAGAGGTCTTTTTCAACCTAAACAACTCTATGACTCTAAATGACCCAGTTCCTTGCTGCCCCAGGTGCCGCTGTTATCTAGCTCTAAATACAAATTCAACACTCAATAGAACAATTCAGTATCTCCAATAATGAAACTCTGTAATATTTTACTTTTTAGAATCATGATAGAATAATCTTTAACAGCCACATTGTAATCGTTCTTTTATACCTCACCCTGGGGTGATTGTTGATCTATCTGAATTGTTTTTTCTCTTTTCCTTCTGTCTATCCACTATAAACTTCTTCCCAATCAGTTATATACTTCTTCCTAATCAGAACCACCCTGAGAAGGACACGCTTTTGAAAACAATTTGAATCTTGTCCTTGAAATTCTAAACAAGATCTAGGGAGACCTGTTCAAAGAACCTTCCTCCTTCTTCCTGCACATCCTGCTGCCCTTGGTGTTGTCTCTCACTTCTGTGCAGGTGATATCTGCCAATGAATTAGGAAGATGTACCGAGAGAGAGTCCTTTGAAAGAAGCAAATCTTGACTGAAATACACTCTTCCAAAGGTTCAGCAAGAAGATATTATTCTTGTAGTGCTAACAGTAGGATTATGAACATCAAAATATTCATGCATGCTCTTCATATGCAAGCAAAGAACTGTGCTGACAGAGGAGTCTGTGAGGAGGGCAGCTGAACCAGAAACCTTTGAGGCAGACTGGATTGCATGGGACACAGCCATGTATCCTTACCATGAGGAAAAGTCTGGCCATTAGGTTTTGTACCCAGCTTTCTTAAAATGATCCAAAATATGTGGCCAGAGATACTTAGAGGTGCTCAGAAACGCATAAGTTTTGCAATATGTTAAAAAGAAAACTCCCAAACACTTAAACTCTTTAATCTGTTAACCTGGTTTCCCATAACTGCCTTTGCTTCAGTCTGTCTCCTCTGTGAATATGTTTAAATATAATGAAGTGTACCATCAAGAAAGGGAAAATCAGAAACATATCCCAAGGTTACCTACTACAAACAGCAATATTAGTTCTCTAAACAGAACTTTCAAGCATGTCATTGGGCAAATGTTGCTGACATAAGATCTCCAAATAATTACAGACTGCAGTAGCATTCGGGAAAGTGAAAGTATCTTTGTGAACAATAAATTCATTTATTTGTTCTACATAGATGATATACAGGACAAATGGCAGAGGCAGATGTATAGTTCATGTGTTACTTAATAGGCAATGGTTTCCCTCAGTAGTAATGACAGTGCCTTGACTGGTGGTGCAAAAGAGAAGAGAGTGTGGTCAAATTAGCAGAGAAAATGGGTTTCATAAATGTAGTAATATTGAACATATTACGACATTGGTATTTGGTCAAATTCTTTCCTTGGCTAGCAATCAGATAGGTAATTCTAAAAGCAATCAGGCAACTCCAGAATCCTCTAGAATTTTTAGGTGGATGTAGTTTCTTCATTAATTTCATCTGACTACTGAGCAATCATCACATTCTCAGGAAGGGAAGCAACATGGTATGTCAAGGTATGGTAGTTGTTGGTATACATACAGCCCTTTAACTTATCCTTTGGTTTTTTTTTTTTTAATAATTAAATCTTTGTGTGATTCTTGACTACTTATGTTTTAGTCAGACTAAATATTACTGTTTGAAACTAATAATCAATAAGCATATGTGAAAACAACAGAGGGGCTAGTAAAATTGATTACAAATCTAATATTGCTGTAACCACCACAGCCTCATGCTAAAAAGCATTTATCATATTGAAATCAGACAGCTCTTCTGCTTTGCAAAGGGACTCTAACTCTGCATTATAAAACCCTGGAAAGTATTTTCAAATGCTTTGCAAAAAGATCACTATTTTTCTATTTAAAAAGCAAGACAATAATCTTATTAATTTTTCAGCTAAAAAATTCCTAGGAGATTTTGGGAAGTTCTTTGAATGAGGACCCTTCCCCATCTTGATTCTACAACGTCCCTGACCATTGAGTTCAGTGGCACTTGGGCTCCCATACACCTCTGTGTTTCTGCACACACCCTCAGAAAGCTTTTCCTTGTGCTGGTTTCTGAAGTTTGTAATTGGCCTTGTTGCCTATGGCTGGCACACAGCGTGCAAGGAGCTTCCATTCCTTATTTTGCATGTGGCTTTTAACCTCCGTGGTGTTGCTCCCTGCAGCAGAGCACACTGGGGGACAATGAGTGCTGAGAGGAGTCAAGTGTCTTAGAGGTTAAGATGCAAACTCTTCACCTAGATAGTGAAAATTACTCTGTTGACAGGGATTACACCTTCAAGCATTGACCTTATGTCATTCAACTCAGTACAAGATGCAGTTGTATAAAAGTGCTTTATACATAACTCCATATTACCTGTGGAGAGGTTTTTGATTGTTAAACAATGAGGAGGAGGAGAAACTGCATGAAAGAATCGTGTGTTTCCAATATTTTTATGCATAATAAGTGCTAGCTGAGCTTGTGGGTTGTTTCATTTTCTGTTCTCTACTGAGACAGCTTCTCAGCTTGCTGGAAACCTGTTTGTTGCCTTGAACAGGAAATGTTTCAGATTACACCTTTCCCAGGACTAATGGTGGTGTGGGTAAAATGGGCTGTGTAAAATATAGATGTATGAGGGAAAAATATTGTGGGTTTTCCTAGCAATCAAAAAGAGACTAAACTAAAATATTTGCTCAGCAACACGACTGGCCTGGGTTTTTTTTCTCCTTGTAGCCCTGTGAGTTAATTATGTGGCTCCAAATGAAAGTCTTTTGGGTTTACACACCCTTAAGTGTTAGCCTTCATTGTATCCCTTGGAATGAGAAAGTGGATGTGTGCAGCAGATGTTCCCAGCCTGCTTTGCCTCATTGTAATTCCTACAATACTTGGTTCCTTATCTTTAACCCATTTCTGAAATCGATGGTGTCAAGCCTCTCTGGCTTCACATAATCTAATATGTTTTAAAAAATGATTTTTCTTGCCATCTTATTCTTTCTGCCTCGCTTCTGCATCTTCCATCGACTTTAATTAAGCTTTCCTTGGGCTTGTGACCTTGGTGAGCTTTCAAAAATAAAGTGAACAGACTTGCAAAGTGATTTTTCCCAGTCTTTTTACAGCCCTGCTGGAAATTCGCTTTGTGTGGCGTTTGAAAATATAGGCTGATCATTTGGGATCACCATATGTGGGCAGAGTGGCAAGAAGGAGAAACCTCAGCCTTCTAATTGCTACATTGTAGTAAATAGTTCATTTCCCTATAATTTCTGGTTTGACTTTTCTAACCCTTTAAGAACTAACTATACACTGTTGTTTTTAAAAAGAAAGATAGAAAAAAATTGTTCTTTCAGATAGGCAGTATTTAAAGAAAAGCTTTTAAAAAAATCAAGTACAGAGTAGAAGATGTGTAGAAATGCCTAACACAGATTCTCAGCATGCTTGTTATATTCTGGACCATTTTTTCCACCAAAAAAAATCCTAGAATAGATGGGTAGAAGTAGATGACTCTTCTTAATTCCATTTATAATTACATTTGGCTGGCTTCCACACAAGGTCTGAATAGTAACTCTTGTCCTGATTTTCACTCCTATAGATCTACATGTAAATCCCTGCACACTGTCATACTCTGAAAGGCTGAATATAAAATACCCCTGAATCTGACATTATAGGTACTGATTCTACTGTGATTCTTACATACAGAATGACTAAACGGGGATAAAACTTCATAGGATTTTTTGTTTCTTAGCTGGGTCTACTCTTTCTTACTTATAATCATTCTTTTTGTTAGCTTCTGTTCCTTTTGTGGATGATAAGGAGTGTAGGACTCCACACGGAGCTATATGTAGCTTTACAATTACCTGCCTTTGCAGAGACTTCTCTTCCTGTGGTCATGGGAGAGCTGGAGGAATTTGCAGAGTGTGTGTGACCTTCCCCCTCACGGCCCTATAGTAAAAATCACATCTCTCTGGTGCACACACAGGGGTCAAGTAATGGAGGCAGTATTAGATGTGACTACACACACAGAGCAGACTCCCAGTAGGAAAGGGAAAGAAAGCTTTTATGGACATTACATAATGCAGTAAATAACACAACACAAATGTTAGTAAAGGCTGGCATTTGAGCATTAGGTCCAGGTAAACACCAGAGTGAAGACTACAACGTTGTTTGACCTAATGACCTATAGTAGTACAAGTCCTCATTTGTTTTTTCCAAAATATATTTTGGTTTAGCCATTACTTGTTACATGTAAGCTCCTTTTTTTTTGGAAAAAAACCCTAACAAAACAAAACCCAAAAAACCAAAACAAAAAACCCACCCCAAAACAGTCTCTTCAAAGAGATTATGCTCAGTGTTAGCAAAAACTAAACCTTGAATTAACCGTGGCTATCTGACATACTGCTAGATGTAGCAATCCTTCTTGATATGATGCATTTAATTGTACCCTAATTCCTAGTATTCCTCAAGCCATATTCTAGTATGTTATATTTTCCTACAGCAAATAAGACATTTACGTAAGGTTTTGAACAACAGTTTTTTGGGTTTTGGTATTTTTTATTTAGATATTTCAGGGTCCAGCCCAGGAAAACACATCAGATCCCTGCAGAGGTGTTCAGTACTCTGGTTTTAGACCTGGAAACTGTATATAAGATCAGCAAAGTGTGATACTTTCCTAACACAGATGCCGAGATTTTGCAATCCAGGAGCTCTGCCGAGGTGTGTGCTGCTCTTGGAAGGAGCTTGGATGTCTCTGATGTACTGTTGCCCTGCTCCTGATGGACAAAGCCTCAGTGAGTAAGAGGGGATGACTCACTGCCATGAAATTAGGCATGTGCCCTCAAGTGGTATTAGATCAAGTCATAACCCTGGTTCTAAAAAGCATTGATTTAGTCATTTTTGTCAAATTTAATGGAAGGTATTAATGATGTCATAAAATTATTAACATCAACTCCTTGCCATTTATGAAAAGTGGGTACCTCAATCAACTATGACATTCAAGCCACAGCAGATTTCTTTTTTTTTTCTCTTTTTAATTCTTTGGAGTCAGTCTATTGTTGCTATGAGATTTAAGAGAAAAGTTAGAAGAGGAATGCTAAGAACAGACAGGTTGAAAATTATTTTTCACATACATTTTTCTTCATGAAGCATTTCTTGGTGTTTTCAGAAGTATTTGAATGTTTTTCTGCTCCACTTTGGAAAATAGTCAGTTAGCCTCCACTAGAACTGCAAGCCTTGAGGTTTTTAAATATACTTGTATTGAAAGATATGACTTGATGAAGAAATAAGAGAGCTGCTCCTCAAAAGAGGCTGCACAATATGGGTACTGCCTTTTGAACGGAAGGGACACTGAGGTGGGATGAAGTGTATCCTTTTGCCTGACACTTTAGCTAAACAGAAACTATTGTTGTCACAGAGTCTGTTGCATTTTGTACAGATATTCTGCTCTTAAAAAACAAATGCCTTTTTTCCACATGGCTTGAATTAATTCACAGACATATTTTGCAAGTTGGGTGGCGGTTTGGGGGGGACGATGGAATTCTTTACCTGTGCTAAAGGGACACAGGGATGCAAATGTTTTCCTAGACTTACTGAAGAGGAAGGCAAGCTGTCCAATTTCTGAGTGTAGATCGATGTTCAATTTGATAAATGTGGTAGATAAGGGTGAGGCTTTTTTTGTCATAATCTGGAATATGTACAGCATCAGCAAGAAAACTTTCAGGCAATTTTATTTTGGTATCTGAAACTCAGCATCTCTTAAGCCACTTCAAGTTAAATTACCACATTTTACAGTCCCCTTTGGAGTCCACATTTAGTCAATGACACTTAGGATTTAGGTTGAAATAATTCATTGCTCCCTCTTCTGGTGGTACAAGTCACTATTCCTGTAGGACAGATTTATAAGTTTGATTTCCAAGCTGTATTTTCAGGGATGTTTTGGAAATTTCCTTTTCTCATACAGGTAGATCCAGACCAATTAATAAGATCTATGATTCTGGTGCCTTAAATTCATTCTCCATTACAGTGAGTGGCTGCTCAGGATATACTCTAGTAGGTCAGATCCATTCTAAGCTTCTCTAATAAGTTTTAAAATAGATAGTTTCAGTTTTAAAGTGTAGGCTATTTGCATTGATAAATAGATCCTGGGTAAGAAGTAGATTCCCTGAGTGCTTTATTGGCCAGAATCTGAATGTGCCCAAACTGGCAGGTTGGTGTTCTGCTCCCTCTTATTACAGAACAGGGCAGCAGAGAAAAGGGCCAATGGTGTCATCTGTGGTCTTTAACCTGCAAGAGGTATCTTGGATTTAGTTTGATTGTTTTGACACTTGTATGCTAGCCCTCTAGATTTTCACAGGCTAAAATACATAGTACACCAGATTTTTGGAATTTTAGCTATTTGAGGTTGATGTAAAGTAGAAGTTCATTATGAAATTTCTAAGCAAAATTACATAAATTGGGATAAGGATGTTGGGTGATATTACTCTCAAATTTTTAGACTTCTAAAGTGGAAATGATTTGTATTTCCAGATATAAAGAATCATAATGACATGCTTAAGTCAGGATGATACTTGAATCATTTTGCCTTTATCATCTTATGGTAAAATAACTTGACTTTTCAATACATATAAATTTTTGTGTTAATATTTGATGAAATTCCTTCTGGTTTGAATTATGAACTGAGACATTTTTTCTTGTCATACTGCTTATTCCTTAGATCAAAAATTTATCTTGCTTTCACTTTTACTTCAAATGTGCTCTTAAACATGTCTGAAACTTGATTATGATTCAGTGCATACACAGTGCATTTGAAATAGTCCCAGCAGAACCTGACGACAAAGCATCCCATCTGGAGTGCAGTTGCTCATAAGACATAGATGGGAATTAAACTTACAAGTTGCTGACAACTAACATTTTCCAGGTCAACCTCAACTTTATATTTCGTTTGAGAAATCCATCAGTGGCTCTCTGGATTTATCATTTTTCCTGATATAAAATTTGATGAATAGAATGTGCTTCACAGTTAGTTCTTATCCTGGCTACGCTGACCATATACAATCCTGTGGTTCTGAAGCAACTCATGGCAGAGAATGCATTTAAAATGATACATGCATATGAAGAATATCTGAAAGTTTGCTTTTATCGTCTGTCTGATCAATATCAGTAACTGAGGAAAAAGAGATTCTCTATCTAGGTACACAGAGATGCGTATTTGTTGTGCTACAACAATTTTTAAGACAAAGTGCATCTTGATAGATGATAATTCATTGTTTAGAGTTTCCTGTTTCCCTCTCTGACTCGTGAGTTGTCATGATGAACTTGGCACAGTTCTGTGCCTTTGTAGAAAGTTACCTCTTGTGACAGAGGAACATGTGTGTTGCATGAGTATATATATGTGTCTTAAATCATTATTGTATAACACTTCCTCAGGCACTACTGCTTCTATTTGCAGAATATCTGGGCTTTTTTTTTGAATTTTAATAAGTCATCTCCGACCAAAATACCTGAGAAGCCCTCTACTGCTGGAATATCCTCTGATACATGTTCCTAAACCTCTCCCGGGTAAAAGATCAAATGGGTTGAGAACACCCAACTAAGAAGAACAAGAAGAGATGCAAAGGAAAGAGAGGTGGTCTCAAGAAGACTGAACAGTTACAGTGTGGAGAGCTGAAGTGCTGCTAAACAAGGCAGGTCAGAATTTCTCCAGCTGTGGCAACTGAGCCCCACGACTGGAGCTTGTTCTGCCAGCTGTTGGTATTTTATTTGTGTTCAGATGGTGACAGAAGGCCTCAACAATGGCAAGTTCAGTATCAGGAGGTGTTGGACAGCACCTGAAGATTCAGGCTGTTCCTGAACAACCTTTGAGCTAAACAAACCAGTTGAGTTATCCCACTTTGTGATAATCATTAGGAAGTAAGTGCCCAAACAAGATTTATGAATCTGTACCAGCATGCCTGTGAAGGTCAGATGGGTGTGTAGGGACCGTGAAGAACTGAGCCCTGTGGCCTCGATTTGTTGGCTGGAGTGTAGGCATCGCTTCAACTGATCTCATTCTGAGAAGACTGTGAAAAGAGAATGGAGAATTTAATTTCACACTTCCTAACATTTTAAACTGTACAGGAATATTTTTGGTACACGAGGCAGTAGAGTACAGGAATCACTTCAGCACTGCTTATCAATGGGGGATGCCAAGCAGGTAACTTTCTGCCCAGTAATGTCTCATGTTTTGAGCACACTATAGAAATATATATCACTTTTACTGCAGCTGGTGCTACAGTCACCCACTTTGGGTAGCATTTTTACTTGCCATTTGTTGATGAACTCTCTGCTAAGACTATTTTTTATTACAGTAATTTGATATATTAAAAAGATACAAGGGGAATAAAAGCGGTTCAATGTGCCAAAATAGAACAGCGTGAGAAAAATTCAAGTCACAGGAATTGAATTGTAATGATGTTCCAATCAGCCTTGCTAATGGGGCAGAGGATTTCTAGGAGGAATAGCAACACAGAGAATAAGATTTGTCTCACAGTATTGAAATATTACCAATGAGAAAAATTTAAAAGTTTAAAAAATTATTCGCACCTTCTTGGGTTTCTCCCTGGCCGTGACTATCTCACATGGAAAAACTGTTCTTAAGAAAAAATTAATATGATTAATCTATAAAATGGAGAACAGAAAAAAGAGAGTTTGGAGTGATTAATTGGAAATGTTCATGTTTTGTTTGTTTAAATTTTGTTTGCTTTCCAGCCTTGTTGATGACAAAAGTTTCTCTCTTCCTTATGTTAATATAAATCAGGAATTGTAAAAGTCACAATATTATGGTTTTATTTTTCTGGCAGTGTCTTTTTCTGCCTTTTTCTCAAGTACAAGGTGTACTTAAGAGCAAAGATTGTCTCTTCAGAGAATCTTTGTGGAAATTCTTCTTGTCAATATTAGGGAAAGTTAAGAATCTATGGTAAAAAAAAAAAAGTTTATGACAAAAAAATCCCCTTTCTAATAGTGTATTAAACTAGTTGTCTCTGCTGCTATCTTTGCTGTTTTAACTTGCACCACAATTATATTAGCCAGTTAATGAAGGTACTTGGTACCCTGCCTCTGGCTGAGTTCTCTCACTGTTTTACTTTCCAACTCTAACCGCAGTGGTAGTTCAGATCAGCTAAATTTGTGTTCCTACGTTTCATTATGCTCAGTTAGAAATATGAGTCTCTCTCTCTCATAAAACCTTATGTAGACAAGTAAGAATTTGGACCTGTGTATTTCTGAGAGTTGGTGTTTACTTCAAGGGAGTTGTTTGCAGCCGTGTTCCAAAGATGTAGCCCCTGTTTTCAGAGTTGAAGGTGTGTTGTCTTAGTAAAGAATTCCTTGTTCACGTGTGTTGTTTTGGATGGTTTATTTTTTTTTTAATGGGAACAGGTGTACAGGGTCATAAAATATTTGCCTTTCACAGATCTGAAAGAAAATTCAGCTATAAAAATGCAGTTGGATACTGTTTAACACTTTGGAAGGATGACCATCCAAGATCTGTCCTTCAAGGATGCCTTTTTGCTCTGGCCTCCATTATACTTGCTTAAGGAAGAGTGGGAGAGAAAAAAGACAAAACAAATGGCCCACAACAGGTTTCTAGTTGGTAGCATGGATTCAGGAGAGCTTCTTAGGTGAACAGATATTACTTTCCAATAACTCCGCAATAAAATTTTGCTGTCAGCAAGAATCCATATTTTTACTGAAAAATAAACCAAGATTTTTTAGCCAGGTGTATTACAATAGACCTTGAAGTATGACAGGGGAAGAATACATAGATAGTAAAGAAATAAATCTTTAGGTTAAATGTATTTATTACCAGTTGATATAATTCGGGCTTTTATGTACTGCATCAACTTAAATTTAATGTCTAATAAAAAAAAAAAAGCAAGCACTTTGAAAGGGATAATGCAAAAAAATAAAATGAGGGAGAAAAGGAAGGGAAAAAATTATTAAAAATCTGTGCTAATAGGTTGAGTTCTGTTTTACTAGAGGCATGGTTAGGATTGGAGAACAACCAGAATGTACAAATGACATTAAAGCTTTGCAGTAATAGTGGGGTTGTGCAGTCAATGTGCATTTCCAGAGCTGCAGAAAAATCAGAATTGTGATCATTTCTTAAGGAGGTTTGTTTTAAACTGACTGATACAGCTACAGGTTTTCTGCCAGATATGAATCCAAAGATAAAATGACCTACACTCTCAGATGTTTTAAGATTCGAAGATTTTCTACATACTTATTATACTTACTGTATAAACCATCTACACAGAGCCAAGCAGTACTGGTTGGGTTTTTTGGATTTTTTTTGCCCCTTCTTTTAGTATAATATTAATGCAAGTGCCTCTTGTTTAACTGCATGATCTTCTTACCTTTCTAAAACTCTGGCAACTTTGAATCTTCAGGGAACATCAAGGTAGATGGTTCCAAACTAAGTCTCTCACTTCAGCCATGTGTTGAAGGTTTTTTTGAATGCTGTCTCCTCTGTCTTTCCTGAAGCACTCTAAATTTGAATGAAAAATAGTTAATAGAAAGCTTCAAGGATTGTTAGTAAAATTTGATTAGTGGTGTGGGCTCCTATATAACAATGCCTTGGGTTAACAAAGGGCAAATCAGTGAGTTACAGACACTCTGCCTCCTTTTTCTGTCATAAGGATCATATGAATACTTATTAACTCCAAACACATATTGAGAGGCTTCATAAATAGCTATTTACTTCTACAGAAATACAACTAATGCTTATCAACTAAGTTTGTGTTGGCTAAAAGCTAGATATTGATTTTAAGTCAATAGTGACAGACCACTTTATTGAAGGGATTCTTGATATGATTTGGTAAAATGCTAAGATTTAATTAAATTATTAATATTTTTTATGTTCCTAAGTGTTGAGTATAAGATTCTTGAGAACTGTAAATTACTGTTCCTTATTACCCATTCTGCTTTCTGCGTGTGGGTTCTGGCACTTCATCAAAAGTAGCAGAAAATTTCCTGTAAAACAGTCCTCTTTAATTTTGTGCCTACAGTATATGAAACAAAAGATATTTCTTGCAGTTTAATGATCTTCAATGAAATAGTTGGTATTTTTATTAGGTTTTGCTTTTAAAAGAGGGGCAATCTGCAACTGACTTAATGCCTGGTACTTCGTTACACTGGCAATTAAAAGGTAAATCTGCCAGGTGGGAGCAGATAACCATTCTGCATTGGCCTAGGAGGGGTAGAGTTTGAGCAGCACTGTGCCACAGACACTGCCACAAATGAAGTTAAAGATACTAGCAACCATGGTTTCCTGCTAATTGTCCTGGAAATAATGCTGGAAATTATGATCGTCCTCATGGAAGTGATTAATCTGCATTCAGAGGATTTGGGCTTACCTTTATTGAGTTCAGAGGTATCTCTGAAAGGAGTTAATGTCAGTGCTGAGAGCATGTTTGCAGTATGTGAGCACACTTTTACCCACTTCCTTTCTTCCTTTTTTTTTTTTTCTTTTAACGGCAATTAATTTCAGCAATTAATCTTCCTCCTTTCTGGTTTATTGCTTGGATTACCACTAAGACCAGCGTTGCAGCAGTAGTATCAATTTTACTGGAGGTTTACTGCCCAGCTCCCACAAAACCTACCAATTTCTGGTGGGGGGGGTACTTGAGGAGCACGAACAATACAGAAAGTACAAGGGAGGGGGAAGTTTAGGGCTGGAGCTGCTGAAAGGAGCATTTTTAAAGCCCTCCAAGGATACCTGTTCCCAGTAAGCAGAACTGACTCACAAGCAGGCTACAAATATACAGCGTGTGTGTAAACTGAGCATCCTTTTCAGAGAGTTAGTATTCCTGTGACAGCAGCAGTCATGTATCCATTCAGCCCACACTCAGAGGGGATCAGCTGGGATCTGGAAGCTTCTCAAGTGCATGAATTCAGGGCTGGCCCTGCCACGAGCTGGATGAGAAACGCTGTATTTCAATTTGGATTGAACTCCACACCACTGTGGCTTCCAGACTAGAACTGGCTTGTTTCTTGTTGGTTTGGAGGACAAGCCACTAGAATTAGTACCCGTGGGGAAATGTGTTCTGCTGACTGATCTCACTGGTAAGAGTAAAGTGGAGATAACCTCATGCAGCATGTAAAGATACAAAGCCATTAAAAAAACTCAATGATGTCTTCAATGAAAAACAGCGTAAGAAATACTTTTCCCATTTGCCATATTATTTAGTGTGTTGCAACTGAAAAATATTTACTTTTCACTAATGTGTGAAATGAAAAATGTTATTGTTAGTCAAAAGGTTTATACCTATTTTTATTCAATCTTTAATTAGCTTTTTTTTTACAAATTCCTGGAACAGGCAAGTGGTAGAAAAATCAGGCTCATAATGTTTGGAGAGCCATCTTAGAGTTTTCATTCTGGGCAGTATGCAGTGTGGAGAAAAATCGAGGCACATTAGTATTTTCACATTGCTCAAAACGTTTTTAAGGTCAGAATGGATTTTTCTGATAAGAACGTGACCTCCTGTCTGCAGCATGTGCCACAAAACCTAACCTGTCAAAAGAGTTTCATTTTTTTTTTCTTGTTGCCTTTAGCTCACCTTGCCCAGCTTACTGTGAATGTGAATATTCAAGACTTGACAGGCTTCAAGGAAAATATGCTGGATTTTGGAAAACGTATCCATCAAATCAAATGGGTAGATAATCTGAGTCTAATATTATATTTCTGGGGGAATCAATCGCTACAATATTGTTCTTTCCTTTAGGGTGTATATGTGCACAGACTCTCTAATCATCCTGAGTGATTAAACACTTAACGAGAATGTCTGACCTCCTCATAGACCTTTCTGACCCAATTACTGCAGTGGATGAATTCACCTTTCTAAAGATTTTTTTCTGCACATCTCAGGTTTTCCAACTGAGGCCCATATTCTGCTTTAAAGTCATCTATCATGGGCCTTATGGTACACAAAATGCATAACCAAAAATTACTAGTTTCACATCAGAAAGGAGGATATGTAGCAAATATTTTGCAGTCACCATCACCTGCTCCCATTTTTAATGGCATCTCTTGTCTTCTCAAAAAACAAACCAAAACAATAAACAAACAAAACCCCCAACACCCCACAAGCAGGCAATACTCATTTTATGGGTATCATAGAGTGTATTGACTGGATGAAGGGTTGCAGTTGAGATCCTCTTACTCCACTAGTTTCTAAAGCCACCTCTATGACAACTAGGTTTTTTATAATGTTTCATAATGTTGCTTATATTTTTGTGCCAAAAGGTTTGGGGGAGGGTCTGAGAAGAAATATTATGTTAAGTCAGCTTAGGTAGAAGGGGACACTTCTCACTAAATTATCAATCTTTTAGTCTCTAATGATTTCATGGGTGGAAAAAAACTATCATTTGGGCAAGCTTTTTTTTACCTATTCAGGTGTTGTTTAGGGGCTTGTCTGTAATGGAACGTGATATGAGTGAAAAGTGGAACAAGCACCCTTGGCCAAAAGCTATGGCATGGACACAAGTACCGAGTTACCTCTTGGCCAAGCCCAATTCTGCTGATACCTGAGGAAAAAGTTACAAGATTATCAGGCTGGTTTTGACAGCATTTAGCACAAATTGGCAGCTTTTATATCTACTCAGGGTCTGCAGCAGAGATGACCCAGTTAAGGGGAGTGCCCCAGCTGAACCGCACTAGCGCTTCCCATGTCTGTGTGAGGAAAACAAGCAGATCCCCTTAACTAATCATGTTAGTGCTGCTGGCAGCCTCCACTGCACCTCGAGGATTTTCCAGCTTTGTTCCTTTGCCAGTGGGGTTGTATGTGGGGGCTGGTGATAGCAAGTGCATCTCCTTTGGTTGTCGAGAGCATGGTGGATTACTCTCCTTCGTGTTTCGCCTCCACTTGCTGAGAACTTCTCCAGCAGCTAAAGCTGCTATTTTTAAGCAGCCACAAGAAACTGGTTTATCTGTCAGTGCAGGGGAATGTGCTTTGCAGAGCAGTAAGCTAGATATCTGGGTCACACACTGCATGGAGGGAGGCAACTCTGTGCAGTTCAGTCAGGAATTAGACAGCGATCAAATGCTGGGTTTGGGAGAGAAGGAAAAAAAAAATCCTCAAACAGCAGGGAAAGAGTCTTCTTTGGGATAAAAATCACCGTATGCTAAGCTGCTTTCTTGCCACTAGCTAGACAGCTGTACTTTACACTGTCTGGAGGAACAAAGTATTCCTTATTTCACAATTTTTAAAGAAAAAGAAAAAGCACTTTTCATTGGTTGGTCTTCATCAATAACAGGAGAAGATACCCATAAGCCCCTTTCTTAAACCATCCTAGCCTACTTGTATTGTTACTGTAGTTTTAAAAGTGTTGGGGGTTGTGTGTATGTGTGTATTTTCTTTATAAAAGCAGCCTAGTCCAGCATTCTTTGGGGTAAGAGAGGGACAGAAAAGTAGTCTGTACCTCTTGTGGGAATCTGAGATAGGCCTTGATCACCTTCGCTGGAAAATAAATTCCCTAACCATTAGCTATACCAGAATAAGAAGGGCAGAGTTGTGTCCCTCTGCTTCCACAAGGCTCCCACCCCAAAAGCAGGTCCATGTGCCATACAAAGCAGAAACAGAGGGAACTCATGACTTTACCTTTTAGGATCCTGCAACAGTGTGGCAGTAATGGTATCATTGAGATGGTCAGAGCTCAACTGTCCGCCTGAAGACAGAAGGAGAAGATATGGAATACCAAGCTCCAGAAGATGATGAAGTCCCATCATTGTGTCACCCTTACCTGCATGGCCAGGGCTGGTGGACCCCAGACACCACACATCTGGGAGGAATTTGTGCCTCCAAACAGCAATTGTACAAGGGGTGGGTATAAACAGAACAGAACGTGGCATGAGAAAAAAAGTGTAACTGCTGGATTTTTGAATTCTATCGTCATCCTATTTTTCTTCCTAATTTTCTTTAGTGCAGTGTATTATTGTAAGGTTTTAGCTTGTGTGTACTCTAATACAAAATCTTTGAGGACAAAGACGTATCAATTAGATCATGTCTACAAAGGTAATGAACATTTCCTTTAGAATTTTTTAGTTAAACTGTTTGATTGGTTTGGATAGGAGTGAGTTGGAAAAGGTAGGAGTTTCATTTATTTTTTCATATGAGCTCATCAGGCCGTATTGATGTTAATTGGTCTATGTAAAAAAAAAAACACAAAACAACCAAACAAAAAACAAACTACGCAAAACCATTTTCAGGAACTTTTTTTTATTTCTTTATGATAGTGAAATGGTAGTGAATTAAATTTAGCAGCTGCAAACTAAAAACTATTTCCTATATTCATGGCAGGTACACGATAGCAATATATCTCTTTTGAATGCTTTATTAGAAAATTACTTTTTGCTTTCCTTTTCCTTCCCTTTTCCCCCCTCTTTACTGGTCCCTAGTCAATATAGCCAACTTTTAGCTGGCAAGAGCACTGACATGTGGCATTATGGTGTCAAGGCTGCAAGTTCTGAAGAGGCTCATTAGGTACTACTCTGTTCTCCCAAATACACTCACATTCTGTACTTTATTATACCCTTCTTCTGAAGTGTTGGGTTGAATTGAAACTCCTGTTTTCACAAGGCCTGGCTTTCTGAATATAGTCCAAGGCTCATTAGCAGTATTTAACTCTTCAGGGGGTTGTAATCTAGTCAAGGGCAAAACAGATTAAGTCAAATTGATGTCTACCTCACTGCCATGGTTTAACCCCAGCTGACAACTAAATACCACACAGGAAGGAGAGAGAAGGAGGAGAATCTGTGTGTTCAGATAAAAAGAGTTTTATAATTGAACTAAAGTTGTTAATAATAATAATAATAAAGACATAAGAAAAATAGAGAGAGGAATAAAGCCCAGGAAATACAACTGGTGCACAATACAATTGTTCACCATATGCTGACCAGTGGATCTATTGAGGTGCTTATTACATTCCGGTATGTTTTCCAATATCAGACATATGTATATATACATACATACATACACATATATATATATAAAATTTAAAAGATGCAACCTTATTTTGCTACTCCAAATTCATCATTGCAGTACCAGTTGTACAATCACTTAAATGGGTAGCCAGATGAACTCACTGGATTCAGACAAGAGTGTCTCATTTGGATGTTTTTGAACAGCAGATGATGGCATAGAGTTTGGATAGTTCTATTTCTGAGTTTGGTGCACCAGGAGAATTAAGGTTGTAATGAAATGGTTTAGAATCATCTTTAGTCTGTCACATAATACTTGAAATACCGTATGTAGCTTGTTTGTGTTTTGGCAATTTGATGGTACTGAGTGTGGGGAAAGGCACAACATGGTATAAGAATAATTTGTAAATAAGACTTTTTTCCCCTTTTTTTTTTTCCCCTGGTGAAAATCTAGAACCCGTGTTATAATGATTATAAAAAGAGATAATTTAACATAAATACTATGAGTCTTTGAGTTGCAAAATCTTGCTTTGGATTCTTAGGCTTTTATCAGCATGCAACATTTCAACTCATGTACTCTGATCATATCCAGCCAAACGTCCTCCTGATGTTCAGGAAAGGGAGGATTTTTCTGAGGGCGAAACTTTATACACCCAACATATTGCAAGTCTCCAAAATAGCTCAGGCATCCTTTAAGGGATTCAAGCACACCTCATTTTCATAACCTCTTACATTCACCTCAGTAAAACTGTGTGCTGGAGCCGGTATGTGGAACAGCTTTCAAGGAAAACTTCATATCTTTGCAGTGCCTTTATGCATAAATGTAAAAATCTCCATCAGGCAGTATGCACTGATACCTACTGGCCAGCTCTGCCTCGGGGAATTTAAAATCTAGAGCCAAGGTTAACAAGTACATTTTAAATATTAAATTCAGAGTCTGAAGGTCATACAACATAAAATGTTGTTTCACTGATGCACTTTTTATGTTCACGTTGAAGGTCTTTGCTGAACCTGGATTTAATTGTTCCTTTTTAAAAAGGTTGGTAAATTCTCAGGGAATATAGAAAGTGGAGTCAACCCTTAAATCTTCCTTGGGGGGCATAGTATAAAACTTTCCCTTTGATCATGGCCATGATTTTTACTTAAAGAATAATAAATAATGTGATATCTACTCTGCAGAGCTGCCATGACTTTAAGCAGATATCTGAAAGCTTCTGTACCATTCTAACAAAACTAGTAATTGAGTTTGAATAATATGCATTTAGGAAGCGATTGCAGGGTAGAGAACCCACTTGAATGGAGTGTTTCTATGACAGAATTAATACAAGCTACTCTAGCGTTAGCTCAGTGTTCACTGATGTAATTACATGACTTAGGAAACCTTGTGAGTGATGCTGAACTTGTAATTTTCATTCAGTGTCCTCCATTTTTTTGGTCATATCTAGTGCATACAGACTTCAAGTTGAAATAGTACTTATATATTGAGTGACTGTAGACTATGATATTATAAATAACACTATTATAAATAATATAGATTATGGGCAGATAGGGTTACAAAACCAGAATAATAGTTTGAAAGGCCAGAATTGTGGTCCCTCAAACAGCACCAGGGAAAAAATTCTATTGCATGTATAACTTCAAATTGCATTTAAGTTCGGGGGTTTGTAGCAAAATTAAGTGTTCACAATTCTTTCACTCAAATTCATGTTGGAGTAATACAAAACAGAAGGAGGGAATAGCCAAAGCCTTGGATATCATGTTGTTAAAAATTGTGTATTTCTTGTTTTCTTGTTTATTTTGCTAGGCAAATATGCTCTGTATGTCAAGTGTGGAAAATGAGCACGACAACAAAGAAGCACCTGTCATTAGCAGAAAAGAAAGCAAGCTAACTAACTCCAGGAAAAAATCTCACATTCAGGGTAAAGCCAAACCATGAAGAAAGGTGGTTGCACGTGCGATTAAAGCTCTTTTGTGGAATTGTCTGATGTAGACTTTTGTCTTAGTAGGTTTAGCCAAAATGTCTATTCCTGAAATTGTTCCCAGACATAGGGCACGTTGTAATTATTGCATTCTGGTCCAGTAAAGGAAAGCTTCAGAGAGAGGGAGATATGTGAGTTTTGCTTCCAAAAACTATGAAAGTGTTTGTGCTAAAATATTCTAAATATAAGGAAAAAGCATCCTGTTGTTCACCACCTCTCCAAAGGAAGAGTTTACAGAACAAGGTAAAATGTGTTTGTGTTCTGGCAGGAGCTTTTCAGGCGCCTGCCTTGAAATCTCCACTTCAAATCACACTGGTAGTTGTGACGGTGGGGTTTGCAGAAAACCTTAGTGACTGATCTTCACTGAGGTGGGGTAACTGCCTACTGGTGACCCAGTCACACCAGCAAAGACTTCACCTCCCTGAAGATCAGATTATTGCAGGACATGAGATCTTTCTTGTTAGTGGAAGCAGTTGTTTGCTTCCAGTAAGTTTACATGGACTTACAATGTTCCCTGCCAACTGATGGTTTTATCCCCAGCCCAAAGGCAGAGAGAGCATAAGGAAGGCTCTGGAGATGCTCTGAGAGATCCTGGTTTAATGCTGCTCAGAGCCCATGGAACTATCAGTCTTCCAGAGTGGAAGGCCTGGCAGTGAGGGTGTAAAGGCTTTGAGAAAGGAGTAGCTTCACCCTTGCTTTAGGTGGCTGGAAGCCAGGCTCCTTTTGAATGGCCTGGCACTCCTGGATCCCCTTGAAAACCAGACAGATCTGTGGTGCCACTCACATCCCAAACTAAGCAGTAAGCTTTTGTCCCACAGATCTCGTGACTGTAAGAAGGATTAGCTGAAGATCTTTCTTTTGGAAATGGCAGATTGAGGCTGGGAGTCATTTAGGGAAATGATTTCTGACTAGCTGTTAGCATTCCTAACTCTATGTGTTAAAATTTTATACTTTACGAGTCTACAGCCTTCCTAATACAGAAATATATTTTAAGTGACTAATCACATTTATTTTCAAGGGTAATTTTGCCACAACAATTCTAGACAGTTGGTATTTTAAAATGAAGGCAGAGATTTTTCTCAAGCAGTGCTGAGTAATTACAGTCTTCCTGGTGCTCATATATTGCTCTAACTTCATTTTATTATCCAATGCATCTTTCCTTCTTCCAATTAGCTTCAAGTAATTCTCACGCTTGAACCTCAGAAAAGAGTTCCAGAATTATAGGAATGGCATTATAGTGCCTGTACTCTAGGTTTGTAAGGCATATTTCTTTTTGCGTGCAGGGAAAATAAATGGAATAACATGTTCTGTAGGCTGTTGAAGAGTGGAAATACTTCCAGGTGTCTATTGACTTCAGATTGCTGTTTCACATCCAATCAGAAAGACTTTTAAATCAAAAAGATTCTTTACTGATGCAGGCACAACCTTACTCATTTTAAAAGACTGCCTGTTTGCAGAATCCTTACTTATGTTCAGATCTGACAAAAATAAAAATAAACATGTGGTTTGGAAAGTTATGTAATTGGACACTCTAGTTCTGGGTAATATTTTTACACCAAAAGAATTTCCTGTTTGGAGAAGTATTACTAGAAGCTCCAGGTAACTTTGGACACCTCTAAGTGGAACAAAGAAATACTGAACCAATTAGCTCAGTGCCACAATCTATTTTCATACTTCATTGTCATGTTTTTGTGGATTAGTTTGCTCCTCTGCAGCCCTGGCAGTGACTGGGAAATATCTTCATCAGTGCTTGAACCTGAGTAGCTATTTTGCCTTTGTCTCTGTGTAGTAATTACTGGTGTAGTGGGGTGGACCTGCTGCACCTGTTCTTCCCACATCAGCTATAGTTAGTGGAGTTGCTAATCTGTCATAATGAAGGGGAGGACAAGGAACAGGGTGACAGATGGAAGAGGTAGTGACCATGGCACTTCACATGTTGGCCTTCACATCAGAGTGGTGGTGGGTACAAGGAGCAGATGGTGATGAATAGAACTGATTGCAGTATCATGTTGTTTGCTGTGATTTGAGGGGTATTTTGATGCTTTAATAGTGCAGACTATTTAGAAATTTAGAAAAAAAGCCTCTAAGTTTAAAGTCCTACACAAACTTATGTGAAATCTGCACTTGGACTGGAACTTTAATTTCCTGTCTGATCTGCATAATCTAAGGCACATTTGTATGTTTACACTAAGTTTATTAATTCTGTAACTTATTTTTCTGTGATGTATAATCATCAAAGAGTAGAGATGAAAACGTGTTCATAAATATTACCTTTTTCCATAACTGTCATCCCATGTCCTGTCATAGAACATCATCCTTATTGGTAACAGGAGATACAGACTGAGTCGCTCTCTGCACTGTATTGTGTAACTGTTTTAACTGTGTAATTACTTTGATAGTTAACAATGTTAACTGCAATGTGATTTGTGGTTACATTCCTGAAAGCATCTCTCAGTAAATCAAGGTAGATGTGCCAGGGCTGTTACTCAAGTTCATCACAAATATTTACCGGAGTATATCAAGCCCACTGAATTATAGCTACTAAATTACTGGGAGCACACTCATGAGAACAAATCCTGTTCGTATAAGAAGGAAGGCACAATCATTCCTTAAATGGTACGATAAATCTTACTGCTCTGAAAAGTTTGAAAGTCATTTGCATTTGGCAGAGCTATTGAAATGCATCTTAATAGGCTTAAATGTTCAGTGTTGTTAATGACAAACAACAGAATATAACCATTTTATGGGTGTGATCAGGTGGGTTCAGGTTTGGTTCTTCAGTTGGATCTTGTTCATTGCCAAAACTCTAATTTCCTTGGGCAGCAAATCATGCAATAGACTTGCAGACAAATATAGCATCAGAGCTATTATCTTATGGAAATAAACAGGAGACATTTGTTTAGTCAGCAAATGTATGCTTAATAAAGAATACAGATTACTACAACAGAATTGCTGTGGCTTGATTGGTAAAATGGGCTCCTTAGAGAATTTCACTGAACTCAGAAACAATAAAATATAATAGAATCAGTATCCCCAGGGCTTTGCATGGTACTCTGTAATTGAGAGAAATTAGCCTTACCACAGCAAATCTACCCAAAGGTAGAGTTTTATGCAGCCCCTCTTTTAAGACATGGTTACCATTCTGAAAAGGTGCAATTTCTTTCACTTCTTTTAAAAACTGTATTAAAGGAAGAGGCTAATTTCATGTACAGCTTTGCAAGCTCAGAATGCATTCCATTACTACTAGAATATGAAGCTATGCCATAATAAAATCGGAATGCTATTTCAGAATTAATACTCAGTGCTCTTTGGTGTCAGGGAACTTGGATGTCTCAGGTGAAAACTTCTTTCCTTCTGAGGAAAAGTAGCTTATTTTTTCCTACCCCTTCTTTCTTTTGTCGTAAAAATAATTTTTATTTGTCAATTAGACGTTTATTCTGTCTCAATACCAGTGAACAATAAGAATAATTACATACCTTAAAGAACATTTTGTTTATCACTTATCTACACTTTCATTATATGTGCATGGCAATGGCTAGACAACTGTTCACCCAGGGAAGGGAAATGAAGTTATCACAAATTCATTTCATCCTTACTATAGGAGTCTCTGTATGGAAATTCAGCTTTTTCTGTCTTTTCCAATTTATTGATACATGCTGATATTTAAATTGATGAGATGTTTCTTTTTTAGACTCTCACTATGAAAGATTTGTTTACTGAGGGCTCAATTCTTCACAAATTTTGTAATATTTGGCTGAGTGTTTTCCTAATTAACAGATAGACAGGTAAAGAAAATACAATAACAAATAACCAGAAACAAAAGCAAGGAATAGACAGTCTTAGAAGTGAGCACCTGTTTGCCAATTTTTCTTCTGAGTTATTTGAACTCCATAGAGGCAGATTGAAAAGGACTTCACCCTCTCCTATAAAAAACCCACAAAAATCTACCCAGGTGATCCACTTCTGCAGCACAGCACCGTCTTTCAGAAGGGTCAGAGGGATTCTCATCTGAGGCCCAAGAAATGGTAAACTTGGCTTGTTATTTGTGGCTGTTTGCACTCTAGGGAAATCTATCATCTATTATAGAGGAAAGTAAACCCAATATATATCATTCTTCTGCCAGAGCCCGTTTAAAATGTCCAGAACCTCAAGTAAAGCAAAAAACCTGCCAGTGCTCCCTTGAAAGCATGACCTCAGTTTATAAAGTCTTTTTCTTGTCACAAGCACCTCTGTTGCCTAGTGTGTTTTTGTGCCAGCTGACCTTCTCCACTGCAAAGCTTCCCCATCCTGCCCTGCACTCAGGTTGCCAGGCCCATGGCCATGGGTAGGATGTCCCACTGTTCCGACCCCAAGGGAGCCTCTCCTGCAAATCCCTGCAGCACACAGCAAATACCATCCAGCTCCTGCACAGGCTGAAAGGTCTGCTGAGGTCTCAGAATTGCTTCAGCCACCTGAGCTCTCCTTTCTGAAGAGAATGCTTTTGATGCTCTGAACACCAGTCCCCAAAGAGCAGCATCTGTTTGAACTGGAGGATCAATGATGTTACCAAGGTGGGTTATTTGAAGAAAGTTTTGTTATTGCTGTGTAACCTTAGTTCAGTGACAGACACTGTAGGATGGGGTAATCCTTCTGATTCATTTGCTGTCCTTTTTTGTTTCATTGTGTTTCACGAACCTGTCCTTTTCTTCTGACAATAGCTTGCATGAGCTTTCAGTTACATCATCTAGTATGATTACAAAGACATCTGATTAATTGCATTTGATTACATATTGCATTTGATAATGCTTCTCTTTGATTTGCAAGCAAACATTACAATAGAATATACACCAAAGTACTTTAGCTTAAAGACAAACTGAAATAAGAAAAAAAGATGGTTTTTGAGTTGGATTGCTTTGGCAACACAAGGACTTTTTGTGCCGTCTGATATTGTTTTAAGTATAAAGCATGCATAAAAGTTCCTTTAATATTTAAGAAGAAGACAGCTGGGTATGAAGGTGGCAGATGAAGCAGTATAAATAATGTAAGGCTGAATGCAGAAGAATCGCAGTGGAAATCAGCAACCTTGGAATGTATAGCAGTCAGGTCTTTTAACTCAAGAAATAACATGGAGAAATACCAACAGAATTATTCTGTGACATTTGCACTCAGAAATAACAGCAGAAACAAGTGGACTGCTTTGAAATTCACCACCTGTAACAGGAGCATTTTTAGAAGTGGAATCACCTTTTCTCCCTCTTATTAAATACTAAACACTACTAGTCAAGGAAGGAGATGCATTTAAAATGTAAAGAAATTCAAGAAGTCACTTTACAACCGCAGCTACAGAGGAATTATGTTTTGAATAACAAAAAAAAAGTTTCCTCTTTCCCTAAGATCACAGTTTTTGGTCTCAGTGCCACAGGAAAGGCCAATCTCCTGGTGCAATGCATTCAGGGGACAGCTTCAGTTTGAATTCTGAATTCGGTTCTTGTGATGTGAGGAATGTTCAGAATATTTACATGTGTTTCTTTTTTTCTTTTTCTTAGAGCACCGTTGTCCTGAAATGCTCTGTTTCCGGATTGACATAATTGCTCTGTGGGAGCCATTTGAGCCTCTCAGGTAAATACAAAACTCTTAAAATGTTTATTGTGTGAATTCCCTTACCTGACTAACCTTCATTTTCAGAACTATTATAATCTGTTGTGTACGCCTGTCATTAAAAACTCATTCAAAAGCTCATCTGCAAATAAAGAGATTGTGACAGCTTCTTTATTTTTTTGAGCAATCCTAGGATAACATGTGCATGAATTTCTACAGACCTTGAAATCATGGGTTATTCATTGATCATGAATATGTGCTAGACTGCAAGTTGAAAACACCCTTGAGCATTTTGTTGGAGATGTTACTGCATTTTCAGCCTCATTTTGAGACAAAATAACATCTCAATCATTTTTATTTTCTCCTTGAATACTCAGCACCACAGTGTTTGAAGGAAGGTCTGTGAAGGTACCTTCATCACCATTGTATTAGAAAAGTAATTTCTCGCTCTTTCCCATCCCTTTTGGGGGGTTGTATG
Source organism: Corapipo altera (assembly GCF_003945725.1). Classification (NCBI taxonomy): domain Eukaryota; kingdom Metazoa; phylum Chordata; class Aves; order Passeriformes; family Pipridae; genus Corapipo; species Corapipo altera. The sequence goes on along the minus strand of NW_020884934.1, from coordinate 136,772 downwards.
TTTTCTTTGGGAAGCTGTCCATGGAACTGTGGGGTGGAGCATCCTTGCTGGGCAGCCAGGATAGTCACAGCAGCTGGCTGGAAGGGGGAGAAGGTACCATAATGAATGAAGGAATTGTCTCCCTTGGGACAGAGAGAGAAACCACCACAAGGACTTACACAGGTGCTCAAATATTTTCACTGGGTGGAGCTAATTGCATAGAACCCCCATTTTAAGAGATCAGTTGTTCATTTAAATTATTTTCTTTCACTACATTTTTAGATTTAAAAAAAAAATAATTTGTTGACTTACTGGCAAACCCAACATGAAAGAAAACAAAACATACCAAATTTCTAACAGCTTTATTCAATTTGTTTATTCCCTTTGTGCAATTTACACAGTTTAAATTTTTTTGCTGTTGATTGCAGGGGATAGAGGATTTGGGGAGAGGGAAGAAAAGAGATGAGATCTTTAGAAAACTCTTCAGGGACAGGAAACTTTTTCTTCCAAGTTTTGACTGCTACTACCATGCCAGGACATGAAAGGAATACATCTCCCCTCTCTTGCTGTAATTTGAATGTGAATTTGATCTTCCTAAGGTAGGAAGATCAAATATCTTCTATCCAAGCACAAATAGAGAATGGAAAGTGGAGAGAATAATACTGTTTGACATTGTCAGACGTAACATGTAACCTGCTGCTGAGCACGTTACAACCCTACCTATGTCAATATATAGAGAGTGTGTCTATTATAGTCCCATCTAGAGACCTCAATCCTTCACTTCAGACAGTAGCAGCTGAAGTTTCCAGCCTTAGAGATGTAGCTGTAGTTAGACAGCCCTGACCTCAGTCTGTACGCGAGGGATCAAACGCACTCGTTCGGGCTGCAGACTCTGCAGAGAAGGACTCAGGCAGTGCTCAAGCTCAGCCCCTCTTTCAGTCTCTGTGGGAGTGGAAATTGCAGCAATTGGAGGAAGGACACATCATCCTGCTGAGTCAGAGTGCTGTTTGATACAATATTTGCTATTTGATACGCATGGCCGGCCGCAGGTCGGCCCAGGCTGTGCCTCTCCTTGTTCTCCACACTCGGCTGGAGACGATCCTGCTATTCCTGGGTGGCACTGGCAGCTCTCATCCATTTGGCTGGCGATCACAATAAATCACCTGCGCCACCAGGAGGAATAACCTGGCGAGGACAGCTACATTGTAGTGGAGCTAAACACCACGTGAGCGAGGAATTGAAGAGCATATTTTAGGGGTTTTATTTGACAGGCTAATGCACCGTAAAATTTTGTTGGTCTTTGAGAGAAAGAGGGATTCAGAGATGCTCTTGGAGAGGAGAACCAGGCTCTGCTGGAGTCTTGTAGCTCCTTGTTACAATGTCCTCACAGGACCAACAAAAGGAAGAGATGCAGGAGAAGCAAGCATGCATGATTTTTTTCAATTAAGCACCTTTATTTTTCCTTTCTTTTGGAAAGACCTTACAGTAATACAAATTGAAGGTTTTCTCTGTATCTGTTAGGGGTGTTTATTTTATTATTTTAAACCTAAATGTTATGCTCTAATAGTAATTTATTTCTAACTAAAAATATAAAAAACCCAAACAAACCCAAACCCTAAAACCCAAATAAACTTTAAGTTCCCAGTGATTATGGCTTAGAGGAAAGATATTTTCTCTGATCAAGTCTAGCTGTGAAATAACTGGTCTGGAGGAAACTAGTCACACTCTGCCCTCACCATCATACAGGTTCCATTCCACCACTTGTATAGATGTGTACTGGACATGGGTAGCAACACAACTTTAGTAGGTTTTATTATCTTTCCCTCAGGCAGATATGAGCATTGTATATTTGTTGCTTATATGTTGTTTGAGCCTCGAAATCAATAAGAAAGTTCAGACAATGCAGTAGTCTTATTTCCTCATGTTTTGAAACAAAATCCCTTTGTAATGCCTGATACATCTTCAGACGTTTTCTCCTGTCCTGTTTACCTTCCAAAGGCCATAATATACCATTGACTATTTTTCCCTTTTTTTTGTTTTTCCCTTTTAAACTTACAATTTTCTACTTAAATCAATGGGGAGTTTGTTTCAAAATCAATCGGGCATTATGGCCCTGAAACTTGAGACAATGGTGGCTCCTTAATCATATCAGAAAAGGTGATTATGATGCCACAAAGGAACCACTAATCCACAGACATAGGCATAGTTGCTAAATTAGGAGCAACCATCTTTACCAGGGCATAGCTCTATTTAACTTTACTGGGAGCTTTGCCTGAAAAAGAGCAATAGAATCAAGCAAGAAATGTGAAAAAAGATCATCAGATTTATCAATCAAAACCTTGTTGTTGAACAAAGATAACTCACCAAGAGCAGGTTGGTCTTTTACTACACAGGCAACTGATTTCTTGGTTTGAAGCTCTTCTGGTCCCTGAGGACTTGGAAAGCAAGAAAAAAATGTGGATGTTCAGAACATCAAACTGCCTGTTCCCAAATGAATTGGCTAAAATGATGAAACAATTCCAGGTCTTTCTGAAAAGACATTTTGGACCTTCAAAAAGCTGACTGGACTTCATATAACAGGGATTTACAGATTTACAGTCTTGAAATGGAAGCAAGTGGGAGTACAGATTGTTTCTGGTTATTCCAAGCCTCCTCCTAGTCCTAAAGGGTTGCATTTAGAATATTTTACCTCTAACATTTCTTACCAACTTCCTTTTACATTCTACAGATCTGATTGTTGACATTTGTGTGGGAGTCTCCCCTTTGTTTTTAGTAAAGCTCTGTAGCCATTCCTGTGGGGACAGAACCTAAAAGGACCCTGGTTAGGAATTTTTGTTCACCAGTCCCATGTGAGGATATATTTTCTACAATTCAGAATTACATATGTGTATTTTTGGCAACTGAGTAGTAAGAAAGATCTCAATAATAGATTTTTTAAGCCATACAGCAAGGACAGAGTTGGCTATATTTAAATAAAAATGTAGAAAATAAAAACTATGTTTCCTATCCTACATGTAGAATAAATCTATCTACAGTATTAAAGATACTTCTGAGGAAATTGCTTTCAAGGGAAAATGTAGGCAGAAACTCTGTGTGGTTGCTCTTAAAGAGTCGGTGTTTCTGTTTTCTCCTATATCTAGTTATACCCTCTATGTAAAGCTCTATGCATAAGGATAGAAAGCTGGTCACGGAATGAACTTGGCTTTTATTACTCCTCTTGAGTACTTTTACTTCATCCCTAAAAGTGAGTTTAAAGAGTTATCACAGTTTTCAAAGGCTGAAAGAATTGGGATCCAGATTATTAGTTCAGCTTGTGAGTCAAGAATGATTCGTTTCCTAAAATCTGCTTATATTACTTTGCCAGTGAATACTGAGCAAGGCTTTTGTTTATCTTTCACACGTGGTCACTACTGCAAACAAACAAGTTTAATTTGCTTTGTAAGCTTATTATGAGAGGCTCAGTGGAGAATCAGGGCTGAAAAGAAACTCTTGCCTCTGTGGTTTTATTAAGAACTGTTTCCTCCAGAGAAGGCTCAGCCTGTCAGATTAGAAATGCAAAGAGACGTTTTACTCTAAAAGTCTCACAGTTATCCCCTTAGTAAAGTTTGCTTTTGTGATAATTACATTTTACCATCTACAGTTGTTTACTAAATGAACAGCTCTTCTCTGCTGCTTCCAGCCTTGACACTTTTCCTCTGATAATTTGTGGTTACAATGAAATATTTAGAAATATGTGTTTGCCTTCTGTTTGTTGCCTTCCTTGTTTCATTTAGATAGCAAATGATTTTGATTGTGGTTCTGGTGATTATGGACCACAGGATTGGTTTAGGAATTATGCCTGAAGCAAGGTAGCATTAATGCTGCTGGTTGCATTGAGGGGAAAACTGCAGGCTCATCCATTTTCCCTGTTAATAGGAAAGGAACCATTAAGGATGGACTTCCCAGCTGCCAGGATGTCCTGAAGAAGCAGATCAACATCCTCTCCAACAGTAACAGGTTTTTTTCTAGGAAGTATTTAATGTGTGAATGTGTGTGCGATAGCTCCCTACAAAAATGTTGCTTTTTTTCCACTTTGTGGAAAAATGAAAATAATGAACATCTGCTTGCATATAAAACTATTATTATATATGAAACCATGATGCTTATTAATACTGATAACTTAAAAATAAAAAACCCAAACTATTTCCTGTGCTAACAGTACCATTGTTCTTTAAAAAGGAGTAAGTAAAACTTTCCATAGGTCAAGCTAACCAGACACATTTATATAAAATACAAATAAATATTTTTTCTTTTTAGTTCAATAATTTTATTTTTAATATTAAAGCAGGTTTGTTTAGTTTTTTGCATTCCAGCTGATTCCAATTCTTATTTTGGTATCACTGCTTTACATTGAAAACTGTGTAGCATAAAAAACCTTGATGCACACCCACTTTCACTTACAAGTCAGGATGATTAACATTTCAAATATTTGAGTGTAAATTAGAACTCAACTCTAAGCCTCTGATTTTCATGAATACTTATGAATGTCACCAGAATTTCTACTCTCTGTCACTTCATTATGTCTGATCAGTTCTGAAAGAACCTACCCAGAAAGAGCTGACAGAGGACAGAATTAAAGGAAAAACACAACACTCTTGGATGATTAGAAATAAAGCTGGTGTTTGAAACTCTTAAAATATGTTTCCCTACCTGCACTTCAAAGGCAGCCTTTGGCTGCTGAACAGTATGAGCCTTCAGCCTCCTAACTTCCTGGAAATCTGGGCCGTCAACAATACACAGCACTGAGTCAAAACTGAAATGGTTTCTGTACTGTCCCTGTGATTTGGAACTTTGCTATTTCTGCAGTTGTAAGTCACCATCTTGGGCACAAAATTCAGATTGCACTACTAAATTTGTATGTCGAATAAATCTGAGTGTGACGCTAAAAAAAATAGTCGTCGGGAAATAGCTCAGTACAATCTTCTTTCAAAGTTCACTTGTAAGTAAGTCCTAGCTGTCTTAAGAATAGGGGGAAATATTTTTCATAGTGGTGGCATATCTAATAGCTAATGCTCTTGTCATCTATGTTATAGCCTTCGTTAGAAAGCACATTAATAATTCAACAGTACTGGTAGTTGGACAAGACGCATTTCTTCATCACAGTCCCTTGTACTGTCTTTCTCCCTCAAGATCTTAGTATGAGTTCACTAGGAAGGGGGAATCAGCCTTGCTGAACTCCATAAAATGGGTTTCAAGACCAGGTGCAGTGTCCTGTGCTATCTCTGGAGGGGTAGGAGCTCACATAGAGGAGAACAAAACCATACTGACTGTGGTACCTCAAGTAAAGCCTGTAGACAGGACCACGTGGTTGACAGCCCAAAAGACAAATGCTTTCCCATTGCCACAAGGTTATCAGGCAATTCTACCATTTTCCATGCTGAGTCTCAATACAGACTAATGTGTCACTTTCCCCCATCCTCAAAAGTCACAAATCCTCTTGCTGAAGGTGGAAGGTCTGTGCTTGAATCTAGGTGCTGAGAGGGAGTCAGGGATCTTAGCAAGCCAGGACACACATTTCTTCTTTCCTTGTAATTCAAGGTAGCTGGGTGCATTTAAATGTTAACAGTTTAAGCCCCCAAATTGTCACACCATGTCTAGACTGAAACAGGAAATACTGTGCTTCTTATGGCTACTCTGCTTATTGCATCAAACAAGAACATAACAGTGGCAAATTTACATCAAAATCACATAAAAAATGCACTGAATGAGAAAGCTGGAGAATTCAGAGACAAGGCAGTCCCTAATCCCCTCTCTGTCTGTAAGATTCTCAGCTGTCAGAAATCAGGAATTTAGGCACAGCAGCACTGCTTAAACACCACTGTTAGAGGCTGACAGCACAGTATCTGTAAGCACAGGAAGTGTGGAGCAATTTAGTTGCTTTTTGAAAAAGCATTTGAACATTTTGCACTTGCTCAGATAGTGCTGAACTTCCATTCATTCTATGAAAATAAAAATTCTGAACTATTTTAGACGAGCAACTGATATCTTTATACTGATAAATGCTGCAGTCCCTGGAACTTATTGCAGATAACCTCCACCCTAAAAGAGCTTACAGTCTAAACAGACAAAATGAATAAAAGGTAAGGAATGCATTGTTATTCTTCCCATTTTAGAAAAGGGGAAACCAAAGCACTGAAAGGTTAAGTAGCTTGTCTCTGGTCACACAGGGAGCCCGTGGCAGGGCTGTGAATTAAATGCCTCCTCTTGTAAGAACTGTGCTGTCTCCTTAGGAAATATGAATGGTAGAAAGGAGAGAAGCTGCCTAGCACAAATTTACTGTATGGTACTTGAATAACATGGCAGGTAGTACTGGAGTTGAAATAATGAACTGATAGCTGAGAGTGGACAAAAATGTATTATAACAGTGAAAAATGTAAGAAACTTGGTAATTTCTTCTCTCTCTCTCTCAAGCCTTTTCCTCATGGTAACAAAATTCATGCATCTGCTCTGTCAGTTCCACTTGCAACCAATCTTTATACAAAGCCCAGCACTTCTGAGGATACCACATTCCTAGACCCACTGCCAAAACTTGTCTCCTCAGCAGGGCCAAGAAAGCCTCTTGATGGTGATGGACTGTGGTCCACAGGTAAAGAAGAACAATCTAAGATCACTTAAATATGTTCCTTATGGGTTTTGTTATGATTTTTTTTTTCTTATTTTCTCCACTCTTTTATTTTTCCCTTCCTCTACCACCATAGGCAGCTCAAGCAGTCTTCAGTTTACACAAGTATAAATTCACAGCTTGACATTGAGGCTTATATTTCATAGACTTTGGTTTTGTTATCTTAAACTTTTCAGGCAAGGCCTGATTTCAACAACTGCCAAAGCTACCTGAGCTGTACCAAACAAATACATGACTATAATTACCTAAACCTGGATAATAGGTAGACAGGTCAGCTAGTGTGAAACAGTCATCACAAGCCAAGAATGTTTCAAAGTATCTAAAAGAGTTTAAGGACATTTAAATTTCAGCAGTTCTTCTAACTTCCTGTACAAAACTTCAACTACGGCATTTCATTGTAACAATGAATATGAAACAAATAATATAAGAAGCAATACTTTTGAATTTTATAGACTAGCTTGATTCTTATGCAAGCAAACAGTGTTTTCCAGTCACTGTTTCAAAAATTCAGCCTTGAACTTCTCAATTATTTATAAGGTATTTTTTCTTCCTATTCTATTTCTGGAGGTTGTATGTTTTACAATGTGTATGGACTTCTATCATAATGCTATTTCAAGTCATTTGCACAAAATACATCATATTTAGTGCCAACAGGTCTTTACCTCTTTAGATAACTCATTGAAATACCTAGAAGGATATCAACTTTCTGACAATCATTTTATTGTAAGGATACCTTTTTTTTTTCCCTTTCAGCTTGAAGTTCTTCCCTAGAAACAACAAAGGACATGTACTGCAGCTCCTGATGGTGATTTATTGGCATGTTTAAAGATGTAGCTTTGAGATGTTCTGTGTTGGTGTGAAAACAAAACAGAGCACACACCTTTATTAGTAACTTTCAGGTATGTTGTCTTTCATTAATCATGTTCTGTACACATGTAAACAGCATTTCTCAGTATCTTCCTGCAGAGAAATGTGCTATTTCTGTCTTTATTTATAGTTGTGAAAATGTTTGTTTGCCTGCACGTTTGTTGTCAGGCTCTTGTTCATGCTAAGAGAAAGAAACAGGAGGAACAAAAGAGCCTAAAAGAATTCAGTATTTCTTCAGAACAGGGAATGGACTAGGGTAGCTGAAAAAACAAGCTTTTCCCTATGAATAAAATGCTAAGCAGTGAGGAGCTGGATAATTCAGTGCTTTATCTTTTTGTCTGCTATAACTAAACTAAGAAAATAATTCAATAGAAAATCAGATATGAAATTGCTCTTCCACTTGTAGTGGTGTGAAAAGAAAGAAAAAACGGATATAGCAGGTCTTTTTCAAGAAGTACTCTACATGTCAAAAGAGGTATTATTCAAATTGTTTGGTGAACAAACATCAGCTTAAATTCCTGGATCTAGTGTGTGTGACCCAAGCTTTTCCTTGTCTTCTATGTGTGAACATGAACTTGGGAGGTATTTCTCTGCACTGACACATGCTTACTACCTGTTCTTTATTGCACCACTTGTTTTGCAGAGAAGCACAATCACTGGGATATGTGGAAATGTTATTGCTGCTTCAGCTTAAAAGATCAGCTCAGAAATTTCTCTAGTTTCTCTGTTACTTACTCCTTGCTCCTTTAATATCCTGGATTTCATTGCGTGATTTCAACTCCCCACAGTAAAGCTTTTTCCGAGGCTACGAGCAAAGGGCAATGGGATTGCACTGGTACTCTTGATGCTAGAACTGGAAATAGCTGCTTCTCACTGTTCCTCATTTCACCTACCACTTCTTCCAGCGAAACAAAAAGCCTCTGTAATATTCAGTTACTGGCATCTTCAATTTTTTAACATCTCTTTCTGTTCAAACAGCTTCCCCGTAACATTTCTCCATACTTTTTTGAGTGCTTGCTGTGACTTGTTTTGTATATTTTTTTTGTTTGTTTGATTCTGGGTTGAAGGTATGTTTTGAAAACTAGTTTGTGGGAAATTCTTCCTGTGTTTTATATAATTTACTCTGAGTAGCATAGCCTGCATATTCGAAGTAGTTGTCCTCTTCAATCATGTGCTATTACTCCAGTACCATTTCTCTGCTCTTTCCACAGACGTCTGAAGATATAATCTTAGATCCTTGTACCAGCACGCTTGATCTGATGAAGCTGTCTTTATATGTGCACACCTGCATTTCAGATGGAATGCCTGTACCTAGCAGAAAATGTTCAGTTATACCCTTGATATTAATAAAATACATGGGACGTATTTCTGCACTTCGCTGCCCGCGTCTGAGCAAAAGAACCAGCCCTGGTTGTTAAGTGCATACCTAACAAGGGAAAGCTGGATGTTCCTGGTTAAAAGAGCACATTACTCTCTCCTCCAGTTTTGTTTCTGACTGGCAACTTCTGAAAAAACTTTTGTAAAGTTTGAAGAATGGCACACTGTTACACACTACAGGCAGAGTTTATTGGCATGTACTTGGTGGTGACCTGTGATCAAAAGGCTGGACTCAGCATTGCTTAATGTGCTCATGAGCATATATACCTGAGTGGGGAAGGCTGACTTTTTTGAGGGGCTGGTATGACATGCTGAGTAGAGAGAGGCTGCAATAAAGAGATTTTTTTCCCACTTCTCTTCTGTTTTCCCCTGCTCTATACAGATTTCCTGCTGGTCAGAGTCTGCATCTGAGATGCACGTGTTCAGATTCCATCTCTGAACTGGGTGGGGAAAAAGGGTTTAGATCCTGTATCCTAAACTCTGCAATGAGCTCTGGTCACGGGTCATCTTGGACAGGAGATGTTTCTCTATGAAATTCTTGTTCAGTGTTTTTCATTATAAACCATTTTGTTAGAAACCAACAACCCAAGGCAAAGGTAACAAACTCCTCCTCTGCATCCCATGCAGCTCTGCTCTTTAACAGTTCTTGGAAGTGGTAGTGAAAAGGATGACAGTTCATGGTGGACAAGGCAAGAAAAAAAATAATGCAAGGGCTCTTGAGATGACTGTCCCATTTAATTTCAATATCTTTTGCTTTTCAAAAATTGTGCCTGACACTGAAACACCCCTAGCATTTCTGCTAATACTCAAGGAAATGTTTTTCCTGTATTAACTAAACTTCTACTTTGAACCTAACGAAATTTCTGCATCAAATTAATTCTATAAAAAGAAAGTAAAATAATTTTCACTTTCACCACCAGATACATAGTTTGACCAAGTGAAACTAAATTAAATAGAGAGGGTATTCATGTTTGGGTTTTTTCTCAGTTTTGCTGTTTGAATCCAGCCTAAAGAGAAAAGAATTAATCTCTCCTCCCTCCAGAAATGTATGGGGCCTTCTGTGAAATAATGTATGTAGCTTTATTTTAGCTGCATCTATGTTCTACTTCTTTCTTTTGACAGTTGAGTAAATAAATCTAAGCCTACACCTGCAGAAACAGTTTTAAGTGGCTCCAATAATGCAAGTAGATCTATATGGAATGCTCTTTTCAGTTGTGGGGGACTTCACTGACCTTCTGGGCGTCTTGTAGGCCTCAATGAAGATACAAAGGGGATAAATTTGCCCTGTTCTTTCCCATTGTCTTCTTCTCTGTGTAGAGTTCACATACTCACTTTGATGCAACATCCCCAAAATTTGCAATTCAGGATACCTAAAATCGGAGTCTTCATTCTGATATGCTAAAAATATGAAAGTATATTTTAAATTAGGGTTTTGTTGTTGTGTTTTACCAATTATGAATGTTTTTCCAGTCAAATTAGTGAATTGAATGTAGTTTTGATAATCTAATTGTTAGCATTACTTAAGCCTTACCCAAGAAGTTTTGTTTTACTCACAAAAATGATGGTACTGAGATCCTGTGCAGATCTTCTGTCATTGAGACAACATTGGTCACTTTACAGCTTGGGTCTCTAAAAATAGATTTTTCTAGCACTGGGGAACTTCTGTACACATCAGTCTTACCTGTTTGGATAACATTTTTTTCATCCAAGTGCGATTGTACCTTGTGCAACTTAATTTCTGACGTAATGATTATGAGCACGCTGACTCAGGTATTTGTCTCGCCTCAGGATGTTCTCATAATTATTTGAAGGGATAATATGTAGGGTTCTCCCCATTATGTAATTTTTCTATTAGATTTCAACTTAACCCATTTAATCTCTTTTCCTCAGCAGTCTCATCTTTTTATGAATAAACAATATTGTCAGAGAGGCAGAAAACAACACCTTAATGCCTTTGGGAAATACTCTTGGATGATCACAGAAATGATATAAGAAAGACATCAAATTGCCAGTATTTGATAAGAAGGAACTAAGTGTATGAAAATAAGTCCTGTTCCTACCTCTTTGTTATCCAACAGGACCTGGCACTCAGCCTGCTTCCTGAGGGACAGAAGAGGCAGCAAAAGCTAAAGTAGATAGATCAGGGTTTGGGGATTTCCTTTCTCAAGGATATTGTATAAATTTGAGATGAGAGATAAATACAGTGCTTCTGTCGTCAAGCTGACTTTAACTGTGATTTTAATGTAGGTAAAAATGGATAGACATTATGAAATCAAGCAGCAACTGGATTTGGGAAATTGTAGATATGTCGTATCTCCATGCAGAAGAGCGGAAGGTCATTTTCAATTCAGATTCCCTTCTACAACTTGTCATCTCTTTCTGTAAGTATTTGGTAATTTGTGGGTTAAATTTGCTATTGTCAGAGAAATTGTCACTTAAATTATCCAAATAATAAACTACTGTATGGTTCTATGCAAGGTAAGACTCCTCTTCCAATGTCAAATTGTTTTCTCACATTTTTATTTTTTCTAACAACATTTCTAATTTGATGGTCAGGAGGTGGTCCAAAGGTATCATCTCAAAACTTTTCTGCTCTTCTCTGGTTTCACCTATCTTTTCAAAGTTTCTTGCAAATTCATTCCATGGAAAGGCTGACAAAAGTAGGTTTCCCAGTTTATCTTCCCTTCTCTCTTCAATGCTGTGCATATTAATGTTTCTGATTTGTTCTCTGCTCTTTTTTGTCTGTTTGGCCTGGACTTTTTGAACCCATTCTTGATTACTTCATCTGTATTTTATCCTCACTCTCCTTTTATTCGTTTTTTACCACCTGAAATAAATGTTGGTGTCCCATTTGCCTCTGCCTGGGATGTGTCAACTGTGTTTCCATTCCAGTTTTTCTAAAATTTAGCTTCAATCCTGAGTAATCTACTTCTCCAAATGATTTCCAAGCCTTCTAGTTCTGTTCACAGAAAAAGATCTCTTCCCTGAACTTCTAATTGCCTGTTATGCTGTCATCCATACATGTCCTGAGATTTGTGTTTTCCCTGGCTTTCTTGCCTCTGTTCTCAATAGATTGTCCTCTGACTCTTTCAGTGTATAAACAGAATTATTATCCTCATCTTTCCTCTTGATATTATAATGTTTTACAATCATTGTAAGCAAGAACTTCTAGACCCAAAACCTTAAACAACAATAAGCTCAATGTTTTCACAGGATGTAGAGATGTAAGTGGATTAGTTTTCTGTAAGAATCATGAGTATCTGCAATATATGTTTAAAGGATAATGATTTTAAAATCATTATGTGGATTTAAAATCATGTGGAAAACCAAGGAACTACAGTAAAAGATTTTCCCTGGTTGTAATAAAGGATGGAACTTCCAAGGGAATGTTAGGGGCATATACAGAGTAAATTATATCCACATTGATTTAAACTGATTTTAGAATTAGTCTGTAACCACAGAGTACTCCCACTCTGCATGTGTTGTATAGCTAAGCAGAAGAGAAATGTTTAGAATGACTAAGCAGAACATTAGAAAAGATAAAATGGTGCATTAAAAAGAAAAAATGCAGTAGTCTACTTTTCACAGAAGATTCTCAGGTTGTCTTTGACCTGCAGATGGTTTTGCTAAGCTATAGCAATTGCTTATGCCAAATGAGTACAGGTGACTGACCTCCCTGGCTGTGTTTTGTTTCTCTCCTGCTCTGGCAGCCCCCCTTAAGGCTGGTATTAGATGGTCTTGCTGCTCCCCACCCTGAGATGACTATTCTATTGCAGTCATTTGTAGTAGGTGAGGGATGAGCCAGAGGAACGAAATAATTGAAGTGATGGGTCTTTGAGTAGTCAGGGATAAACTTACCAAGAGGTCTGATCCTGATCCCTGCTTCCTGCTTTCTTCAGCTGTTTCTCCAAACTTATTTTTCTTGTCTCCCTCCTGCTGTTTGACCCTTGGTAATATTTTCTGCAAACATTTATTTCCCTCTTTCTCTCACCTAATTTGCTGCGTGTTTTCCTTAAGCTCACATCCCCACCTTTGGCATCTGCATTTAGGTGGGCAGCTAAGTGCTGCCTCTTCTAGCTTAGTGCTAGAAGAGCTCCTGCCTGCTGTCCTCAGCCACACCTGTCAGGCCCACAGTCTGCCCACTTTGACTAGAGAGGCTTCTGGACAACATCTCAGCCTCACAGGTTCCCCTTCTTTAGCACTTCTGAAAAAGATTTCACTCCTAAGGATTTTATACCCAGCTCATTCAACCTCTCTTCTGCCTCAGCCACAGCAACATGCCTCACTCTGGCCTTGACAAAGAGCATTCTGTTGCACTTGTAGCTGTGGAGGATAGTGCTGAAAAGATCAGCTTCTTTCATTATCCTTTTCTCACATCTTTTCTTTTCCTGTGCTGCATCAGAAATAACTGCTTTTGCCTTCCAGGTCCAAGCCTATCATGGCTGTTACCTCTCATTCACTGTCAGGATGCTGGCTCTTGCTTTTGATCAACCTGTTACAGCAGCCTCCACTGCCTACTTGTTAAATTTTTAAACAGCCACTTGTGTATGTATTCCTGAGCTGTCTGTGGTGCTTGGAGGAGCTTCTCCATCCAGAAACTTGAACTAAACAGACGCTTTCCCTCCTACCATTTGTAGACTGTGAGTTCAAAGCCCTAAATGGTGTTGTCCCTTGGCTATTGTCCACAGCATTAGCGGCCAGATCCCTGAAATGCCTGATGATGGGCATTTAGCACACAAACCCCAGAGGGATGGACACTGCCCCCTCGGGTACACGGCATGGGGGATGGGGAATTCCCTTTTGCATTCCCTGATGCAAGTATAATGGTGCTGTGGGTAATTAAGAGGATCACAGTAAAAAGTTACTTGTCTTCTGATGGCACCTTGCAATCACCAGTTTAAAGCAAGTATTCTGGCTCGATGTGTAAAGGAGTCTCTTCAATAGGCCTTTGTGGAGTAAGGTAATGGTGCCTAAAAGACCCAGGGAAAAAAACTCCAAGGTAAATTAAGTAGGAGGTAAGATAATTCTTTACAGAGAGGGTTATCAGGCATTGGAACGGCCTACTCAGAGAGGCGGTGGATTCACCATCCCTGGAGGTTTTTAAAAAGAGATTGGATGTGGCCCTTAGTGTCATGATATAGTAATTGGAGTTGGATCAGGGGTTGGACTTGATGATCTTGGAGGTCTTTTCCAACCCAATCTATTCTATGATTCTATGATTCTATGCTTCTATGATTCTATGATTCTATGATAAGGGAAGGTTTTAATGAAGCCTCTCAGGCTCTGGGAATACATCCCCGACCCATGTGCTACGATTTTTATAATGATCTCCTGTTCATCCACCCCCCAGCCTTTGCCCCGTTCCACCCCCCAACCTGCCCCTCGAGAATTGAGTTTGGGGAAGTTTTGGGACCCCCTCTTCCTCATCTTCATCTTCCTCGGAGCACGTACAATCCTTGGAGGCTTTCCAAAGTTCTGGGTTTGAAGGTTGCTTTGCCTGGGTGATATCTTGTTATCCAGGCCAGGGTGCAGATGTTCTTAAACAGAATGAAGACCTACCTTGAAAAAGAGACCAAATATACTACTGGAATTTACAGGGAATTGATATGGAATGGGGTAATAGGGTTGGGTATGTGTAACTGCTGTGCTAAAGAGTGAAGGATATAATAAATACAACTACTTCTAAAATCTACAAAAAATAAAAAATAAATAAACTCCAAAGCAACAGTAAGCTATGCTTTTCTGTCTTTCACAAGTGAAAAACTTGGATGTGTTGCCCCTTTTCCCTTCTCTGGTACCACTGCTAATTGACTTTTGCATCACAGGTGCTGAAAAGTGAACCTGGATATAGCCTAACACATGTGATAGACAGGGTAGAGGCAGCTCCTCACACTAGTTTTAAAATAAACACAACTGAAAAAGGAGAGAGTGGCTTGCCAAAGCAGGTGACAGTATGATGGTTACTGAAATTGAAGTAATTTAGGAAAGTTTAAGCAGAAAGGAGTAAGTTTAGTGAAAGGTAAAGTGAAACAGAGAGAAGAGGACTGAAGGAGAGGCAGAGGCAAAGTCAATGCAGTACAAAGGAGTCTCACTTTGATTAAAATCCTGTCTGGCCTCCATAAAACTGACTCCTGCCTCCAGACAGTTACGTTTGCCACCATTCTCCCAAACCTGGGTGAGGTGGGGTCTGACCAAATAGCCTCAGGAAGCTAAACCCACACAGTTCCCATCAGTTACACCTTCAGTGCTGGGTGGGAGAGCTTCTGCAGCTGGGGCAGGTGGAAACCTACCCCTTCAGGCTACATCTGACCTTCCCTACAATGGTTTCAGAGCAGACACAGGGAACTCGCAGATTTTTTACCTTACTCTCCAGCAAGGTAAAAGAACTCCTCTGTTAGATATGGAGAGGAGGAAAAAAAAAAAGAATCATTAACACACTTCATTCATGTTAAAGAAAAAAAAAAGAATTTGTTTATTGGAGTGTTAGTAATTTTGTAATAAATTAATATAATAAAGCCATTTAATTTTCCTAAATAGAAATACTCAACAGAAGGCATTTTTCTTTCCTTAACATTTTTATATTTAATATTCAAAAAATTTCCATAGATAAACACTTTTGGCAGAGAAAGTGTTCAGCCCTGCATCCAGTCTCAGTTTGCAGTATTTATCCATTATGAAGTAAGTAAAAATGTGAAATTCTTATTAAAGTAAAAATCAATTAATGAATGAAAAAATATACATGGATCTATTTGTTAAGTACAAAGAAGCATTGTCTTCAACCAGTAATAGACTTGCTTCAAAACTGTGCTGAGGAAAACTGAGTTAATGTTGAATCATTTCTTTTTTTGCAAAGTTAGAGAAGAAAATTACATTTTCGAAATGGTGTAAGAAAGCTTCACCAGTTGAAGGGGAATAATGTTCTGCATTAAACCCAATGTAAAACATTTGGAAAGCTGGGAAGCTGTTAGAGTAGTGTACTTTGGTAAATAGGAGTTATAAATACATGTGGAAAAGTTAAAGAGAACATAACAGTTTGGGACAAAGAGGAGGAAATTCTTTCCGTGCAGCAGAAATGTGGAAGACTAACAGTGGTGCACAGTTGATACTAGGTGAGGAGGTAAAGCTGTCAACCACGGCACAGAAAAGGTAAAAGAACCCAATGAATGTTTCTGTTCTGATTTGGAAAGAACCAGTGTGATCTGGTCGTATCTGACAGTGATAAGGACTACTTTCTACTCGATCAATAAAGTGGGAGATCACTAAATGGCAACTGTCAGAGCTAAAGGGTGTTTTGAATTTACAGGGCCAGATAACGTGCACCTGAGCGTTAAAAGGGCTTGCTGGGAAACTCTCTGAACCATACTGCTGATTTTAAAGAAACCACAGAACAATGAAGAAGTTCCAGAGCAGCAAAGCAAATTCAATGCACAGATAATTTATGAAAGTAAATGTCTTGCTGTAAGTTGAGTTGGTAATCTCTGTTGTGTCACGTTACTAGCTGTTTAACTGGTGGAGAATGTGAATGTAAAGGAGAAATCATCATCATTAACTAGTTTCTTCTGTCAGGGTTTTCCCCTCACCAGCCCTATTCAATATTTCTAATAATACAGCAACAAGCACCACTGGGCAATTCTTTTCATATCCTGGGCATGTGACACCAGGTAGGTGTTCCCAAATGTGTGCTCAGAGAGTAGCTGGAGCTGAGCAGTGACCCGTGGCCTGGGTTTTGTTAGGATATGCAAGGCTTGAGAGATCACTGAAAACTCAAAGCTTATGGAGTTTATTAAACTCAGTTAGGGAATAGAAATAATTGGAAGTGTAGCCATTTTACATGATCACAGTGAGATGGATCACATGATCCATCTCATACACACTTCCCACAAATATGCTCTTCTGAGCTAAACCTGCTTTCAAAACTATCACTTTCTTCACCCTGAAGGGGTGAGATGAAGCTTAGGTCACTTGGATGCAGACTCTGGGTCAAGACTACACCTGCCCTCAGGAGTTACTGTCCTAATATGCTTCAGAGCATCTTGTGCTTCACCTCAAAGCATTCAAATAATACATGTGCTCCTGTAATAAAACATGGTTTTTTGTAACTGATAAAAAGCAGACTGAGTGTGTGCATGGAAGACACAGGAGTACCCACCAATGAAAAAGAGACCTTGTCTCAGTCCAGGATTTGGACATTGGAACACCTGAGTCCCTTTGCTAATGCCCTGGTGTGGTTTTTGACTCTCTGCTTCAGTTTTCTTGAGCATAGCACCCAATTAGGCTGTAAGGCTAATGTTTTGTAAAATGCCCTTACTACAAATTAGATTTTTATGATATGCCTACTCAGTACTCCGCATCTGACTCATGATATGTTACTAACAACAATTGGAACTTCTACTTTTGTTTTCAGAGTTTGGGTCTGGACACCATAGCCTAAGCAGATGAACTCATGCTTAACCTAAGTAAAGAAAGATAAAGAAAGGCAAGTCTTGAAATCTCTGTGGAAAGCCAATAAAAAGGTGATTTTTTTGTCTTGACATTGTCAGTGCATCTGTAAAGAAAATTGAACTATTTTTATGTCAGTAAAGCCTACAGCATGTGTCAGTAATGGATCAAATATGAAAAGTAATTTTTAATAAGTGTGAATCAAAGAGGGATTAGAAAAGCTTAGGGGATTTGGAGATGAGACTTGAGTTCAGGGAATTCCACAGCTCAGGGGCATAACAGGTGAATGCTCTGCTACTCATGGATGAGAGACCTGGCAAGGGGGGCTGATGAATTTGAGATTTATTATTAGAAAGTAAGGACTGAGGGTATGTATCAATGGTGACTAGTTTTTATAGGTGTGAAAGAGATGATTCAGACGGGTAATGAAAAACTCAGAACAAAATTTTAAAGTCAACGCATTGACTGATAGGAGCTGATACTTCAGCTATCTGCCATAGCTGAAGTAATGCAATTGGATTTATTGCCATAAGCAAACATATGGGATGCAGCATACTGAACAACGGGGTCATTTGTGAATAGTGTTCCTTATAGTGTGTGCCTATTACTGTAATATAAAAGCCATAAAAATGGGGTTTAGAACAGGGCAGGCAACACGGAGAGCAGCAGTAATACCTGCCTTACACCTGCAAAGTGGAAACGTGTCACCTGAACGACTGCTTTTGAGAAAAGCTTTTAAGAAGTTAACAGTAAATGAACCGAGGAGCCAAAGAAGGATACAAAGTTGAAAGTTTTGGAGGATTCATTAGGTGTACACAAGTGCCACCAGATGGGAAAACAGAATATGACAAACAGTACACAGTGAAAGACAGACAGGAAGGAGGAGGGTGAATTTGGTGATTTGATTTCAGAAAGAAGTTTCTTATGTACCCATCACAAGGAATGCCTTCTAGCTCCTTCGTGTGTGGAAATGTGCAGGCCTTTTTATTCCCTACCTCTGTCACCCTCCCTCCCTTGCTTTTTCTTTCAGTGATTGACAGCCCACAGTTTGAAGAGAAGCTTAGAGAGAAATCCATACCTTTTTTTGGTCATACGTTATGAGCTGAGTAATCCCTCGAGAAAGAGAGTTTTAATGTATTAGGTGCCTGTGAAGAATTTGGGTATGGATCCTCCACAAAAGATTTTTGTACACTAGAATAGGTAAGAAACAGATCACTGGGGTCAGTACTGAAACTGTAATTGTTTAGAAATAATGTTGAGAGTTATTACTCTTTGAACAGTTGCTCAGATAACATTTACCTAAAGCTCTAATTTGCAATGTTGTAAGTTCTTGTGCATTTTATTACCATCAGTGTTGGCTTATTTTTTTATATTTTCCATGACTTAGAGAAATAGGCATTAAGTAGTGATCTTTCTGTTTCTGGATAAAATTCAATGCTGGAGAGTTACAGCTGTCTGATATTACCACTGCTTCCTTTTTGAAACCCTTTTTGTGACAGGTTTGTGATCAAGGCATTGCATTTCAAAGCAAAGCGAATATTCCGGTATTTTATTATCAACTCTTCAAAGACTTTTAGTATTACACTTTGGTGAATCTGGAATCTCATGGAATCATGATCTAGTACTGCAATGGAGCTGCTGCTTGTTCTGGAGCAGGTTGTGAGTGGAGTTACAGATGACTGGTACATCTGTACCCAGGAGGTGAAGCACTGAGTTGTGTGTTGTTGCATTTCTACTGCCTTGGCATCCTAGTTTTGGATCCATGGTTTTGAATCTCCTGATTTCAACAGCCTAAACTAGAGCTAGCAAGGACAGATGATTGATTTGGTCACAGAAAGGATAATTCCTACATGACTTTCTTACTCTTACTCTTACTTTACGTGCTCTAGTATGCACTAGCACATTGTGATCAATAAGTTTAGGAAAGGCAGCATGCTCTTTTTTAAACTCCTACTAGAGATGAGTAATAACATCCCCTAAATTTTTTCTACCTGGCATTTAATTTTCATTACCACACCACTTTACTGCCCTGTTATCACCCACTAGAGATGAAAAAAGCATTGATATATTTGCCAATCATTTTTGATCTCTTGATAGCTTTGTAACTCTGTTAAGTAAAAGGGGTTTTTTATGTCCAAAAGCTAAAATAAGATATTGTATAAGATCACTGTATCTTTCTGTTTATAGGGAAATGAGAGAGCATTGCTAAATAGCAGGTAAGAGGGCCTCTAGGCTTTCTGAATCTTATTTCAGGGCTTATTAATATTTTAAAAAACCCACTTATAAGCAGATCTACAAACGCATGTAGGTGCCTAAATCCTATCAATATTAGAGAAATCTGGAAGTCTACACATATTTGCAAAAATATGTTTAATCACCTGCTTACTTCTTCCACAACATCAGGAAAACCAAGCAGACTATAGGAATATTTTTACTTTTTCAGCCATTTTTTATGACATACTCTTGACTGGAGCAGACATTCTTTATTTTGTTCAAGTTTTCTAATTTTATCAAATAGATCTGGTTATTTAGACAGCATAGGTAATCTAACTCCACAAAGACGTTATTGTGCTGCTCAACTATTGTTCAATAGAGGGTTTTTTTCCCTGGAAATTGAGCAACTGGCACTCAATGTACTTCTTGTCACTGCAGGTGTGTGACTTATCTTGTTTAAAGCTTAGGACCCCCTCAGGAAAGCTTTGAGGAGCTTTAACCCACTTTGGGGAAGTATGGAGCTCATTAAGCTGTTGCTACTAAAGGTCACATTTTGACACCTGATTATTTGTAGAACTCCAACAGATGGTGTGAATGAGTGACTTTTCTTCTGTCTGGAAAATGTAAAATGAAAAAGCTGATAAATACAGAAGAAACCTGCAGACTGGTGAATGGCTGGGAGAAGATGAGTAAAAATTGATTGCCTGTCATCTTGTTTACTGTAATAACATGGGGACATGGAATTAGGTCAATAGATACCTGGTTCCAAACAAACAATGTAGGATAGAGGGGACAGCAGAGGAAGAGAACATTTGTAGCCCAATCTGGAAAAATTAGAATTTTTTTCTAACTTAAACCTACTCTTTCTGTTTGAAACCATTCCCCCTTGTTCTGTCAATACACGTCCTTGTAAAAAGTCCCTCTCCATCTTTCTTGTAGGCTCCCTTCAAGCACTGGATGGCTGCAACTACATCACCCCAAAGTCTTCTCTTTTCCAGGCTGAACAACCCCAATTCCATGCCTTCACATTTTGGGTAGGTATTACTGTGCAATTGCTTCATTTTTGTATTCTCTGGATACCTTTCTTTGGCCTGTCTGAGACAAAACATTAATGCATATGGACCTTAGATTAGGTTTCACTCAGTATGAACCTATTGTGATGCTTTATTTGTACCTATTATGATATTTTATTTGTATTTTGTGGGTGACTCTCTTCACTTGTTCCCTGGACATGTTACATCTGTGACCTTTGCCAGCATTTCTACTCCTTCAATCACAAGGTAGCACACACCTCACTCAGTGGTTACTTCATCTCACCAGAGCAGAGCAGCACCCAGATGCAGGAAATATTGCTCAAGAACCTCAATGTGATGCAGAGAAAAGAATCAAACATCTTGTCCGTGGTGAGAATCCTTTGAACACACGTCGCTCTCACATGGGTTACGTGTTTTGCTAGAACACACGGCTTTAGGATGAAAGGGTTGGGTGCAGATGGAGAGCCTGTGGAAGAAAGGTGATGTGCTATCTGCCCTGCCTTAGGGATGTGGGTGGGGCGTGGGTCAGCAACAAAAGGAGTGGGGGATGTGAGAGCCAGCGGGGCAGTGGTGGCGGGGTGTGGGCGCAGGGCACTGCATCCCGGGGTCCTGAAGGAGAGTGCTGCAAAGCACACAGGAGTGCGTGAGGGCAGGTTTTCAGCTCTATTTATATGTCTCTTCTATTACTTTTTCTTCACTTTCTTTTCTCTTCCTCTTCTTCCCCCCGGGAGAGAAGAACTAAGCAGTGCCTCCCTGCGTGCTTTGAGGAGCTGTGCGAGCGCGCCTCTATTCATGCCCACGTGCGTGGGAGTGCTTAAAGCAAGCAGAGCAAAGAGCACAGCGCCCTGATTGCTGGGGCTGTAGCACACTGAGCTGGCACCGTGAGGAACTGCACACGCAGCTCCATCCTGTGCTGCTCAGTGTGTGAAACCACCTGGGTTTTGCAGCCGCAAACAGCACGCGATCAATCATTAATTAGTTATGCCATGAATTCATAGTTCGTGTGGCTTAGCAGTGAAGGTCAAATGCAAAAATTTGTTAAAGTGCCCCCAGTGAAAGGGCGTGATCAATTGTTGTCACATTTTAATTAACATTCTTGTAGATGGTTCTTTCCCTTTTTTTCTCAACCCCCGTCCCCAGCATTCGTATTAGACTAGACCATCTGCTTAACCATGCTACTTGTGACCTTCAAAAAGAAGTGAGGCTATATATTAATGGTTTTTTTCTTTCTTTTTAAAATATGCTATTACAGAAATTATTTTAGTAAACATTTGAACCTTTTAGTAGATCCTTTTAATAACATGAACCTTACAGCTATTGGGGTAATGCAACATTTTTCAGAAAAATAAAAGTCAACCGAAAAGTTACTTTTCTGATAAACACTTAAAAAGACTGAGTTAAGGAAAACATTGGTTTAGATTATTTTCTTTTAAAATCACAACTGTGTTAAGAAGTAGAATTCACTGTAAATGTGTACAGAAGAAGAGTTAATGGAAGTGATCAACTGCATTTCTAGGCTGGGTTTCCTGGCTTGAGACAATACAGTACTTTAACCACGGTCATACCAGGAGTGGGCTGATGCCACCCAGGTTTTTATCTCACCTCATGGCTGTATTTAAACAACACAGTTTAAGCAGTATTGAACTGGGCCCTTGCATCCTTAAAGGGAAATATTTTTTATGTACCTCTATGTTAGCTCACTGGAAAACATACCTGTCCCACCTGACTGATTCACTATTCTATCTACCCTTCCAAAGGCTCCTTTTTTCAATCTAAGAACTTCACCATGATTCTTCGAATGGTCTTTTCTTCAGATAAATAAATTGCTCAGGAAGCTGCTACAGGCAAAAATGTAGCTGTGCATTGTACTAATTTCTTCTGTTGTCTGACCTGAAGCAGGTTTAGTGTGGGCTACATCTTTCCAACTAGCATACAGTCAGAAAGATTTTCTTAAACAAGACATCGGCTGTGTGGTGACAAAAGCTGGCCAGCTCTCTAAGTAAGGCACTCTTACAATTAAAATGGAAAAGCAAATCAATTGTATGAAACATCAGAAGTTTGAAACCTATTTCGTTTTGCAGTAAAATGAATGTGAAACTAGGTTCTCGCAGAGGAAGAAAGACTTCAAACAGGCTCCTACTGAGTATTTAAAGCATGGACTGAGGATGGCTGAACTAGATTCTATGCTTTGCCTCTTTTGGAAGAGAGAAGTTTTATTAATTTTTGTCCATTCTGATTCCAGCAATTGTTATTTTGAATCTGAGAGACTCTTTTCACAACCTTTCCTAGCTCTCCATCCAAGATTCCTGTGTATAAGAATTCATCCTAGCAAATGTTTAACTGGAATTTATTCATTTTCACAAAACATTTAGCTTCAGCCAAATTGCATTTTTCCCAGCAGAAAAAAATATTAAGGGAAAAAAAAAAAAAAGATGGGTTGTAATTACACTCTGTACATAGCCATCAGGAAGAGAGTATACAACAAGATTATAATGGTAAATCAGAGAGTTTGAGTTACAATTTTTTTACTTTCCTGCATAGAATAATGGTAAACCTCATCTCTCTTAGAAAGACATGGCACTTGTCCAGACACCAGATGTGGTCTATGTCTCTGTATATAGCGGTCACAACATGATCAATATTGAATGTTCCATGGAAGCAGATTGCATGCGTAGCAAAATTAGGTTGCTTATGTGACCAGCCCTTGAATAAACCAATTTCTAATAAACAGTGAATTGATTTGCTTATTCTAAACTTCTCTGCATTACCCACTCTGCTTATATATTACAGCTCCCATTTTCTTGCGCCGGGGTAAGTTTTATCCATGAAATATCCCAAGGTAAGATTTTAGTGAGGGAAGAAGCTAGACCAGTGCAGAATCCTTTAAAAAATATCCTCCACTGGAATTTTGACATTCTAGTTGGTTGACACAGTTGATATTTTAAGTAAGCAAATTTGTGATTACTGGTGGGTTCGGTGATTTTAAATTTCTTTTTCCCTCTCCCAACCCCTCAATCCTTTCTTGGCAGGAAACTAGTCCATTTTTCCTATTATGAATGTGGATCTTGTTATAAGTATTCCAGTGGTGTAGTCTGAGTACAGAACTGGTAGGGCACATGTCAGTGTATGAGGACTGTGCTAAAATCCACTGTTGTACATCATGTAATATTATCAGGATGTCTTTTGTCAGAACTAATTAGGTGAGTCTTTAATGAATGAATCAGGTTAACTAAGCTGTAAGGAAGGCTCTGAGAGCTGGGATTGCTCAGCTGGCTCATTGGCCTGGTGGAAAATAAACCTGTTAAAGCAACAGGTTTTCTGCCAGGTGACTGTGCTGACCTACCTCCCTGGAGAAAACCCTCTTTCTACACACCAGGCAAGGCAGGGGAGCAGTGAGGAGCAGGAGGCAGAGGGAGGCAGCGTGGGACTGCCTGACCTTCAGGGGGTGCAGTTCTGCACATGGGAGACCGTATCTCAAGGCAGAAAGCAGAAGAGAAAGGTGAGCTGAGACTGGCACTCTGAGCCTCATGTCAAGACGTTGCAGGCAGCCCTGTAGCACCCAAGGTACCTCAGGGGGTTTAGCTCTCTCCTGGCTGTTTCCTGCAGCATCTCCTGCCCTGTCTTCTCTGTGTCAGATCTTAAATTCTGAATGTCTGCTTCTTGTTCCATCTTCTTTTCTGGAAGAAGCTGAGAGTTGTTACTCTTTTCTGTGCAGAAGTCAGGAGGAACGTGAAAAGATTTTGTCTTTCCTGCCATTTCAGCTTTAGCTGTTCTGTGTAGCCTATGCATACTGACTTGTGTCTGCAAAAATTACCTCAGGTGACCAGCTATCAATAGTCCTTTCTCGGTGACAAGTGATGTCCTCAGGGGTCCATACTGGGATCAGTGTTATTTAATATCTTCATTAAATGACACAGGTGAAGGGACTGAGTGCACCCTCAGCAAATTTGCTGTCAACACACCTGAAGGATGGGATGCCATCCAGAGAGACCTGGACAAGCTTCGGAAATGAGCTCACGGGAATGTCATGAGGTTTAATAGGATTGAGTGCAAGGCACTGCACCTGGGTTGGGGCAAGCCCTGGTATCAATCCAGGCTGGGGGATGAAGAGATGGAGAACAGCCCTGAGGAGAAGGATTTGGGGTGCTGGTGGGTGAGAAGCTGGACGTGACCCAGCCATGTGCACTGGGAGCACAGAAAGCCAATTGTGTCCTGGGCTGCAGCCAAAGCAGTGTGGGCAGCAGGTGAGGGAGGGGATTCTGCCTCTCTACTCTGCTCTGGTGAGACCCCACCTGCAGTGCTGTCTCCAGCTTGGTGTCCCCAGCACAGGAAGGACATGGACCTGTGGGAGCAAAATTCAGAGGAGGCCACCAAGATGATTATAGGGATGAAGCACCTCTCCTTATGAGGAAAGACTGAGAGAATTGAGTTTGTTTAGCCTGGAAAAGAGAAGGCTTCAAGGTGACCTAATTCTGGCCTTCTAGTACCTGAAGGAGCTTACAACAAAGACAAAGAGGGACTTTTTACAAGGGCATGTAGTGATAGGACAAGGGAGAATGGCTTCAAACAGAAAGAGAGTAGGTTTAGATTAGATATTAAGAAAAGCTTCCCTGTTTGGGTGGTAAGGCATTGTAACAGGGTGCCCAGAGTGGCTGTGGATGCCCCACCCCTGGAAGTGTTTAAGGGCATGTTTGGATGAGGCTCTGAGAATCCTGATCTGGTGAAAGGTGTCCCTGCCCATGGCAGGGGGGTTGGAACTAGATGATCTTCGAGGTCCCTTCATACCCAAATCATTTTGTGATTCTGTTATTCTCCCTACATTAGTTTGTACAAGCTTGTGGAACGTGCGTAGCTGAAGCTTGACACTTAAAAAGACATTAATTAACACAACTTTTACATACATAATGAAGTTGCAGTCCACTGTCTGTTGTCACCCCAGCCAAGGTGTCAACTGCAACACACAAGCATGATCTTACATGCTGGAGACTTGCATTTTTAAATTCTTCATCTTCTGAATAACAAGGAGAATAAGCTTGAACCGGTACCTCATAAGGGAAGATTCAGTGCAAAATGGACTCATAATCATTAGTCTAAATTGTCTTTGAGTCTGCTTACACATACTCAAAGTTACTCATAGTATCAGTTTCTGCTCTTATCTTTACCATTAATTTTTTTTTTTTTTAAATTTTGCCTTCCTGTCCTTTGCTTGTTTGCTACCTATCTTTGTGCCTTTCTGTAGTTTTGTATGCTTTTTAGTTACTTTTAAAATGTTCCCTGCCTGCTTCTTTACTTTCAAGGCACTTCTTTGTATGAGTTGTAATGTCTTCCATGTTTTCAATCCAAGAAGGGATTTTATTTATTGAAATAATGCATGCTATGTTTTTGCAACTAGTTCACGTTCACTCACAATAAGTGTTTTGCCCACTACACAATCTGAGTTTTACGTCCCTGTGTTCAACATGATTCTCTTTTTTTTCTATCAAAACCATTTATTTAATGGACTACAATTATCATATTAATTTATGTGTGAGTGTGTAAAATGTAGGTCATAAAGGTTTTTTTCATATTCAAGGAGATAAAAACAACCTCTGAATGTGGCTTTCTCTTGAATAGTTCCCATAAAGGAATTTTGTTCACTGTGCATATGATGCATATTTTGTTTCTCTTTAGGTAGTTTTAGTTCTCTGGCTGCAGGCTTCTGCAAAATGTTTTCATTTCAACCATAATGACTCCATCCAAGCATTGAGTACTGCTCAGGGTTTATCTCCTTGTCAAGATTTTGAGTAACCTTTCATGCTATCTTACATCAACTCATTCCAATAGTATTTTGCAGATATTTCTTTAGACTTCATCTCTCTTTTCCTTTTCCTCTTCCATAAACCCTGATATTTACTATCCAGGGCCATCATTTTAGGTTCATCTCTTTTCATTCTGTTCTTTATGATAGTGCCTTCTTTTATTAATTAGTTAATTGCTTAATAATATTTTTAATATTAGTTAAGATATCTAAGCACTCTTTATCTGAGATCTTGATTCCTAATACCATTTCTGTTTGACCTCAGATTATGTTTTCATAAACTCTCTAATTCAATGGAACTTCAGCTGGATTTCAGATCTGTTGAAAAATTTTTGCAAACTTCTTACTCAAGTTTCTTACTCTCCTGGTATTCTCAGATGAAATTCTTCACTTTCTAAAACAATTCTTTTAGAGAGCAATGTTTTCAAATTTTTATAGGCTAAACTGGTAATTGGTTTTGACTTCTTTAATCCATCTCTAAACTGCTCAACAACTTTTGAGTATCTGAAAGGTTATGTTAAATGAAAAAAGTTTTCTTTACTGTCTCTCTACCTGATTGCATAAGCAGAGAAAGCTCTTACATAAATTTCTTTCAGTTGTCTGTTGTACTTTCTAGATTTCAGAGATCCATGTTCCCTTCACGCCTCATCTTTCTCTTTTGTTCTGTTTTTAGATTTGTTCTTCTGCTCCTTTCTTATACCAGATGTATCTTGGCAGGGTCTGTAGGGACAGAGGGTCATCACTGACAACTGTTTGGTGCCTGGTAATACAGGAAGCAGGTAACTGTGATGAGGCCCCAAACCAGCAGGCAGAGCTGTCTAGAATTTTTTTTTTTTTTCCCCTGAGAGTGAACTTCCCAAGGAATATCAAAAGATTTTTATGTTAAAGAAAATTCATGGGGTTTTAGATGGTAAACCAAGTTGGTTTAATGTTTTAAAGAGAGAAAGTCAGACAAGCCAGGTTAGGCAGAAAAGGAGATTAAAGGTTTTGTAAGTGACTTTTTCCCCAACATCAGTGTCCTTGCAAAAAGGTGTGTGTTTCCAGGCTGGATTTTAGCCAACTTTGAATTGTAGCAAATCCTACAGAGGTCCCTAGGGGAGATCAAATAATTGTAGGATTTTGCACCCTGTTCTCTCCGTATTTTATAAATTTCAGCATCATTCTTCTTGTCCCTGCATTTGCCCTCTTCTTTCAGCCCTGGCAGAAGTCTCAGTGGTTTCTCTCCACCAGAAAGGCCACTTGAACCAGCTGTTCTTTCTGTCTCAAAAAACAGTATACACAAATATAGAACAGGCAAAACAGAGAGACAACTGTTGCAATACTTAACACACAGGTGACAAAAAAGTTGCAAAAGATTGTCTGTCATGTTGCTAAAATCTATCAGTGGCAGCAGCAGCCCTCTCAAGCCAGACTTCCCAGTCTCCCAAGGCCAATTATCAGTATCATTATTAACCATGATATGCTGGCAGTGTTCATAGTAGTTGAAAGTATGGATTTGTTCGGTAACTGTGTAGCTTGACTGCTGAGGTAAAGGAAAATCTTTCCTGTTGATTTCCTTTCTCATTTTCTGAAAAGTAAAAGCAGTGTTCTGTTAAAAAAAAAAAAAAAAAAAAAAAAAAGTAAAAACCCAGAATATTCATACCTCTTTCATAGATGTGTCCCAAAGCCAACTAGGTCATTGAATTAAACAGAGCGGGATCCAATAGCATGATTTTTTGATTGGTCCAACCCACCACGTCCCTGCACACAGACAGTGCTGACCAAAGTGGAAAGGGCAGGAACATACCCAGGGGAAAGCTTTGAACCATCCCTTTCACCAGCAGCATGGGCTTGTGGAAACACATGCAGGTTTGGAGATGTGAAGCACACTGACTCCAGCCTGTGTGCTCCTGTGCAGGTGATCCTCATCTCCTCTCCCTGAACGTCAGCAAGTTCCAGACTAGAAACAATCCAGTTGCTCTATGATAGCATCTTCTTAAACAAAATATTAATGCAGGTGTGTAACTGCTGGAATGAGGGGAGCTGCAGGTAGTACTACAGAGTGTAAGTAGAGGAGTTCATACATCTGTCTAAATATCACAGAATCAAAAAATGGCCTGGGTTGAAAGGGACCTTAGAGTTCACCTTGTTCCAACACCCCTGCCATGGGCAGGGACACCTTCCACTAGAACAGGGTGCTCAGAGCCCCATTCAATCTGGCCTTGAACACTGCAAGGGATGGGTCAGCCACAACTTCTCTGGGTAAGCTGTTCCAGTGCCTCACCACCCTCACAGTAAAGAACTTCTTCCTTATACCTAATATAAATATACTCTCAGTTTAAAGCCATTCCTCCTTGTCTCATCACTGTATGCTCCTGTAAAAAGTATGCTACCCAAAATTCTCTACTTTCCAGAAGTAGGTTTCTTTTACTGAGAGTTCTAGGTTGCTGCTTCCCCTTGATGTCTTTTGAAAAATGGGATTAAATTTCTAAAATCCTTTGGTATTTTAGAAAATTTTACTCAGGATTTTTTTGTTTGTTTGTTTATATTACAGCATTTTTTCCTCTCCCATTCTTCCTCATTTTATTTTTTTTTCTGTTGGTTTCATTGTTGGGTTTTGAGATGGGTTTTTTTGTTTTGTTTTGCTTTTTTGTGTTGTTTTTTTTTTTTTAACTAACATTTTACTGATTGTTAAAGCAAAAAAAAAGAGAAGAGGAAAACTCTACAAGCAGGAACATGTGACTATTGCTATATGTTAATATTGATGCTAATTTACAGTGCTTTTATTTTAAGGATGCTGTGTTTTTCTTCAGGATAAAAGTTCTTAAAAGGTGAAAAAACAGAAAGTAGTATAAAATTAAATTGGCAATGGGAGAAAGATTCTCTTGTGCTCTGTGGGTAACTGCTGAATTTTGTGGTGCATCATGTACTGCAGAAATATTTTGTTTTCTCAGGTACAGGTGCTTTTTCAACAGCTGTATTCTGATGATGTTTCGATAAATATTTTAATTAGATAAATTTAATTAGGACTTCTGGAAAAAAAAAATAAAACCCAACCAAATAATTCTTTGGAAATGCTGTGCTTGTGTCCTTAAATGTGCTGATCAACATCTGTGATGGAGAATCTGTACCTTCCTTCTGACACTCCTCCAGGGGGTTCCTGTGCAAAACTGATTAAATTGAACAGAGATAAGACACTTCTAAATAGTCAATAGAAACTGCTCCTGTGGAGGCAGAAAAGGTCATGGAGAACATTCTTTTGTATGTGAGATACTTAGGATGTGTTTTTAATGGGGTTTAAAGTAGCCGGTTCCGATGGCTTGTACATGTGCCAGAGTGGTCACATTAAAACCACGGGCCAGATGGATTATTGGAGTCCTGTAGAGCAGCAGTTCAGGGGGTCTTGCCTGACCTAGCTGAAGGTGTCATTGCAAGGATCTTGGTGGTTTGAGGGAGTTGATCCTCTCTTCCCTGCAAGCACTAATTTATGCCAAGGTCTCAGAAATAAATCAATTTTTTAATAAAAGCCCTGCCTTTTCATGTCTGTATAAAAGGTTTTAGGTTTATACCATAATTTGAGCAAGAGGGTAGATTCTCAAAAGAATTTGGGGGCAAGTTAGGCATTTAACAATGGATTTTTAAATTTCAGGAGGATATGGAATTGGAAACAGAGGTGACTTGATTTTCCAAAATGAGAGATGTGGATCATTTATCACTTGCCAAAATTCATGCAGCCAGCTGAGAGCTGATTGATCTGTGAAAACCTGGTTCTGACTGCTGCTACCCCCCACTGTAGGAGGTACCTGCCTCCAGGCTGAATGACCAGTTGTAACATGTCTCTACCAGTCCAGGTAAATACAAACCATTTACTGTAAACTTCTGAGACTGTTCTCTGCTCAAAGAAAAAAAAAAGTTAAAACGAGGTAAGCTGTTCAAAGGAGCAATGTTTGAAACTGGAGCTGATAATTTACATGTCTTTTAGCATTCCTGTCCAATTTTTCTTGAATATTTCTTTCTTTCTTCTAAATTATTGCCATTTCTGGAATATGCTAAAGATTAATATGTCAATTATCGGGGGTATATTCCAATGGGAAAAATACCTTCTGCTTAATATGTGGCATAGAAAACCCTGTGCTTGCTGCCTGATACCATAACACACACAGTAAACAATTAAAAAATGTCCCATTGTATGACTGTTTCCTCTCTTCTCTGAACAGAGTTATTTTTAAAACTATGTATTGATTTCCTTCTTTTCACTTTAAAACTCCCTGGAAACGACCTCCTCTGTCCTGCAAGGACCCCTGTTTGTAAATTGTGGCTCGGTTTCACAGGTGAGTAAAAGTTTTCTATTGATCCCTGAAGGACCACTGATGAGATCCTCAGGGACCAGGATAGGAAACACTGCTGTAACAAGCACCCTTTGAGGGAAATACTGTGGGAAATAAAAGAGAGAATCTGCAAAATGTCCTTAAATTTATACTTCCATCAAGATTTCAGATAAAGCACACAAATGTCCTGGACTTAGTCACAATTTTGTCATTCAATAATACGTTTTTGTCATTCAGTGATTCAATTCAATCCCAAATCATTTGTGATACTGTTGTAGGAAACCAGAAGAATAGAGAGCCACAATCACCTTAGAATAATTCCTATGGAACCCCGGGTTTAGTTTTTAAAAAATTATTATAATTACTCCATTGAAAAGATCTCATTGTGGGAAGAGGTCCAGAAGCATCTGAGTTCCCAACTTGAGTGTATTCTCATTTTAAAATACAAAGTCATTAGGTGCTTATTCACCATCTAATTCCTGATAAAGATGTTGGGATATTGTAAAAAAAATCCCAGAGATGGAGCTTGTCATGGGGGACTAATACATTTTACACCAGGGTTGCTGCAGAACCAGCATTAGAGCCACATATATTTGTATGAATACTTTTTTGCCCACCCCAATAGATAAATCAAAACTGCATATCAAAGGCTTAAAGTAAATTTGATGAGGAAAGACACACGAAGGAGATCAAATTTCAGAGACTTACATATTCCACAAGTGTTAAATTTACTAAATATGAAGATTTTTTTTATACACTGTGAAGAAAATGTACAGGCATTATTATCTAAATGAGATGTTGTAAGGGCAAAAGTGCTTTCTTGCAAAGTTGGATGTTTATTTATAAATGGACTGAGGATATCTGCCATTGTGACTCCTTTTCCTGAGTTTAGTCAGTTGTTCTGTGATGGTGACAAAGATGTCTGCTTTGGAAATAAGGAACTATAGATTTATTTTTTTTTTTTACATTTTCACAACATTAGGTGTAGGATTTCACATTGATTAAAAGTAATTTCTCCAGATGTTTCTTGTAAAATGAAAGGATAGAATTACTGCACGAAATGTTTCCTTCCAGAAGCTTTGAAAAAACCTCAGAATTTTCATTTACAGTTATTCTTGTGTACATCCATCAACTGTATTTGTGTTCCAGACTGGATTGAAAATCAATGCAAACATTTCCAAAACAGTCTGTTCAGTATGGTAATTGGCTCTTGCCATGGCAAGGTGCAATACTGTTAAAAACCCTGAAGATTTTACATGGATTCTAGTACTTTACCACAGTATAACCATTTTAGATGCCACTGTTAAGTTTGTGGACTCAAAAGAAGGATAACATGTAAAGGTTAACCAAGATCAATAGTGAGGAGCATGGACAGAATCCAGAGAAATGTCACTTCTCTTCTTTTTTTATGATTGACAGAGAATGCTTGAAGCAATTTTAACAAACATAGCATTTTCTGGGAAATATAAAATGTATTTTAGTTCTAGTTATGAGTTTAAATGTGTTGTAATTTATGTCCTGGGTGTCCTAACTTACAGGTGCCTAAGTATATTGCTAAACTTGTTTTTTCAGTGTTTTCACCTTTCATAAGAGTGGAAACCAGCATATCTCAACACAGTCTGAAAGCCTTATGTGAAGTGACATGGCTCCAAATCCACAGAACCAGAGAATGGTTGAGGTTGGATGGGACCTCTGAAGGTCATCTGGTCCAACCCATCCTGCTCAAGCAGAGCCACCTCAGACCAGCTGCCCAGCACAGTGTCCAGGCAGCTTTTCAAAATCTCCAACTCACTGTCCACGGAGAAGGGGTTAGGAAACAACAAGGAGAGAGAAACAATTTTATTCCTTTGCATAATGGTCTCCCAGAAAATTTACACGTGACAGGTGACAGCAAGAGAGCAGGAACCTGATGGCCATATGTCTGTTAAAAAGGAAATGTAATTGCATAATCTTTCAAATGCTCAGACACACAGATTGTAGTGGTAAAGTATGTGAGTGCACAGTGAGAAAACAAGTGGCTAAATGGGACATTTTTAGTGAAAGTATCTTTTAAGTCTACTGAAGCTGACTGCAGCAGTTTTGGTGATACATGTCCTGAGCCTAACAGGAACAGTAAAATGAAGCAGAATCCCCCTTCAAAAATCTTTCTTCATTCTCTTGAATGATACTAACAGCAGTAGCATTAGGAATGTCTTCATGTATTTAGGCAGAGCCTGGATGCTTTCTGGAGTGGATTATGTTCAGAGGTGACTGCATAGTTGCCGATGTGTCTTCCTCTGACTAGTGGAGTTGTTCTTCCAGGAAAAATCACTATGGGAAATGCAGGAGGATTCAGGGTGGAAGGGAAATCTGGAGATCACCTGTTCAAAACCTTGCTAATTGTCTCCTGTGTAGTAGCCTTCCTACTGTAACCGTGTTTTACCTTCCACTTGTCCCTTTGCCAGTAAGGCTGATTGAAGAAGTCATTGGGCTCAGAGATTCCCCCCGTGCAGCTGCACTGGAGACCAAATGCTGCAGTGGGGAATGAGGAACAAAACAGTAAAAACCTTTAGAAAAGAGTAATTGTTTTTGGCAGTGTGTAACAGATATTTTCTGTTCAAAGCAGAGTGAAAAGCAAACTCTAGAGCAATGCCTGTTGCAAAATACTGAACTGTCTGCAAAGACATAATATTTTGTAAGTACAAATCATTTAACTTCTAGCATTTTCAATGGTTAACTTGTGATGTGATCCACTTTTTAAGTGTCTGCTTTGCTTCTTTGTTTTTTAAGGAGTCCTCTCTTATTTTTGGTGAAACACTTTTCCACATCAAAGTCATTAGTTTTGTCCTGTCATTAGAATACCACAGCTATGTTTGTTTTGTTCGTGGTTTGTCGAATTCTGAAATAGACATTATCTGGGTTACCTTCCTGGATTTAAAAAGTGTCATGCCAGTGGGTAGCATGCTTGAGGATAATAGCAAATAAATGGTCCTGAAGAATTTAGTTTGATCTGGTTTAAAAGATGCCTCATTGATTTGAAAGATGTAACACTCTTAGGTGGTAGACAGCTGTGGCATAGGTAAACATACATGAGTGAACATGATTCTAAAGAAGCATATATGTGAGTTCTGAGAGGTCTGCTCTAAAATTTGCCTAAAATTATGTTATTTCTAAATCTGCGATTGATCAAACTTCAGTCTGTGTTTTTAATATGCCTTGAGTGTGTGTAATTTAAAAAGGAAAGTATTAAAAAAAAAACCCAGGAAATTTGAGGCAAACTGAGAAAAAACCATAAAACTGTTTTGGTACAAACGTAGAAGAAAATAAGGTATCTATTTTTTCTCTCTCACACAAAATTAAAATAAAAAATGGTGAAAACACCTCTATAGCAATTACATATTTTGGACATCTTATTGTAAAAATGTAAAAGAATATTACCATTGAGATGACAAATAGTTTCAGGTGTTATAACTGAGGAAAGGAAAAATTAGGCCTGTAATCTTTATGAAAGGGGAGATTAAGAGGAGCCATTATGTAGGTGTTCACTGTTCTGGGGAAAGTGCAGTGGATGCAGATGCAACAAAACTGCTGGAGAAATGTGAGTTTTAAATATGTTGTTTTGTTATGGAGAAAATTACTGATATATGAAACAGAAAATATTTGGAAGTTTTGAAACCTTGAATATGTAAAACGCAGTTTGGTATATGGGAAGAAAAACTGTATATGTGGTATCCATGAGTTAACATGGGCTCCTAAGTTACATTGAACTGTGTGAGATATGAACCTGTTTCCCTGTCCTTTCACATTGTGCTTCCAGCCCAGATCCTTGAATAACACTGTCATATTTTCTTCTTCTTTCATGTTTAGAAGCGGGTCTGAATCCACAATGGAGCAGACACATGACCTGCACGATTCTTTGATCTCTTTCAAACCAATTGAACAGTAGGATGCTCTAAAGAGTGATGTCCAAAACTTCTGGGAAAGGGTTGGCCACTGTTTGACTCAACAGAGGTCAGTTACTTACTGAAGAGTTCATGATACAGGTCTTGGAGTCCTAAGTTCAGTCTCCCAACATCAAAGCAACTGGACATGATAATGCCAATATTGCAAATCACAATAACATTTCAAGTCCTATGAACTGTGGAAATTTTATCTACTGTCTGACTCCCATCCAGGATCAAATGGTCCACTCCACTGAGAAGCAAAATAGCAGCTTCTTACAACATCTCAGACGAAGCCAACATCCTAGACTTGAGACAAGCTGGATGTCACAGATTTACATTGGGTTTAGAAGTACTTAGGGTTCATCATTTGCTTTTAGTAAATGGAGGGCTGTTCTCCTTTCTTGGAGACAGTTTGGATCTGTCCCTTGTTTTTGGTATTGCCCACAGTAACATAACCTCCTGAGTAATAAAGATGACAAGACAGAGAGACTGTCACTATAACAAAGTCTGTTTTCCTTTCCATAGCAGGAACGATTAAAACAAATAAACTCTGAGTGCTTCCATTATGGAGACCATGTAAGGATTGGTTTTTTTGTTTTGTTCTTAGCAACGTTTCTTAGAGCTATAGGAACTGGTGAGATATTTTGAACTTTGACATCAACAATATGCAAATTTAATCTTCTCTGCTTATCCTTTGCAGTGTAGGAAAACATTATTGTTTCCAAGCTAACCCAGGCATTGGCTCCTATTTATTAGCAGATGAGGAACAGCTAGTTGAGACCAAACCAGAACAAGGCTGAGCTCCTGCTGGTTGGTAAAAATGCACATACAGGATCCCCAGCCATATTAAAAAGGAAGAATTGAAGGGCAGCTTTTCTTGAACAGCAGCTTTTGCTACTGTCTAGGATAGATGTATACAGTGTCATGTTTCACAGAAAGAAAAGTATAAAAAAAGTCAATCTGACAATCTTTTGGCCAATTGACAACACTGCATTTAGCTGGATACAGAAAAGTTAAAAAAAACCCAAACAAGTGCTAAATGGGACACTTTCTACTATGGAAATTTATTGAGGTTTACTTTGCAGAAGTGGGTATCGTGTATTAATAAAAGTAGCAAATTCCTGAACAACAACATGAGTATTCTTAAAAGCAGAAGTATATGGATTCAGGTATCTAGAACTGACAGAATCTATAGATCTAAATGTCATTTCTAATAACTGAAGGGAAATAAAGCAGTGACACATGCATTCTCCTTTTCAATCATGAGGAAAATGCTCTTTGACTTAAAATTGAGTGACATTAAGTTAGAAAGTATTGCCTTATACTTTTTATACTAACATATATTTTTTTCTGCATGTGTACATGATCACTTATACTGAGGTCTGATCTTACTGAGATTGATGACTGAAGAAAAATCATTCCTGTTTTGTGTTAATATTATAGGAGATGTTTACATGATGTTTACAGAAGAGGTAATGGAAAAGGTAATGGATTATCAAGTCTATTTTTAAAAATCCAGTTACAGAAGGGATAGTAAAAGAGAAGGGATTATGTGAGGATATAAACTTCAGGCATTTAAAAATATATGTAAGAGAATGGTTTACTCACTGATTTCAGACAGAAAGCAGAATTCTGGGATCTCATATGCAGACTTTAAAAAAATATTACCTAATCATATAATCATAATATTAATAATATTGTTTATTATTAGAATAAAACTGAACATTTTGAAGCTTTTTCCCACAGCCTTGTAGTATTTAAATATGATAAGACATTCTACTCCTGTAGCCAAAACTGAAGTTCCACAAAACATGTATATTACAGCTTAACCATAATACCTGTACCACAGGATAAACTCATACCAAAACTATTAATTGAATTGGTGACAACAGAATTATGAAACCTGGTTTCACAGTGTTATCTACCCTCAGTCTCCTTCTGTCCACCTTGTTTCATCCTCTGATCTCGAGCATATGTGAAGTAGTCCCCCTGTTCACAAGTACAAAGCTGAATGATAAAGAGAACAGTCTTTAAAAAATGTCTTTATATGCAGATTTTTACTATGAACTGTTCAAAACATACGGAGAAAAAATCATTGAGGCTGCCCACGTTCTGGAGCAAGGGAAAAGCGGGAGGAAGAAAGAGCAGCAGAGAGGAGTTGGTATGGAATTGCCATGGCCCCCATTCCCCTTCCCCGGCTCTGCTTGGGTTGGGAGAGGTGGAGGAGTGGGAATGAAGGAGTGAAGTTGAGCTTGGGCAAGGGTGTGAAGGTGTTACTTTAATTTTTTGTCTTTGTTTCTCACTACCCAACTCTATTTGGATTGACAGTAATTTAAATTAATATCCCCCAAGTCAAGTCTGTTCTGTCTATAATGGAGACTGATAAGTGCTCTCCCTGTTTATCTTGCCCCATGAGCTTTTCTCTTCTATTTTCTTCAACTGTCCTGTTGAGAAGAGTGAAAGAGAGCTGCTGGGTAAGATTCTGGCCCTTAGGTGAGGTCATTCCACCTTAATACTATTTATTGTGGAAAGATTTTGGGGGCATGAAAAAAAAATTATAGGTAGACTACAATATTATTATTAAGAAAAATGTTCAATATAATAATATTTTTCTTTAGAATAAGGAGATTTTATCCTATAAAAAAGCCACCTATTAAAAAAATCCTTCTAAATAACATACATTTCCAGTCTCCTACTAAGGCAGAATACATCTTATAGATCTTTGGTACACTTTTCACTGAGCAATTACTAGTTGTTCCAGGCCCCAAATACCAACAGAATTAAACAGAAGACATGCTCAATAAGAGTCACTAAGTTCAGATGGAACAGGTGAATTTATATACATTAATTATCTTGCTTAAAAAGTGTAGAACATTTTAAAACATTTTGCCTGCCTGATGTTTCCCTTACTTACAATGAGAGATATATGTGACCTTTTCAACCAGAGCTGCTGTATAAGAACAGTAATAAAAGACTGTGCACACAAAAATAGAGATGGGGGAATTCTGATCACTTGTGAGCTTCTGTGTTTGATACTGGTGTGGTTTACTCAAGGGGAAAAGAAAGAGACATCTAATATGGGGTAAAAAAACCCTTTTAGTTCTGTGAAGCTTGTCTCAGTATTTTGCAGTTTCTCTGTTACATTTCTTACTAGAATGAATGGCTCTTTAGAATGAAGGTGTTCCAGAGTTAAAATGCAGAATCCAGTTCCACTGAGTTACTGTTACCAGAACCTCATTCTTTCTTAGGTGTGCATGTGTAAATTTTACTTGCAATCTAAAATGACAGTCTGGAAAGTGGAAAAGTGAACTGGCTTAATTTTATGCATATACTTAGTAACAAATTTGCACCATTTATTTGGAACAAAAAGGTTAATAAGAGCGTTGTCTTGAGTCAGTAACCTGTTAGCCACAAAGAAGATACCCAATGTTATATTTCTCTGAAATTTCCTAGTTGAAGACATAAAAACTTTCAATTTCTGAAAACTAGGCAGCTAAGCTGAAACTAGTACTGGCTCAAAATGTTTGCAGTTAAAGTGATTAACTAGTGGAGCAGAATATAAAAATATGTGATACTTCATCTTTGACACAGAGCCTCTAAACTGAGAGTGGGTGTCCCTCTGAAAGCCACAGTGTCGTTCAGCCACGAGCTGAACTTGGCTCAGGAATGGCTGAAACCACTGTCCTTGCTTCTGTTGCAGATGATATCGAACCACATTCCACAAATGGTTCCTTCTGCTTTAAACATCTGTCAGTGTCTGTGTGTCTGCCTTGCCCAGGTGTGAAGAGATGAAATAATACTCTGTGGTCAAGAAAGGAAATGCTCTTAGATAGATGACTATCAAAAAAATAATGTTAAATAACTTAATTTGTAGGAAGGTAGTAAACTCAGAGACGACTCGAAATTTTAAAGACATGTAAGAGAAGAATGATTGAGTTACTAATATGATTTAATATGTAATTTTTTTTGCAAGGTTGACTTGTATTTATAAAATTCACTTAAAATGTCTCAAAGTCATCCAAATAAATTAGGACAATTATCTATCAGGAAAAAAAGGATCAGAAGTGTAATATTCCAGAAAGTTAATCTACTTGCATATGTTCAATTATTGCAATTGTTGTGCTTTCTAGTGTGCATAGAATAATATGAAGCGATTTTGCACTAGTTTTTGGTAACTCCAGGAATGCTCTGTTTTAATAGTCTCAAATTCATGAAGAGGTGTGTATGATTCATGTTTTATTATAATCATCCCTTGAATAATCAGATGATAGTCCTTAGAAGAAGTGAAACACCAGGCTAGATGTACTGTTCTTGTGTTTGCTATGACAAAATCATATGTTTCTATGGCAACAGGGTTAATCTATACTTTTTCAATTGGATGAACCCTGACAAATTTTGCTACCTAAAGTAATCTCCACTGTGACATTAGATTGCATAAAATAAATCACCTATGTCTAGTCTTTTTCACTATTTAACCAAGATGTATTAAAGAATTTGAGTAAGGTACCACAGCAGTCCCTATTCAGTACTAAAATGCAGTGCACAAAATCTCCCTTCTTTAAATCATATTTTCTTGGCTACTGAAGTAACTAAGTCATACCAATCTGACCTTCTACTTTTTGTCTGATTCCCTGCAATGAATACATTTTGAAATTTAGCCTCTCTAAAAATTAAAAATTTAATTTAACAGCTTTACCTCACAGCCTTGTGAAATTTCTGCTCCTGTGGATACCCAGATCCATCAGAGGCTTCAAACCATCCTTGTCTAGTGTACCAGCAATGCAGATGAACTGCAGTTTCACCTTTTAGGAATGCATGGCTTTGAATCAAATTAAGACACTCACAGATTTTTATGTGTACAAGAAAAAAAGGGGGGAAAAATGTTCTTTTTAGTGCAAGGAAATGTAGAGCTCAGTTAAGGAATGACAGTGTATGGTGTGTCTGCTTTTTCTGTTCTTTGGCCTTAGGCTGTGGTTTCTTGAGGAGTCAGGTATTCATTCCCTTGTGGCATTTCCCTGACAGCAGAAACCTTTTTTCCTGTGAACTTTCCTTCTTCAGATGAACTTGCAATTAGTAAAGATATCTTTGCTCCTGTAGGTATTTTTCTTTCCAGACCTGCTCTTGGCCTTCTTCCTCAAAACATGACTTAGAAGTTAAAAAGGAACTTAGATGTCTCTCAAGTTTCTTTGTCAAATGACCCTGAATGACTGTCATCAGTTCATTACATTTTCTTTGTAGGTGCTTTGTTACTTCACTTTCCCTTTAATTCTTCAGATCTGGGAGTGTAAACCTGCAATCATGACCAGTTTTGCTCATAGCTTGTGCCACTTGCTTGAAGAATCATGAAAATTTAGGGACAGGCATCATATTTCTTTTCATCTCTACTGGATTCCAGCTCACTGTGAAGGAAAAGGACAGTAGACAGGGTAAAAAAAGTGATTTCCAAAATGAAGTTGTAATGCAAATGCTGGTAAAATCGTAACTGAACTTCAGACATGTTATATGGAGAAAGGGGCCTTGAAATAGATAATATTCCCTAATACACGCAGCAGAAATACTTAGACCTTGTTTTAAACCTGCAGTTCAGTCAGCATACTCCAGATGGCACACAGTGATGATAAAATTATTCATGTGCTACTTCGAGGGATGGAATATGCAAACAGAAGGAGCTTGTTAACACAGAGCCCCGTGGAAGCTGCCTTCAGGACTGACAGTCATCTGTACATTCAGGGAGCAACCAAAACTTCCAGCTCTTTCAAAGACATGGGGAAAAAACAAAGAAACAAACAAAAACACCTGCATTAATCTCAATGATAATGCAGATACACAGATGTTTGAAGAATTATCACCCTTTATATGCTAATAGATATTGAATGACAGATGTTTTCCAAGCAGAGAGATGGTTAATTTGGCCCTAAGTTACAAAGAAATTCAAGATACATGAATATTTAAGGGAGATTATTACTTGAACGTAATTAGAAGGGATATACCAGTAGCTTCTTATATTAAAGATACGTTGCACAACCTTTTTCTCATTCTGAGTAAAAATTTTCCTTGTGATTAGTCCTAATTAAAATGAGTGCTGCAAACTGCAAAGGGCAACCATATCTGAACATTTATGTGCTTAGATTTCAAGAATAATTCTGTGAGACATCAGTACATACCTATATATATGATACAACAAAGAAGACAATTCTCTGACTTAATTTTAGCAACAGGCCAAAAGTCATATTACACAAAATTTGTAGAAACTAATATTGCAGAAGCATATCAGGTTTTTGAATTGTGGGTTAAAACCTGTATTTCAGGTGAAATGCCAAATTGTACAGGATGTGAGTGCTAGTCCTGACTTTGTGCTGAATGAGGACTGTGGGTTTTGAAGATTTTCAGAAAGAACAAAACAAAATTTCTGGAACTTCTGATGTTAATGCAATTTCTAACAAAAATCCACCTATGTTACAGAAACGGCTTGCAAACTGGCCCTTCTCACTTTGCTGCCCAAAAGGCTCTCTTGAGATCTCATGAAAACAGTTTTCCTGAAGCACTGGTCCCATCTAAGGATAGGCAAATGGTGAAGAAGTTGTCTAAAAGCAACAAAAAACGGCACTAGTAGAGCAGCTTTCCCTACAACAACCCTCTGAAGTATATTTAAAATAGTTTATTCTGTAGTCTAGGTGGCTTTAGATAAATGCCACAGCAATGCTCTTTGTAAATGCACAAATCTAGGTAAGTACTGTATTGTGTGAGAGGGCAAGGTTTACTTTTTGTAGTTCCACACATTGATTCTGATGAACATTTCATGCAAAAGGGGTTTCTGTAGTAGAACATTTCAGAATTCATGAATAGTAATTGAGCCCTTTAGTTGTGCACTAAACTTAAATCCATTATTCTCCATTTAAAGCAGACACATCATGTTGCTCTACAGAACACTGCTCTGTCAATTCAGTGCTTTTTTCAGTGAGCTGGGCTAGAATATTAAGCACTCTTTGCTCTCAGTATTCTTGCTGTGCTTGGCACATTTGGATTCCTTTTGAAATAGGCAAATAGCAATTCTGCTGTTCATAATGAATAGCCTATATGTGTATATGCACCTTGCCTTTGAAAGGGAGAGCATACATTATTTGCCACATTTTGAATCTTTGGCAATCGGTTTGCTTCATTTCCTCTCTCTCTCTCTGCTCATAAGCAGCGAGACGTAAAATGTAATGAAAGTCCCTGACAGATTTTTGTCTTCTATACCAAACAAACCAGTCTGCTTTGGTATTCAAAATGTATATATACATTTTTTTTTTTTTCCTGTCATGAACAAACTAAAGAAATACATGTAAAAACAAAGAGTTAAGTAAGAAAGATTAAAGTTTCTAGAAGTCCCCTCCCATGCTGAATATTTTTCAATCATTTGCTAGCATGCAGCTATTACTGTGCCTAGGTTGTAGTGTGCTGATGCAGCCATATGTCTGTTCCTACCATGCTAGTGGAGATACAATTCAACCTCTCCCCATACAATTTTTTTTTGTTGCTGAAGTTCTGTGAATACACAGCATAAACCCTGCTGGTATGTCCCAGTAAGTGTGTGCACTGGAAGGATTTTACGTTCTTCATAAGCAACAAATCATGCAGTTTTGCTTAAATGAATTATCTCGTTTGAGAACCGTGTGGTAAAGTGAGTTTTATAAAAGTATGCCAAAATTTGAAGTTTCCAGCCTCCCAGTTTTTTCCCTGCTAGCTGTGGTTCTGTTACATTTAGATCCACACTGATAAGGTTTGCCTGCACAGAGGCTCAGGGGAGGAGGAATTGATAAGAGCATCTGAAGAAAAATTATCTATGTCTTTTGCTTAACAGATCTGTACAGATTCCCATGTCTAGGAGAAGTCATACAAGGAAATGTATGACTCATTTTCATCCTTAGTACTGATGGAGCCCTAAAATAATTAGATTCTAAGGAAAAATTATGATGATGCTTATACAGCAGGACACACAACATGTGGTGTTTCTCTCTTCTATACCAGCAAAGTTGAAATACAGTTGCATGGGACAACCCTCTGTTTCTGAGCCACTCTGTGTATGGAGCTGAGCCTAAAGCCTACTGCTCCTACTTGGATTGCCTGATGGTGTTTTCATCTGGGCATCAAGTAGATATTAAGGTAAAAGTGATCAGCAAAAAGCTGAAGCTGCCAACGTTACGATGATGGTTTAAAACTAAGGCTGCTTAAAACAGGTGTCACGATTCTTTACCAGCAGTTAGCTGGTTAGATTGAAAAGGAAGGGTTTCTTCAGCACAGCACGTGTGAGTTCCAGCTGTTGCAGCACCCATTTATATCCCTCTTTCCAGCCAGTGGTGGCACTGAATAATCTCCATGTTTTACCTGGGTGTTGTAGCACCCGTGCAAAGGGAATCCCCAGTTTCCAGACAGCTAGCAGGAAAAAGCAGCTTGAGAAGACTTACAACCATATTTCGGTCTCCTAAACTCAGAAGATGTCAATGAAGCAGTTTAAGATTACCAGTTACAACTGTCTTGTTTGAACTGAAGGATGTGTGAGGAATGGTGATACTATTTTAGAAAATTGTTTAAAATGCAAAGCGTTGTCTTGCCTCACAACCAATTTTTCGAGAAAATAAGAAGGTAGCACTGGAATTTAAAGATTGTAATTTGAATTTAATATTAATGCTTGGATGCTTGGATTGCAAAGCTAATTGACCCAGGGCCTCATGTAGTGTACGAAGTAAGTGCTCACCCAGAAAAGCCAATGTTTTTTATTTTATTTTTTTGTCAGGAAATGGAGACATTCTGCTATGGGCTAGGGTTTGTTCCTTGCAGAGGTCAAACCAGTGTCTGTTTGAAAAATTCATGATCCAGGAAAGGTAATTTTTAATGAATATTTATGAAAGATGTCCTTTCTTATCAGAGCTGTGCAAGTTTTCAGAAGCTTGCCACTAAGTCTGACTTCTGATTTTTAGCAAATAACTTACGAGTTCCTTCTGAGTAAATATTCAGGTTACATTTTTGTCTAGCTTTTTCTATTTTTTTCTGGGATGTATCTTTTTGCATAGTAAGGTATATCACTGTGAAGCATGTGTAGTGCATCACATACAGGTTGGGGTTTTTTTCTATAGGAGGCTAACATTTTGAGAAGGTTAATGTTTTAAATTAATTCTATTTCAGTGTTAATCGCTTTAAAAAATCATCATGAAAATAAACACGAGCTGATGGGTTTATATAATTCATTTTTCTAATAAAATGTGTAGCTAGAGTTGCCA
The DNA here is from genome assembly GCF_003945725.1 of Corapipo altera. Classification (NCBI taxonomy): domain Eukaryota; kingdom Metazoa; phylum Chordata; class Aves; order Passeriformes; family Pipridae; genus Corapipo; species Corapipo altera. The sequence goes on along the minus strand of NW_020884934.1, from coordinate 92,914 downwards.
AAGATCAATAACTGGAAGGATTCGCTAGACTACTTTGCTTTTTTTGAGTCTCAAATCTTACCTGCAAAGCCTCAGGGTATTGCTGAACAACAGGTGAAAAGAATATTCCTTTTGGGTTTAACACTATAGCAGCACCTAGAAAAAGAAGCTGAGATTGGTGTCTGGTCTTGTGTTTGTAGTGGTTGATCAGCACAGTGTGTCTGAAGAGCTTGTTGTGCACTCAGCAGAGTAAAATGGGTCTGGAACCAGAATTGCTCCAAGGTGCAGGCACTTGCCAAAACCATGTGGCAGGCAAAGGCTGAGGCATCATCATTACCAACTTCCAGACTAAGTTTTGTATTCCGTGGTCAATGTTGTTTTAAATGAGTCCATACCAAATATCTCAAGAAAAAATATTGCTCCTAATTCTAGATAGAGTCATAATGGATGAAGGAAGTACTGGATTCTGATTTCTTCCAATAGTTATACAATTTACAATTGCTGTGAGGAATTTCACTCACTTTCCTCTCTGTTTTTTTACACCTTTTATTTGTTGACAAGACTTCACATTTTCATGTTATTTAATTTCTCCTATGTGACAGGTTTAGCTAATATTCCTTATCATCCTCACCTAAAAACATTACTTATTATTTCATTGTATATTATACTATCATCATATATATTATTTTAAATCATGCCTTTTTAAAGGATACAATTTGATCACAGTGATGCATCTTTTGTATGATGCCACCTTGCTTGATGCCTCTGCACACAGTGACTATCCTGGGGCCAAGATCAGAGAGGCAGATGTTTAAGGTACTTTCAGCAAGGAAGGACTCTGACAATGCCTCAGTAGCCTGAATTTCTGCTATGCTGCTTAAGAGTTTCCTTCTATTTCTGGCCCCCTGGGCTGGTTCCCTCTGGAATTTGTTTCAGAGTTAATCCCAAGTGGATGGGAATTATTCACAACTTAATTTAATATAGGAGTACAATTCTCAGCTGGTAGATAAGCAGGCTTAGAGGTTGTGTCTTGTCTTAGGGTTCTTTTTAATACTCTAGATGGTAAATACAAATTTTGTAGACAATATCAAAAGTAATATTACCTTTCAGTGGAATCCTGGTGAAGAACAATCACCTCATGATAAAGTGTTGAGTTTCTTTGGTTCTTTTTTAAGATTTTAATATCTATTATCTGTATCAAATAGTATTTAACTGAAAAAAAGGAAATATCTATTATATGGAAGAAATATAATATCATGTGACTGTACAAAATAATAGTTGAGTGTATTTGACATTTTATGTGGAATAAGGAAAAAAGACCCCATAACCAACCCCCAAATGAGTAACAATTACAGGTAAATTTTTATAAATATCTAAACAAAGTAATTTCAATAACCTGCATGTTACCCAAGAATCCACAAGTTCCAATGTGTCACTGAAGTTAAATCACAAAATACTTTCTAAAACTGTCATTGTTATGCTTGTTTGTGTATACCTAATAAGTAGAGAGGAAAGAATCCTGAAGAACAGCTGGGTTTCAAAACTAGAGAAGGCAGAGAGTCACAGAGCTGTTTTGACTATCTGTCCTTGTTTTAAATAACAATTTCTAAGGGATTTGATGAAAAATGTGATTGAGAGTCTGATGTAAATTTAACTATTATACCTCAGAAGTCTCTTTGAAAATATTAAGGACCTGAATCTATAAAATTAAACCAGAGTTAAGGTCTTCTATTGCTTAGAGTTCAACCTGTCTGATACTGTCTGTGCCATTTCCCCTCCATCTCTTTGATTACGTATTTTTCCTCTCACATCAGTGAATTCATTGCAAAGAGTAGTTCTGTGACCGTCTTAATGATGGTTTCTCTTGTGCCTTTACTGATCATGTCTAATTTATCTCTGAGAAGATCAAGTAGGAGTGGTGGTTAACCTGACTGCAACCTCCCAAAACAGATTGCTTTGATGAAGGAAATCATGAAGCATTTATTGTTTGGTTGTATTGTTCTTTTCCCCAAGAACTCTACAGTAGTTCCTGAACAGTGGAAAAAGTTCTCCCAGTGCAAAATAAAGCATCTTTTAGAAATAGCAGTAAGTGCATAATGAGACATGCAAGTGGCTACCAGCCAACAGTACCTTTTCCTACCTCTCGTTCAGTCCTACATCCACATTCAGTCTGTTTTTCCTTTGTTCCCTCTTGTGCTGTTTGGAACTAAGTGTCCATATGTTTTTTTTTTTTTTTTTTTGCACAGAAAACAAATAGTGATATACTGACAACTCATAATGATACCTTGTTTCTTCTGATAAGTGAATGCACTTAAGCCTCATCTTTAATTGATAGCTTAACTGATTAGTCCTACTTAAGTCATTCCTGCCAGTTTGAAGCATATGTACTAGGCAGTATACACGAAATATATGTTCTTACTTCAACACTACCTACTATTGTCCTTCACTCCCCTGCTGAACTGATTCCTTCATATTTTGTTTGCTCAGCTTGTTTTGGCTGGACTCTAGATACCATGCAAAAAGCTGACTGAAATTCATCTTCTCCTCAGGTCAAAGGCTTTTAAGAGGCTGGAAGTTTCCAGCTAAAAAAATAAATAAATGTAATAGCTTTGGTAATCTGAGTCAGTCTGTTTGGCAGGTTCTGGCTAAGCAAAGTAACAGAAGAACCAACTTTTTTGTTATCCTTTTCTTATTTTTTCTCTAACATCTAGAGATGAAGGTGAAAAGTCCTTTTTCTTACAATTCAACACTATACAGAGGAGTTATGGTAGTAGACTTCATAGAATGGTTTTGAGTTAGACAGGACATTAAAAATCATCTAGTTCCAACCCCCCACTGTGGTCAGGGACACCTCCCACTAGACCAGGTTATTCAGAACCCCATCAGGCCTGGCCTTGAACTCTGCCAGGCGTGGGGCAGTCACAGCTTCTCTGGCAACTTGCCTCACCATCCTCCACCCTCACAGTAAACAATTTCTTCGTAACATCTAATCTAAACTTCTCCTCTTTCACTTTAAAGCCATTTCCCCTTATTCTGTGGCAACAGGCCCTGCTAAAAAATCTATTCCCATCTTTCTTGCAGGCCCCCTTCAGGAACCAGAAGGTTGCTGTAAGGTCTTGCTGGAGCCTTCTCTTCTCCAGGCTGAACATCTCCGAAATCTCAGCCTGTCTTTATAGGAGAGGTGCTCCAGTCTTCTGACCATCCTCATGGCCCTCCTCTGGTCTTGCTCAAGCAAGTCCATATCCATCTTATGTTGGAGGCCCCAGAGCTGGATGCAGTACTCCAGGTGAGGTCTCACCAGAGCAGAGCAGAGGGACAGAATCCCCTCCCTCCCCTGCTGCCCACACTGCTTTGGATGCAGTCCAGGACACAGGGGGTTCTGGACTCCCAGTGCACATGGCCGGGTCAAGTCAAGCCTCACCAGCACCTCCAAGTCCTTCTTCTCAGGGCTGCTTTCAATCCATCTCCACCCAGCCTGTATTTGTGCTTGGGATTGCCCCAACCCTCAATAGTGACCTGAATTTTTTGCGTTTACTTGTAGATTTGATGGAAGAGAAACAGAAAGAGTAACCACATTTTCTTTTTCTTTCAGTAAGACCTGTAAGTCACTCTGCCAGAAGCCAGGAGAAGGTTTAAATAACCTCCTTGTCCTTTTATGTTGTGGGATCTCTGAGAGCAGAAACATGCAAACTGGTAGTGCAGGAGAGTCTGCTCTCAGGAGGACTCATGGCATATGAAAGGTCAGTAGGGGTCTTGCTTTGTCACTGTATATAGCAGTGTGCAAGGTGTTGCAATCTTTGAGGGGAGGTGGGGAAATCAGCAATTTGGAAAACCAGTGTCAAAATTGAATTGACCATAAGACTGTGATTAATCTTAACTGTCTTTAATGGTTATTTTAGACTGCAGATTTTTTTACTGAACAGAAATTATTGTTTGTTAGCTATAATTTTGTAACTCTTTTTTTTAAAACAGATGTTCCTTAAAAAAATCATATTAGGAAAAGCTTTTTATGTTCATTTTGGCCTCATCCTTGAATTGCCATCTGGGTTTTAACTTATATATATCAGTTGTCAAGCTCTGCTCCTGATACAGTGAAATAATAAAGCATTTGCTTAATGGATTCACTGAAGTAAGGCTTTAAGATTTGCCACATGTTTACTTTAAAATAAGCTCTTACAAAAGAACAACTCATTAAAGCCTCTGGAAATTAGTAGCCACATTTAATAAAATCATTGTCTGCTTATCCTTGGACAAAAGTGTTAAAGAAGGTCCAGCCTGAACTAAAGTGGCCCTTAGTTTTTCAGAGGCTTTTTTGTTTTTCTTTTCTTTTTCTCTTTTCTATATTCTTTTGAAAAGGATAAACAGGCCAAGTCAGAACCCCAAGTATCTATTCATGTTATTCATGTCACTGAAATCCTTAAAAGTTGAGAATGGAAAGCATCTGTAGTATAGCTACCACAGCCTTTTTTTTTCTGCTTCTGGTTTCTGGACAGCAAAAATTCCTTTGTCTGCCCCAAAAAGAGGCAACGTAGCTTCAAGGCTTGGAACCTGACTGGACTCTGCAGCCTCTCATCACTTCCCTGTTGGGAGGGAATTCTGCAGCTCTGAAATCTGCCTCAGTGTGGATTTATCTCTCAATTTGATGTCACAGCTTGGTTTTGATGTACCTTCTCCTCAGGGAGCTGCTGGGCAAGGGGTTTATAAAACCCTACTGAAAGTCCCTCCAAATAAACATATAAAAGTTGATTTGTCCATATGCAGTAGTTTCTTACTGACTAAAGGTATTACGGTAAAAAGCTTGATTATGGAAATTCAGTCTCCCTATCTGAAAATAGAAGAGGACATTTGTAGAAACCCCATACTGTCAGAAGAAAGCTAACTACTACACAATGCACTGAAATGTAATCAGGTTGTGAATAACCTGTAATTCACATACTTTACAAAGGGTTTTAAAATAGCTTCCTGGGCTTGAAGTAGTTTTGCCCCTGTTATTATACTTACAAATAAAAAAATCCTTTATAGGATTTTTTTTTTTTTTTAATTTAAGGAATGAAGTTTCTAAGATCACAGCAGGCTGCAAAAGATGACTCCAATTTATGCAATAATTGAATAATCTCCTTAATATACTCTCTGTTGGGTACTCAGACACTTTTGAAAGGCACTGCAGAATTTTATACTCTTCTGTAGCCTCGCTGACTCTTTTGTACTTCACAAGCAACAGGAATTAAGTATTCAAAATCACAGAGGCAGGGCACGGAACAAAGAGGTAGGAAACGATCCCCCGACCTGTATGCTGGGCAGATTATGTGCTCTTCTTAAATTATTCCACAGAGCTATTCAGTCAAAGTGTTTGGGTTATTTTAACAGGCCAATAACTCCTGTTGCACTGCTGGATTGCTTGGGGAGCCCTACTCCTGTGACAAACTGCAGCTGACATTTTATCTTAGGGCAGAAATCTGTGTGTGATGGGATGGAAAGCTTAGTCACAGTCTCTCTTAGACTTTCTTTTCTCCATCGTTGTGGGATTTCCATCAGTTATCACCTTTGTTTTCAGCCTTCTATTTTTAAATTGATTTTGTGCTGTGTGGCCTATTGAACTCAAAACTATCATCTTTTAACATTGTGAACTTGGGAGGTTTTGTACAGTTAATTGATGCTCATCAGTACAAGCCAAAATAGCAGTCACTCAAGTCATTGTATGGATTGTATGGATTCATAGACACTGTCTGTGAGGGAACTTGGCACAGATTATTATAAAATATGAATGTGGTAAATGTGTTCTTGTTTAACTAAGAATAAATGAATAAGTAGCTCATTAAAACACTGGAAGTAAGAGAAAACTGTAAAAAAATTTGAGCAAAATGAGCTGCAAGAGGAGCTATCTAAAGATATGTGTTCCTGATCAACATTGGAAATACCCATGAAGTATATTTGATATGTCACTATTAGTTATTAGTTAACTGATTGCTTAAATGAAATATAAACATACCATAGCAAAATGTATATTCCTTATAATTAAGCAGGTGCTACTATTTAGCAGTGAGTGTTTTATTTAGCAAGTGAGTGTTTTATTTAGCAATGAGATATTAGTGTGAGTGTTGAGTGCTCTCTAATTTTGGTAAAATGTTGAGTTCATATTTTTAAGAATATCCCTTAAAAAGGCAGTAAAATCATGCTCCTTGATTTTAAAAACGTGATTTTCACCTAAGTATAGAAAATTCAAACAAAAGTCCATGAGAGCTAACCTGGAATTTATTTCCTTTCTTCTATCTGAATATTTTCTCCTTTACCTGTTTAAAGTGAAATTTCAAAGCAAACTGTTGTGAAACTCAACCATTTCTGTGGTGCAACGTCCCTGTATTAAAATTCTTATCAGGATAAAGTGGGACATATTAGAATCATAGAATTCTTTCATTTGGAATAGACCTTTCAGATTATCAAGTCCAACATTTAGTCGCAAAGAATCCCTTCAAACTTCCCCCATAAACTCTAAAAATGTTTGATTTGTTTGGTTTGGTTTGGTTTGGGTTGGGTTTTTTTGTTTGGTTGGTTGAGGTTTTTTCCATTTAAATGGAATAATTCATCATCTCTTCATCTCTAGAGGAGAAGTTACTCAGAAGAATATTGGGACCAAGTGATAGACCAACTTCACAACCAATTTTTTTCTGATTCTGTGGTAATTATATACTGATGAGCTTACCTTGGAAACTGTATTGACTCACTGCTTGCCACTCAGAATAACACCACTAGGTGGTTTATGTTAGTAGCTGAAAACTGTGGATACTCTTAATTTAAAAAAATTACCCACTGATATTACTCAGAGAAGCACTGAGGTTTGCATTGTTGGAGTTCAGCTCCATAATATGCAAGGATTATGGGAAGTCTAACAGCTGATGTGAAATGAGGAGAACTACATGGGGTGAGTAGCATTCTATTTAGAAGTATTAGCATAATTGGGCTTTAAATCATGTAAAATAACAGCTTTAAATTGTATATGGACTTCAGAAGGGAATGAACAAGTCATGATTAAACTGCTTTTTTTTTTTTTTAGCACTTCATTTTATTTCCTTCTGTGTATATTCAGCTCTGCTGTGGATTTTGTCATAAGAAAAAAAGCTTCCAATTGTCTGATCTCTCTTTGTTTGACAAGCTGCTCTTTTTTTAACACAACAATCTAGCTTTGAAAGCTATTAAAATTCAGCGGATGCCTTTACCTCGGGCCACGTAAAGGGATCAACCAAAAGTCTGCAACTTTGGGCGGCGAGGACTAGTTTTGAAAGTTTGTATCTGCAGCTCGCGTTTTGTGGAGCAACAGTGACAACCAGCGGCCAGTCCCCTGAAGTTAGCTAAATTATTCCTTGCGAGTGTCCTGAAGATTGCCGGCCACACCATTCTTTTCGAACATGAATGATTTTATGATTCAAAAGTAAAGGGTAGGGCTAATTTATTTCCTTTTAAGTAAAAGTCTTAACTCTGGCGAAGTATTTAAAAGAAAACAGTGCTTCTCTTCTCAAGAATAGGTGTGCTCTTGCAACAGAGCTGCCACATGCAGATCAAAAAGGTCCCTGCTGACCCGTGTTGTCCATATTTCAGCACCATATCTACATGTGTATGACCACTAAAGGTTTCTGTGCCTTGCTGGTGGTACATGACACGGATCAAACCAAATTAACTGTGCAAAGCAAATCCTACTTTAGTTCTTCTGGAGAGAAAAGGTTTGAGTATAAAGGTCACCCTTTGCTTCTGGTTGACAGTTAATACACATAAAACATGGCACTGTGCTGCCTGCATCTTGGTTTGTTATTTCTTCCTTAAAAATACAGATTTTATCCGAGAGAGAAAGAGAGAGTGTTACTCCTGGTAGTGATACTGTAGAAACCCTAATAAAAATAATCTTATCCACTGCTTTTCAGTTTAAAGAAGTATCTCTTGTGCTCTGAAGTTTGAGCTAGCTGTACTTCAGGATCGGTGGGATTATTTTTGTGGAGAGGTGTCCTTAAATTTGAGGAAAATGCCAGGCCTCAGCCCAAAGTATTTTGATTTATATTGTTTAGAATTGTTCCCTGTATAACATTTTATGGCTTAACGCCAGGTAAATCGTTTACATCAGACTGGAAATAACAGCCCTTCAAACATCTTAGCACACTTCTCCTTAGCAAATGTTTTTCCCCCACTACACTAAAGAGTAAACAAAAGGTGGCTGGGAGGTGAAGGTACAAAGGAAAAAAAAAGAAAAAAAGGAAAAAAAAAGAATCTCCAAACCTTCATTTCCCTTTTTCTGGCACAGTTTTATGAGTGCTTATGGCAAATTTGCTTCTGTAATCATAACTTGAACCCATCTGGGGATGAGATTGGCTGCTGGCTCGGTATTTCCACTTAACATATTCATGATTAGCATGCACAGAAGGAGTAGAATTAGGATGAATGTTTTTGGAACAGTACAGATAAATCCTCCTAAATGTAGTACAACAGCTCTGGAAATGCACAGTACTGGAATGTAATGAAGCTGAACTCTATAGAGAGTTTGGTATTCTCAGTACCATGCCTCTCCTAATGAACTCATTTAGATTAGAAAATGGATTTAATATTTCATTGGAATTAACCTGAGCCAGTAAAGAGGATTACAATTTCTTTCCATAAATATGGTGATATTACAGGGTGAGGTAGCATGTTACATGAATATTAAGCATTTTATGAGCGTTGTCATGAAGCCAGAAAGAGTATAAGGTAATTAGGTTTTAATATAGTGATACTGTTCTTATGGTAATTAAATTTGAAAAGTGATAAAAGGATATTTGAAAATTATTTAAATCCATATTTTGTTGCATTTTAACAACTTTAATAATGCTTAAAATGAAAATCATGACACGGTTACCCTAAAAAATCCATTTCAACAGGTTGTTTTTAAACATGGAAAACTAAAAATAGCATGGGTCCTTTAGACAGGGAAGAAGACACATTCCAGGAAAGATGTGATAAGTTTATTCTATTTTCTTTAGAACAGTATCTACTGGTGGGAGAATACTTACAGAAATAGAGAAAAAATCTTGACATAGATGTAATATTTTCCTTTGTTTTTCAAAACCTTGCAAATCTGTGTCCCAGTGTTGTTTCTGTCTGTTAGACTTTTATAGTCACAAATATGTTCCTTGTCACTGTCTGTGTTCTCCTACTTTTGAATGGTTATTTACTGAAAAAAAAAGACTAAATCATTGTCATTGTAGTAGTCTTTACATTATGTAACAGCATTAAATCTGCTATAAGACTACATATGCTTGATCACTGCTGCCTGATCAGGGCTTTATATGGTTCAAAATTCTGAAGGATAGTCCAAGATTCAGAATTTTGTTACATTGCAATCTGAATTGAGCAATAGAATAAAAATTCAGAATTTAATTAAAAAATAATTAGCCATGAAATGTCGCAGGTTTAGATTGACTTATTGAGTCTGAAAAGATGTTTCCAAAATATTTCTTTTTCTCGTGGAAGACAAATAATGGGGACTGCTCTATTCTCACTTGCTCTAGGTCTTATTATACCTAAAACCACCCTAAAACTTTCTTGCTACCTTTATACACGTATCGTGGGAGTTGTAACTCAGTCTACTGAAGAAAATGAAGTCCCAAGTTGTGAGTCAAAAAATGGTGTATGATGAGAGGAAAATATATCTCAATGTTTTGATGAGTCATTTTAAAACACTTTGTATGTTTGTACTGATAGAGCCTTAATACACTCAGGGTCTTTTCATTTTTCTTAGTATCACGTGTACTAAGGACATTTGTGAGCAGTTGGGTTTCATGAATACTTCCCCTCAAGGCCAGCTCTCAACAAATCTTAAATTGCAAAATGTTAGACTTTAAAAATTTGGCTGATGCCTAACTGGGGGGTGATAAATTCTGCCTCAGATTTTCACTAGTTTTTAATATTCATATTCATGGACTGGTTATTCATTCTAAAAAACCAAACAAACAAACAAACAAACAAAAAGAAAAAAGAAATAGAAAAGAAAAACAAGAAAAACTGGTAAGGAGATCCCAAAATTTGTTTTTTAGTAGTTGTTTTGGTTTTATTGTGCATTCTGGTGGTGGTAGTGCTTGTTATTACTATTGTTCTCTTGGGTCCCTGGGTCTGGAATTATTTATGTGCATCACTTATTTTGGCATTCCTGCCATATTTATGAAGACAAGTTACAGAATTCCTTATCTACATAACATTAGTCTGCTTGACCAGTAATTAGTTACGGCACCAGCCTTTTACATTATTCTGAGTGCTTCCAACCTCACCATATCTTCAGGGATTCTGCCTTTCTCTCTTGAGTCACCAAAATTTGCTTCTCCAGTTAGACACCCTGAAGAGCAAAAAGGAAAGCAGAATGGAGCAAGAGGGATGGAAAGTAATGAAAAGACCTGCTGGATACTTTCTTTCCCCTCTTCTCTCCTCAACCTTGTTTAAATAATTTCATTTTCTTCCTAAGCCAGTTCTGCTAGTGAATTTTCCCCGAAGAGGTGGGAAAGCAGCGACAGCTGAGGAGATTTGCCTCAAGGCAGGACTGAAATTCCCTAGAAGGCTAAAATGCTGCACATCATTCTACAGTGGCGTCTCCCTGTAAGAAAATCTCAAGAGGTGGCACTTCTTTTTATTGAATTCTGATCTTCCTGTGCTTGCAGTACAGTCCTGGGTGAAGTTCTGCACTGGACTTGAGCAGTGAGCGAGTAGGTTACAATGTCAAATGACAGAACTAATGTCTTAATGACACCACACTGAGTTGTAATTGTCCTTTTGTTATAAATACATTTTCTTCCTTGGGCTTCTATCTCTGTTCTCACTCAATTTTTTTCATTTTCATAATTAATTAAAATGGCAATGTTCTATAACCAGTGATTGAATTATATGATATTACTTGCCTAAGGCGATCAAAATTCATCAAAATAAGGAGTGAAAGTTTTGCTATTTTTAATACAGCTGATTTGATTCCTGGGGTTTTGATCAAATTAAATGAAGGATCAAATTAACCAGTGATTAAATTGAGTAAAAGGCACTTTTGTATGCCTGAAATATGTTTTAATTTAATTAATTTGAAGACACAAAATATTAACTGGTGTTTTAAAAATTCATTTGTATTTCACTGTTTAATTTTCTAGAAACTATTCCCTTCCCAAGGTTAGAACCCTTTACAAGAGAAAAAAACAGACTTTTAAAATAATTTCCTGCTTAATCCTTTCATTTTGCCCCCATACTTCTTAATGCTTGAAGAGAATCCTTTGCACTTGTAAACTATTATTCCGAAGCTTCTGAACTCAGCCTACAAAGACTTGATGTGCCAAAGGCCAGCTTAGCAGAAATCTGAGACTCCTCAGAAAAGAGCCTACCAACCTGAGCAGACAATTTTGACCACAAAAAAAACCCCTTGAGCTCTTAACATTTAACCCACACATTTGTAGAGGTGTTATCATTTTTGTCATACAGAATTTCATTAGCGTTCTCTTAGAATCTAGTTCATATCTTCTTTGATCAATGGGTTAACACAACTTTTTACTGTACACCAGTAGGTGCAAAGAAATCTAAAAATGAGATTTCTGTTATGGTGCAGAAGTGGTCTACGTGAGAACAAAATATATTTTTGTTTGCATGGTCAAAAAGGAAAAGCTTTAAACTGCACTCATGACTCTTACAGGGAGTTTGCACAGACTGATGGAAAGTGGCTGACCCAGCTGGGGCACAAATGCAAGAAACTGTGGATAGAGGTAATTTTCTTAAAGGTGGTTTTTACTTAACATTTAACATTCTTTAGAATCAGAGAATAACACAGTGAAAGGCAAGGTGAAGAACAGGGTCCAATTCTGTGAGTTACAGTATTAGGCAAGTGCTGCCTTGTATTGAAACACTTCTCTTCCACTCTTTACTATTAATAGAAGTGAAATAAAGCTGTAAGTGTGTAAACATACCCAACAGTGATTAAAAATACTCGGTGTTGTGTATCAAGGCTGAGTGTATTTATGTATTTGAGGCACTTAAAAAATTTCAAGTGGAATGTATTGGTTGTAAGTGGAGTCTAATCTCATTATTCCTTAGGTCCTGGAAAAGGCACACTTAAAGGATTAGGTCTATTTAGTGTGATCAGCACGGTCAGTCTGTTGCAGCTATTTTTGATTAATGCATTTATTCTTTCAAAAGGAAAAAAATGCTTTAGTGGGAGGAGAGAGAAAATGAAAAACAAACACCTAGAGAAGTGTGAAAGTACTATCATCCTCTAAGTAGCATTTTATAGTAACTTGTGGTGTCATTTTGAAATAACCTTTACCAGGAGGAGAACAACTGGCACAAGCTGGATCCTGATTTATTCCGTGCTTGGAAGTGATTGTTAGTCAGTGGGAATAGAAGCTGTGAGATAAAACGTTGGTGTTGGCAGGTTGATAGTCCTGGTGATAACCTTAGGAGAAGCGTGTAAGACAGGAAAAGGCACAAGGTGCTGGACAGTTAGGAAATTAATGGCTGATAAAGCCAAAGAGTAGAGAAGCACTGGAGAGCCCTAGGATTGCATAGATACAAAGACCAGGTTTGTGGCCTTCAGGGTAAGGTTGGCTTTACTTTACTGGCTTGTCTTACATGTCCTGTGCAAGATTAACCCTTGAGGTTGTACACTTTGAGTCTCTGCTTAACATGGGTGTTTGGTGCCTTTGGGATGCCCAGTGTCCACATAAAGATCAGGAGATGCTCTCTGATGGGAACTAGTGTGGGAGGCATGTCTGAAGGCACAGGGGATGTGCCAGGGCAGTGGGCCCGAGAGACCATGCGCAGGTCACATATAACTCTATTGGCTGAAGAAGTCACATGGTAAACAGGGATATAAGGAGCAGGAATTTTGAAATAAAGCCTCTTTGTCCACACCATCACGAGGAGCGTATTTATTCCTTGTCATACAAGGACCGCCTCTACTACAAACTAGGTCTGCAGGCATCTGCAGTTTTCCAGGGTGCTTTACCATACACAGAAACATGATCTCTTAGAAACCCTACATGCAAGATCCCTTATAGAATCGAAATTGATTTCCTGTCACAATTTTTATGGTCGATAATGAATGTTTTATTTGGTGGGAAAAGGATCTTGAGTTTCCTTTCCTGGTTTTGCTATTAATTTAGAATTTGAGTTCAGACCTGCATTTCAATAACTTTTTCTATTCAATGATCTGCAAAAATGAATATAATTCTAGTTATTTATTTTATATATTTATTGCACGAGTAACAGATTTTAAGATCCTTGGATAAACACTGTCGTGGAGCAAAGTGTTTTTACGGTGTTTGCTCTGTGTATTTTAAAATTGCTAATAAAATACTGGACAATTGTTTTATGAGTGTTATCAAAAGTATTTTGAGAAACGCTTGGAACTGCAAGGCAGAGTTTGATGTAAAAGGTTAGTTATATAACTCTATTTCTATTGCATCTCTGAGAGCTATTATATTTTCTGTGGCAGTTTTAACCTTGAATATCAGTGGTATGACATCTGTGAGTTCTTGAATGTTGTTTATTATTTTCTCAAATCTTGCTGATTTATAGAAGTAATTCTTCAATCAGTAATATGTTTTGCTTTGAATTTATTTCTTCCTTATTCCTACTTCCCACTTAATTTTAAGAATTTCAGTTATCTAAAAGATGCAAACAGTAAACCACTCCTTTTTAAAATTCTACTACCTACCTGTTATTCTCTTTTTTCTATGATGGATAAAATCAAAATTCCCATGCTTCCTCTTTGGTGTAATATACCTTACATGACATCTAGAGACCAAAATTGATGTGAGCTGTAATTAATCTTTCTGTGAGGCTTTATGGACCCATCGGTAAACCAGAGATAGGAATCACACTGTCTGCATACCTAAAGTTGTTGGACATTCCAAAACAAATCTGCATTCAGAAACTGTATTTCATAGTGTCATCATCCAGCAAATCCGTTGAGGGGAAAAAAAAAAAGGATGTGTGAAAAACAAAGACTGCATTTGCTTTATATGCAGTCCTCTGTACGATTAGTGCATATACAAGTTGTACAGTGATCTAATTAGAGCATCTGACATTTGCCTGTGACAACCAGAACCCTTCAGGTAATCAATAGTGTTAATATAAAGTGCCTGATTAAATACACCTTCATTTCCATCTGTATTCTCAAGTTGATATGCAAATTCACCTTGCCTGTATAATTTCTAATACTTATCTTCTGATTCTTGCTTTTAGATATATCTGCTTCATCCATCAAAAGATCAAAAGGACCAAATTTTGCTATATAAACTATATAGCTACATATGTTGTACTGTTGCAATTTCATATGCATTCTGTGAGCTGCTTCAAAACATCTCATTCAATAAGCTTGAGTTTCATTAAGCCATTGTTAAGTATTTGTAAACAGATTACTAAATGGAGCAAGCAGAAAATAACACACTTATTTAGAGTTGAAGTTTGCATAGCTTAAATATGGATCACAAACAGATTTTTTTTATTTTTCTTTTCTGCTTTATTAACAGGGAATGACAAAAGCTCATTTTGTGATGATGTGTGCAGGAAAACATTTCCCCTTTTTGAAGAGGAACATCTTTTTCTGCAAATTACTGTGCTGTTTAGATCTGGTTTATCATTTTAGGCTACATATTTTAACATCTCCTTTTCGCCCTCTGAGACTGGTTATCAGGTTTATTGTTATCTCAGTCCTGGTAAAAACATGTCTCTCAGGATGCAGCCCATTGATTAGTAATTAGCTAAGCTTGTTTCAAGTCGTAAACACTTTAGACCTTGAACTGATGCTTACACTGAACCTTCCTAACTAGTTTATGCTAATTCCTCTAGCCTTGGAATTCAGTTTGGATTACCAACACTCAGCTGCAGGTCCTTGAGTGTTTGACATCATTATCAATAACAGTAATTAGCTTCTGTGTAATGTTGTGCCTAAGAAAAAAAAAAAAAAAGTCATATTGCTTTAGAACTCCTTAAAATTAGATCAGAGTGAAGCCTTCATTTAGCATTTCTACTCAATATCCCCCCAACTCTGCTTCAAAGTGGCTGGTCTGGGATTGTTGGGACAGTCTTGCCCCATGGCCAGGGCAGGCAGGTGTCCTGCAGGGTGTCCTGGAGCTGGTAGGATGGCAGGATGTCAGTGCAAGGAACTGGAGAAGTTAGGAGCACACTTAAAACAATTTCTGTTATATTTTTCTGCAGTCACTAACCCTAATTGGCTACAGTCACTAACCCTAATTGGCTACAGTCACCTATTTCTTCAACAAAGGAGTATTTTAGCCAAAAATGTCAGATGCCACTGTGTTTTTTGTCATGTCATAATAATCATTGTCTGTGATTGTTCTTCTGATAAATTTTAAATTATATTCATTTGGTACCTAAACCTTTTTTTTAGTAGTGAAGACTGTGAATAATTTTAATGTTTTGGTGTTTAGACCTAACATAGCACAGGACTATAACTCAACAATAACTATACAATACTCAAAAAGTACCTGAGCTAATTAAAGGCCTAAATTTTCATGGCCATCACTCTCTCTCCCCTAATTTACACAGATATCTTTGAAATTACTAAATTTTGGCTTCTATATTTCAAATAATAACTGTTTACTCTGGAAAAAAAAAATCCATACCCACAACCAAAACATACACATAACACAAACACACATTCCAGATAAGTTTCTCTACAGGTTCCTTTCCTGTATACCAAAACCTGACAACCTAAACCCAAATGAAAATGAAAAAAACCCACTTTTCTACTTCTTATTTTGCAATTTAAATCACAGTTTTTCTTTCAGTGTATTCAAATACTTTAAACTGATAGAACAAGAAAGGATAAAGTTGACCTAAGATAAAACACAAAAGGATGTTGAAGACTTTCTTGGAAATGCCAGAAAATGTTTATTCATAGGTTTCTCAGAAATAGTATTTATAAGTCTGTGTATTATGCACATAAATATTTACAAAAATAGTTTTATATTTCTGAAATTTTAGCATATGTTAAGATGCAAGATGACTGACATCTCTCAGTTACCAAAGTATTTTTAAAAAATATTTTAGAATTAATTTGATTTGTTGCCCCCTTCCAATTTCCTCAAAATATTTTTGTCATGGTGGGACTACACGAGAGTTAATATTGATTGGTGTGAAGTTCAGAGGTGGTTTCATTTTATGATTATTTTAGAATTATCACATCCTTTTGAGAGCTTAGTGCTTAAAGAACTCATTCCTATTCTTAGTAGTCTAACAAATATATTTACCTATTAGTTTTACCCTACTTAAGTTATTTCAGAATTTCAATACTAATAATTCACAAGCATAATGAAATATTTCCACATTGGTTCTGATTTTTCCCAGTATATTAAATCATATTTTATTTCAACTTTAAGAGCAGATTCATCAATGTGCTAAAGCAAGTAGAGCATGCCAGCCAGCCAAGCTGGATTTTATGGTTGTTTTGCCTCTCTCCAGCACTGCTAAACAGTCAAAGCATGTTGATGATGCATAAGATCCTAAACTTGAAATATTTGTGACATCAGCATGTTATAAAAGGACAAAAGGGAGAGCTCAGTCTCTGAGTCACAATTTCTACAAGCTCTGTGGAAATGTATGATTACATTTTTCTTCATCATGCTCCTTCCCCAGCAGAAGGAATCGTGTGAAAGGGAGTCTTTCAGGAACTGTTCCCCAGGTAGTGTGTGGTCAACTGATTTTTAAATTCCATCTGAATGGAGCTGAGTACTCCCCACATCACCTTTCTAGTGCCTCCTCATGTTATACTTCTGATGTCTTTGCCCAGTCTCCCACAAGAAGTTTTGCATGCAAATTTGGTTGACTAATTAGCTCTGATGTCACAGTAACCTACCAGTGTTTGATTTTAGTGTTGTTAAGTAAAATTAACTAATAGTAAGAGATACTAAACTTAACTCCTCTTTTTCTGGAACAGAGGACTATATACAAGAATTCAATAGCTAATAAAAATAAATTTCAAGAACGCATAATATTTTCTTTTTGAGGTCATTAGCAGAAAAAAAACCCTGACATATGCTAAATGGACCGACACTTTTCTTACAGGAGTAAAATTTTAATTAACTTTAACTCAGATTAATTAACTACCTTGTAATTTCACAAAAAAAATTAATTGTTCTCACAGGCTGCACAGTAATTTCAGAGATAATGCACTACATTCATCACTTAGAACAAAAGTCCTTGCAAGATGGCACTTGGTCAATACAACAAATGAGGTTCCCCCTGAGCCTTCTCCAAGCTGAACAGTCAGTCCCATATTCAGCCTTTCCTTATAGGAGAGATGCTTCGATCCCCTGACTTTCTTTGTGGCCCTTCCCTGGATTCTCTCCAGTATGTCCATCTCTCTCTTGCACTGGTGAGCCCAGCAAAGGACACAGTGCTCCAGGTGTCACCTCTCCAGCGCTGAACAGAGGGCAAGTATCACCTGGTATGTTTGCAAATAACACAAAGCTTTGAGAAATTCAGCGTGGGTTTTCTGTTTTTTCGGCAACATAAAATATTCTGCCTGGCCTCCAGCTGTCAGCCAGAGGAAAGCAGATCTCCCTTGGGTTGTAAGTCATATCTGCCAGCCTTGTATGGTTGTCTTGGATGCCTGCATGGTAATGAATGCTGTATTTAAGCAACTGAATCTTATCCCCGCTGCTTAGTTTCATGGTGTTTGTTTTTTGTTTTTCTTTTGTTTGTTTGTTTTGTTTTGTTTTTTTACATTATCCCTAGACTTTTTAACTTGTTTTAAAAAGATTTTAGGAAGATTTTACATCATTGCTTTCCCTTGACAGCTGTTACTTGTTTTCTTGTAATCCCTTGGGTTTACAAAAACCAAAGGATTGTGTATTTTGTTAGGTTATTCATCCCGGAATTTTCTTTTCTTTCTAAAAGAATGTCACTGTACTTACTATTTTGTGTATAATAGGACCTCATCTGCCTTCAAAATATAGAGTATTCTCAATAGCAGCCATCCACAAAGTAATAATCTGATGCTGTTACAATAACGTGGCAACCCAAATATATCAGAAGTCAGTAATTGTCTGTAAATAAATTATCTCATCTTCTTTACTACATTAGTTTTCCCACACCACTGAACTCAGCATTGGCACTGTGGCTGTATGTGGCCCTAATTGCTGAACCTTTGGTTGCATCTTTTCCTCCATAGGGCATTATCTTTCTGTAGAATGAAAACCTCAGCTACTATCCCCCAGGCATCCTCAGTGATATTGAAATAATTGTAAAGTGTAACACAATTTTAGACATATACACCCAGTTATACTGAATCCCATTAGTAACACCTTCTTACCTGCTTGTCATCCCACAATCACAGCAAATGCTAACTCATTATTAGGGTAGCAATATTTTTTTACTGTTTTGAGGCTGCAGACTACAAGCAGTTCAAATTGAAGTAATGACCTAGTAGAATTTTCGTCGTTTATGCTTTAAATGTATTTTTAGTGAATAGACCTTTAAGAAATCAATGAAAGCTCTGAAATGGTCATTTTTCAAATGGCTAATCTCTTCTTCAGCTTTTCCATTGTATCAGATATCAGGATCATTTAAGGCTGAAGCACAAACTACTTTTGTCTCTCAGAAAATTTTTCATTTCTTTTTTTATCTCAAGTTTCAGCTTCAGCTACTGGATTTGGGTAGACCTTGGAATTTACATACCAGGTACTTTCCAAATGACTTTGAACTCCTTTCAAAGACATAGAAAAGGAAATTAGGTTTAAAGATGATAATTATAAGCACCTATATCTTGTACCCTTCATGTACATAAAGCTCCCATTGATTTCAACATGGGCTTATTTTCACCATCGGTGTCAAAAATGTGACTAATTTTATTCGTAGGCTTTATGGAACATGAATTGTAGATTTAGTCCTGATATATCACCTTTGGAATAACACCACCAACAAAAAAAGTGTAATATGCCAAAAAGCAGTAAAACTCTTCTATTACAAACTTTGTACCAGCTTCCATGGCAAGAAATAACCTCAGTTCTCAGTGGTTCCTATTCCTACCACTGCTGCTTTGCAAATGAAACTTTAAAGATAAAACTATGCTTGAAATAATTGCATGTTTACTCTTGCATAAGAAAAAAGAAGACAGCATGATATTTGTTACCTAGAGAAAAAAAAAAAAACAGTCTCAAGGGTCAGGTTTTTTGATTTTATTTTTAAATATTAAGTATTTTCAAGAGTCAGAAGAGTGTTTAAATATTTAAAGTAAATCCCTGGAAACTGAGTCACCTCTACTCTTTTAACTGCATGTGCTAGCTTCTTGTTATGGTTTTTGATGTGGTTCTTGGAATCTGTCATTTTTTAGTGCAGAAGTGTGTAGTATAACTGATAACCCTTACACTAAAATGAGCAGGGGGTGAAGGAATTTTACGGTGTTCTTTTGGTGCCCTGGTGGAATCCTTGAACAGAATTTAGCTCTCTTAGAGTACAGATGGAGTGATTTGTCTTAGTGAGTTGTAGAAAAGCAATAATAGAAGATCTTGTCATCATGATTTTTAAAAAAATAATCCTTGAGTTGCCAGACTCCATGAAAGGTATTGGGTGTTAAATTTTAAATAATCCTCAGAAAAGAGAGCTTGAAAATGGCAGTATAAATAGGTGGAGTATATTTATATCTTCAGTTCACATATTTCATCTCTCTTGCTCTCCTAATCAGAGTAAAATGTTTCAAAAACTAATCAATTTATGAATTCACTCCAGGAGTACACACTTGTACATTTCCTACTTTTCACCATTTTTAAGGAGGGATTTATTTAAAGGAATGACTGACAAGGTTAATGATGTAAATGGAATATTTCAAGAAGGGTATTTGATTGGACTTTTTCATATTTCCACTATCAATTGTAATATTTTAACTGATTCCTACAAGTTTTTCTGCTATAACTCAATCTAGTTTTCAGGAAGTATGTTAAAAATTAGGAGACCATTCAATAGATTTGACACAAATATTTCAAAAAGCAAATTTTTCTTTTGGGACAGTTTATAAACTGAATTTCTGGATAGAAATTAGAATTTTTCTTCAATGCATCTATTATCAATTCATCAGCCAAATTTTGATGACCTTCTGTTATACAGCCAAAGCTGCTGACGTACAGCTTGTACCTTGTTATGTGTGTTCATGTAACTCTAAAACCAAATTCAAAGCTTCTTTTGTCCATGGAAAAAATAGGAAAACCAAAACCATATGGGCTTTCCTAAAAGAAGACATATGATGTACTGTTATTTTAAACTAATATCTGCTCTAATGACAAATTTCGTTATAGAAGGAAGTGAATTTTAGGGAAATTAATCTTACTAATAAACTCTTGCCAATTGTGTTGGTTGCAGTCCTTCTTCACCTCTCAGAGGAGTCACAGAGGAACAACTAATGCACCTGAGAAAATTTCGTAATCTTTCCAAATTCTGAGCTGGTGGACTGCCATACATTGCTCAATCAACAGTGTAACCCAGGGGCACACCCACTGGGTACAGACTCTGTGATGCTGCTGGGCACGAAAAGACTGACAAGCAATGCTGCTTTAGGTTCAAAAAAAATAGAGCAAAATTCCAGGAGTGTCTGGGCAGCTTGGAAGATGTGTAGCTCATGGGGAGACCTTTAAGTGCTCTTTAGGCACCAGTGCAGCATCAAGACAGCTGCATGTCTGAACTCCCAGCTTCTGGAGACCCCCACTGTTGTCTCCAGCAGCCACCTCCTGACTTTGCAAAACACTGATGAGAGCACAGCACAGTTAAGACAAAGAGTGTTTATGTACCTCTTTGTCCCAAAAAGTTTGCATGGATGGGTTATCCTTCCCATGTGCCAAAAGGTGATGTTAGTCCTCCCCCAAGACCTGCAGTCACTGTGCCAAGAACTCTCAGAGGCGTTTGGTCACTTTTTGTCTCAAAGGAAAAACAGGTACCAGATTATGGACTTTTCTCCATTGCAGGTGTCTCTCTGCCATATATGTAACAGCCTCGTGTCTACGACCACTCCTCTACAGTCCATGGTGGTCAATAATGTCCACAGGTGATGTTGGGGGGCAGGGGACAGTCAGCAAGTACCACTGTGTTGTTTGGAAATCTACAGGTACTGAGTGAGTTACTGAGGAAAATGGGTGCTTTGGCTCAGACCTTACACAAGCCGTGGTGGAATGACAAGAAGAGTGGTGCAATGAGGCCTTTTGCTTGAGCTGAAGAAAAGCACAGTGTGCTTCCTGAAGATCTCCACTACTGTGCCTGAGGGTGGACAAGGCAGTGTCCTTGGGACAGCCTCAGCAAGCCTTGAAGTGCAAGAGTAAGAGTGGTGTGGGTGCATACTAAACTACTCTAAGATCTCTTCTGCAAGCCTCTTACAACAAAAATTTGAAGAGTCTCAGCACCAGGTGATTTGACCTGTGCCAGATTTCACGTCGATGTGCACATAATTCTTGTTGGCAAACCAGATTTCTCTGCTGGTGGTAACAAGATTGTAATACCCTCAAAACAAGAAATTTAGGCTGGATTAGAGGTGAGTAAATCTGGTAATCCATAGAACCTAAAAATAGATATAAGTGCTTTATATATGTTATATATGTATGTATGTGCATATAGAATAGGTAACTGTCAGCACCTTTTTAAAGGGAAATGCAGTTATTCACACTGACTTCCTAGTTAGAAATATACTTTCAGGCAGTGTATCTTTCAAGGTGAAAATAAGTATAACAGCAAACTTATTATTAGATCTTCCATAGATATTTTGGTCCTGTGCACTGTAAAAAAAAAAAAAACAAAACCAAAAACAAGATGATGAAACATCTTTGAAGAACCTCGAAAGGACCAACATTGTTACAGAAAAAAAGAAATTCAACAGATAAAAGTGAAACATTGGAATGCCTTGTTTCCACAGGGCTAGTGCAAGCAAATATTGAATCAGAGACTGAGCCAATTAAAGGCACAAAGTCCTTACACTGTAGAAGTGAAGAGCTGCAAACTGGGGAGTTAAAATAAGAGATGTCAAACCAATATTTATATGTATAAACAAACATATGCACCAGCCTGAATAGGTAAATAATTTACCTGGAAATTGCAGAGACAAGACACATTCATGACAATGTCCTTGTCTGTTGGTATTGCAAATGTGAAAATGTATATATATTTATTTAAATGTCTTTCCTTTACACAAAGAAGTGGAAAGGAGAAAGACTGACTTTCATCTGATCCAAAGTTCCATGAGTTTTGTGTGTAAATTCAGTGATTTTGGACAGGGCCCCCACCCTACAGTTTTATCAACTTATCTCTCCATGATTAAATAATTGATTGAAGCCTGAGTCTAGTTTATGATGAACTCACAAATATATTAATGTTATGTATCCCATGCATTGCAAACCATTGAAATAACTATTCATGGAATTTTGTCTAGGACATATGTCAAAAATCTATTTTATCCTAGAAATTTCAGCATAAGTGATCTGATAAGTAACTAAATCTTTCAGGAAAGTTTTGTTTATTCATTAGTCTTGTAAAGAGTTTAATTGTTTGCACATAAATATGTTTTGATTCTGTTATTCATGATTATGAACATTGATCCTCATTAAGTTCATACCCTTAGACTGTTCACATTGATTCAGCAAATGTTCCCACTGGCAGATAAATGAAAATAGTTTAATAAGTCATCACATGCTACAAGGATCCTAACTTTTTTTTGGTGCTGGCCGTCAACAGTCAATACATACATCTGGAAATTTTGTTGTGCTTGTCTGTTTATTCACATGGCCATAGTCATATAATGCCTTAGTATAAATATAAGTTTTGAAAACGAAAAGGAAAGGAAAGATTTATTTACGTTAAATTAGAAAGACATTGGAAGACACTTAAGTGCAATAATAGTCAGAGGAAAGAAATTAAGAGGTAGATATGACTGACTAATTTTTAAGGTGTTCCTTATCTAAATAGAGAAACAAAAATGAAAGGTAAGTGGTTCCCCAGAAGAACACACTGCACTTACAGAGCAAATGAAAGACATGCACAAAGCAGTTTATAGAGACGTTACGTCTTTAGACTTAGTAATTAATATTCTTATTTATTTTAATGATAATATTGTTATTAGTATGGATAATGAATAATAATAGATAATCAGTAGCAGATAAGAACAGCAGATGATCTGGGAGGTGGCTTTAGAAGTTCCACTCATGAGCAAGCAGATGTTGGGCCCTGACAGATGCACTGAGCTTCAGCTGCAGGCAGGGAAGGGAATTCACAGCTACAGCATCCAGATGGACACCAGAATTAGAATTCTGTTCTGTGAGCCAACTGTATGGTTTAATGGAAAAAAGGCTAGAAGTTAATATAAAGACCTGTAAAGGAATTGAGATGATATCTCAGTTTACTTGAAGATCCCCTGTAAGGTAGATTCTGACCTCAGCTAATCCCAGAGTCTTCTGTTTATTGCAAAAAGAGTTACAGTTTGGAGGCTGTGAAGACTGGAGGATTTGAGGAGAGGCAGGTGAAATTGTCTGCTTATCAGAGTTTGGCAACTGGTGAAGAAAGAGGTCCTATGCAACACAAGTAAGGGTGACAGGCTTTTCTGGTTTAGGTTTTTGTCACATGATCTTTGTCTTCTTTCTAAAGGACTTTTTAAGAGTGTTCGTGCTGTCTGTGAATTTGGTTTGGAACCACTGCAAAACCATTTGTACTGTTCAGTACAATGAAAACATGATGAAACAAAGTATTTTTTGACCAAGTTTTGTATTGAAAGATGCTGTTAGAAGATGTGATGCATAGTTCTTTGTGCAAAATCTTGCAGGGCAAAACTTCAGGTAACTGAAAAACTCTATGGTCCTGCAGTCATAGTCAAAGAAAGATAAACACAAACTTCACATTTTCTTTCATAAGAGAAAAAAATTCCAAGACTCTTGATATCTGGACACATTGGACAATAATGTGGACAAAAGCAAAGTTTAATTTGAGTAAGATTATTTTAAGGCAGAATTCTGGAATACAGTGGAATGGCTTAAACATAATTTCTGTATATATAAACCATAAATAAAAGTTACAAAGATTCCTTCTAAAAAGTACCTCTTCTACGCCTACATACATTTATGTTCAAAAGCAAATGACTGAAAAAAATTAGATGTAATAACAAATGTGGCTGCTAATGATACTTATGATGTAGTTAATAACATACCTGAAAATAGTAAATAATGTCTGCACACTCAGAAATTAAATTATCTTGAAAGCTTCACTGCCTTGGTTATCTTACAGTAAGTCATGGAAAATACTGGAATTGTGGCAGTAGTTATTAATTTATAGGGTATCTTTTGTTTCAGTACATAAAATGAATGGATATCAATATTCTTCTCTTAGTGCACTTCACTTGTAAAGCATGTTATATCACAAGCTTTTACCTCATATAAGACTGCATCCAAGCTTTTTTGTTTTGTCTTCTATACTTCTACACAGCAAGTCCTCCAAGTATTTTATTTATTTATACCTTCCCTTAAATACTCCTTGCTTCAGTATCTTTCATTTAAAAACAAAATAAAAATGTACTGACCCATGTCTGGAAGATCCTTGGGTCTAAAAAGTTTATTAGCTTTTCCCTGATGAATTTTGTAGGCTCCACTTCTTCCACTGAGATGGGCTTATACGGATCAATTAAGTGCAGTCATTCCCTAAGTGGAAAATCAAATTAAACACCAGCCTGGAAAATAGAATAGTTAAACTATGGCACTGTGGTGTGAGATTGGAATGAGTCTGTGAGGAGGGCAGTCATCCTTGGAAGATGCTGCTTTCCAGTTTTGCTTTTCTTTCTTGTCTACTTAATCTGAGGCCAAAAATACTGACAGCTCTTGATGCTTTGACATTGTGTTGCTGCTGTGGGTAGAGCTGACTCGATAATACTGAGGGCAAAGCCTAGTTACAGCTTACCTTCTTCCACAGAGAAGTATTTGGAGCATTTTGTCGAAACCTGCTGGGAAGAGCAGTCCCTCTTGGCAGCGACCCAGGAAATCACTTAGTGCAAAAAAAATTCCCATTTTGTTTTCCCGTCCTCTGTGAACAGTGGGCTGGACCCAACAGTGGGACTTCTCACTTAACGTGCTGGTTTACACATGGAGTCCTGAAAATATTTTCTGTGCATTTAGTGAAACAAACCATTCAACAAAACTCTCAATTTGTATACTCAGAGAAATCAACTGAATATAATCCTATGTATTTAATTTTTTTAATTATTATTTTTTAAATTGACTCAGAGACTTTTTCTTACTTAAATAAGTTAGATATTTAGGAAATGTTCTGATATTATACCACATCATGTTTAAAAGTCCATGTGAATAAATGCTTAAAGAAAAGGGAGAAATAAGCTTTATAGAATTTACAAACTACACCAAGCCTTGTGCATTGGAAAACATTGCAAACCTTCCACAAAATTCATTAAAATTTTTTGACTCCTACAATCCTCCTGGATTGTTCTTAGTCTCTGTTTTGTATATAAATTAAGTTTGGAGCTGTGAGTGTGGGTAAGGCCTTAGGGCTTGTTGGACTCCAGCTGAGATGCCTAAGGCTCTGTGTCAAGGCACAGAGATTCTGAGATATTATGCACTGATTAGAAAGTAAAGTTTTAATATGAGGCTTGGAGTTCAGCAGTTCTTTCATTTAGTTTGACATCCTCCTTGTTTACCTTTCACATACCGTGCCATGGCTTTTGCTGAAGTTTCCCTCTTTACTCAGTAAAAATAAATCTAGGAGAGGAAAAATAAAAGCCTCCTATTGCTCATAAATGCCAGGTTTGCAATAAAAGATGATGCAATTAATGCCATTTGGATGATAGAGCTTCAGAATTCAGTGGGTATCACTGGAGAAATCACCATGCATTCACAAAAGGAAAATCTAATGTTCTCTCTAGATTTCTCCACATTACCCATTTTTAGGGCATAAAAAGAATAATGTTTCTCTATTAGAAGAAATCGGTGAGTTCTCACTCAAAGTAATTCACCTGCAATGTGGAAATTGGGCACTGTTTGTTTGCCTATCTGGTTTTTACACCATTTTAATACTCAGGTATATACGACATATAAACGAGTCTTTTTCAGCTTACATATTATCCAGAATATTGAGCTTTTATCACAAGTTTGCTCATAGTTTGGAGTTATTTATAGTTTGGAAACAGCTTCTGAAAAGCTGCTGTTCAAAAAAAAAAGAAAAAGAGGTGCAGAGACACTGAAGTGCAGCTCCTCCTGAAGGTTCCACATTGTCACCAGTGATCTGTGGTGTCTGGCACTGTGGCCTTGACTACAGGTTAAATGAAGGAGCTGAGTTATTGGCCATAAATATGTCAGTGATTTGGGATGTCTGATTTTCTGGGCTAAGCATAAAGCCATTGTAGACTGGCACTTCTTTCTTAAAGCTTTTCAGAGGAAAATACTGGAGAAAATAGGTACCCAGAGTCTTTAGAGGCCTGATCCAAAAGTGTGAGGCTCTCAATTAGTTTTAAAAATATCCAAATCAACCTCATGCCATAGTGTTATTTAAGTAATAATTTCATATCAAATTATTCTGTAGTGGTTATATTCTACAGGCTGGAAGCAGAAATGTTCTCTGTTGCTGAAGAATATTTTCACTTAGCAGTGAATGGTTACTCAAAATTAAGAAGACAAGATGACTGAATAATGCATAAGATCTGTGACACAAACAAGAATATAATTCCTTTTTCCAGGACACTGGTCTGATGCTTTATCCATATGAGTATCTCTTCCTGTCAAGATCATTTATCTAAAAATGGAATAGTAGAACTAGAGAAGATAGAAGGGAAATCAACAGAGTTATGGAATCATTTCTGTATGAGGAATAATTTTATAGACAAGGACTCTTCAGACTGAGAGAGCATTGAAGGGGGAATATGACAGAAGACTGTAAAATCAAGACTGTAATGAAGAAAATGAAGGATATTTCTCATAAAAAAGAAGGGGATGATTGTTAAGTGGAACAAAGTGGATGCTTATTCACATAATGTGTAGGTAAGGAGTGAATCACATTTCCATAGGATATTGTGGCATTAGACTGATTCTAAAACTATCACAAACATTGATAAAATAAAAAGCAAGCAAGGGCTATGAAATACAACTATTTTAAGCACAAATACATTAATAAAGATTAAATACTTATATTTAATATTTGATCTGTCTCAGAAAAATTCATAAAGCTTAGAAAACTGGAAGTTGCCAGAGAGTCCAGCAGAATTTGACTACTCTGTCCTTCAAAGCTTCTCCAGGTATCTTTTGCTGGCCACCCTCAAGACCTGTGGTACTGGACAGAACTTTGGAACTCACTTTTAATAAGAATGATTATCGAGGGTGCTGCTGACCCATTAAACAAGTTATTAGAATGAGAAAATTAAATGTTTATATCTACATGTCTGAAACTAAATATGGAATGCCCATAAAGCAATTATTATGTTAATAATCTTACTCTGTAAGATATGACAAGGATATAAGTGATGAGGATATAAGGCTACTAGAGTGCATCCAGTGGAGGGCCACAGAGATGGTGAAGATTCTGGAAAGGAAGCCATATGAGGAGCAGCTGTGGGCACTTGGTCTGTTCAGCCTGGAGAAGAGGAGATTGAGGGGAGACCTCACTGTGGTTACAATTTCCTTGGGAGAGGAAAAGGAGGGGCAGGCACTGATCTCTGCTCTGTGGTGACCAGGAACAGGACCTGAGGGAATGGCCTGAACTTGTGTCAGGGCAGGTTTAGGTTAGATATGAGAAAGAGGTTCTTTTCCCAGAGAGTGGTTGGGCACTGGAAAAGGCTCCACAGGGAAGTGGTCACAGCATAAAACCTAAATATTTGTTAACACAGTGAAAGTGAGAATAGTCAACTTGTAAGGCTAGAATTTTATTGTTCATAGGTCAATACATAAAAATAGAATATTTACTAGAAACTGAAAATCTGAGCTGTTGACATTAGGTCAAAACTTTCTTGGTCCAAGAACCCACCTTTTATTCCAACATATAGAGTTTGTGAAGTATAAATTTCTTAATTTCACTATTAGGGAACTTTTCTTTTAGACCAAGTTATACATCCCAAATTGGAGAAGAGGTAAACAGACTAAAACATGCACCAATATGGTAAACTTAAGATACTGGTGTTTCCAGCATGCCATCCCCAATTCCCTCTTTCTGTGCCAATTGTACAATGTTCCAAGAGATGAACATGAAGGACAACCTTCATCTGCAGTACAGAATTATAGACACCAGAAGAAAGACACAGCTATATTGCCATTCAATGATTTCATAAATCTATATCAAAATAATCTAGCTATTATATCCAGTCAACATTAAAGTAAGGAGTTCTCATGTTTACTCCAGAAAGAGACTGAAGTTCATATGGGACAAAAGTTGAATAGTTTTCACATCTTGTCTCCTTTACACTTTTTGGTCACCTCACCTGTCAAATCCAACACATTTCTGACAACTGCTTAAACCTTTCTGAAATTTCTGCCCAGGTCGAAGTCACTACTGCATTTAATGCCATATATAATTTATTCAGTTTTTCTTAAGATGTCACTGAAATAAAATTATGCAATCCTAACTGAAAACTGATGCATTTAAGCAGCACTTCATGAAGTAGGTTGTGTTCCTACCTGCATATGGGATACCAGTTCAGGAATTACTTCCTTTACTATGCAGTAACAGCAAAAGAAAGAAAAGTTGAACTGCCATCAAACATATTAAAAAGCAGGTAAGACTTTATATATTAAAAATAATTTATTTTCCCAAAATAATGTCCGATTAGAAGAAGTTTGCACTATTTTAAACACAGAGCTAGAAAGCGTTTGAAGAAAAACTTTTAAATCTGAATCACATTGCACTGAAACAATATGCTGAAATGCTTTAAAATTCTCACTTGGGGCAACACTGCTTTAAACCATGAATTTTTATTCAGTATGTGCACTTGGTACATGCCTATTTAGTCACTGCAGCTATCATTCCAGGCTTATGTACTGATATACCATAGACATTTGAAAACCCTTTGTGTGGCTTATAACTTAAATCTTTGTTTTCTAAAAGTTATTTAAATTTGCATTAGTTTGAAGGAAAATATCCATAGAATTATATCAGCTGTTCTGCCAGGAACTAATTTTTTAATTGCTCCTTCCAAATATGGTTTAAGGGAGAAAGCTCTGGTGTTTTGTGGCATTATGTTTTTTGTTTTACTTCTGACAACTTTGTTGGAACTATAAGGCTTTAAGAGTACTTAAAGCTTGCAGTCTGGCAGGTTTTGCTTAGCTCAAAATACCTATTCTTTTCTGAAGCAGGTTTTCAGGGAATAAAGCTACAGAAATGTTGAAGAAGATGTGAAAACACCTTAGGACATCTTCCCAGGACATAGGCTGCCTGGGGACCAAAGCAGGCACACAGTGATATGTCTCAGAACGGTCTCCCAGTCTCCACCATTTTGCTGCTCAGGGACTGTCTGACCCAGGGATGTCTGTAAGTAAGTGTACAATTAATAATTCATTGTGCTCTTCCACTTTTCGTGAACTTCTTCTCTTTTCCCTTGGTGTTGTGTAGCTTTTTAGCATCCACCACATTGTTCCTTCCCTCTCCACTCGCTCGTTTCAAGGGTATGTCTGTTGGTCTTAACTCTCAGTATAAAACAAATATGAACATATATACCAAATACCTTAAATATTATTGACTGTAGCTTTTGTGTTGAAGAACACAGGACACTTCAGGACAATAGTGTTAATCATTGCTCTTGAAGTTTGCTTTATGTCATCACTTTTCACATATATCTTCTGAAACTATTAATCTACTAAACAGTGCTTATTTTTATACTGTTTGGTTTCTTGAAAAAAAAAAACAAACGAGTGAAGACACTGTACAGAAAAAGTTTATGCTTGGTGACATTAAATACCTCTCTAACTCTTGGAAAGCTAAAAAGTAAGAAAATAACAAACTAGCAAGAAACCAATCAACCTCCTTTCACCAAATATGTTCCTCTCCTCCCTCTGGGAAGTTGTGTGGTTTCAGCAAGAGAACCAAGACAAGCACCTGAAATGAAGTGCAATATATCACTTTCAGGTCTAGTTTGAGAGGTTGTCAAGACCCATCACTGAAATATCGTTCAGCCCATCAGAACATTTTATTTGACAGAAACAGGACTTTTTGTACAAAGCTTTTAGAGCTTAAATATCGCCCACAGCTAAATGCTTTAATCCGAGGTTTAAAAGGAAGAGCAGGAGAAAGCTGAGTGAGAAAGTCTTGGATAAAGCAGCCTCATTATCTTGTAGGTTTAATTTAAAGGTTGTACCTCCAATACTGTTTGCAATATTCTAGGACTATGAAATGCATGTTTGCTGAGAAAATTTTGTAATAATTCATCTATGTAGTTTTTTCCTGTGTAAAGGATTTTACAGATGCCAGCATTAGATTTTGCTTGTTGGATTATTACTGATGTTTCTTATGGTTATAAGATGACCAAAATCTAGCTTATAGATGTAAAAAGAAAAAAGGTAGAGTTTTGACAAAGCAGATTATAATGAGCATTGAATTCTAGGTAATACTGAATACCTATATCCTCTTTACACAAGCAATATTATGTCTAGTCTTTATAAAGACAATTCTAGCCTTTATATTGTGGAAAACCATATCATAATAAATAGTAACACACTGGCATTTTCAATGGCAACCCATATCTGAGTTCCAAGCAAGTTTCCTTTTAAAACTGTTTTTTAAGCCAAGCGACAGCAAGTGTCTTTTTTTTCTCATATGTTCCAAAATTGAAGCTTAGCAAGTTGGGGTTTTAGAGAGATGAGAAGGGAGAATATTTTACTTCTACCCACATGATTCATACCTCAGCATTGCAGATCTCCAAGACTTTATATAAAACTAAGTATGTATATGTATGAGAATACAAAGCTGAAGAAAATGAAAGATAGCAGGAAAAATATACTTAGTTTTTCACCCCTGATTAGCTTCTTTTCTTTTCTAGAATACAGGATGGAAAAAATCCTTCCTTTGGGGCTTAGGAAACAAATGATTATGTAACTTTTGATAAAGAAAATGGAGGTTTAAAACCTCCATTTAAAATTTGTGATATAAAAGAGGTAAGTACTTTGGTCTGGCAAAATTAGGATTTCCGTAATTGCATCCTTACTTAGACTTTCTCGATAAATCTCCATATTTCCATAGTATAAAAGAGGAGTGTTATTTTTACAAAACCTAATCTTGCTCCAGTACCAATGCATGCTAATACTGCTGCTTGGGAAGTAGTTTTATCTACCATCATTCTGGGTAACACCTGCTTTTTTTTTTCAGGTTCTAGGAGAGAATCTGTTGTGTAGCTCACACTATCAAAGCATTTTCAAGGGACACTGGAGTAGCAGTGTAATAATTGAATTTGTGTGACAAGAGTAAGACACAGGATGTAAAAGCTGAGGATCCTCCAGCATGGGACCTGGAGGACATCCTCACACATTTCTGTGTGGCGTGGGGAGTGTGTATCCTGACAAAAACAAGGGAATGAAGGGACTTCACTTCTAAAACTGCCATTGTGTAAAATCTTTTTTTTCCCTGCACTTCAAAACCATTTTCACTCTAACTATTTCTTAATTGATTTGTTTGAAAAGTACAATTAACTTCAGAAAACAATAGAAAATAAAGCTACTGGAAATTTCTGAGTTGATTACCAATAGGAGAACACATTGGCTTTCAAACATTTACAGATATTCCTCACCATTTTTCGAGAGAGAAAAATATCACCCAAGACATCAGTCAGAATTAGAAAAAATGTTGAGATAGGTTTGAAATGAAGTTTATTCAAAGTGACTAGGAGGGAAATGTTCCTTTATGGTAAAACACAGCTTCTGTAAAATAATTTTAGCAGGAGATACAATCAAATTCCTTGCAGGGTGTTTTCTACTTGGGGGGAAAGGGTGAAAAGTGTGCAGTAGATAAGAGTTCTTCAGTGTCAGGACCCAGACCAGAGGTCTTACAGCCTTAACATGTAGAATCATAACATTCTACAGAAAAAATTACTTCCCCCTGCTCTTTTTTGTCTAATCCAAAATAGATGACACTCACAAAGCATCGTGCTGTGCCCTAAACTTTGTGTTCTTGCCACCTACCCAGGTAGGCATATTTTATTTTCAGTTCCCTTCATTTTACTTCTTAAGGATTCACTCAGGAGACACTGTTAATGTTGACGAAGAGCCTGGTGTCACTGAGCTCATGCTGATAAAGACAGAAGAGAGACAGGCTGTTCTGAAGTTTGTTTGAAGATTAAATACATCTCACATCTAGACTGGAAGGTTTTGACTTTGAAACCATAAGAAGGTGCAGTGACTCAATGTGAATCAGAGATGAGGCAGTCATAGCTGCCTTCCAGCATTAATGAGCATTAATCTGGGATACTGTTACACAAACATTTGCCTATTTCTAATGTAAATTAGGTTCCTCAAGCAGTTACAGTTATAGAAATAATATCTGGAGCAAGAGTGTCTTAGAGTTATTCACGCTATATGGACATCATGTCATATTTTAACTGTCAAATTCCAACCAGTATTCAAAGTAAAGAATTGATTTAATTTGTTTGAAAAGTTAAAAATGTAAGAAGTAGAATTCACAATACCTTTTGTCTCTATCTATGAACCAAAAACTGGAAATAAAGACTCCCAATTTTTGTTGGTATGAGCTAGAAAAAATAATCTTATTTATATTGCTTGCTACAGAGGATTCGTTGTTGAATCTTAAGTGAATATCAAGCTTTGAGGGCAGGGTATCAGCTCAAACACAAGCAACAAAAATATAATTCTCCTTTATTGACAACCAACTTACATATGTAGTACTATGTGATATCAGAGTGATAATTCTGCACAGCAGATGCTGAAGTAAGGTGCCAGCCTAGCCAGCCGTTTTCTTTGTGCATTCACTCTAAAGACCACCCACTCTGTGCTATCAGATGCACACAGGTTTCATGGATTGATATGCAATTGCTTGCTATTTCAAAGAATAAGCAATTTGAGAAGTTCCTGCTGTTCCTAATTACCTCTCAAGATTCAGGTTTCCTCTAACAAGAGATTTTTGTCAACTCTTTTTTGTGTTGCTCAGCATTCTTCAGAGCAAATTAAGCCCTACATACA
Source organism: Corapipo altera (assembly GCF_003945725.1). Classification (NCBI taxonomy): domain Eukaryota; kingdom Metazoa; phylum Chordata; class Aves; order Passeriformes; family Pipridae; genus Corapipo; species Corapipo altera. Next base: position 59,804 of record NW_020884934.1, on the reverse strand, counting down.
GCCTTGTTTTGTTGCTGGTTTTGTTGTGCTCAACACAAGCCTGTGTGACAGTCCTTCATTTTGTCAAATTCCGGCGTTGTTGCTTGTTTGCTTTGCGCAGAAATGGTTTCTTAAGAGAATGAGGTGTTTATGTATGTCATATTTCTCCTTTACTTGTGTCTGATTAATTGTGACAATATTAGAAGTAGCCATTAAATTTCTGTGTTTACAACTGTTTATTGTCATCAGACTACAATCTCACCTCCTTCCTTGCAGCCGTGACAGAAGTTGGTTATTGGATCCCATTCGGCTCTGCAGTGTCAGCCAGGTATCCCAGGCTTTCTCTGCACAAGGGAACATCTCCTTGGCCAGCCTGGCACGTTACAGAATTCTAAGCAGTTCCCAAGGTCTGTATAAATACACATATATATTAGGTTTCTATTCTTGCTATGACCCAGAAAAGCATTTACTCATTCAGGGTAAATCCTTTGCAGTTAACAGAAATAAAGTATTACGGTTTCCTTTGGTTTGGTTTGGTTTGTTTTCTCCGAGGGAAAGTTGCTGTACTTTACTTCAGGGTGGGTACCTCAACTGGTAAAAGGACAAAGCTAAACATGATGTGTAAATGATAAATGGTTACTTCCAAAAATAGGGTAGTTATTTGTAAGCATTTTATTACAAAATTGTGCAGTGTAATTTCAAAGTATTATTTTTTTCATACCTGAAATTTGAATTGCATTACTTCACAATTTTTTCAACCTTAATCATTAATTAAATGAAATGATGAAAAGCTGTGTGACTTTTTTTTGTCTACTTACTGCTATTGGAATATTTTGCTCTTTTAAAGGACTTTTAATCAAATGTCTTATATTTAGAGTTTCTATTTCACACCTTTATCTGACCATTTTATTTTTTTCAAACACAAACTTATTTGCAAAGGTGTTTTTCCACAGGAGTTAAAAAAAGGGGGAACAGGGAAGCAAACCGTGGGTTCTATGTCAAAACACCATTTTTTATGATTTATTGCTTCTCAGCACTTTACTTTTCTGTGGAGTTCCTGCAGGGGTTTGCAATATTCACTTCTGCAAGGAACAGTATGCTTTAATTTTGCTTCCTTGATTTCCCTGTAGGTCCCCTCAAACTCTGGAGATCCCTTTTTGCAGGGATAATCGGTTTTCAGTGGCATCTACTGTGCTTATGAATGCAGCACTCCTAATGAAGAGATTGAGCCTCTTGAATAAGAATATGGCAACATAAGCATAAAATGCATTGAGGACCTTTAGTACAAGATCATGGATTATCAGCATAGAGCACAGACCAACCATTAAAGGGAAAATGATGTAGAGACCAGGCAGGTGACTGAGAAACTCAGATGAAGCCTTACAAGATACATCATGCTCTGTCCTGTGTGTTCTGAAGGACTTTATAGAGTATGGGGCTTTGAATTATTAGAAAGAGTAAGGTACATAATGCAGCAGAGAGCAGATGTAACTCTTGACTGTGTCTTGAGTGGTACTCCTGTCCATACTATACCTAAATCAACTATACCACAATAGTCTAACAGACTGCCAGATGTAATGATTGAAAGGTGTCAGATAATAAATAGAAATGTGAAAAAGCTGGTATAATTAAGAATAATTACTAACTTAGTTTGCATCAGTATGAGGCCAGGAGGTTCATATGGAACAAGATACACTTGATAGGGTGTTGAACTTTGAAAAAGAATGAGCGCTTCCGTAGGGATAGAGAGGATCTTTATCTCCAGTAAAAAAAATTGCCTGTAGATACTACCATTGCAAATATACACAAAGCCATGATGATGATGATAAATTTTCAAATCCTTTTGTGAGAGCCCTTTCCCTCAGATCTGAGGGAGGGCTTCTTATACAATTTATAGTATTTGTAATAAGAATGTCAAAATGAGAAGCCTGACTTGGAGAACACTTGTCTTAATTTTACGTGTCTAGAAATTTAACCAAGTGAAAATGAAAAAGTTTATGGTTTTTCATAATCTTGCTTATTCTATTACATGTTACAGCAGAGAAATATATCTTGTGATTCAGATTTTCAGAAACAAGTCCTTACTTGCAGTTAGACTCCTGTACAAGTTTTCAAAGTGTTGAACTGCTGCTAGTTTCCATCCACCTCAGAGACATGGGTAAAATTGTTTTTATTTTGTTGTAAATTTGCTCAATTTCAGTACAGAACAATGCAACTTGGCAAAAATGAATAGGTGATACATGATGGATTGGAGAAGCAGGTATAACTGAGACCCGTCTAGAATATAAAATTTGGCCCCCAGTCATCTGTCCTTTGCTTACACCTAATTTCTAATACTGTATGTAAATGAAGGATATTGAATCAGTTGAATTGAAACTCAACAGATAAGTAGAGAATGCAAAAGTGTACATTGTGATGAGGTAGAATCAGATTTATTTTTTAAGTTCCTTCAGATAATAGAATTACATAAGAGTAACTTTTTTAAAATAAAAACAACTTCCTTTTACAAATTTTTTGTTTGGTTGTTTTGGTTTTAGAGTTTTGTTTGTTTGATTAATTGATTTATTTTTTTTACTAGATCATCAGTGGCCACATCCTGATTTAAGTTTCTTCAGTACAAATCCTCATGACATGTTGACTTAAACTGTAATACTTCATCCCACACAAAAAAAGTGAAGCATTTACCTTCCAAAATGATACACTGAGTTTCAAGATTTGCCTGTTTCAGGCTACCAGCTCAAACTTTTCTCATAACAAACAATGGTATTATCAATGGAAAGTTGATTTGAAAATTAGTCTTTTTTAAGGTCATTTTAAAGAAGCCCTAAGTTATTTTGGTAGTCTATTGTGATTATTCAAAATATCTTCTGCTTGCAGGTTTTCTGTTTTTCATTAATCTCTTACTTCCAATAGGGTATCTAAATAAATAACATGTTATTTCCATTTTACTAACATACATTCTGTGAATCCATCATTTGTTGTTATTCAGCTCTATGGAATGTTGTAGATATAGTAGCATCCACTATCCATTTTCTAGTTCATTTACTTAGACACAAATATACACACACATACACTCATTTAGAAATCCAAACATCCTCCGTATCATTTGTGCCTAAGCATCAGTAGTCCAAATTATTATTTCCATCGTTTCACAAACACTTACTGTTGCCATTATTATGTTTCTCTAGTCACCTCCCTCGACTTGTAAACTTCTCTCACAGTAATAGATATTTCAGATAGTTTTATTACATGCCATCTCTATTTACTGTTTGTGTCATCTATCCAACACATCCTTCATGCGGAAAGTAGAAGCTACTTTTAGCATTCCAAATCATGAAGGCAGCTATAGGCCAAAGTCATCAGAGACTGTACAGAGTGCAGAAAATATTGTCTTTTTATGGTAGTCAGTTGCCTGTTATTCACGGAGGATTTACTGCAGTAAAAGAGAAGGCTCTTCAGGATAACCTTTAAAGTGCTGTTTCCACGGAGGATGACTTGAATTCATACTGAGGCTGTCTAAGTGCTCCAGCAGTGGGAAAAAAACAAGAAGAGAGGTTTTGAATCATGGGTCTTTATGCCCATGACACATTACCTTCCAGATATCACCATTCTCACTTCAATCTGTCAAATGTTACTGTGGGGAATACAGGCTAATGCAGTCATCTCCTGCTAAGGACATAATGTCAACGATTTTATCCTGTCATACTCCGAAAAGAGAAATATGGTTAAAGATAACCTCTGGACACCTACCACGTAGGTGGATTATGAAAGGCAAGCACTGAAACACCATGTGAGACTTGTATTGAATATATTCTTTCCTGTTAAAATAGCTTAAGGCTGGATGGATTTGTTACCAAAATGGAGCTAAATGGAGTTCAAACAATATGGAGACAAGGTCGTCTTGTTTAAACTGCAGGAGTGCCTGGACCTATGATATGGGTGTGAGGTCTACAGTTAAATCTTCATCATAGTTTTGGACATTATGCCCAGGAATCATCTGTCTTTACTGTATGAAAAGCATTTTTGCCATTGAAAAGTTAAGTTTCAAGAGTTACTCTCAGGGATCTCTTTGCAGCTGCTTTTGCTGAGTTAATGTATTACACAACAGGCTCTTCTAGAAAGAGGAAGCCAGCTAAATCACTTCCACAGAAAGGAATGGAGACACCAGGTCAGATTTTCTGTTCTTCTCTAGGTTTTTTTAATAGTCAAAAAACTATATTTAAAATGAAATTCTTTAATCTAACCGAGGGGGGGGGGGGGGAGGGGGGGGGGGGTTTTTTGTTTGTTTTTGAGGGGCAGGGTTTGGGTTTGGGTGGGGTTTGGTGTAGAACCATGAAGGAATCCCATGGACAAAATTTCATCTTTAAATATTGTTTTTTTCAGCAGTCAAGAATCCAAGTTGTGCTGCTTCGTGGATCAGGAGATGGGTAATTACAAGATATAGCAACTCTTTCTTGGTCTTCTAAGAAAATCAGGCCCATGGAGTTTGGCATAACTATGTGTTTCCATGTGCTGTTATAAGTCCTTCTTCTCCATCCCCTTAGTAACATTTTAATCTTTTTTTCGACACAGGCAAAACATGATTTTATTCAAGGTTTATTAAAATAAATTTTTGGGCAGGAAAATAAAAGTAGCATTGCTGAAATGTGAAAAATAATGGCATATTGCTATTGCAGGATGAGACACGAGGACACCATGTGAAAGAAAGCATTTCTCAAATGTACCAAGTGCTTTGTAAACTCTTCCCATAGGTTCACCCGTTGGGGTTGGGACTCACAAGGCATAAAAACAATGGAAGCTGACTTCCTTACCTATTGTGTTTGACAATTGCTTCTTTGACTCTAGACTTCCAGGGGGAATCGGGTCAGTTGAGTAGTGACAAGCTAATTATTGTGTGATATCTTGCTGTTTTATCTTCATGATCTCAGCTCAATCCCCCATGGGAGTTATTTGCATCATGAGGAACCCAGCACTGCAGCAGGGCCCATTGCAGGCCAGAAGCTTTCACCATGAAGAACTTCCTGTTTAAAAAGAGGTTAGAAACTTTGGCACAACTGCTGCACTGCAAACCCTCATCCACTTTCACTGGTGGATGCATAACTTCTCTGACCTTCTGCAGGTAATAATTTGCTTTGAAGGCTCCCAGTTCGTAGAGAGCTATCTTCTCTTCTTTCCAAAAGAGAGTGACTACTTTAATAATAGTTTCCAGCAGGATGACAGAGCAATATAGTACAACATCCTGCACTCTTTACTCTGTAGATTACAGAAATACCATATATATTGATTTGCTTTATAAATAGAAACTTTTGAGAGAATTTCATTGAGTTTCGATCAGACTGTCATTTCATTTATTAAAAAAACAAATCAAAACACTCCCCCCAAATCCCATTTAAGGGAGTATTTTTTGTTTCAAGAACTAGCTAGGTTTCAGATAATGCACTTCAAGAGAGGAGTTTTGTGAGTGAATTGTGAGATGACTAGAGAGATCCTTTTGTGAATCCCTGACAAACAGCTGACTACAGGCAACTTAAATAACCATTTAACCAGAACAATATAAGGAAAATTGAGCTGACTTTTAGCTGGGTGATAAATCATACATTTATGATTTAAGTATAATACAACAAATTTGACTCTGGTTCTTTGAAGTTATTTCCTTCAATATATCTTGAAAAGGTATGTTATTAGCCTGTCCTAGTGTGAAACCATCAGCTGAAACTAATCTCTCTAATGAGGTTCATTTGTTCTCTGACAAACCAATAAATAGTTTTCTCAAGAAAAAACTTAACTAATAGTTGAGCCTCAGCCTTATAATTAATTTTCTTCTCCAGTGGTAGCAAGCATGGAAACAAACAGTAAATTTTTCATTTGTTCATCTCTTTCGAGCAACTGTTTAGCACAGATACGCTTGATTAATGGATTTAATTTGTTCCCTTCTCCTCTAGTCAGTTTTTATATTACAGTGGTTATCAGAGGGTAAGACAATAATGTGGGTACTCTCATTGTACTGTATTCCATCAGTGTCAGGGCTGCCTTCTAGCTCCAGGTCTGCATCTTTAACCTTTGTAGTCCTGCCGAATCTTTCATCAATCTGTGTTACAGTCACCTTGGGAAGGAAAAACAGAAGCACTCAGTCAGCACTTACAGGTAGTAAAGTGTGTCATTATTTCTTACAAAATGCTGGCAGCAGTGTACCTTTCATTTCCCGTAGAAATATGATTTGTGAGATGAGCAACCTTATGGTTAAGAGAGGAAAATGTAAATTAATAGTCTGCTTACTGCTTGTATGTTTATATTTATGTGCGTGTGTGAAAGTATAAATTACATGGGGGTTTTTAACCTCATAATTTATATGTGTATATACGCATACCATATTTTACTGATTCTAAATATGATTCCTGTTATATACTTATATTTTGTGTGCCTGGTTCAAGTAACATCATGAAAAATAAGACAGACTTCAAAAACTTCCATTTCACAGTGTTAGTTCCCTCCCAGCAGAACAGATATAATTGTGGAGACTTGCTAAGGTTATTCTAGGTTTCAGGCTACAAAAGTGCTGCATAATTACAAGGTGCCATGTTCCTTCAGTTTCTATTATACTCAAAAGGAGCTTAACCAAATTTAGTGGGAAATATATTGCTTCTGTACATGGCACATTACACCCTTCTATAATAAATCAAGTTTAAAAGATCATTAAGGACTACTGAAATAAAAATGTATTTAGAGTGCCGCTGTAGGCATGCATGATATACATTCTTTGAGGATGATGGCATGCAACTGGGAAAAATCATTCTAGTGAACTTGTAATTTATGTTTTAGTGATTCAGCAACTGTATAAATGAGTTATATATCTTCTGAGGTATCAGATTCATTTCCATATTGGACAGTGGTATAGGTATTTAACTATGTTCTCCTGATTTCAATAGTGTAGAAATGCTGTGAGAGACAGTCCAGGCCAAAGAACCTTTACAATATAAGTAGACAAGAACAATTACACAAGTTAAAGAAAAAGAGATGAGGGTGACTTGCCCAAAGTCCCAGAGCAAGCTGGTGTCATACACAAGTTAAAGCCTGACATCTGGATCCTGTTCAGATGTGCAATCCACTGTGGCTGCCTTTGTTGTTTCTATTTCAGGACCTCTCCCTCCACGTTATTTCTGACATATTCAGCTGGTGAGGACTGAATGATACCATGATTCACACTAGACATTTTAATACTTGTCAGATCAGGAGGAAAAACATCTGTTATGCAGAGTTTACTTTAGAAGAACATTATACTGAAGCCTTCATTTGTCAGTGACAATAGCGGCCTGACAAACTGTGAAATATCGATGCAAGTTTTTCTCATTCATCAGGATCACATCATTCATTTTTACCTATTTCAAAATGTGACAGTCAATTGATACATTTATTAATTTGACTTTTCTTTTACCTGACCCATTCTAGAAAGTGAAATTGTGAAATGACTATTAAAACCTCTGTGATTCATGTTAGATACTTTGAGGGTTTCATTGTGATCATTAATCTAAAGCCAAATGTAAAATAACATATAGGAATATAAAAAATAGGGGTTTTTTTATTTAACAACGATATTTTTTGGAACATTTTGCAACTATAGTGTCCAAAGTGATAGCTTTGAAAACTGACATTCTAGTCCTGTTTTTTTAATCAGTAATTTTTCTTGTGTCTGTTCCTAAAAGGTTTTTTCCCCACTTATTTAAAGAAAGTTTGGTTTGCCAAGGCAAGTTCAGGATGGCCACACATAAATATTTGGTTCTTCTTCTGATTTTGGAAATATCTGAATGAAATTAGTTTTGGTCTCATTTTTCTTGTCTCAGTGAGTATACCTGAAACTCCAAAGGAAAGAAGTAGTCATGTTTTATCTGCAGATCTTTTTTTCTTGGTTTAATTTGTAATTAGAATCTATTTAAAACTTCTATGCATTTTGTCTATGCTGTAAATTCCTATTTGTGTGAGTTTTCAGGGAAAAAATCAAGTTTGAAAAAACAGGGTTGAAATTACAGACATATTGTAGCTAAAAGCCTTTTAATAAAGAGGATTTTTAACTACTTGGATTACTTGACTTTTATCATCTGTTATCAGTTCTTACTGTCTAGGTTAGCTCTATAACTAATGGGCCTACTAAAAGAGAATTGAAAAAAAATGTAAAAAATCAACACAAAATAGCCAAAAGCTGATAGCTTTGTAAAAAGAAATTAATAGACCTTTCAAGTAATTCATGTAGTTTTAAAGATACCATCCCCTCACTGTTGATTATAGTGCTCCCTGCTACAGAACAGAAAAGAGAAGCAATGAAACACAGAAAGGCAAAAAAACCCCCAATCCTCTAGACTTCTAATTACATGTGGTTGGTAATGGTGCTTCACTAACACTTTGTAAAATGAGAGCCCTTTGTTCATTCCTTAAATTTCTGATGTTCATCTCTGCCTCAGGCTGAAGTCTTCCAAGATTGCCTCAGCCACAAGAGCTCAGAGGTTTTTAAGGGCGCAGCAAGAGCCAGGCATGGGCACCAAGGGAGATTAGGGAGTCACAGTGAGACTGAAACAAAGCCATATCTTACATGCTTCCAGTTACCACACCTCAGTCTTTCCACAAATGGTCCATAACTGTTTGTAAATATTCCATGAGTCGTAGGCGTTTGTTTTATTCAAACAGCATTTCAACAGTTTGCAGCCAACCTATAGGTGTGCTAACGAATTCGGTGAATATTTGAAAGCAAATTTTTGCCCTGCTTCCTATTTTGATAGAAAAAAACCCCAATGCACAACCTAAAATAAACTCTGATGTGGACATAGTAAATAATTGAACTTTCTCTCAGTATGTGATCTGAAAAATGCATTGAAAAAGCCAATACTCATATTTTGGAAATATCACACAAATAAAGTCAACGCTCACTGTATAGTGCTACAAATACAAATATTCCACAAGTAAATTAATAGTTATGCTTTCAAATTAGAGTATTGTATGGACTTTGGCTGAGATAGAGTTGATTTACTTGAGGGTAGCTTATGTGGGGCTGTGTTTGCGATTTGCACTGGAAACAGTGTTGATAACAGAGAGATATTTGCATTACTGCTGAGCTGTGCTTACACAGAGTCAAGGCCTTTTCCACCTCTTGTCCCACCTCACCAGTGAGTGGTCTGGGGGGATACAAGATGCTGGGAGGTGACATAGCCAGGACAGGTGACCCCAGCTGACCCAGGGGATAGTCCATAACATGTGACATCATGCTCATTGTATAAAGTTGGGGGAAGAAGGAGGAAGGGGGGACATTTCCAGTGATGGTGTCCAAGCCACCATCACGTGTGATGGAGTCCTGCCCTTCTGGGGATGGATGAACACCTGCCTGGCCATGGGAAGCAATGAATGAATTCTTTATTCTATTTTGCTTTCGTGGTGAACTGGTTTTATCTCAACCCACGAGTTTTCTCACTTTTACTCTCCCAGTTCTCTTTCCCCATGTCACTGTAGGGCAAGTGAGCACATGCCTGTGTCGTGTTTAGCTACCTACCAGGGTTAAACCACAGCAAATATTGAAAAAAAAATTTGTGTTGAGTACCACAGAGTAATTGTGAGGTACAATAAAAATACTTACTCTTATAAGTAAATACCTTCGGTTCCTGTAGGTAAAAATAGAGAATAACACAGTAATTAAACTGTAATTCCCATCTTTTCCTGTCTGTACAATAAATAAGGTTGCCTTGAAACCACAGTTCTGCAACATCCCCATTAAGGAATGCTTTATAAGATTATCCCAGTGACGTTTTGTTCTCATGTAGCACTGTGTGCCGTGTGCCCCTGAGCACATAACACAATATCTATTCAAGCTCTGTCATTAACATGAGAGCTAACAAGCTTGGAGATGACTTAGTGAAAGGTCAGGTGCTTCATTAAGCCCACTTGTCAGCCATTGGAGGGTTTCCAGCAATGGTGAGCTATGACAAAAACAACCGAATTTACATTATACTTCTGCACAATTAACTCTAAATTAGGAAATTAGAGGCAATCTAGGGGAATAACTGAGGGGCTAGTCACTATGAATTATGTGCATCTGTGCTAAACCAAAGTGCCTCAATGCCCTGGCAATTAAAATACTGTTGTCTCTACAGAAGTGACCTTTGTGTCAAGCAGTTTGAGCCTATACTCCTTAGCCAGAAACAGGACGTAAAGTTTTTTTCTCAGAAGAAACAACTGAAATCAGAAAATTTCCTACCATAACAAGTTGCATATTTCAAAGAAATTGTAAATTACTCAAGAGCCATTCTCACTTGGGAAGACTGTGAATTATATGTTCTGATGCAATCTATACTTACTGCATGTCCCATACAACCTGTAAACCTCATGGTGAAGCAAATGCTGGATTTCTCCCATGTGCCAGAGCAGGATACTCCTCACAGAGGGGCTATTGCCTTGCATTTGGTTTGGGCTGCTGTCTGAAGGGCAGACTCCTACCTTCGAAGTGTTTAACTTGGCATGCCCAAGTGATGAAAGACCATTACAATAGCTAGGTCAATGTATAACAACTAAAATGAACTGTTGAAATAACAAATTTGCACTGTTAGACTAAGATCACTTAAATCTTACTCTGATCTGGCACTTTGACAGAGGTGCTCATGATCCTGAAGGCAATAATTCCCTTTTCATGTTTTGTTACAAAATCCAAGAACAAAAAGAATTATATAGATATTATTAATTTGAAGAAGGTAGGGTAGAATTCACTTTTGATGGAGGGCCAGCTGTTGAGGTTTGTATTTGAAACAACCAAGAAAATTTACTGAATTCTTATCTTAATAGGATTAATTTTTTTACTAATTTTTTTTTTTTAAATACAAGTTCCTGTCTCAAGAATACTGTTAGCTTTACTTGAAGGGAAAACTGAAATTTTTCTATTTAGTTAAAACTTTTTACTGTTGCCTACCTGTAGTATTACAAATAAAAATAAAAATTAAAATCAAAATGAAGACCAGGAAGATAGTGAAAAGAAATATATATTTTCAAAATCCATATTAACATTACTGAAAATCAAATTAATTTATTTCAACATTCAGTAGTAGTAACCATATAAAAATAACATACATAAAGAAATGTTTTTATTAAATTATGTCTGTTGAACTAGGTGATGTTCTTGAGACATTAGAGAAGCTCATTTGACCTTTCTCTCTGGTGGCAGGGGAATAATTTTTCCATTTTTTCCCCATAATCTGAAAAATCAAGTTAATTGATTTGGCATTTCCAAAGTCTCACTATGATTCAGAAGCCATCGACTCTTCACTTCCCAACTTCATCTCTACTTTTACAACTTTAATGGGGTTCCTCTTTTTCCTCTTCCAAAACTGATGCTGAGGTGGGGGAATGCGGACAAAGCAAAGAATAAACTTAATTTTACCAAAGAAGTTGGAAGTACCAAAGAATCTTTTTCTCCACCTCCTCCCATCACATCCTTCCTGTGAATTATTAGGATTTGAGAAGAGAGGAGGACAGTTGAGGCTTTAATTAGCTGCTTTTATGAAACAGGTGAGAACATGTATAAATTAGATAATTAATGGTTGCTCTTTGTGATGGACAAAACAACTGGAATATCTCTCAACAAACAACTATGTGTGTCCTGATGAGCAAAATATGACAGAGAAAAATCAGGAGGTAACAAAACTGTTTGTGTTAAAATGTCAGGGTGTATTTCAGTACCAATCATAATACACTCTTGACAGAGATCTAGTTTGGGACCTCTTTCTGGGATTGCTTGTCATGTAACAGTTGGGTACAGAATAAATGTTTTAAATTTTCCTGTAATGGTTCATCAAGTCACCAAGACTTATATCCTTCAATTTCATTAAAAAGAAACTTCTAATGATAATAATTAAAAAAGAGGAAATTACAGAGAGTTGGCACCTTCAGACTGCTGCAAAATGTCATATTGTCAACACCGTGGATGTCGCCAGAAATCTTAAAATGCAGAGGGAACTAAAACATGAAAATTTAATTCTTCCAAATCACTATTTGCAGGAGAAACATGTCAATAAATTTTGAATGAGGTACTTGTTCAATGACAACTTCTAATGAATGCTCAAAAGCTGTGAAAAACTGTTGCCTATTTCTCTTTCTAGGCAAAGTTTGATAAAGTTGGAATATTTGTGTATTTATGCAGTGTAACAATGTATTTTGTAATAATTTCATTTTGTGAAACCTGGTGCAAATTAAATATGAAGTAAACCAACCTCAAACCTTCCTGAACTTTTTTAAAATACTGAGAACAGCAAGCCCCTACCAAACAAGCAGGATTAGTTTAATGAATACTCTTATGGGACTTAAAAATTTGAATTTAGTTCTCTTCTGTACCAGAGTTTTCCTGTGAAAAAAAAAAAAAATCAGTTAACCTTTCTTTATTTCTCAAAAAAAACCCAAGAACACAATTTTCTGACTTTAGTATTATGGGCCAGCAAGGGAGATTCAGAGGTTCTTAGCTACAATGGAATTTTCATTATGAAAAATAGACAGGTATAAGTTTTTTTTTTAACAAAATCTCTTTATTCTCTGAGTAGCTCATAAGGTATAATGAGCAATTACTACAATATAAGTAGCAAGATATAAGAAAAATACCTCAGTTCATTCTGGTTATTTGGTGTTTATTACAGAAATGTATATCAGTGAAGTTTAAAAAATGATCTCAATGATTTGCTGTTTCTGCTGTGCTTTTGCTGCTGTTAAATAGTTGCACACCTGAAGTATACTAGAAATAAAAATCAAACATGCCAACTCGTTTGTTGAGAACACATTGCTTAAATAATGTTTGGCTGTTTTTTGTCTTCTGACTAGAATTTCTGGTAGTGATATATTTCTTTAAAATCCTAAATAATGTTTCTTGAATTATATTATAACATATCATTTCCCTGCAACAGCAGAATACTTGTGGTGGCTTGTGGAATATTTGTGGAATCGCCTTCAATTAGAATTGTTGGAAAGGAGATCATATGAACACTTTTTTTGCTCCATTCTGATGACAGCATTTAAAGAAAACAGAGTTAAGGATTTCAGGGGGCACTGACAAGCAAGAGAGTGAAAGTCATGTACATATGTGGACATATACATAAGTATACATTTATTTATATTTACATGCAAATATTATACATATATAAACAGCAAAACATAGAGATGGGCAACTGCACCCTGTGGTAGTGCACCAGCAAAGCCTCATCATTGACTTGGTTCCATAAATACCAGCTGCAATGAGATTGTAGGAGCTTCAGTTTTCAGTTCTTCTACAGATCAATACAAATTCTCCAAAAAATTCAGAGTACTTAAGATTCTTAAACATGCTAAAACTCATGTCTCTGCCATTCTTTGTTATGTCCTATTTTGTTTGCAAATGCAGGCATGCTGTCACAGTCTGTGCTCTCATCTTTAATTTACTGTGAAATTGCATCTGGAAAACTTTCTTTATAATGTTTTTGGTGGTGTTTGTATTTAAACAAGAGGAGTAAATCGGGTACCATTTGATTAACGATTTCACGATTTTTTTTGTGGATAAAAAAGGACCTGAGAACCTGCAGAGTTTTTTTTTTGATGTGCATTTACATGTCAACACATTTCTGATAAAAGCTGCAAATAGAAATATTTTCCAGACAGACTTTTGTTTGGATTATTTTGCTTCTAACACAGAAGATAATAGTTAATTTACAGCTTTACACTGAGGTGGGGGAGATCTTGTCAAGGATTTCAGGGAAAGCATGACTGTACTTACAACATATCTTCCAGTAACCCCAGTCCTTCTTATGAATGGGAACAGTCACATAAAGTGTGATATGAGGCAGATTAGCTGCATCTCAGTGTCTTCTGGCAGCACATTGTGTTCATGTCATGTTCTTGACTTTCATTTACAGATAAACTCTGTGAGTAATTGTAGCACACAGCTTAAAATGGTAATTTACTTTTGATGTATGGAAACAGAGAAAATTAGATGGAGAGACTCTTTCAAATAACATTGTATGTTATTTAACTTTTGAGTACATGGTTTTCAACAAACAATGCTTTTCCCCCACAGCTTTTCTTTAAATGTTCTCAGTCTCCAAAAGACTGTAGTTGAAGGTAAGAAGAAGAAATTGGTCACCAACGAGCTCTTGAAGGAGTGGGTTTTCCCTTAATATGGTAAGTCCTAATGGTCTTGAAAGCCTGAATGTTAATAATGTTATACATTATCCTAATGGTCTGAATGCCATTAATATTCTACATTAAGCATCAGTAATTACTATTCAAATGATATTTAACCTAAAAGCAACATATGAGTAGATTCCACCATCCCACTTTTCTCTCATATGTCTCTGTCACATGTAAGATGTGATTAGGAAATGGATTATATGATTTCCTAATTGCTCCTTTAAAAAAACCCTTTAAAACCCATTTGATATATGATAAGCAGAGCATTCCATTTGAATGTAGAACAGTTCATTTTTCTGCTTAAGGAATAATTTCCAGATTTAACAAAAGAAATTCAGTTTTCACAAGGATGTCATAAACCGGGATGATACTATTCTGCACTCCTGAGATAATTTCAGGACAACTTCAGTCAACCTATCTGCAAGGAAATCCTCTAAAAAATACTGATCTCATGCCTTAATAAAAATTGCCCATCGGCCTGGCTGCTCTGGAAAACTAGAACTCCTATGAAACTCTGGAAATAGGAATCTGTTGGAAAAATTCTTAAATTTTTGGGTGGTTTTTGGTTTTGTTTTTTTGGGGGGAGGAGAGAGTTTGATTTGTTTTGATTTTGGTTGTTAGGAAATCTCAGTTTTAAATATTAAAATTGTCCAGGGATTCCATTTTGGAAGTTCCCTTCCTCACTTCAATGTGGTCTTCCTAGATGACATCTCCTCCTGCTGTATCTTGTAAATATTCTGCTATGGATTCATAGTTGTTCAGAGTTATGAAAGATAACTATCTCACATTACATCTACAGTTAGCAGCTTTCTCAGTCACAGCACCATAAAAAAAAAACATAAGGGTCATGATTGGGAATTGCCCACTTAACGATGTTAAGAGCTGTAATTTCACATCATTATAAAGAACTGTTAGAGCAGGGTTGTTTTGCAGGCAGCTAGTTTCCTCTCTGATGTATTTGCTTTCTTTTGGGAATTAAAAGTTATCTTTGCATATAACTTGTGGAAAGATGAATCACTGCATATATCCTCCCTTATAGAAAGCAAATGAATATTGTGAAGGCATTTTATTGCATTATTGCTACTCTGTATCATCTCTACCATTTCACAAATATCATTAAAACTGAAGATCAGTCATAATGTGTTTAAGATTTACCATAAAGAGTAGTTATGCATGTATATTTTCCATGCTCGAGCAGCAGACTAGCCCCTCTGGAACATGAGTATTTACTAACAAATCCACTTTGCTGGCAGTCAACATTGCAATCAATTAGCCCTACATTCACTTCTGGGCTGCTCTTCAAAGTAAAACTCCTTCTTGGGAAAATTATTTTGGTGAGATGGACTTGCAGGAGCTACCTGTTTTCTGATGATCTTTTCGTGACAGATGCCTGCTTTTATTTGTCACAGGGAAAGACTTGGATGCCTCTAATGCCTACAGACTTTAGCAGAAGAGAGAGACAGTGAGAAAACAATTTATTTACCTTGATACTGGTGTTCGAGCAATGCCCTGATACATAACACTGAAGCCATCAGGTGAACCTGAGGGAAGATGAACTTTTGTTTCGAAGGCCTCTGAAACTGTCCTTCCAAGGCTTTTTCAGCTAAACACACATTACCTGACGGGCTTAGTCCCAAAACTCACTGGCAGGACTTCACAGCTTTGGATTCTGGGGGCTCTTTCTCTGAGACTGCTTTAGTGATTCAGTTTGAGGTGCTCAGGGATCACTGTATGTATAGTCACTTTACTGCAAGGCCACTTTCAAGGTACCATACTTGGCAGAAGTTCCTTTGTTAGAAGTCGAAGACACACATATATATAAACTTATAATTAATATCCCTGTATATTTTAATTTTTAAAATATACTTAAGGTTTTCTGTTGCAAAACACCTTCCCTGGAATGTTGTCCTTCCTGGGTCCCGCCACTGTGTCCTCTTTAGGTGTTGTGTCCTGGCTCAATCTTGCATGTCCTATTAAAAGATCAGTGGACCTCATGCCAGTCAGGTGTATCTGCAGCTTCTCAGCAAAGGGGACAAAATGCAAAGCAATGATACAGAAAAATAGTAGTACATACTGCTTATATATGACATTTTTCCTTTGCTCCCGTTTTATAGTGCAGAACTAGTGCTTCCCTAGTACCAGATTCCACTAAGCATGACATGACATCATTTGATACTTTTGATTAAAAAACACGCATTCATACCTGCCTGTTTTGTAAATCACATCGATGTAAGTTATTCCTGAATGAATGCTATGAAATACTTTTCATTATATGTTTACTTGAAGATAATGAAAATTTCTTGAGAAATTTTCCATAAAGACACTTAAATGTTTTGGACAATATCTGACTAAAAACTTACAGAATACAAGAAAGACCTATGACTTAAAAGTAATTTTGATAAATCTTTGATCAATCTTGAAGATTTTCTTTCATTAATAAGACATATTCCAAGAGTTAGTGTGTTCTACAGTAGCAGAGTAGAGAGGCAGAGGTAAGAAATTCTTTGCATTCCTTTGTGTCAGTTCCTTTATTTTACAGGAGTTTGCTGCATGCTTGTTCCATGGTTGTGAATTATCAAAAAAAGACCCCTGAGCATCTCTCTGGTCAAAAGACACAATAAAAGTGGTTTTGGTTTGGTGTTTGTTTTGTTTTGGTAGGTTGGTTTGTTTTCATGGGTTTTGTTTGCTTGGTTTTTTGTTTTTGTTTGGTTTTGTTTTGGTGGTTTTTTGTTTTGTTTTGTTTTTTTAACTTTGTTTCCAAAGGAAATTTTCATTAAGAAAAGGTAAAAATCATGATTTAGAGGAATTTTCATTAAGAAAAGGTAAAAATCATGATTTAGAGGAATTTTCCTGGTCAAAATGAGAAAGAAAAGATATGAAACCTAATCAGAGCCTTCCCTACCCAAATTAGATTCCTGCCTCCTAGCTACAGAGCATCTTTCAGTGTGGGAGATGTAGCTCTCCTATTAAATAACACTTTTCTCTCTTGGGCATAGAGTCTTACATTATTACTGACCACAATTTTTCTTCCAGATCTTGCTGTGCTGAATGAAGACATCAACCTGCAGCCTGCCCACCATGGTTTATCATTTCTCCCTTCTAGAGGTTAGCATCTCTATCAGCTAACAGCCTCCCTGAAACCTTTTCAGGCCCAGGCCAAGCAAAACGCTTTAGAGTTGCAAACATGTTCTATTTAAACTTAACTTCAATCATTTTGACTGACATTATTTTGGAAGCAGCAGTACAAGTAGCTGAGTGGGAGGGGTTGGTACTATTGGGTAAGAAAATGGCAACACTGGATCATCTTCAGCTGTGTATTTCTAGTCCTACTCTGGAAAGCAGCTAAATTTTTGTATGAATGGTGCTGTACCACCTCAGGTACAAGGATGAGTAGTAATGTGTGCTCCTTTGTATTTGCCTTAAAGTAGTTTCTAGAGTGCCTGCCTTTTCTTTAAAAGCTCTACATTTATTCACATTGAAATGAAACCCCACGTTTGAAGATTACTGTTCAGGAGGGGTAGAAAAATGACATTAAACTGCTAGTCTCCTACCACAAAACAGAATATTTAAGAAAGAAGAAATACAGTAACATTTGTTTAATTTCCCAGCTGAAACACAAACATATTTACTCTCCTGTATTATCGGGGGAATCTTATAATGTGATATATCAAGCTGGATAGCTTTTCCACAATCAAATTTTTCCTTTGCTTTAACAATATATTTGTCCAATAAGCATTTTCAAGAATTTTAGTTAAAGTAAATAACATGGAGCATTGTTTCACAGACACAGGACTTTTAGTAAATGGCTTAACTTTATTATTGCTTGTAGGTACTTAGGAGATAGTGAAAAGTAATTCATTACAATGGGACACCTCCCAGAAAAAGAGCTTAATATGTGTAGGATGCAAGTGTTATCTATAAAACTGGAAGGAAGTTTTACTTCTAGAAATAAATTTTAAAGCCCAAATAAACCAATAAAGTGTTTCTTTTTTTTTCCCTCTTATTAAACACTACAACAAAATGACCAAAGGAAAGAGTTCCCCTAGGTGGAAGTAGAATCAGACAACATATCTATAGGAAGGTTCATTCCCTGAAAAGAACACATAAATTTCTGGTAGAAAAGAGATTGTTATGGGAAAAGAAAAACAAGGAACAACATCCTTACAAACATTTCTGCTCAAAGAATTATTCCTTACACTTGTTCTGTACAGATTTGTCCATTTTTAAGGATCATTTTGTATTGTAAATCCAGTAAGTGGCCTAAAGCAACAATGCTTAACATTTGTGATTATGATAACACTTTGACAATGTTAAACTAATTGTGTTAAAGTAAAAAAAAAAAAAATCTGCTTGTTTCCTTTTTTTGAAAGAAGAGAAAGGATTAAAGGACCAGGGCTTTTTATAACAATGTTCAGGACAAATAATCTCACCTAACCTTGCAGTTATTGTTGTGGAAGCAGTAAATTTATCTCTTTTCACTCTTTTAAGGGCTGATGTGTTATCCATGAAAGTCAAGGGAAGGTTATCAAGACTTACAGGAATAATTTACCACAGCTAAACATCTGCTTTGTCTTCAGAGATATGTAAGTAATCAGCCATCTTTTAGTTTCATAATAGGTTATAAAATACTAAATGTACATTAATAAGAATTATGTAAGTATAGATTTTTTCTTTCTAAAGTTATGCAAAAATGTTTTCTTAAATTTTTACATAATAATTTGGCTTGCAATTTTTTGGTTGCTATGAAGAAAGAGTCTTCTGTGTTAGTTTTAAATTATTTCATGAAAAGAATTATGTAAGGGATTATTTTATGAAGAAATAGAGGAGTATAATATTTGATCTTAAAACTTATATGAAAATGACAACAAGCATTATTATAAAGGTTTAATTAATTTTTACAATATTTTCTGGTAAAAAATTCTATCATTCACACTTCTTAAATAACAAGGAGTTTTTCCAGAAATAAAAAAAATAAATTAAACTGTTGAGAGTGAAAACCATAGTGGCATTGGACTATTTAACACAAAAATCTGTACTGTGAATCCTGAGCAATGTAGTGATTTCATTACTTCACATCATTTAAAGTACTTCAACACAATGACATTTGCAGTGTAAGTTACTGAGAAAAAAAAAGACAGGCGAGACCATTTATAAATCTAATCAAATTTAAAGAATGAATCTTTGTGTTTCTAAGTTTCTAGAGCTAAAGATGACAACATACATGCAAACAGAGTTTAACCCACTATTGTGACTTTTTATCAGAAATTACATATAGTGGTACTTCAGGAAATGTTCATTCTGTGGGTAACATAATGGTCCACGTTTCCCCCTCTAATATTCCAGTCCATCTGGCAGAGAAGTTACTGCCTCCTATCAAACTTATTGAGATTTTCAGAGTAAGTTACTTGATAACAGAAATCATCAGACAGAATTTTAGGACAACATGCAAAATAAGTATTAAGACTAGCAACTGATTGTCTATATTACTGCCTTGGTTTGCTAAATTAACACATTTGTGTGAATTTAGAGACTTTGGATGGATTTTAGATCAGGCACTCTGCAATCAAGTGAGCAAAAATTTGGTAACATAAAGGCCATAAACACAGGTCTTCAAACGTGCTTCAAGTCTTCCTTAGCATACTTTCCTGTAGCATTCCAAATGTATATCGTGTTGTGTTCTCCTAATTTTATGACTATTGTAAAGCAATTTCTTTTAAGTAATCATTATTTGTAAGTAAAATGCTCAGATGAATTCCGCTTTCCCTTTATTTATGAATTCCACTGATTTTCTGCAGTTCTCAAAAGCATCCTCACAAAGTGACGTAGGTGAAAATTTGAGAGAAAATATACATCAAGGATTGCCCCAGTGATGCTTCAGAATAGACAAAGGGAAAAAAACCCCACAATAATTTTGGAGGCAGAAATATTCCTGCAATATTAGAACTGTGTAAGACTGTCAGACTCACAAAGTGGGGGACTCTGTTTACTTTATTTAGCTTTGTTTGCAAAGTGGAGCACAAAAGCCCAGAACTGCATGATGTCTTTGTACTGAGGAAGGATGTGCTATCAAATCTTGGGAGCAAGAGCCAAAAAACCCAATTACCACAGCTGAGTAGGACCTTCAAAATGCTAAGAAAACTGGGGAGAAAAATGGAGATCAGGGCAAGTCTTTCATAACTTTGTCTGGTGGCCTGTTCTACCAAAATGCTACCTGAAACGTAAGGCTGGAAGATGAGTGATTTCTTAATATTACATTGCTGAAATATACCTTATATTTGGTGTTTGCGCCACGGCTAGCCTCAAAAATATTGTAGAGTGTTTATTTTTTTTTCCCTTTTAGTAAATGTATTTGGGGCTGTGTACAAATACATTTACAAGACCTGATATATATATAACTCCTTCTGTAATGAAGAAACAAGCGTGCATCACTGTATTTTTTCATTATCTCTGTAAAGAGGCACTCCATTTTTTTTTTTTATTTTCTCAGTCAGTCAAAATGGCAGAAAAAACCTGAACTGAACGACCTAGCAGGTGATGCAGGAATCTGTTATTTTAATTGTATATACATTGGTGGTGTATAAATTGGACCAAAAAAAAAAAAAAAAAAAGAAAGCACAACCAAAAAAAGTCCCCCAGTAAGCTAAAATTCTTGTGTCTCTTTAGGGGAAAAAGAAGGCAGCAATTGATGTGAGGAACATCAATCTCTCAGGTTACTCTATTCTTTATTTTCCCAATTATAGTAGCTAGGGACCAGAAGTGATATTATTATATTAGATGGAAGGTAAGCTTGTGGATTAAGGAATTTCCTGGTTTAACATAACTCAAAAATAATAGAAGCTAAAATTCTCATAAATTAAGTATATACAAGGCAGTGGTTCTTCCCTTTTTCAACTGATTTGAAGTCAAAGAAATTAATGAAAATAATCGCTTTTGTTCTATGGGATTTGTTCAGGCTATATTCAGAAAGATATTTTCCTTTAAGAAACCAAGCTTCTTCCTTAAACACAACAAAAATTCTACTTTGACCTGTTGGGATTTGGTTCCTAACCCCTTCAGTAATATTAATCCCACACAAGCATTTTTTTTACAAAAATGTGAAATGTTTACCCACTCTTTTTCAGCAGATGTTAATACCTGCAAACTGGGAATACTGTTTGTTCCTCTATGTCACCTTTGTACTGACAAGTCCAAACTCTTCTTAACTTTAAACTACAGAAAAATTTTGCAAAGTAAAGAAAGTAAATAACTTCACTTTGAACCAGTATTGTACAGCAGTTAATTAAGGCATTGCAGTAGAATACTACATTCAGTTTGAAACTTGGCTGTGAATTTGGGTAGACAGACTGCAAGTATGAAGTTTAGAGACACAAGAAGTCTCTAGACTGAGAATCTAATAAAGAAATAAGGGCATTATATGCCTCAGTTTTGGGATCTCTGAGGTATATTAAAAGAACTTGACTTTTAGAAGACAGACAACTAGAATCCTCTGCAAGAAATCAGATCCCATTATGGCTTTTCATACAGAGCATGGAAAATTAAGGCATCCAAATTAAATAATTACATATGAAGATTTTTATCAGTGTCCTTGGTCCGATGAAAAGCCAGATGGTATCAGCAGGTGAGTTGGCAGACTTCATACCCTTTGAAAAGAAATACAGGCATGAAGAAGTTATAAAGGGACTTCAAAAAAAAAAAAAGATGCATTTGAACATGGACATTATGAACAGTTAAATAATCCTACAAACTGTATAATCTTAACTACTGTTATAGCTCCTTCAGAAGATGATGCCCTCATCTAGTCCTCCAAACCTGTCTAGAAGAAAAACTTAATGCTAGAACAGGAATGTCTATGGATTCAGTGCATGGTCTCTATCACTATGGATTTTTCCCTTTATGTACCAGCACATTCCAGTTTATTTGGCATGAGAGTGGTTCCTCCAGTAATAGCTGTTTTTAGAATGGTATTTCAGCTGATAGCTGCTATTTAGATACAAGATTGAAGTTACAGCAGTATGCTAATACACAAAAATACATGAGTTAGAGAAGTGTTCTGATTACCTATAATTTCCATACGTGTTATCTAAACCGAAAAAATGAATACATTCTTCCATTCTGAATAAATATTTCTGGTTTAGAGAAGAGTGACCAGTCTTCTAAACCTATATTTAGGGAATGCATTTGTACCAAGGTACAGAAGGTTATTGAAATTTGCTTAAGTAACAAGTTTCAAAAGTAATGTTTGTGAGCATTGCTTAGATGTTTAGGGGGTTTTTTGTGTCTTTCTCTTCAGAGATATTACCTAAATGTTTGAACTTTAGCTTTGAAAGTTGTAAGAAAAATATTGTTTAAAAAAAATAGCAATAATACGGAGAGTTTTCAAACACTGGTTGGCACAAAGGAAATACTCGCAAACGAAAATTACTTGAACATGTGAGAGGAGAGAAACTCTAGTATGGAAGTGCAGTTGAATGATGTTTATGCAAGCCATTCAAATAAAAAAATGAAGTTGCAGCAGACAAAGCCTATCATTATAATTCACATAGAGGTTCTGTGCAGTGTAATCATTTTGCTACTATCTGAATCCCACATTTTTGGTCTGTACAGTTAGATGTATATGGAACTGACCTTTAGCTTTTCCCCAGCTATGCAAACTGGTGATGCAGGTTCTCTCCCCTCTTCCATGCAAAATCAAGATGTTATAGGAGACAGAATTGTCTTTTATGGTTAATTTATATATCCTGTTTTTTAAAAAAATCTTTCCTTACAAAGGAATATGAACAGAATATTTCTAACTTCCCAAGGCTAACAATAATATAAAATTAAGCCAGTGAAGATGCATGATTTGACTTCAACCAGGCAAGCATAAATTCAGTAAGTACCAGTGATCTACCTGAATATACCATATTGATACATACTTCACATTTTCGTGGCATTCTTAGCAGTATAACAACTCTGTGCACATGCATTATTTGTGAATATAAAATAAATAAAACTTAGAGGGAGATTTTGTTCATGTGAATCCATATACTTCTTTTATTAGTGGCTATGTTGTGATGTATTGTAGATATCTATCTTCTATTTTTACAGAAAGTGTACTTTCAGCTTCTAAATCTTAAATTAAACTGCAGTAGACTAATAACAAAAAGAAATAAAGTCTACTGAAATAAATTGCCTCTGAAATAGATTTAAACTTTGTAAGAATTATCAGCCTCTTTCATCTAGTGGGGAAGGCAAAATATGAAGGAACTATTAAATTCATATCTCAGTGATTACAAAACAATATTTCTATATCTGCGGTACCTGAGATTACAGCAGTCTGAGATGTCTGTGAAACCAAGGAATCTGTAATGATAACTAAGGGAATTAGCAAACAGATTAAGGACTAGATTGCTTACCAGAGGGGCTACATACATATTCCCCCAAGTCCTCCTGTAAGTGAACATTCCTCACTGGAACCAAGGCTGGCAGAAGCTGATCTTCAAGAAATATGACAGATAAACTCAGCATATATCAGGTGTACTTATGTTTGAAAGTCCATAGAAAGGCAGGAAGGGAAGGGAGCAAATGAAGGAAACCATGTAGGCTGACAGTCTCTTAGGCAGGCTGACTAAACCTCAAAGTGGAAACCAATGCAAAATTATGACAAAAAAAATAGAAACAATGTTTTGCTTACCTATTAACAAGTGCCAGGTTTGTTTAGAAAATATACATTTCAAGAGAAAAATAGAAACAAATAATTTCTATGTGGAAAATTTACTAAATATGAGAATAACCTTTTAAAAGAGAATTACCAAATTACTGAATGACTAGAAAACAAATGCATAGGATTCTAATGAGAGGTATGGAGAAAATTCGAGATCATAAAAAGACAATACTAAAGTAAGACTTTAATATTCCAATACATCTCTTGGAAGCAGAGTAAGCTGCAATACATTTACACTGAATATAATATTCTCAACAAAATCTAGAGTAGTGTTCCTCTCCACCTCTATTTGCACTGCTCATGCTTTGAGCTCAGCTGGCAGTCTTGCAGCCCAACTAATAGTTAAGCAGGAAGAGAAGTGGACAAACATTAGTTACTCTTTAATCACACGTTAATGTGTGAGGAGGCTTATAAAACAGAGGGAGAGTGACGTTTCTACATAAGCGTGTAGCATCACAACAAGATGGGAGAGTTTTAAGTTAAAAGAGGAGATATTCAGAATAGAGGTTGGGAAGAAATTCTTTACTGTGAGGGTGGTGAGGACCCTTCCAACCCAACCCATTCTATTATTCCATAATTATTTCAGTATGCATGTTTTTTGTTTGCCTGTAATTTCTCAGAATAGCAGCAATCTGAGCTGCAAACACAATTGTCAAAAACAAAAACAACAACAAATGATGTTGTCTCCTAACTCACTGGTTCAGAACTCTGTTTTGTTTGAAACATGATATGGTGAAATAAACTAGCAAAAATGATGCTTATAAGCAGATCCTTGGTGCCATAATCCAAGTTTTTAATAGGTGAAAGAATTATAAAGCAGTCATCTGCTTTGCAATAGAAGACGATTGCTACTGCTCAGAAAAAAATACAGCTCTCCTTTTGATCATAGTACCTGTTTTCCGTTATATGTTCCTTTTATATAAAGACAATAAAAAGAAAAATTCAAACCTCTTTTAAAATTCACAGAGTGGGAAGGCAGCAGCATTTCTATTTTCAGGCACAGCTGACAAGGCAAATACAACATCCTACGTTAAATTGTGCATGGGCCATAGCATTTGCTAGTGCCTTTCCTATCTTTCCGTTATTATCTTCACTGGAAGTGCAAGTGTTGCAAATACAGTTGCCATAATTAATTCAACAGTGTTAAATAAGCATATAGACTTTTATAAATATTATATGAATATTTATACTTTCTGTTATGTTTGTAGTATCTCTCAGTATTATCGGTATTTATAAAAAATTTATAATAGTATAAATATACAAACCTAGTACTTTTATCTTTTGAAGTGGGAACTTTTATTAATTCACTTCCTTGCCTCCTTCTTTATCACTGTTTTTATGAATGAAAAAATTGGGTTGGCAAAAGTACAATTAGCAATTGATAAAGGCTGCAACCTGATGTCCAGTGCTGGAAGCCATGGCCATTTACTCAAACATCTCTGTCAGGAATACTCAGATGTAACACTGATGTTACACCCATTTCAGAAAGTCCAATCATGAACTGAAGTGTTTGCATATGGATCTAATGCTCATTAAACTCCAATGACATCTTCTTGTAGTCATTCAGGTTATGTCTCCACTAAAAACATCAACAGCTGTGTTCCCAAGTTGCATTGCCATCAAGGTGCAAAACCAGTTCTTCTTGCAAACAGAAAGGCCTAAAAGCTGAAGGTCTAATATAACTGGACTTTGAAGTTCCACCCAGATTCAGAAGAGATGAGTTTTGTAAGGGCTTCTGTCAGTCTTCTCACAATAAGAAAAGAAAAGAAAAGAAAATGTTTAAAAAGCCTGTTTAGATTTGCTGTGGGAGCAAAAAATAAAAAGAAAAAATGACTATTCTCACTTGTTGATTTTTTTTTCCAGGCTGAGCAGTTAAAATAGATAATTCAGGCTGGTTAAAAATTCATTTACATATAATTACCTTGAACAATTCTGTTCTCAGTGGTGCAAGGTTGTTATCTGGCATATGTGAAATGAAATTCAAATCCCTGATCTGTCCAACTTATCATACACCAAAAGACTGTGCTCTAAATTTAAACACTTTCAACAGAACCATTGCATAATTGAGTTTGTAGGGGTCCACTGGAGGTCATTTTTTCAATCCCCCCTCCACAGAGCACGGCCAACTTCAAATTTAGATCCAACACTGAAGTTAGAGGGAGTGGTCAAAGCCTTGTCCAGTTGAGTTGTGAAAATCTCCAGGGATGGAGATTCTCTGGCCAACCTGTTCCATTGCCCTACCAGAGTTTATAAGAATTGTCTTTTTATACAGTGTCACTGTATACTTGGGCCTGTTGCTCTTTTACTGTCCACCCCTGGGAAGAGTTTGGTTCTATCTTCTCTGTGACAGCTGTCCCTTGGGTAGTGAGAGGCTGCAGAGATACTTGGTTAGCTTTTCCTTCCTCACACTAAGTCAACATTTCCATGATGTGCCACAGAACCATTGCTGTAGCTGTTGTCTGCACTCAGTTCAAGTTCATTCAACTTGAAGACGAAAATGTCCCTGCTCATTGTAGTTGGACTAGATGGCTTTTAAAGGCCCCTTCCTGCCCAAAATATTCTGTGATACTGTGATATCTCTTTGGTGAGTTTGCTAAGGCCCAGTCTGTCCCGTTGGTCAGATTGCTCTTGAGTAACCAAAATAAAGCCTTTCAAGAAAACAAGTATGTTTATAGAAAATATGCAAAAGGCAAAACCTAGCCACACAAAAAAAAACAAAGAAGGAAATCCCCAGCCCAGGCTCTTTCATTATGATCTAGAAGAAAAGAGTTTTTCAGAAAAGATCCAAGGCTTTTCAGTTTTATGGAATTTTTAAATATGCCACCTTTACAGACTCTGGAAAAATAATATCTCTTGGAGGCAAAATCACTCTAAACTGTTTGATTTAATCTTAACTGCATAAGAATTTTCTTTTTTTTCCAAACAATAGCTAGCAACTCTTGCCTAGCCTCCTGGAACAGTGTTATCCAGATCTAGACTATTTGGGTTTCAAAAAGAGTTTTACAAAGGATACCATTCGTCTGAGCTTTTTGAAACTGCAGAAATCAATTGAACTGAATCTTTGGTGTATTCTGTGCACATTAGTTCAGAAAAGCATATGGTGCAGACAGCTTAGTGTATGCAACTGTGTTATGAATACATTTCAAGCTATCTTGTTTATTTAGGTTTTTAATCACGAGATTATTCATGAGGAATCCTGCATTTCCTCACCACTTTTGCTAGCAGACAAAGAACAGAACCATGGCATTTACGTGTACTAGAAAAAATGTAGCCTGAAGAAATGGCCTCTAGTCACTAGTTTAAGAGTAAATTGAGAGTAAAGACTACTTTGAAGCAAAAGTATTAAGCAATGACCCATCCCTGAAGATATGGAGGGTATAACTAAGTGAATATAGGATAAGTAATAACGGAGCTCATGCTGTCAAATTAAAGTTTTAAAGCACTTACTTTCCTACATTGGCTCAATTACCAGTTATATACACTTAGGGCCAAAGAAAACGGGTCTGTACCTTTATTTTCCTTCCCTTGTGACTCCATGGGCTATGCCAGCACCTGTGGGTAATCTATCTGCATTGCCTGTTACTGAGGAAAATGGACAAAATCAACCAAACTGTGACACATGACATGTAACCCACATGTATTCCATGCAGTGCAGCCTCCATACTATATTTTATGCTGACAGCTCATGTAGACATTCTGTTGCTTGTATATGATGGCAATAAATCCTGTGAATTGAAATAGATTTGAATTAATGTTTTCCAATTGTTTTCACCACAAGTTGGGGGATCACACTGATGCAAAATCATCCAGCTATAACATAGATAAATATCTGTGTTACACGGCATGTGTGTGTGTATTAGGACTGAAAGTAGAGGAAAAATGGGAACAGAGGCCATTGGTCAACACCTAAATTATATTTTAAGAAATCGACTCTATTTTCTTCTATCCAATTCATTTTTTCTGTCAAAATCCTTAATGTTTCCTTTCAAGAGGACAGAGAATAAGACAGATGCCCAGAATATATGGATGAAAGAACTGGTTTCATAAGCCATAAGAGCCCAGAAACACCTCTTGAATTTTCTCTTTCATTCCTGCACTTGTGAATCCATTTGTAAACACAGCTGTATGTCAAAACTGTGTCCTCTTCAGTCTACTCCTCAGGTTGGAGGCATTTAGCAGCTTGGTGCTTATAACTGTGTAGCTATTAGGACCTTTCTAGTCAATATGATCCCTGATGTTTGTCATTGTTTTGGATTTACCTTCAGAGTTGTATGGAGGAAAAGGTGGAGTCGTGAAAGTTGTAATGTGAAAGACATATTTTCTCCTACATAACTTTTAATCCAGCCTTCATTCTGTCTGGGGGTTTTTTGTTTGGTTGGTTTGGGAGTTTTGTTTGTTTGTTTGGTGGGGGTTGTTTTTTCTTGTTTTATTGTTTGGTATGATTGGGATTTTTTGTTTATTTGGGGCTTTGTGTGTGTCTTAGTTTTTGTTTGTTTGTTTTCTTTAACAAAGAGGTATTAAGTGCTGATATAAGTGCAATGGGGGAAACTCACACAGGTCTCCAAAAGCACTTTTATGGGCAGATATTGTGAACTGAGGGGCCCCTCAAATAGATAAAATAGAACTATCTACATTTTGTAGAGAAATTAAAGCAGACAGAAGCCTCAGGAAGAATACCTTTTAGAGGAGAAGTCACTCTAAGCTATTTAATTTAATCTTTACTCCCTAGGAATTCTCTTTTTTCCAAAGGGCAGCTGACAGCTCTGTCCATAAACTTGCATGTTACCTTGGAAATTCTCTCTCTGTGTATTTCAGAAATAATTTGTTCAGCTAGTAAGTTCCATTACTGCTTAAAGAATGCAAAGCTTACTACTACAACAGATGACACTGTCAAATCACCGCGCAGCCAGACTGATATAACACCATCATAGAGCAATCACCAAGTGTGCAATGTCTCTTCTTCCTCTTATTACATTAAATGTATATTTGTTTACACACTCTCTCAGCTTAAACAAAGCGAGACACAGATCCTGTAGGTGGTTTGTGCTGATTGTTTTCCAAGGGCAGCCTTGTGCCAGTGACCCCAAGAATGAAAGGTACCTTTCTCTAGATTGTCCTTCCTATCTTGTACAGAAGAGCATGACGGGGCAAATGGCAGAGAGAGGACTACCAAGGTATTTGTCTGATGGGACTGTCCCTCATCTTTTCTTATATATCACAGGCATCCTTAAAAAAATGTGATATATTTTATGGCCTGAGGCTTCATGAAACTAATTTTGGTACAACAGCACAGAGATTGTTAGTAAGCTGTTAGTCAAAACCTAAGTTTTCGTGAGTCATTGGACGCAATTTGTCAGAAGTGGTCTTACATTAGTGTTGTACTGGTGGCCTAAGGATAGGTTTAAAAAAAAGAATCATTCAAATTAAGCACAGTTAGAATATAGTTAAATTAGATAGAAGTAATGCATTCTATTAGACTAAAGAGTGCTAATAGAAAACAAACAAACAAACCAAAAGACATATTTTAAGAGAAAGTCAGTTAGGAATACACAGACTTGCATGCATTTAGCTCGTTTCATTTATTGTTTTACACAAATATCAGTTAAAAGAGAAAATTAGTGTTTCATGTCTCAAGGTGTCTCATGCAAGGTGAAGGAGTGGAAGGGCCCCAGTATAACTTTTAACTTGAACTCACTGACACATCTAACTCTTACTGTCAGTGAGTGTCTGTTGAAATTTACTGCACTATAGCATAGTTTACACATCTCCATATGTCAAACCCATAGTTTATCGTCAGAGGCTGATAATCTTAGGTTTTTTTGTAATTTTATTTCATTCTAAACATAAGACTTATGCAGCAAGGCAGTGGAGTTCTACTTAGCCCACAGAGTACACCTTTGGGATTGTTCCAGGAGGAGATGACTATGAAGTTCCTCCACAATGACTACCAGCAGGGTCTTCAAAGGCTCTTTCTTCTGGAAACAGTGTGTTTCTTGCACTTTTTGTAAGCATTAGTACTGTATGTATTGATTTTATTAGCAAGGTGTTATTCTAGACCAAGAATCAGGATCTTAAATTAAACTGACCTGACCTTACGTGAAACTGGAGGGAAAGAATAGTTCCTACCATCCTGTAAATAGATTTTCGAAGCATTCTTAAAAACATATTGCCATAATGACTTTTTAGTAAATTTTCAAAGGAATACCTTTTTTTTTTTCCTCATTTCTTGATTAAAATTGATTATTGCAATGTTAATGTGATAAAGAGCTAAGTTTTTATTAAGTTTAATGTTATAGTTACTAGGCCAGTTCAGGAGCTAAATTAATCTTTTGATAAATATTCAAACACACAAATTAAATTAGTGCTAAGGTATACTGGAAATCTATAAAAAGCCTACATGAGCTTTACACAATTCAAGGGTCAATTTAAGAAGAAATTTTGTTGCTAGGAGACGAGAATTGCAAGAAACCCCAATAATGTTTCCTCATTTTAAATAGGAAATGGGTTAAGAAATAGTAACCACAGATTAATAAGAAATAAGCCGAGGTAAGTCAATGGGTCTTTTTGCGTGAATGTATGGAATATTCTGTGCAAACTCAAAACATTTGGATCAAACTCTCTTTTATGTTTAGAGCAAATGCATATATAAGTAAATAAAGAGCAGATAGTAGATCCATCCCCATACATTGAATCTATATTTCAGTTTATATTATACCTGGTATTAAAATCTGCAAAATTATTATGGAAAAGTTAGCACATCTGGTACACTAAATTGATTGTAGTTATATATAAAATATTATTTAAAAATAAGAAGAAAACAAATAATTGCCCATTATAAACCTGGAAATATAGAACTAAATTTTAACTACCAAAGTTAAGGATTCATCAAAAAGGTTAATTTTCTATACGATATTCAACATTTCATAGCAAATCAGAAAGACAGCTGGAAGAAGAAAAGAAGAGATAGTTTTAAATTACCTCAGAGAAATGTTATTGTTTCATGTCTTGATACTGTTTTGCTCCCATCTTGCTCCATTTAAGCCCATCCAAAACTCTTCCAAAAAGCGTTAGATTTTTAGTACAACTTTCTTCTCAATCCCTTTTTTTACTGTCTCTAAAATTTGTCTCTGTTTTAGAAGTGTATGTAAGATTACTATCTATCAGGTTCATCTGTTCAAATCTACCTTTTCAATGCTAGGTCTTACCTCTCATACTTCCATTTTTCTGCTACTTTGGTCTCCAAGGAGCAAGTAGAGAAAATTCTCCTAAATAGAATGTTGGCAAATTATGGGTCCACAATCTAAAACTTTTGATTCTATCTATGGGAGATTCTTAACAGTAAATAGAGAGATAAACCAGAAATGGACACAAAAAACAGTTCATCAATAATGTACTAGATTTCACTGTCTCTTCTGACTGACATTTGTGTATATTTTTCCAATAAATTATTAGTTTGTGGGACTGAAGGAGTTACACAATAGTTTAAATATATGTCATGATCCTAATTCTGTGATTCCAGGTGGAAATTTTTATAATCTTTTGGTAACTGGTATTTCTTTTTTTTTTTTTTTCCCCAAATTATTTAGAGTTATATCAATTGCACACTACATCACACAGCTCCAGTTGTAGAGAAGGGACGTTCCAATCCCAGAACTGATTCAGGTTACAAAGTTAGGGATTAAATGCCTGGACCAGAAATGACGGAGAAGATTTGAACTTGAGTCTTTCACTTCCCTGAAGAACAGGTTGCCAATGAGTTTGTTAGGTATTCAGTAGCAGCTCCTGACAAAAAGATTTATTTTCCTGTAGGGAAACTTGTAAGAGTCTCTGGCCTATCCTTGCATTAGTGAGCATTTTGAGGAGGAGGGTTGGGGAGGAGATATTTGGTACAGTGGTGAGTTGAGGGAATTTCTTATTTGTCTTGTAGTTTGAGAAGGCTCTATTTTTTTTCCCAGGATCCAGACCTTAGAGGGCAAGCGATGAGGATGTGATGAGAGAAGATGAAAGGCACTTAATTATGCTCCCTCTGTTGTCATCTGAAAAAGGTGCAATGTGTGTTTTGCTGTGCTAAACCTAGCTGTAAAGGAGTATGATTAGAGGTGCTTTTTAAACTTAGCCTAACCTTTAAAGTGAAAGTCCTCATCTACTCCAACAAACTGAAGGAAAGGATTGTTAATTTTTCTGTTTGTTTCAAACTCCATTTTATTTCTGAAGTGGAGGACATGGTAAGGTAAATGGTTGCCCCACAAATAAAAACTATATAATCTTTGTAAATTTTTCCTCTTAGAATTGTGAGATTTTCTTTTTACCTTTATCATAGATGCATAGATTCATCATGGACAGGGTAGTATCATTTCCCCTTAGGCAAACTCCACCACAGAGGTTGTGGATATTTCTCACTTCTCTGATCTTGCCACTGATTCCTGCAATGATGGCTTTTATTAATATTTATGTCCTGTCCAGTGAGACAACTTGTTTTTTAGGAAGGATGGTTGTGGTGAATAATCATTATTCATTGGTGCAGTAATTCACATCCCTGGTCTCTGAAGTTCAAGAGAAGAACTGAAGGTTGAGCAGCAGATGTGCTGTTAGCCTGAGGGAGTTTATTGACTTAAAAGACATAGACAGTTCCCATTTAAAGGGGAACTTATCCCCATGAAATCTAGTTTTACTAATACATCTGAGGTCAGATCACATGTATTTGGTCAGTTTGCATTTACAGGTTTCTTCTGACAACTTCAGGTGAATCCCCAGTGAGAAAACCATAGGCGGTAAGTGTAAAACCAGCAAAGATCCAAAGGAATTGATTAATAATTTATACAACAGTTTATTTTGTTTTGGTCTTAAATCTTCAAATAAGCATCTTGTTTCCCCTGTTGACTGCTGCATCTGACGTTTTTCTGCATTGTTAAGTGTTAGAAAGGCTTGTAGAAGTTTTTATACCTTGTACCTAAGTAGTAAGTTTAAAAAGTAATATAGACGCTTTTTTAATTAGCAGAATAGTAAATGAAGAGAACAGGATTGACTTAGTTGTGTATGTTATGGGTACAGGAGTATAAACAACAACGCCATTTACACTGAAAGCAAACAAGCAGAGGGATTTGGCTGAAAACTGGCATTTTGAGAACCTGTCTCTTTGTAAAAGTTGATGACATAATGCACTGTCTTCTTCCTATGGATTGTGATGGTGGGCTAAAACCACGAGAAAGCCCCACATGAGTATGAAACAAATCAAGGGATGATTTGCAAGTGAGACTTTCTAAATCCATTGTGTATTAATCAGGTTTACTCTATATAACTTTGAAAATGCAATTGCTTCTAATTAATGCAACTGGTGGGTAAGCTGAGCTTTGCATGAAAATAAATTTAAAGGAGGATGAGATAAAGAAGATAAATCAAGTGCTGCTTTATACACTGTTAGAACAGTCAATGAAACTGAAACACAACACAATTCAAACTGAAAAAAAGATCCATTGTGCAAAACATTTAATTAGTCTGTCAAATTTGCTGCTGTAAGAGAAAGTTAATTACAGAAGCTTAGGAAGATTCTCAAGAAGAGGGTTTTTGCATGGATATGGGAAACATTTTTGCTAGAGGTGATTTAAAGTCAGTAAATTTAACTGTCTAAGAAGTTAGTGGATAAATGAAAACCAGGAAGAAGTTTTCACCTTCAATTATTGTCCTTGACAGGATTTTTGGTAACTTTTAATTCTAAAGAAAGAAAATAATCAACTATAAGCTACTCTTATCACCTAAACAATTTTAAGTACCTTTTGTAAGGATCCTGTTCAGCTAAATCAGAGTTTCTTCACAGCAAAATTTTGTATGCAGCAAGAAAAGCAAAATTTGCACCTAAATTATCAAATTGAGTCTCTCAGAATTAATGTGTTTCCATAAAACTGGCTAAAAATAATGTCTTTTGCCTTAGAGCAATTGAGTAGTTGGAATAAGGCATTAATTTTGTCTCAGCAAGTATATATTTAATTAAGATTCAAAATGCAATCAAAAAGGTTTTTAACTTCTTGCAATTTAAATCTTGAATTTATCTTGAATGCACAAAACCTGTAACTTTCAAGCGTATTTGCAGGTTTTTCACTACCACTGGTAATTCTTCTCTTAGAGGACTCAACTATAAGAGGTGAAGAGATACTGTTCAT
Organism: Corapipo altera; assembly: GCF_003945725.1. Classification (NCBI taxonomy): domain Eukaryota; kingdom Metazoa; phylum Chordata; class Aves; order Passeriformes; family Pipridae; genus Corapipo; species Corapipo altera. Next base: position 25,793 of record NW_020884934.1, on the reverse strand, counting down.
GAACTCTAAATTATATCACTTAATTTCAGAGGCTCTCCTGGCTAATACAGGTAGAGTTGTGCCTTCTAGAGGCTTGGTATACTATTGTACTAATTTCTGACTATGCTATCTAAGCAGAAAGAAAACCTGCTTTGGATAAGAAAAATAGACAAAAGAATTAAGACAACAACAAGAAGAAGGAGATTTTTTTGGTTTAATGTGTATGTGGAGTTGTTAGAAAAAAAATCAAACTCCTTCCAAATGTGGTGGTTTGTTTTCTTTCTCTTCTTTTTTTTTTTTTTTTCCCCTCTCTAAAACTCAGATTATCACAGAGTCATAGAACATCCTGAGTTAGGAGAGACCCACAAAGATCGTCAAGTCCAACTCGTGGCCCTCCACAGGGCAACCCCAAGAATCATTCCAGCCTTTTCCAAGATACAATTTTTGTACTAACAAACATTTGAAAACAAATTTCTGGAAAGAGCTATTGACCCCTCTGGGACAGGCTTGAAATGGTCCCGATTTTAATGAAAATCCACTAAAGTTAATGATCTTCTCAGATGATGATCACACTGAAAACATGCAGTAGTGAAGTCCCCTTTCACGCTGACAAAGATGCTGACAGGTGTTTATTTAAAACAGAGTACTCAGGACTGGGCAGAAATCCCAGCTGGCTCATTTTACATTTTACTCTCTTCCTTCTCTCAGAAAAACAAAAGACAGTAGCAATAATTTTGTGAGGCTCTAGCCAAATTTGAACATTTCTTCCTTCTGGAATCCCAAGGACACATATGGCTGAAATCATATTTGAATATGAAGCTGTATTCTAACTTATGCTCTGTTTTGCTAATGGCAGCATAGCAAAATATTGACCAAAGCAATCTGTCTGTTCAAAACTCAAAACTGTGATTGTGGAGAGCATCATATTTTCTGCTGTTGAACAGTGTTTTGTTTTATCTCTTTACACAGATTGAAAATGGGAAAGCCTGGGTAGTTATGGTGAAAAAATAGAGGTCATGGATCTTCAGACAACACAGTTCAGCTGACACAGTGAGTAGAGCTGGAAGACATGCAGCACACCTTTCATGTACATAGTTATTGACTTGTACTTGAATGTTCAGTTCGGTGTAATTCCCATGTATTTCATTATTTGGATTTTGTATAGGGTTTGATTGCGGACTTGCAAGGACAGAAGTATTTTATTTCATTAGGTGTAGAAAAATTAATCAGCTTTTCTCTTTCTCATTTCATCTTTCAGGTGTTTTAAGCCTAAAAGGATACTGTGGATGTTGCAGCATGGGGTCTGAAAGTCGTAAGATAAAATAGAAGGCAAGTAGGAAAATAAAATAGAAAGCCTGGGAAAAAATGACTGAATAACACTTTTTCGGTTTTGAGGGTATTGTTTTGAAACATTTAGGGTTTTATTCTTTTGAACTACTGTTAAGTTACTGAAAAAGGGCCTAATACAAAGATTGAAGTCAATGGAGAAATGGTCATCCACAACGGGATGCCTCAGACTTGGTTCTAATTATGGTATTCTGCAGACAAGCTGGTCTAGAAATAAAGGTCACTATACATAGCACAAATGAGGTTCTCACTGCTAAAATTCCTGTCTGACTTTGTCCAAGGACTTCTTTTTACACCTGTAAGGTTTGCAGAAATAAAACACCCTAATTTAAAAAAAAAAAAATCTATGCATACACAATATCAGCCCTCCTGATCCACTAATGGAATAGGTAGCCATATAGATTGAATTTTAATAAAACCTATTTCTTTCTGAACTCCCAGACCATGTTTTTAAAACATATTCACCATTTGGTTTTCAAAGGCTATTCTATAAGCAAAGGTGTGTACTTTATAAGAATGCCCTTAAGTATAATCCCAAAGCCAAGTAGGCAAACTAAAATTTCTTTTCTTTTTCACTAAATTTGTCCTTTATTTGCTGACAACAATTGAATATTGTGCTATGAAAAGGTAGTTCAATTTTTATGGGTTTAATAAAAAGTAGTATTTTTTCATTTGTATTAAAGAAGAAAGGGATTTTTCCTCAAATCTGCTTAGGTAGTTATAGGAAGTAGATACCCTACTAGGACAGTTATGTTAAAGTAGCCACAGAAAGTTGATTTGAATCTAAGAGAATATTCTAAATAAACCCCTAGTAGCTCTGGAACTTTTCTTTCCTAACACTTGAGTGCCAAGTGCAGCCACGGGGAAACCACACTGCCAAAGGCATTCTTAGCTTGAGGTGTTTTCTGATCTGTGTATCTGGGAAAGAGAAAGGAGAATGTTTTCATAACCATTAAATGCAAAGCCAACCTGGAGTTACTGGCCACTGGCTTCAGATAAAGAGCTGACAGTCCTCCCTTAAGTTCAGAAAAGGCATATGAGTGTAGTTGAGCCATACAGATCCGTTTGGCATATCAGCTTTGCTTGGGATGTTTGGGCAGGTATATAACAAAATAAGATGGAATGAATGTATTGTGACTAGACTCTATATGTATTTCAGAATTTCATCATGAATAAGAAGTGTTAAACTTTGTCAATGTTTAAAATAAGGTATTTTCCACAAACTCCTCTTACAGGTCTGTAACAGGGGATGGAAAAGAGTGTTCAATGCTGCCTTTTCAGTAATTTTTCACTTTGACTAATGACTGTCTGTCCGATCTGAGAAGAACAGATGTAACTTGTGTTACACACTCCAGACTTTTCTGCTTTATTGTGATAACTTTGGAAACTTAACTAAAAAAGGCCATTTCTGTAGGGTAGAGATACTACAAGGTGAAATCAATCTTGCTGCTGATGAAAGGAATTGCATGCCACACAGTTTGCACTTTAAATTATTTAGAGTGTTAAGGCTTCCTTGCCAGCAGAAGTAATTGATTTGAGAGTTGGTTCACTAAAGACTAGCAACGTGCTATGTAAAATTTGTGATGTGTTCTGTGTTGGCAGTTCTCCATGCTTCCAGGCTAAAGAAATTGCTTGGAATTGCTTTAATTCATAAAGGTGTTCCAAGAAAGTCACTATGAGAAGAAGCATCGCAGAAATAAAATGGTCGCTACTTTTCCATTAAATACTTGAAATGGGGATTCAGTCTGCTCAGTAGATTTCATCCTCCCAACCATCCTTCAAACCACTGGCAAACTGTCTCACAGATGTAGCTCTTGGAGCTAGAGAGAAAAGTCAGGCAACCAGCAAATTTCTCTGTGGCTTTTCCCCTCACTCTAGGTGACTGGAGCACTCACCATGCAATAAATTATAACTCTCTTAAATTATTTCCTGCACGTAAAACAATTTCCCACATTTTCTTTCTGATACTCCAGCAGGCTAGATGGAAAAAGCATTCTAGTGCTTGGAAATCTAAAAGGGCAAACGAGTTCATTTTTCAGTCAAAAGAACATACTAAAGTCTATCTCATCACTCAGCCTTTTGCTAATGAATCAAATGAAGTGGGAACAGAGCCTGAAGAACACTGCTTTCATTACATCTACTGTATCAGTCTTTATCCATCTTGCCGTCCAAAAAGGCCAAGAACATGTATTTTCTCTGACTTCTTAGTAACTTAAGTATAAATATCTTATATGTTTCCCTATGCTCTTGGAGCTGCTGGCACATATTTGACCCATCAAATCCAGCTGGAGATATTTTTCCTAAGAATAAATAATTTGGGTGAAATTAGTTGAAAACTAGTTTAACATCTTCTGACTGTATGCTCATCAGCTGAACAATGTTGCTTGAATACCTGAAATCTCTTTGCAGGAAAAAAAAATCCCTTTATCGTTTTTTATAGAGAGGTTTTTCACCAAGTAATTATCTGTTGGGTGTAGGCTCAGTTTACCAGAATTGGCCAACACTATGGAGACAATAAATTATCAGTGAAACAACTACTCATGATTAGCCTGCCATAAATGTCATGCATTTGGGGAAGAAAGTAGAGCAGTGAGGACATCCAGTGCAGAAGGTCAGGCCTATCCATGAGCTTAATGAAAGATAGTGAAACATGTCATGTCTGAATGGAGACTTCAAATAAATAATTTACTTACTTGTCCATTCTGTCTCATTAAATCTTCCTTCTTGTCTTTCCCTTGTGACAATTTTATTACTCCCACAATTTATTGTTTTTATCTATCAGTCTTTACAACTGGCTTTCATTATTTTGACTTGGTCAGATGAAGCAAACATTTTGTGTGGGTTTTTTTTGACAATCAGCCAAATTCTGGGGTTACTGATGTGACCATCAGGTTTTTTAGTTCCTCCTTGTTCTGAGCAAGGTAAATTAATAGTATATTTAAGATAAAACTGTAGCTTTTTTTTTTTTAGAAGAGAACTAACTTTAAGTTAACTTTTATTGCATATTACACCAGGATCAAAACCTTTGCTTTAAGTTATAACCTTCTTCTCATTGTAAAATGACAAAAATTCAGCTTTGGACACCTACCCCTCTCTCCTGTTCCACCCACTTCCCCCAGCCATTCCTATCTCAGTAATGTCTCTGAAACCTTTGGGAGTAGTCCAGTAAGAATCAAGCTTAAGTGTAATCAGTATTAAATGGGTTACAATGATACAAATCTATTTAAACACTCTTGTTTTCATTCTATTACAGATCCTTTAGCAGTGACATTTCTCTACCCCACCAAAGAATCAATGAAAAGAAACAATTTTCTAAATTTAAGATGGATTATTTTTTTAATCCTGGTGTGATTTTTATTTTGTGGCTGAAGAAGCAGTTGTATTTGCTCAGCTGAGGAGATGATGGCAAAGAGACAAGCAAGATCAACCAGGAATGGGATTAACTCACACCAATTTTCCTGTTGCCTTGAAAAAGAGTTCTGACTCCTGTGTAGGGACAGCAACTGGTATTTCAAGGACAAAGGTGTAGTTAAATTCTGGAACCCTGGATAAGTAGGGAGAAGAGAAAAGAACCTCACAGAATTTAGCAGACTACTTTTTGTTCTATTCTGGTTTATCTCTCTCTGGAGGCTGAATAAGTTTCTGTAGATCAAGCAAAATATAACTTTCACATGAGTGCTGCATATGTAAGAGGAGAGGAGTTCTGGTAACAACTTCTGTTAAACTTGCCAAAGAGCACAAGTACAGGACACCAATGGGAAGTGAAGAAAAGTGCAAACAGATAGGTTTTTTTAGAAAGAAGTAAAAAAACGGTTTCAAGAAACAGAAGGAAATGTATGTACAGTCAGAGAAAGTGCAATAGAAACTGTTAATTGTGAAGCACGACACTAATGTTAATTCAGGGAAAGGTGGAATATGGGTGCAAAAGCCTAAATTCTAAATCAATGCTGAAAAAAAAGATATTAAAAGAAAGGATAAAGAAAGAAATTTTTTAAAAAATAGTCATGTTTGTCTTTTTTTGCAGGATTTGTACATGCCTCAAGACTGGGTTTTAGGTAGTACCATATCTCCTTTCATGAATTGTTCTGTATGTCAAGGACTGGAACTTCTTAATGTTTTTACAGTGGACATCTTAGCTGCATTTCTTCCAGTTCATTTTGTGGGGAAAATAACAGAATTGCTAGCCCATGACTTTTTAAATAAGCCTTACAGCAGGTGTCAATTAATTTCCTTTTTTTTTTTTTTTTGCTTGTGAGACAATCATTTCTTAGTAGGTAATTTCAGCAGAAAGACCAACATAGGAAGCCCTCTGAAGCTCTCCACTGTAGCAGGAACAAGATCATGGAAAGCACTAATTATTTTTAAATCAGTGTTGTTCATTAATCAGGTTCATAGCTTGGCTCAGAAAACCATTGTGCCAGGCCTTTGTATTTGGGAAACAACAGCTTGTGTCTCAGCCTGTAAGGCCAGAGGGGGTTTTGAGCTTCTCTGGAAAGAGCCAAAAGAATTACAGGGAAAAGTGGAGACTTTTTCCTAAATAATGGTTCAAAGTGAGTTTTAGGTTCCAGGACGGATGAGGATGGTGTCTGCAGGTTCTTTGAACTTGACTTCCAATACATATGAAATCAAAATAAATGTCACAATAAAGTCTTTGAGGCTTGTTTTCCTTCTGTGTAGTGTGGGTGCCAGGTGACATTGAGGAAAGTGGGCAAAAGATGGCATGGAACCCATGCAATCCCAGTCTCCTGTGGCCTCAGGGAACTCTGAGGAGGAAATCGTGTTCTCAGTGGATCACATGCCTCGATATTGAGGATTTTTTGCACATTTATTAACACATATTTTTCACTGATGCCTGCCTTTTCCCCAGAAAATACCATTCATCATGAGTCTTGTACTATCTCACACTAGTCTGGTAACTATGGTCCATGTTTTACCTTTCTTTTTTTTTTTTTTAGGCAGGCATTTTCCAAGAAATTCTATGTTAACTGCTAAAATGTTCTGAATGTGTAAAGGTATTCACCTTCATAGGGGTTCAGGACAGAAAAGAACATGATCTGGACTATTTTTCTCGTACTTTTGTATGCCTAGGCCATCGAATGTCATCTTTATCCAAAATCCAAGGGAATATGTGTTATTAAATCCTACACTCCAGGAAAGTCCCCTCTTATTATGAAACTATTGAAAGATGAAGGCTCCAGACTTTTCACTTTTAATATACTAGCACTGTTATTTATTTTAGTTCATAATTTATAAATTATGTTTGTTGTATAGGTTAAAAATCTCATTGATATCCATTAATTTGGTCTCTCTGTGTGTATGTGTGCAGACATTTATACAATAAAGTTACATCATTTTTTTGCTAGAAATTATAGACTGAAGTCTTCCAGTCACTCATTGAAAAGACTTTTTTTTCCCACAGGTCCTGAATTGTTCTTGTTGTTATACACAAGAGCTACTATTTATGGGGAACAAAGAGTGGTGTGTAGTGTTACATCATTTATCTTGTGATACCAGTGACTGAGGTAAAGTTATTCCTCCATCCCTCTCATTACTTAGTTTGAATATCCATCCATCTCTGGCCCTTTGTGCAGCCTTGTTCCACTGGGGACACTTTTTAGTTGCTCCCTACCCTCACAGCCCTTAAATCCTTCCCAGGGTAATTGGCTCCCAGGATGGCATCTGTCTCTGAAACTGCATCTTATACACCTGTCATATCCTCTCAATTATTTCCAATTTACCTCTGTTACAGACAGCTTTTAGTGCTTATTTATCTTATATGTCCAGATCACCAAAAGAAGAAGAATATATCAGATGCACAAAGCTCAACTACAAATTTGGAATAGGAATGGAGGATTTTTGATTTCTCCATTTAAAAGCTTTTTGCATGATGTGTCAGTCAATTATTAAATCTTTAACATGGACTTTAATGGAACATCAAGTGACATCGAGATTGTGCTTTTTTGACATACTGACTTAAAAAAATTGGAAATATTTCTAAACTTCATTTATATAAGTGATGCATTTCACAGGGACCTCACAGTCAAGTAAAAGGGAAGTGGTTAAACAAACAGAAAGAAAAGACTAAGTGAAAACAAGAAGTAGAGGGACAGAAAAGAGTGTAATTCTTCAGGTTAACATGCCAAAAATTGCAACATAACAAAAAAATTTTCTCTTTAAGTTCATGGCTGAAATTAATCAGATTATTCAAATATCAGTGGTTTTTTTTTATAGTAAGGAAATCATCCTTCGTGCCTCTTTTGAATGGCATTAAAGACATTGTTCCACTTTCCAGAACCATCTCTAATATTTTCAAGAGATACACAGGTACCTTAGATAGTACATTTATGTCTTTGGAGATAAAATTATTTATAATGGCTGGTTAAAATGTTTGTGAATACAAAATCATATTATTTTCCCTTATTCATATTATTCAACATTCTCTTAGGTTTAAAATGAGCTGGAAAGTATTAAATCATTATCAGTGACTTCAGTGATTATTAGAACAGAAAAGATGTATTATTAAAGTTTCTATCATTCTGGTATACCCATTAAAATGCTTTATTTCCATCTAGTTATTGGTCTATACAATGTACAGTTGTGAGAATAACTTTCTTCCTTAACTTCTTCTTACCCTGACAGTGATATATTGTTCTGTGCTTTTGACTTTCCTTAGCTTAGTTGGACACTTCATAGACAAAAATCAATATAAATAAAATACTAAGTCCTGCTTTTATTTATTTTTTTCTATTTGCCCTCTGTTACTTTTTGGTTCTGAGTTCTGCTGTGGAATGAAGATGGAATTTAAGTCTTAGCTATTTTATTTCTCTTTGATTTGTGGCTTAATGGATATCTAATTTGGTCCTTTTAAAGAACTTCTAATTTTCAGTCTCATTCTCCTTTGTTTTTCAGTTCTGCACTAGCGAGTCTCAATAGCATCTCAAGTGTCCTGTAGAGGGAAAATACATATTTCTTTGGCTAAATCCCTATCAGAACTTGCTTTCAAACGATTTTGTCTCTGGAATCATCACTTTGCACTGGTGACCTTCAAACTGCTGAAGGAAGGAAATTAAATGTGATCTATAATGACAACAGAAAGTAGAAGTTGCTCTTTGTCAGGAATTGATTCAATAACAGCCCCTACACATTTTGCTTAGAACTATGAAACTATAAGAACACAACTGTATGTGATGGAGGAAAAGAAAAAGACCAACTTTGTTTTGATTTTGGTGAGCTTTCAATTCTTAAGTATAAAAAGGGAGGGAAGGAATCTCAAGCTCATCCGGACAGGTATTCGAAATATCAACAAAAAACCACCACAAAATTTAGCATTTCTCTGTCATTATTTAACGACCAGAAATAAAATGCTTGGCATTTTAAATGGAAGTTTAATCAGTGTTAGAAATAAAACAGACCTCTGTTTTCTTGCATTAAATTCAGTTCTTTTTGACTGTATACTGAATTTGCAAGATAGAAAGTGGTTTGGTTTTCTTTTTTTTTTTTTTTACTTTGAGACTTGCACATTGTTTCAGGTTAGCAACAATTTCCTATGAAATAAAATCTTGTTTAAAGCATATTAATATTTCTAATCATTAACCTCTTAAAAATTCAGGATCCCCAAATACTTGAAGGACCAGAGGCACTAAGCAGGTTTAAAACTGGCATTGATTGGCAGTCCCTGAAAGACAATTGCTCTACCTTTGTGATAACTAAAGTCTATTTTAACTTTCATTCACTTTATATGTTCTTCTAGGCAGGAAAAAAAAAAATATAAAACTCTGCAAAAATTCCAACAAAACTTATTCAGATCAAATTATACACTTCATTCTGCAAGAGTTTAAGTTACTGAGAATTCTTTGGTTTGTAAGAGGGAAAAAATACAACTGCTTTGATATGTTTGAAATAACTAATACTAAAGTGTTTCTGCATATGAGAGAAAGAGGCTGAAATGTCTGTCCGGATATGCAACTCTGAGTTACCACAGATATCATATGAATGCATAAATGTACAGGGACTGGGATAAAGAACAAATTGTATGCTCCTTCCTGAAACAAAGTCAGAGCTACGTGTGAGTTAATTTGATCTGAATAAGTTTTGGTGTGTATTAGAATCAAGTAGTGAGGGTCTTAATGCCACTGGGTTCAGAACTGATTTCCAAGGTCAGTAACTCTCATCACTTTTTAACAGATAAATTAAAATGTGAGCTGAGTAGGATAACAGACTAACAATTGACAGAAAGGCAGAAACATATAACCCTAAAACAACAGTGGGTGAAAGGATTTCTGGGGGTCACCTGGTTCAGGCTTCCACTTAAGGCAGAGACAGCTTTGCTTTTAGAAGCAAGTATCGAGTCACATTAGGTCGTCCTGATCATACACAGTTAAGCACTGAATTTTTCCCAGGATGGAGGTTCCATAATCATTCTGGGCAACGAGCCTAGAAGAAAAACATCTTTGAGGAAAAGTGTCACGAAGGACCAAATTAGTCATAAAATGGAGAGCGGGGAGTACCTCACCAGGACCTGCAAAACAGCTGCTATGGTTTTATGGTAAGTCACACAGGATCCACTGGAAATTACTGCAGCACCTGGTTCCCATAAGGACAGCATCATTAGGAGTCACACCTTTTATAGGAGTCATGCTCCATACACTCCTCCTTGAGCATGAGCTCAGGACCAGAGAGGATGTAGAGGAAGAACGTGTGTCTTCCTCGTGCAATGTTTTGATCTGTGTCCTCCAAAGGATATCCTTGTTCAAAGCAGTAGTTTGGAGATCACGGAAAAAAATGTAAATATTGGATAAAACCTTCCCTGATTTTAGCATGTGAGAATGTATATGGACCTCACACATTTTCTAAACTCATCCCCTTGACCAATATCAGCAGCATAGACAGACTGATCCCTCTGCTGCTCAGTCAAGGATTCCTCCACACCTGAGTGCCAGGCACAGAATCCCTGTCTTACTACCCATGGTTAAAGATCAAAAAATAAAGCACTGAAGGTGAAATTCATCTCACCTTTGACCAAAAGCATTCAAAACTAATGGGCTAATTAGATTTTTTTATTTTTTATTTATGGGTGTAACAGATAGAAATTCCAATGAGGGAGCCATTTCATCTGCCTTTTTATTCTGAACTAAAAAAAGAGCCTTGGTAATTAGATTAAACTCAATGTATAATTATCTGATGAACTTTCTCATAGAGATTAAGGGTCAGAGGCATGATGGTATTTAAACTTTCAGCTCCCTCTTTAGGCAACTGTCTCACATTGATCTTACCAACAGCTACCTGAGTAATTTCTGAGACTGGGGTCTAATTACAGATCATACGTGAAGTCTGTGGCAAGCCTTACTGAAATAAATCTTTCAAGAAACATTGCACCCTCTCTTGGATAATATCAATAATATTTTTCATGTCTGCTTCATTACTGAGATTTAATTAATGGGAGAATGCATTTAGAGCTTGCACATTTATGAATAATTTTTTAACATATAAACGATAAATTTTAAAACTTAAATTACTGTAAATTATTGTGCTTTCCATTTTATTATTGATGGTAATGTTCCTATCCACCTTTAAGTTATATTGATAGAGAGCTTTTAACAAATTAATTAAAGGTAAGAGGCGGATGCAAGGAGTACAAGCTAATATGTGTTACATTAGTCACTAACTCAGGAAAGCCCTTAGAACCATGGTTGCAGTTAACTTACCACAATTTTAATCAGGTTTGATAATGTTCTTATTAAATCAATTTTAGAAAATGAAACTGCAATAAAAATATTGCATACATTGTTTCAATATATCTTAATTTTAAAATTATTTATTTTAATATTAATTTCAACTTGCCTTTTGTGAATAGAATAAAATCATCTACCCAAACTACCAAATCGTAGCAAATTTCAAAGGCAATCCTGCTTTAGGAAGTGCTGTCCCCTACTGTTGAATTTTAAAAAAGCTGAGGAACATCTCTAAACTAATTTGAATACGTGATTGCAGAAATGTTAAAAAATCATTATTGAATCTACATGTTTAAAATAAAAACTATTTTTTCTATAGACTAGATGTTATTTTTAAAAGAAGGCATTATTTCTTAAACACGTTAATATAAAATGTAATAAAAAAGATAATATTCTTTAAATTCAGTCACATTATTTCTAGGCTGATAAAGTAACCAAAGTTAGTTCATAACCATAAGTATGTTATTTAACAGAGTTTTGGCACTCTCTTTGCTTTTTTCAATGTCATGCAAATGAAGTTTTGTGAAAAGCATCCATCCAGTTTTGGCGATTTTTCTCTACTAAAGCATCCAGGAACATTTTGTGTTTGGAAACTGTTTGTTTTTTCAGTGCTTTTGCACAGAGAAATTAGTGGCTCATGCTAGAAATACATTTTTTGGATATGTTATAGTGGCAGATGAAGTGAACTCTTTTCTTCCTGCTAAGCGATGCTAATTTTTGGGAGTGGAAGAAAACAATGCCTGGAGATGCTCAGCCTCTTCCTGTTCTTCTGACATAGGTCTCCCCAAATGAGACTGCATGAGACTTTTATCCATTCCTTGTGAAACCATCTTCCTAGGGCAACTGGCCTTCAAATAGGAAGTAAAATCCTAGCAGCGACAAAGATCAGAGGAGGCCTCTGAGGAGGGATGAATAACCTCTTGAAATGGTGAATAACGTCTTGAATGCTGAAGACAAGCAAAAAATGCCCAAGGACCATCAGCTATAACGTTTCCATGGCCTGAAAAATAACAGCACGTTCTAGAATTGATTTGAAAGTTTGCTGACTCAGATGTTAACTTAATTTTTGAACAGTCCAGGAAGAGAAACTTCAATTTGGATGAGAAACTTCAATTTAGATGAGCAGAGAAAAATAAAACCCACTTGTTTGCTTTCAATCTGAAAATAAATCTGCCTGATTTCTTTCTCTGTGAAATTCAAATCCTGCCTTTCACCACATTAATAAGATTACAATATTTGCATGTTTTGTTAATCATAGAAGCTTATTTCATTTATATGGCTTTATTTACCTTCTGAATTAATGGTATGGTGGATGTTTAAAGAGTACATGGCTATTATCCTCTTTATTATTGCTTAATGCTCAATACCTCTAAAAATGACTGATGTCTCTGGTGCTTGGCCCATTAATACACACAGGAGGAGGGAGAGCAGAACTGAGACAAAACTTGTGCTTTGATATGCCCAGTCCTCAGGTAATAATGGCAAAGTCAGAATCTGGTCTGGAAATCAACAGAAGAGTATTTCTGATACGGGAGTGTTCTGTTCTTACTATAGTGATGGTGATACTGCATGGTGTTGCCTCTTAAATACCCTCTAAATTGCTCATAGGACTTAAGTCACATTGCCCAATAACAGCCTTTTCTGCTGAATGCAGCCTCAAGTAGTTTTCTTTTTAGCTAAGAGTATTTTAGCATCAGGTGATTTTAAATGAGAAGCTTTTAATGCTGCTTTATGGCATGATTTCTGTAACATAATTATAGGAAATATTTTTTTTCAGAAAACCTTTAGACTTTTCTGTTTTCTGTCATGAAATTCTCTAACACACAGTGGCTCCAAAAAACAAACAAAAAACAATTGTTTTGTGCAGGAATAAAATAGGAAAGTTAGAACAACACAATATCTCTTTTAAAAAAAGTCCAGTAACTGAAAATTGGATTGTCTGCCTACATGTGGGGTGGTTAATTGCTGCTGAACTTTAACAAAATAGATATTAGACCTATAAGGGACATCCAACTCTAATAAAGGGCAAATACTGTGTAAGATCATTTAAAGGTGTTTATGCTTCACCTGTCTTAGTCTATATGGGAAGGCAGAAGTCCTGGAACTATCCTATCCACTTAACCCAACTAAGTTTCTATAACTTAATAATTAGGATTGGTGGGCTTTTTTCTCCTTTTATCTATGGAAAAAAATGAAATCACTCTTTAAGAAAAAAGACTAACCCCTTGCCACAGACTTATATACAAAGAGCTAAAAGGTATCTCATAATATCATCAAACTTTGCATAATACAGTATTTAGAGAGGAATAGGTTTTGCCCCTAGGAAAAAAACCTTAGAAATTTGATTCCCTTTGATTAAAATTTATTAAATACTATTAAGTAATTGGATTAAGCTGATTAAATACAGCTCCCCTTGGCTTCATTGTATTTTGAATCAGCTTCTCAGCAAGTTACAACACCAATCTAAATTATACTAACTCACTGCATGAAATTTTGACTCTCCTGAAATCAGTGGTAAAACTCCCATGGACTACATTCAGGTCAGAATATTATTGAAATTGTCTCATCAAAGTAGTGCTCAGCACACCTGTGGTGGAGGTGAAGCTCAAAGGTTTCTTTGCAGCAGTAACCTAAGTCCTGATATCACCTGGGGGATCAAACTGCTTGAGTGAGTTTTAATTCTTGTCCCTGCTGCTCAAACAACAAAGTAAGGACTAAGTAGGGCTGGAGGTGTCCTGTAGGAAGAAAGCTGTAAGTCTAAAGGCTTTTGGGTTTTTTCCTAGTCCCAGATTTTCTGTGGACTGCTTGATTTCTCTAAATTCTTTCTTTACAATCCTAAGCTTTACAAAAGACAACCGGTTTGGTAAAAGTCATAGCTGTAAGGTCAATAGGCCACAAGCATTTTAACCTTGTTATTTTCCCCTTATTGTTGTGACATTTATTTTAACGTGTTGACATGGATTTTGCACTAGCCTTAGCATTTATCAGGACATGACTGGATTCAAATACATAAATAACTCGCCCTGTGGCCAAATGCAAGCCAGCTTTGTTTGTAGCACCCCATATGGTGTTGTGTTGTTGTGGATTTGTGACTATAACAGTGTTGACAAAACACCAGTGTTTTGGCTGTAGTTAAAAATGCTTGGGCAACATTAAGGTTTTCTCAGCTGAGATTTGTCTGTACCCTAAACAGTCAAAAAGTTCCATTTCACTTCTGTGGTTTGTTTTCTAGAACTTTTGTTTGGTTTTGTTTGTTGGGTATTTTTTGTTGTTTTGGGGGCTTTTTTGTAGTGTTTTTGTGACTATTTGTTTCAAAATTGAATAAACAAAATGATATTCTTTTGATATTAGGTAATTGATTAAATGGAAAGTTAGTTTCTGTGGATTCTTATTAGGAAATAAAAAGCATAGGTATCTAGAATATAAAAAAAAATAGTTGTGGACATAGGAAAGCTAGTTAGACAGCATTTGTTGAATATGTTATGAATTGTATTTCTGGATTTCATTTAAAAATTCATTTAGAAACCGTTGAGGTTCTTTTTCACTGTTAAACAGCTGTATGTTTGGCTGAATAATGTATTGCAGGTATTAATAAAATAGTATATTGCCAGGTCTGACAGTAAGCAGCAATATATATTGAACATATGTAATGAATTTTCATTCTGTCATTCAGCTCTAGGAAGGGTGTCATGAAGAGGTACGTTACTTTAGTTTAATTTTTTTTCTAATATTGTTTATCATCTGTGCATTTAATAATATGGTGTTTTGTAAACTGAAGTTCTCTAATAATCTGTCATGCAGACATGAGTCTATTGTATCAGATATCACTGACTTCATATCTCCATCATCTTTTTTGAAGGAATTACTAAAACATAAGAAGGGAGTAAGGTGGTTTTTTTTGTGAGAGGAAAATTAGGGTGAAAGAGAACCAATAATTAGAGCAAGGGCCCTCCCTAAGCTGGCAACTTCAGTCTGGGCTCAAAAATTCCCTAATCCACTTGTGTGTAGTGATTGTCCTGCCAGGAGGCCAAAGTCTGCAAGTCCATCCCTCAAGTCAGCCATGGACCTGTGCTGTGACCTTCTCAGCTGGGAAGTGGGGAGCACTGAAGGGTAGAGATGTCAAGGTGAAGAAGGAGAGATTATGTTGGGAGATAAAGGCTGCAACTGATGATGCTATTGGGTTGAAATTCCCAACATTAAGAAAAGGACAGCTGGGTGTGCTAAACTGGAGTCGCATTCAGAAATGGAATATTCAGGTTAGTAGACTCCCAAATTTATTAGCGCTGCTGCTCATGGGATTATTTATTATGGGAAAAGTACCTATTGACCTAAAAGCTGCATTGGCATAAAATGTATTCAAAGAGCTGATAATTTTGGCTGTTAACCAGAAAGATCTACGAATTAGAAAAAGGATAGGGTAACTAGTCAGAGTGGAAAAAATCTTGCTTTTTTTTCCCATCTAAATAATTTAATGTAAGCAACTTATTTTGAAAATGTTTTTGTTACTGTTGTTTCTCTTCTACATCAAACTGGTGTAAATTTTCAGATATTTAAATAGCTCTTAATAGGATCAAATCAAAATGCTTTAATTTTTCATTTTCTCATTATTTACTTAATTCAACGTAAAACTTTTAAGTTATTTTTATCTACCATAAGCAGCGTATTTGACAAACTTATTATTCAACCCCCAAACTGTTCAGTCCTAAATCAAATTCCACTGTCAAGCCCTTCAAGTATTACAAGGATTTATCCTTTTTTCATATGTATTAAGTCATACTATGCTGAACAATTACACAATCTAAAACACAAGAATTAATAACCATTTTTGCTTTGTGTGGCTGTTTTTCTTCAGATGTTTCTGGGGAAGAGTGGTGTATGTCTCTTAAAATACTCATTGCCAGATGTCTAATTCTCATGCCTGGGTTTTTTAGAAATTGGTATTGTTTAAGTGTGTTATAGTTGGAATTGATTAGAGTAATAAAAGGGACCTGATGTGCTGGGAAAATTCTCTTTACCCCCTACACCTCTTTATACAGGCACTGCTGTCTCCCATACAAACAAAGTGGAATTTTCCAGGATGTTAGTAGGAAAGCAAACCAACTCTGCGGTGCTTCCTCATTTGAAACACTTTTCCAAGTTGCTTCTGTTGAAGGAAAGAAATTAAATTCCTGGTTGATTCTGCGGATAACTAAGCCACAGATTTACCCTGGTGCAGAAGTGCTCATGTTGCTATATTAGATGCCTACTGAGGTGATTAATTCTAGGTGTGGTGTACCTGAAGAGCAAAACTCCTTGGTGTAGTTTATTCAACATTGATTCCCTTCCAGCAAAATAGTTAGTTTGCAAGTTTACCATTTTACAAGCATGAGATCATGTAAATCCAATTTTTTTTTTTGGCGGGACTTGATTTAATTCCTCATGATAGATTGAGGAGCATAAGCCAGTCAACATGTAGTGCAAATCTGACCTCCTAGTGATTCTTCTTTTGCTACAAACAGATTTTATCTCATCTTCTCAGACCTAGCTTAGTGGTTTCTGTCTGTGGCTGAATGTTAATCTTAGGTTAAGCTCTCAGGTAGCTTGATCTTGTGTAGAAGGGTTCTGAGGATGATCTTATCCAGGTGGAATCACAAAAGGTAATTACCACTGGGGTCTGCATGATTTTAACCCACTGCTGGGAGTGGAAACTTGTGACTGTGGCAATCAGATATTCTGGGAGAAAAAGCCACCTGTGATACAGAATGGACTTTCAGGGTGAGGGAAGGTCTCTTGAGCTCTCACAAAAAGCCATCCACCCCTTCCTAAAATTCTGTGGAAATAATCAATTGTTTGAATCTGTGGCTGCCAGATCATATTCTTTTCTGTAAATAACCCAAGCAATATTATTTTTAATAAATTCATTTTTTAAAGATGTTTTATGACGAGTAGGACGTCTTCTATTACATTTCAGTAATCTTTTTTTTTGTTTGCTTTTATCTGTCCAATTACCAGCTCCTGGTCTTCTGCCACAGCAGTGCTTCAGGGAGCTCATAACTTCCCTTAGACTCTCTCCCTAAATAGAATGGTGCATCCTCAGTGTCCTAAAACAGGGCACTGCAGACTGAGGTTACATTTCAGGCCTGATTGTAAAGTAGTTCATAGATAAGGATTATATGACAATTCTACTGAATCTTCTGAAGAGGTTTGAGGAATATATACAAGAGAGATTCCTTTCCTCTACTTGTTTCTGTTGAGCATTTTAATAATTTAGGGAAAAATCTCAGTGGAGCTGGTGAATTAGTCCCTTCTGAATTTGAAGATGGCTTTTTCTCTTGTAGTTACGAAATGTGATTTGTGCGTAGCAGGTTCTGAAATTCTGGTTTTCTGAAATTAATAAAAAAATATTATATTTTTTCAAGTCACTCTCTGCTTAAGCAGAGTAAGTTCCAGCAGCATGGATACCCTTCTAAGTGTGCCCCACAAAAGACAAGACTCTTAAATGTAAAAATCAATAGCTTCAGTGCTTCCCAGATACCAACAAGTAAAAACTATCCTTTCAGACAAGCGTTTGGATTTTAGTCTGATGGATTTCATTTCAGCAAAAGGGGCATAAAAATCCAATACTTTTTTCTCCTACAGAGTAAAATTACAATAAAAAAATTTTGTCTCACTTATTTTTTTTTTTCTTAAGAAAAAAAGAAACTAATTTTGAACAGATGTTTTCAGGCTCTATGTGACTACAATGTCAGAATTGTTTACCAGAGTATGGAAGTATTTCAGAGTATGTGTTGTCCTAATTATGTACATACAAACCTCAGTGATTTTTGAAAGCAGTTTTGAATTACAGGGTTTTTTTAAAGTAACTTATTCCATTGTTTCTACTTCCTTGTATTTTTTTAATTAATATCTAAAAAAGGCTTAATATAACTTATAAATTAGAAGCAGGAGGAATTCTACTAAAATAGAAAAGTACCTGTGATGTTGGCCAGCTACAGAGACCATTTTAGGTGTCGTTGTAGGTATTGACTCTGTAGGTCAGCAGGTAAGTTTTAAGCATTAATCCTGTCATAACATGTACGTGACAGCAAGGTGAGCACTGAAAGGTCATCCAATATCTGCCTTCAAAAGTGAACTAGAGGGTTAACCACTTCTGCCTCAGTGAATTCAAACAACCCCAGCCCCACCTGCACAAAAGCCTGTTTCAGAGGTCGAAATTAGCAGGCATAACTAGGTCTGTTTGCAAGGAGAGGGACAATTGTACTCTCACCATCATTTATTTGACTCCTCTTAAATTCAAAGTGCTGCCTGAGTCAATACTGCTAGTATGATAACTAGCAGGATGGACTCCATAGGCAGGTTTTCTTAGCCATTGCTGATACGATATGAATAGTAATGATGGTCCTAAATAAAAACACAATTTCTGAACTATGTAATGCTTTTCTGTTGATATGTGCAATATATCAGAGCACTGCAGAACAAGCAGGGAATGCCATGAGCATAAATTTGTCTTGTTTACCTTCACACATTAATGCTTCTTATCAAGCCACTGCAAAGGAAGAGCAAATAAAGTTGTATAATCTTGGGTAGAATTTAAAAAAACAAAGAAAACCCAGCAAAAACCACAACCAAAAAACCCAAACCAACCAAAAAACATCCCAACATGGAGGGGCTTTGGGCCACAAGATCCCATGGTATATAGCCAAGCTTAACTTTACCCCAGATATATGTTTTTGAGTGAGACACCTAGTTAGCTTTCTTCAGCCCAGTCAATCCACAAAGAGAAATTCATTCAAGACCTACTTGACTAAGTCTTCCCACTAGAGTGGGAAATACAGAATGCTAATCTTGCCTGAAGATTCTTTATCCCCTTATTAACAAAAGTGAATGAAACCAAGAAATTATTTTGGCTAATAATTTGTAAGCCATCTCAAGAAATCATTTATTTCAGTATTACACCCCAGACATATAACCAGCATCCAGTCTCACCAGTGCAGAGCATGGGCAGCTGCATAAATGTGTTGGAGAGGAATTTCCTCTGAACTAGATGTGGTTCCCTATGACCCCCTAAATCTTTCTAACAGATTGAAAGGTCTCTGAGAAGGCTTCCCTTCCTTCTTCCTCTTCATCCTCTGTCACTTGATTCAAGTGTGTCTGGCACATCTTGTTATTGTAACCTGTGTTGCTTGTGTAAAGTGGCTGATCAGTTAGGGTGAAAGTAGGTAGGGGAATAAAAATAGTGCAAAGCAAGTTTTAATAATGCTGAGGAGCTTGTCAAATATCCCCCTTGGGGTTGCTTAGTCTTATGAGCCTGGCCTTTGGACCTACCTCCCTTCCTAATAATCCAAAAGACGTGAGAAAACACAATACACCTCTGCTTTGCTGTATTCCTTATCTCCAGTATCCCACATTTTCCTGTGCTTCAAGAGCTGCTGTTCATAATCTGGCCCTTTACTTGTCACACAACTTGACAGCATTTTGTTGGTGGAAATGCTAATACAAGCTGCTCCTTCTATTTTCTGCACTGCCTTCACAGCTGTGCTGCATAACTATTCATGTGATGCCATTTCATGGCTGGGATGAGGTTTTGGTATGTTAATGTAAGACAAGTTGCTGTAGCACCATGGGGACTTTTCAACACAAAACTGGTAAATTTTTAGAGATGTTTTAGTTTATAAGATGGTGATGCAGCATGAATTCCATGAAGAAAAGATGACCTGATAGAATTTTAAGGGATAATTTGCCTGAAAACAGAATAAAAATTTCCAAACAGATTCATTTTTTGTAATATGTTTTTAGCAAAATGTCTTGCAAAGGAAAAAAAACTACTTTGAAAATTACACGAGGCTATTTTATTTAAAAACTGTACTTAAAAATTCTACCTTCCTTCAGGGGGTAGGTAAATATAATAAATAACATATATAATATATATTTTATGTATTATAAATATAAATACATAATAAGCATATTACCAGGATCTACCACACCTTAGGCTACATATGGTTTATGGGGCTGTACTGAAGTCAAGAACTTAACAACCAGGCTATACTGTGAGGCAGGACTAAAGTCCAGTTTCCAGTCTTTCCTTTGGGAAGACCACATGGCATGCATTAGAAATTACCATTGCATTGGCTATAATTTTATTATCCAACATAATTAACTTTTCTAGACGTAATTGTCATTCTATATTAAAATTGTGGAAGTCCATATAACAAGTATGTTTTTTTGGAAGTGTACCTGTGCATTAAAAAGTCACATGTCCGTGGTACTCTGATCGTCTGGCAACGCTGTGCAATCATTATTTTTGTTTTTAATTTTGTTTCCTTCTGCTTAAGCACCTTCTCAAATGATGCTGATTCCACAGGTTGAATTCTGCTCTAGTGGCAACGTTTCTAAATTAGAGTCATCAAAACAGGAAAAAGCAGCTGTCTTGTTGTAGTCCCACTTTTCAGCTGAGAACCCAGTCCACTAAATAGATCTATTCTTATGCACCTAAGTACATTTTGTCATATACATAACACAAAAATAATTTCATCTGATACTGCAGTCTTCAGAATGGAAAACCGCAGCTCTCTGACAGCACACAGAAACATTATACAACAGTTTTGGTACAGGAAATGAAAAGCAGAATCTTATCCAGATAAAACTGCGGGGAAAATACAGATAGGCAGCAGAAAATTATCCCTTGTGATTGAATTTGGCAAGGACAGGGAGGGTAAGCCTACCCTCGTGATGAGTGCCGTGGGACCTTTAATGATCAGTCACAAAGGGACCTGAGTGGGCTGTATCACCCAATTACTGTACAGATAGGCTCATTAATGGGAGATTACAGCAATCAAATATAGTTCTCTCTTTAATTTTGCTAATGGATCTAGTTTCTTACCATGAATTCCTGTGGTTGGGGTGGGGGGGGGGGGGAGAAGTGTTCTTTTTCTTATCTTTTATAAATTAAGTTTTGTGAATGGTAATTCTGTGCCTCTTGTAGCAGTGCAAGAGGAAGGACTTTTTCTTTCTTTTTTTTTTTTTTTTGAGTTTATCACTCAATAGTGACTGTTTTCTCATAGAGGCAAAAAAAAAATCGATCTCTGCTCAAAATGCCCCTGAAGACAGAAGAATGCATTGTGTGGGTTGCTGGTTAATATGTCTATCTGATGAAAAAAAAAAATCAATACATTTTTCTTAAAAAGGGTTACTGCAAGAGGAGAAAGTAGTTTGTCTCTTTCTGATTGATGAAACTGCATCAAAGTCAGTTATCCACCATTAAGTTCCATATTTATCCTTGTCACCCTTCAGACTGCTGGAGTTCAGGGCTCAGGCAGTGTTCCATTAAAATATTAAACCAAAGTTGAGGGCACTCAGAAAACTCGGAGAATTGGAAAGTTTTATTAAAATAAATGTTTTAAAGGGAAGCATGGTTGATTTAAATAAATGTGAAAAATTTTTAAAAAAACCAAAGGGTTCAAAGGGACAGAAAAGAAGTCAGAACCTTGGCAGGCTGAGGTTATTGTATTTCTCAGAAGATTATATATTCATGGTTTTTTTCTGATAGCCTTCAGTCCCAGGGATGTTATTCTTTTGAATCTCAAACTCACCCATGCTCTAGAGAGACTTGATGTCCTCCATTCTTTTTTAACTTGAGAAAATTATTTAAAATTTTAAAGCTGGAGGTAAAAAAAAAAAATTACTTGTACTGCCAGAATACCATTGCCTTAGATTGAGGCTTCCTACACAAAAATATGCTGTAAGAGTTGGTATAAGATATTTATTGCAGAAAATATAAATATAAAAGTGTTGACAAAAGTCAGAGAGACACTGGCAGAGGTTACCCAGAGAAGTTGTGAATGCCCCATCCCTGGAAGTGTTTAAGGCTTTGAGCAATCTGGTCTGGTAGGAGCTGTCCCTGCCCATGGCAGGGGGTTAGAACAAGATGATTTTGTAGTCCCTTCAACACAGACCATACCATGATTCCATGGTGCATGATGTCCTGTAACAGATAGTCATATTCCCCCTTCAGGAAAACAAAGGGACTTATTTCCTCCAGTGTAGCCGAAATTCCAAGTAAGGTAAAGGAGTTACTAGCCATCCTTATTGACCACTAGCAATATTCATAAAATCACATAATTGTTAAGGTGCTGTAATGTCACCAAGTGCAGCCCCACCTCTTGGGAAGTAGGAAAAGGCTGAACTCGGTCCAGGTTCATCATTTAAGTGTTAATGTTATCTACAATTAGCCAATTTACCAAGTAAACCCAAGAACATGAGAATTAGTTCTATATAATTTCAGATACTACATTATTCCCTTTACAGTTTTATATAGTGAAGCTTCTAGCTAACAATGATTTTAGCAAAGCTGTTATGAGTGTCACTAAAGTAATGAATGGCAGAGCTTTGCAGGGGAGTTTTCTTTCTCCCAGCTCTCTGATGTTCTGAGAGTCTGACTGTCAACACCAAATATCTTTTATCACAAAATAGGAGAAAAAAAAAAAAGAGGGGAGGTTAAACAGGGCTGTGGTTGGTGAAGGGTAATCCACCATTTGCTTGTCAGTTGGGAAATATTGCTGAGCTTTTAAAAATTGATCCAAGCCAATTAAAATCAATAGAAACACCCCCAGTAAAATTCACATGCTTTGCATCAGTCTACTAAAAGATATAAATTTTTCCATAGGCTGAACCAACATACAACCAGACCTAGACAAAATCCATTTGCCTTCAAACTCTATGAAAAAAAATCTCTGATTGAAAAATTTCCTGGAACTGTCAGCTTTCTTCCCTTCTTGATGTTTCTTTGAGAGTTCAATAGCATTCCCCGTTACCCAGAAGATTTTGCCCTAATCCTTTTCTTGCTTTTATGTTTCTGACATTGTGTCCCTAGAAAATCTATAGTCTAAGTAGGACTAATATTATTTAATAAACCACTCCATACTGATTAAGCCTGCTAATCCCCAGATCAGTGTCTCTTGATATTGAAGACCTTCAGATCAATCTTTGAATAAGCAAACTGAAGGCTTTTTGGAGTTAGGATAGATTGCACAAATTTAGAGGCAGCAAATTGTTAAAAACCTACTCCTACATTTGCTTTTCTTTTCCCCCCTGCATATGATACTATATCTTTTCTCCTTAATCTGTGACTTTATTTTTTTTTCCTTTTTCCCTCTGGTCTCCAGCCTAATCTTCTGCTTCTTCAGTCAGATCCAGAAAAATGCTGTAATTCATTGTCTTCCTTCCTTCATACTGTGTAGCTTTGGCATTGCTGAGTGAAATTACATTGTAGAGTAATGTGAGATATGGTATTATATAAGAAAGTGTTTTTTAAAAATAAGTCTTTGTACCGTACAAAGTAGTGGTACATGGGAAATAACTGGTGGTAATGATGAAGATAGGAATCACAAACATAAAGGAGGAGGAGAGAAAAACAAATAAAACAAAAATTAGCTCACAGGTTTGAAAGCCTGCCTTGTCTAGTAAGAGCCAACCAAATGTAAAATAACATCAGAAATTATCATTGCAAACGTTGTTTTTTAATTAGTAAAAGACTTAATAATTGTCATGATGTATCTGTTTGCCCTTTAACAAAATACGTAAAACATAAATTTCATTCATCTTTCTCATCTTATGGGGGGTTTTTTTGAGTGCATTAATTAGCTAATTCCTAATAATTTTAGTTATGTTAATAAATAGCTAATAGACTACAGTGAAGCTATTTGTTAACTAGAGGTGATATATTTAAAGGTTATTATTTAGAGATTCTAATAACCTTAAGCATTCTTATTATCAGTCTGGATAGACACAGATCTGCAGAGAGAAAACTGCGGCTTCTATGAAGCCTTAAAGCCTGTAAATGTTAGAGGTGCCAGAGGAAGCCTGAGATGATGTAGGTCCACAGCCCTCCAGTGAAACCAACCTCTGCCCAGTCAACTGAAGGTTACATTTGTGATTAGGAAGGGATAACTTCTCACTGCACTCCAATAAAACTGTCTGATAGAAGAGGAATGTAAAATTATTAGAAAACTGTTTCCAGAGAGACCGAAACTCTTACAGCAAGACCTAGGCTCTTAAATCATGTGGTTCCAAGAACCACATGTTGTTTTCTGCTGCTGGTTAACTTGATTGAAGCTGAAATTTGGAATCTGAAACAGCTCAGCTGCTGTGTGCACCCAGAGGTTTCCAAAGCACGCCAGCATTTTCCTGTGAGCTCAGCTTCAGAGAGAGCAGGCAATCATTTGGCACTTTCTCTGAGCAGAACAGGTTGTCTTTTCTGCCTGCCAAAAACCTTCATAGATCCTATGAAGCATGTGATACCACCTCTGCTAGGCTGAAAGATCAGGGCATGCTTTTTGTCTTTCTTAATGCTGCTGCTCCAAGACATTATGATCTAAATGCACTGGTCATGCCATGTAGGCATAGCCCATGGTCCTATGATATCCAGTCATGGGTGCTTGGTATAAAGCTGTCATGGTTTAACCCCAACAAACAACTGTAAGTATCACACATCTGTGTAGAATATCCCCTCTTCTTAGGAACCTCCTCACTGCCAGAGCATGAGACACTGAACAGTCCCCTTCACTTGAGGTAAGCACAATTCAGCAGCAACCAAAACATCAGTATGTTATCAACATTATTCTCATACTGAATCCCAAACTCAGCTATGTACCAGCTACTAAGAAGAAAATTAACCCTACCTTAGCTGAAACCAGGACAGAAGTTAAAATACGATTACAATGGTCCTTGTCATGGGAATGGATGAAAGTTGTGTCCGTTCCCCTTCAGGTATTAAGTAACTTGGTCTTTAGCAGTGTTTTAAATCTGTCAGGTTTAGGTCAAATATACTGCTGGTAACTCAAGGCACCTGACTGCACTGAGCAGCTAGTATTTATCAAATACTGTGCTTCTGAGAACGGTGGTCTCACATCTCCTAGTTTAAAAACACTATTCAACAGTGTAACTGTCTGAGATGGGACTCCTCCACTCCTCCTATGGAAGTTGTATTATAAAATGATTAATAAGAGATGCAGAAGTAGATTCTTTTATCAAATGGCCGTGGGACATCTAAGGCAGTGGATTTCAGTCCTTGATACAGTTTACTCAAGTATAACTCAAACTTCATGGGTTCAGTTTGTTTTCCCCATTTCTGCTCCGTATATTTCGAACATGGTTAGATAAATTTCACATTGTTGAAAGAGTCAGAAAGAGGTGATTTGGGAGGTGATGGCTCATGTTCAGGAAAACCAACTGACAAAGCTTTCACCAGGGATAGTTGCAATGATTCCAACACCTCCTCCACAACACAGAAAAATTGCAGGAGTAGGGGGGCTAAAGTTCTACAGTTTAAGACATAGGATAGGAATGAGACAGAATACACTTTATCTAAAAGTGAGAAAAGCGGAGATATTCAGTAGGAGGGAGGAAAGGTCAAGAAATCTGAGATGGAAATCTTGATTGAAGGATGAAATGTGTAGAGAGTAGATGAGAGAGAAGTAGGGTGGGGGTGGTAACATGAGGTAAGAAGTAATCATCATGCAGTAAAATAAATACACAAAAATCTCCGAGGTCATCTTGTATTCAGGGTAATTATTTTTAGGGACTGCAGCATTTAATAAAAAATAGGGAAGGGAAGGTTTGGGAAGGGAAGGGAAGGTTTGGGAAGGGAAGGGAAGGGAAGGTTTGGGAAGGGAAGGGAAGGGAAGGTTTGGGAAGGGAAGGTTTGGGAAGGTTTGGGAAAGTTTGGGAAGGTTTGGGAAGGTTTGGGAAGGTTTGGGAAGG